>NC_057838.1:13125000-13750000 GCF_910594005.1 Cervus elaphus | reverse complement strand
TTCCCAAATTGAAAACAATATCTCATCAAAATCAGGGGATTACAACCCCTGATAAATAAGTTCCTTGCCTGCAGTCTATTAATCCCCACGAATTTGCCATGCAATACCCTGATTCTTCCTGCAAAGGAAAAGGATGGGACATGGTGTATTGTCCACAACCTAAGGGTCATAAATGAGGCTATGGTCCTAACTGTACCCAATAGTCCCCAAGTCATATGTTATCCTGGGCCAGATCCCACCTAATGCCAGGTGGTTTACTGTCCTAGATCTTAAAGATGCATTCTTTTGCATACCACTGGCCAGAGAATCCCAGTTTCTTTTTGCCTTTGAATGGGATGTCCCAGGAGAAAAGCATCAACAGCTAACTTGGATGGTATGACACGCAGGGTTCAGAGACAGTTCCCATCTGTTTGGATGGGCCTTAAGTCAAGACCTCCTAGATCTAGACTTGGGACCAGGAGGAAAAATAATACAGTATGTAGATGATTTATTAATTTGCTCAGCAGATAAAGAAGGGAGCCAATGACACATGGTCCAGGTTCTAACTTCCTGGCCGAATAAGATCTCCCGTGCCAAGGCACAATTAGTCCAGTCAGAAGTATTTTACTTGGGAGTACACATTGCCTGTGGATCAAGAAGGCTCTCATCTGATTGACTACGGGGACTACTCCAACTATCCAATTCCACGATCCAGAAACAACTTTTGGGGGCTGACAAGGTACTGAAGAAACTGGATACCCAATTACAGTCTTATAGCACAGCCCCTCTATGAGAGCCTAAAAGGGCAAGATGACACTGTCCCATTGACGTGGGGACCACCTCAGGAAAAGGCAATGTCTACCTTAAACAGGTCTTAATCAGGGCTCCTGCACTGAGATTACTGGACTAAGAGAGGCCATTTCAACTGTGTATTTATGAGAGGAAGGGAATGGCCTTGGGAGTCCTAACTCAGAGTTTGGGGTCTGAACCCCAGCCAGTGGGATACTTATCTAAAAGACTTGACCAACATGGCTAGAAGATGCCCTCAAGCTCCCATTGGGAGGAAATTTAACCACATTCATCAATCATTGGGTGAATCAACTCCTCAATGGGAAAGGTCATTTGTGGATATATGACCAGAGGATCCTCGGATACCAGGTAATGCTAAAGGAAAACCCATATTTCCCTGTGGGACACTCAATCCTGCTACTCTCTTACCCCTACAAGAAGAGTCTCTCCCCTTCACTCTTTCCTAAAGACCACAGACCATTGGGCAAAGCCCAAAGAGGGATTATCAGAAGATCCTGTGACCAATCCTGAGGAAAGTTGTGAGCAGTTGATGGGAGCAGCTTTGTCTTAGATGGAAAAAGGAGAGAAATGTATGCCATAGTCTACATTCATGAGGCCAAAGAGGCTAAACTTTTACCACCAGGAACTTCAGCCCAATTGGCTGAAGCTCTGACCCAAGCATTAGAGCTTGGGAAAGGGAAAAGATTAGCTATTTACACTGACTCCAAGTATGCCTTTCTGATGCTACATGCACACTTGGAAAGAAAGGAGTCACCTGACCACCCGTGGGTCCTCAATCAAGTATGGCGACCAAATCCATAGCCTCTTGGAAGCACTCCATCTGCTTGCTGAGGTTATGGTCTCCCACTGCAGGGGACACCAAAAGGGAAGTACAGTGGTGGCACAAGGAAATCAAGCTGCCGATCAGAGCTAAGAGAGCGGCACTACAGAGTAATGACCTAATAGGATTTGCCACCCTAAGGTACTTAAGGGTACCTTACCAGAAACCCCTTCATATACCAAGAGTGGAACCCTCAAGGCTAAGAGTGAGGGCTTTCAACAAGATCATATGGGGTAGTTCCAAAAGGAGGGATGCTTCTTTCTGCCCAGGTACCTCCAATGGAAACTGGCTAACTCCCTACATGCCACCACTCATCTAGGGGACAAAGCCCTCCAAAGATTACTGGAAAGATCTTTCAGGGGAATAGGTCTCCAAATGACTATAAGGCAGGTGGTCTCCTCATGTCCCACTTGACAACTAAATAACCCCCAAGGAGCTCAAAAGCCCCAGTTGGCCCAACCAGTCCAGTGGTGAGGAGCATACCCAGGGAAACAGTGGCAGACAGACTTTACCCAGATGCCAGTCTCTTAAAGAAATAAGTACCTACTGGTCATGATAGATATCTTCACAGGGCGGATTGAAGGCTTTCCCACCTGGACCGAAAGGGCTGAAGAGGTGATGAAAAAGGTGCTCCATGAAATTATTCCAAGATTTGGTCTACCGAAGTTGCTGCAAAGTGACAATGGAACATCATTTACTTCTAAAGTCACCCAAGGGGGTTGCAAAGCATTGGACCTTACTTATTACCTCCACTATGCATGAAGGCCTAAGTCTTCAGGAAAAATAGAAAGAGCTGACCAGTTCTTAAAATTGACAATAAAAAAGATAACCTAGACAACCTCCCTCAGATGGAAGGAGGCTTTGCCAATAGCCCTCCACACTTGCATTGCTCCTAAAGAATAAGTCAGTCTTAGCCCTTATGAGATGCTATATGGGAGGTCTTTTATTTTAATGACCTCTTTTTAGATCCAGAAATTCAGGCCCTCTGATCTTACACTATGGCCATTGGACAATTCCAACAAGAAATGTGCTTATGGGGTGTCAACCAGGACCTAAAAGACTCTAAGGAACTACCACTATATGTTTCAGGGACCCAAGTCCTAATCAAGATTTGGAAAAATGGGTCCCCAAAGTCTCAACTCCAGCCCTTATGGAAAGGACCCTACCCTATAATACTTTCTACCCACACAGCAGTCAAGGTACAAGGGCATGACTCCTGCATTCACCTCTCAGAGTCAAACCATGGAAGGAAAACAGAGAAGACACCCAATATACCTGCAAGTCCCTGGGAGATCTCTGATATCTATTAAAGGCTACAGATAAGTACCATTCTTATGAATACGCAGAAAATTAAGCTTCTTGGGATAAGCCTACTGCTCTATCTATACTTTGTTACTATCACTCTCTTGGTTTGCCTATCCCAAGGAAACTCTTTCCTCACTTGTTATACTCAGATCCCATAAACTCTGTACCCTAGATACCACACTTCTTTCTCATCTGTTTCACCAGCTTAGGCAACTTGTACATACACCCTTTAAGCCTGGCCAACACCAAGGTTGCCAAGTCCCTCAACCAGTCTGTTGGGTGTGCCCTCATCCAGTGAAGAATGTTGACAATAAAACATGGTGATCACTTGAATACCCCTTGGTGGCCATCATTGAACTTTATGCCAATCTAACACAGGTCAATGGGAGCTGGCTAGGTTCCACTCACTCAAAAGGAAATAATATTCCAAAGGTCAGAAAAGTTGAAACAATGTCTGGTGTTGCCCCTATATGCTTTGTAAGTTGCCCCTGGCAAAATGGAAAACTACTCATGAAGGTGTCGTTTGATTTCTTCATTGGAGAACTTAACTTCTCCACCTACTGTAACTGGACTATGAAGATATGGAACTCTTCCAAGCTCTGGGACACCAGGTTCAAAACCCTTAAAACAAGGACCCGAACCCTCAAAGGGCTCATCTCAGATGGTTGAAGAGGAATCAACTGGCACCAAAATTAGACCATCAACCCCCGGGACTTGGAATGGGCATCCCTTGTCAGGGGAAATATGAAAAATTGTACATATGATTATAAGGCCTACAACAACACTAATAGCTTCCCTAACAATGACAATGGAACCTGGTTTGCAGATGCCCACATACAGCTATACAGGTCTGTCCAAGCTGAGATTGGGGGAGGATGAGATATTGTGGAGCAAATCCCTGTAACTCTAACCAAGATTGTGGAGCTGGCACACAGTAAGACACTGCTACTCTAAATAGTCCATGCACCACCCTGGAAATATTATTTCACTCATCTTCCGAAATGCCATTTGTCAAAAGACAGCAACACATGCGACATGCCAAAAACTGCCCCCAATAGTGACAGACTACACCAAATGGGGGGGGGGTACCATCATCCAGCACAGGTCCCCATACCGTGTATGGGAAACAAATTCACCCCGCCAGGGCTAAACCGAACATCTCAGGTCAGCCCACATCAAGGGGAAATCTCTATGGTGGGAATAGGATATTATTTCTAATGCAGGAAGTCTCTATACCTCGTCCTCCTGGCCCAATGATATGGGGTTTGCACAGTAGTCCTGACTGTTACGAGGGTTTGGTTTCTTACAGCTGAACAAATTGGAGCAACCTCGGGGCAATCTCCAACTTGAGTTCATTCTTAGAATGGACAATAGCAAAAGCCATATATTGGCACAAGTGTTCCTTCCCTTCTTACCAATTACCATCTGATATAGGAGGACATGCTCGTGATAATCCCATCTTGGAAAGACTGGGAACAGGACATTTTATAGCTAGAGGGTTTTTTTAGTTTATGGGAATCCCCCTCCTTGAGAGCTCAATAATAAATATCTCTCACTGAGACATTTAGACACAGCATCAGCTCTAGAGGATCAATAAAAATCCGTTGCCACCTTCGCAGGGGTGGTACTCCAAAATAGTCAGGCTGTAGGTCTTTTAACTGCTGAACAAAGAAGAACCTGTGCCATCCTGAATGAGACTTGCTTTTTTGGGTAAACACCTCAGACCAAGTTGAAGAAAGTCTTTCTATTCTCAAAAAGCACCTACAGATTATCTAAGATCTCAAACATCAAGCAGGGGACCTCCAGATTGGCTCCAGTTCCTCCTCAGGCTTCTCTTGGAGAGGAGGGATTTGGAGTTGCCTGCTGCTCCTGCTGACCCCTGTTGTCACCATACTAATACTATTATGATTGCTCCATGCATTATCAACAGTTTAACCTACCTTATTTCTGTCCAGGTCAACAAGCTACAGAATGCAGCGTTAGTTCACTGAGGATATATAGAACTGCACCTGACCACAGAAGGAATCTACCACTCTCCCCTTGAGGGACATTATCACCACGACCCTGGTTTTGAAGTCTAAGTAGCAGCAAGAAAGGGAGACCCCAAACCCTTCGTCGCCCCTTCTCAGCAGGAAGTAGCTAGATCAGTCATTGTCCCTATCCTTAAAGAACTGGGTCTCCCATCTCTTGAGAGGTGTATGTTAGGCAGTTAGAGTAGGGAAAAAAGGGGTCCAAAGTAGCAGTCATAGGAAGTAGCAGCTAGAAGAACCACACAGAGGATGAAAAAAGGGGGGGAAAATAGTCGACTAAAAAGGAAAACCATGGACCAGACTGAGGACTTCCAGCCAGAAAGCGTGCTCAACACACCTCCTTTCCTGATTGGTCTTGGGCTCATACCACCTTTGCATAGTGTGTAACCAATCAGGCTCTGGGGACCACTCAGAGGAAGGAACAAAAGATCAGAAAAGGGAAGCCAAAAAGAGAGGAACCATTCCTGTGGAGGGTTGGTCAGCTCTCACGTCTTGAGAGTGTACTGCTTACTGCTTGCTTAAGTGAGATTCCTGGAAGACGTCTTATATTAAGGAAGCTGATAAACAGATTGTGTTCCCCTTCCTCCAATTTTGTATGTTGAAACCTTAACTTCTAGTACTTCAGAATGTCACAGTATTTGGAAATAAGACCCATAAAGAGCTGACTAAGTTAAAATGAGGCTATTAGAATCCAAGATGACTGATGGCCTCATAAGAAGAAGGAACTTGAATACGTAGATGCCAGGCATGCATATGAACAGAGGAACAATCACATGAACAGAAAGCAAGAGGGTGACCATCTATAAGCGAAGGAGAGAAGCCTCAGAGAAAACCAATTCTGCATGTAGCACCTTGATCTTGGACTGGCTTCCAGTCTCCAGAACTGGATAAAATAAACTTTTGTGGTTTAAGCCACCCAGTCTATGGTACTTTGTTATAGCAGTCCTAGAAAACTGACACAGACTAATTCTGAAAAGTGGGGTGCTGCTGTAACAAATACCTAAAAATGTAGAAGTGACTTTGGAACTGTGTAGAGGCTAGAGTTTTAAGTACATTTTAAAAAAAACCCTAGATTTTTTTACCTTGAAGTAAAAAAGGCTAGATTACCTTGAAGGGAGTATTGACAGATGAAATATGGACACTATAGATCAATCTGATGAAGTATCAGACATAAATGAGGAAAATGCTACTGGACAGTAGAGAAAAGGTGATCCTTGTTATTGAGTCAATTCCTAGGCAGGTTGATAAGAAGTCCAGGGTCTCCCAAGGAGACAGATGTTTGGGGTTCTTGAGGAGGAGATAGAGGTCTGGAATTCTCAAGGAGGAGGAAAGGACAAGCATCTTTTTTTCCCTCTACATTCCTTAGTCTTAGGCACATAAAACGTTTTTTTCTTTAAGCCCAGAACTGATGATTACATAACAAACAACTCAGTTTAAACTCTGTACTAAGGATTATATAACAACAATGTATCCTGCTTGAGGACAGTTTGTCCTTCCTAAAAACCTTCTGGCTAATCCTGTTATCCTAAAATGTAAATTATGGGAATGGGTCTGGTAAAATTTTCACAAACTTGAGACATTCTTTTGATTTATTGTAATAATTAATTAAAAAGTATATAACTCCCTTGCTAAAACTAGCAAGGGGGGCATTCTTCATCCCCCTTCTGATGTCTGTGTCAGAAGCTTTGTCTGCCCCTTTTCTTAGTTTAATAAAACTCTGCTACAAAAGCTCTTGAGTGATAAAGCCTGGTCCCTGGTCCCAAAGCTAAATCTTCTTCGGAGATCACAAATCTGACATTGTTCACCACAAGCTATTATTATAAAGTGGCAAAGAACTTGATTGAATTGTGCTCTTGTATGTTACAGTAGAAATCATAAGTGACAAAATATAGCTAAGGAGATTTCTAAACAATCACAGTCACAATCTTAAAAATCAGAAGGTGATTATAGCTGCCTTAAGAATAAATCTATTACACGGGGAAGTGAACTGTCCTTGGTGTTCACATGTTGCAGGTGCAGAACTGGTTTCCCCTACTGCTTAGAGTGAAATGAGAGTGGAGAGAGACAAATTGAAGAATCAATTGGTAACCAAAGCGGATCTATAACTTGAAGATTTTAAATTCTGTCTGTCCATATTGCAAAAGTTGAGAAAGCATTGTCAACCACCAACTGGCACTTGCCATGGGTATTTGCCATCTACAGCTACAAGGATTAAATAATGTACTGCTGCAGCTGCTGACCTTCAACACCTCCTGAAAGGAGTTCAGAGTGGAGTAGAAATGAGGCACTCTGTGCTCAGGGAAAAATTGATAAGATAGTCCTTCAGATAGCTAGATATTTTCAGGAGCTGACTTTATGAGCCCAATCCTTGTATCTCCTCATATCTAGAAAAGCACTAAAATCCATCAGTGATGGCTATTTCTCATGTCTAGCAGAAAGCTTCACAAGAATAGCAGAAACCTGGAAAAATATGTGGTTGATTGCATGTATTCCCCCTTCACCAAAATCACATATACACTGACCTTGCCCCCTGCCACAGTTTCTCAGAGCTGTCTGATGTGCTGTCCTTTCGGCTGCAGTCCTCATTTTTCCTCAAATAGAACTTATAAAACTCACAACTCTCACATTGTGCATATTTTTAAAGTCAAGAGCTTTATGGTGTCCAAGAAGAAGGGGCCCAGAGGGGACTTCTCTTCTTCGTCTGAACGCTATGGGGAACCAGAGCCTTGGTATCAGCCGAGGCTCCTTGTGCCTGTTTGCCTCCTTGGAGAGTCCAGATGAATCTGGTAAGTCTTCCCTGGTTTGATGGATCTCCCATATTGGTTGATGATCCCGAGTTTTATTTGGCGGTGGAGCAGGTACCTACCCGCTTCCAGTTGAAAAAGATGGGGGGTTGAAAGATACCAGGGCATACTCACCTAGTGGAAAGATACTGGGGTGGGGCTCAGTTGAAAGATACCAGGGGAATACCTACCCAGTTGAAAGACACTGTGGGGTGTGGTTGACATATACCAAGGCTGCTTAGTTGTAGGAGACTGAGGGGTTAGGTAAGAGGCTGACCTGATGTTTTTATAAGGGGCATCAGAAAGCCAGCCTCTAACTAACACCCCAGCCAGGGTCATGTAGGTACAAAATTTATACTTGAAAGTATCTACTTAATTGGGGAAATCATACTAAAGGAGATCTGAACCTAAAATGGCCAAATTGGGGTTCTTTTGATATTCCAAAGTTGATATTTTTGTGCTTACAATTAGAAAAAGCTGGCCATAAGATCAACAGAATGAATGGAATGGAATGCTTACTTTGATTGGTATCTAGAAGCTTCTCTTGAAACTATCAGAGCAAAAAATACTGCTAGCACTCTGTCATTGACTGTCTCTCCCTCTGCTTCTCCCATATATCATCTTTTATCTGAATTACCTGACCAGACGCTTCCTCTTTTTTCTCTTTCAACTCTTCCTCCTCATGCTGCTCCCCTTTTCCCAGCAAAGGAGGAAAAAAAAAATCAGAAGGTAATTATAGCTCCCTTAAGGAGAAATCTATTACACGAAGAAGTGAGCTGTCTTTTCTGTTTACATATACACCCAGGACCCGAGCAGAATTTAAAGCCTTCGCTAAAGAATTTTCCAATCCAAGTCAGGATCCATTGGAATTCGCTAAGGAATTCAGGTTAACTATCTGGTCCTATGAGCCTGGGTTTTCAGATCTCTATCAATCTATACAGATTTTAGCTTCTAAAAACAAAGCAAGGGAATGATTAAAGAAAGCAGGGTGGAAACACCCCTTAATGAACTCTGAATCACATAGTCCAGAAGCTCACACTAAATGCAATGAATTAGCTCAAAAATTACTCTAACTTGTCCCAGAGCTTTCCCCTAAAACTGTACAACTGGACAGAGATTCAACAGTGCAAGCAAAGATCAAATGGATCAGCTCTGGTCTTTAAGAGAGGTTTGGGAAAAAATACTTTTAAGCAACATTATGGCTTGAGACCTGAGTGATTCTCTAATCCTTTGCTTAACTCCACTTTTTAGAATCATCAGATGAGGATTTGGCTGCTGCAGTCAAAAGACAACCTAGGTTGGTCTGAGTTGCCCACAAACACCCTTGTTACACTGGTTGACCAACTTTGCAAAACCATTAGAAGAAAAGGGGGATCTATGAAAATTATGAACTTTCAAGAGTGCCAATTAAGTACACAATGCCAGTAGAAGGTAAACCGACTCCCAACTAGTTTAATTTCAACCAATAGAGAAAATCAGCTTGAAAGAATAAGTCCTGAAGGAATAAGCCCTATTTGGAGAACCTGAGTTTTGCTCCCTATGCCTTGAGACCACAGGTCTCAGGATCACTTATCTTATCTAGATCATCTCTAATTCCTGAAAATGAAGGAAAAAAACAGGAAATGAATTATTTAAATTTTTTCCTTACTGTTATTACAAACTTGTGAGTTTTGTATTGTGATATCTGACTCATGACTAAGTTTAGAAAATGGAGCTAGATTTCTTGTTGTGTCTATCTGAATATATATGTCTCAGTATGTGCCTTGATCTTTGGATAATATTACTGAGGTTAATTTATAAATGAACTCTAATTTAATTGGCATAAGGAAAAGTAAGTACTTACAAATCAAACAATTCTAAATATAAGAAAAATTAAGTTAAATAAATTCCAGGTTCACATTAATCAACATTAAATTAATTCTTAAGTATTAATGATTATTAATGCTGGTATTAATGCTTAAGTTTATTGGTTGAATTAAGAGAGATGTCTTGAATCATCAAGATTAAGAATAATATTAAGTATAATACTTTCACCATGCCTAGATTTAATATAAGTGAAATAAAATCTTGTTATATCAGTTTCAAACTTGTCAGCAAAGTAATTTGATATGAAGAAAACCTTTAGGAAAAAGTAAATGAGATAGCTTTAGATAAACTCTGTTAAGAATAATTATGCTTTAGGAATCTCTATTTTAGTCTCTGCAGATATTTGACAACTTTAAAATATAGAGTTGTCGCAAATTTTAAGTGATGGAAGTTTATTGAATAGCTAAGTCATTCCCAAATTAAAAAGATAGTGAAACATTAATTACTAAACATTAGCTTCTTCTTACAGAGAAACTAAACATATTAATAATGAATATGTTTGGTGCCATCCAGAGATGTTCTCTATAAGAAAGCAAATGTTTTTAGAATTATCACTGGGTTTTATGCACACCAAACTACAGAATGCTAATATAAAGAACAGTGCATGGTTGCTTAAGGATCATAGGATGTGTATTTTCAGTAAAGAAGGCATGATGAATGGGATTTCATTTTATTAAGGGAAAAGGAAGTAGGTCTGATTTATAGGTGGCTGTTTCTGGATGAACAAGTTAAGTGACGGCTACAGAAAGTGAGGAAGGTTTCTGGAAAGTCGACCCTGAGAAAAGAGTTTTGTGCATGGTACAAGTTTTCTTAAGATGATGCACGTCTTTTGATAATAGATTTTAAATTTCTTTACATCTTGTTATCTGTTCTGTATTTGCCTTTGAAATCTTTTATTGTTACTTGGTTAAGTTAATAATGGTTTCACAGTGACCTATGATCCTATATGACTGAGTGTTCTAAGCCCTTTTGGACTGAGTGTTTCTAAGCCCTCTTTGACAAAACTTCCTAAATCAAATTCTAATGAAATCTTTTCTAGACAGCTAACTTTGGGATGCTTCAAAGGGCCCCTGAAATATGCCAAAGAGAGCTACAAACCAGGTTCATTTGGTACATTAAGGACTTCCCTTGTGGCTCTATTGGTAAAGAATCCACCTGCAATGTGGGATACCTGGGTTCGATCCCTGGGTTGGAAAGATCCCCTGGAGAAGGGAAAGGCTAGCCACTCCAGTGTTCTGGCCTAGAGAATTCCATGGAATGTATAGTCCATGGCGTTGCAAAGAGTTGGACACAACGAGCAACTCCCACTCACTTAGTATATTAATTACATGGAAAGTATTGTCAAATGAGTAATAAACCTTTTCAGACTATATTGTATGGTAAATGTTACTAATACAGATAACCCAGAAATTATATGCCCTAAAATTCTGACATTTGTCCTGGCAAAATGTTACCAGTCATGATTCTAGTTATTTTCTTCAAGTGTTCTGTGTCACAGCAGTAACCAAGTTTCTCTGTCAACTGCATTATAATCAGATTTTAAACATGCTTTAAGTCTTTTGTCATTATAGACGGTTATGGTTTTATTCTGATGCCTTTGCAAAAATGCCTCCTCTTCAAGAAGACTAGTAGAAAGAACCTTTGGATAAATACAAGTTTATGATTTTTAGACCATAATGCTGAACTTGGGCTTCTCAGGGGCACTAGTGGTAAAGAACCCGCCTGCCAAAGTAGGAGACATAAGAGATATGGGTTCAGCCATGGGTAGGGAAGATCCACTGGAGAAGGGAATGGCTACCAACTCCAATATTCTTGCCTGGAGAACTTCATGGACAGAGGAGCCTGGGGGACTGCAAAGGGTGACAAATAGTCAGACACGACTGAAGTGACTCAGCATGCATGCATGCATGCTGGATAAAAAATATCCAAACTGGATAAGAAATTAAAGAATACTAGTGAGAAACTAGTGAGAAACCTAATGGCTTCATAAACTGTTAACAAAAAGAGTTAGCTTCCGGTTCAAGAGTTAGTTCCTCTTCTGGCAGAGTAGAAGGACTTGCGCTCCTGTCCTCTCGCAAGAGCACCAAAATCGCAACTAGTTGTTGAACAACCATCGGCAGAAGGATACTGGAACCCACCAAAAAAAGATACCCCATATCCAAAGACAAAGAAGAAGCTTCAGTGAGACAATAGGAGGGGCATAATCACTATAAAATCAAATCCTGTACCCACAGACCGGAGAAAAATAATACCAAACAAGTTTTCAGACTGTTGTGAAGGTTCTGAACCCCAGATTGGGCTTTCCAGCCTAAGAATCTGACAAAGGGACTGGGAAACCCAGGGAATATGACCTTGAGAGCCAGTGGGAGTGATTATAGGACATCCAGAGGACTGGAGGAAACAGAAACTCCAGTCTTGGAGGACACAAACAAAATTTTGCATATACCAAGACCCAGAAGAGAGGAGCAGTGACACCACACGAGACTGAACCAAAATTACCTGCTAGTGTTAGAGGGCCTCCTGTGGAGGCATGGGTTGGCAGGGGCTCATCACAGGGACAGGGGCACTGTAGGGCCCCCCTTGGTGCAAATCCTGTAGGCTCCAGGGCTGGGTCACCTCAGGCCAAACTACTACCAGGAGGGTGTGCAACTGCACCCATCAGCAGATAATTGGATTATAGCTGTACTGAGCAAGGCCTGCCCACCAGAGCAAGATCCAGTTTTTACCATCACTAGTCCCTCCCATCAAGAAGTTTACATAAGCCTCTTAGCCTCCTCCATCAGAGGGCAGAGAGAAAAAGCAAAAAGAAGCACAGTCTCACAGAGGCTAAAATAAAAATCATATTACAGAAAGTTAATCATGAAGAAAAAGCAGAAAGTTATGTCCCAGATGAAGGGACAAGATAAAATCCCAGAAGAAGAACTAAATGAAGTGGAGATGGGCAACCTTCCAGAAAAAGAATTCAGAATAATGATAGTGAAGATGATCCAGGATTGTGGGGAAAGAAATGGAGAGAGAAATTGAGAAGATGCAAGAAATGTTTACTAAAGACCTACAAGAACTAAAGAACAAACAGAGTTGAATAGTACACTAGAAGGAATCAATAGCAGAGTAACTGAGGCAGAAGAATGGATAAATGACCTGGAGGAGAGAATGCTGGAAATCACTGCTGCAGAACAGAATACAGAAAAAAGAATGAAAAGAAATGAAGACAGCCTAAGAGACCTCTGGAAAAACATTAAATGCACCAACATTCACATTATAGGGGTCCCAGAAGGAGAAGAGAGAGAGAAAGGACCTGAGAAAATATTTGAAGAGATAATAGCTGAAAATTTCCCTGAACATGGGAGAGAAAATAGTCAACCAAATTCAGGAAGCACAGAGAGTCCCAGGAAGGATAAACTCAAGGAGGAACACACCAAGACACATGGTAATCAAACTGACAAAAATGAAAGACAGAGATAAAATATTAAAAGCAACAAGTGAAAAACAACAAATAACATACAAGAGAACTCCCATCAGGCTATCAGCTGATTTTTCAACAGAAACTCTACAAGCCAGAAGGGAATGGCATGATATATTTACAGTGATGAAAGGGAAGAACCTACAAGCAAGAATACTCTATCCAGCAAGACTCTCCCTCAGATTTGATGGAGAAATCAAAAGCTTTCCAGACAAGCAAAAGTTAAGAGAATTCAGCACCACCAAACCGGCTTTACAACAAATACTAAAGGCACTTCTCTAGGCAGGAAACACAAGAGAAAGAAAAGATCTGCACAAAATAAACCCAAAGCAATTAAGAAAATGCTAATAGGATCATACATATCGATAATCACCTTAAATGTAAATGGATTAAATGCACCAACCAAAATTCATTGACAGGCTGGATGGATGAAGGATAAACTTTCGCTTACCACATCACTCTGCTTGAGCCCCGCTCAAGTTGTATGCAATGATTTTATATTGTTGCTAATCATGTTCCCATTATAGCTTGAATTGTAATTGTCTTCTGTTTTTTGTCTGGCTGTTGAAGTGAAACATCAATAAAGATGTATAATCAAAAGAATATAAACATCTTTTACCATTGTGATTAGGCAGCTATTACTCACTTAATACCATTGTATCATGATTGGTGAACAGAAAAATAAAAGAACTCTATATCACCTAAAATAGGATCTAACAGAAAAACCTGTAATCACTTTTTAATGCATATCAGATGCATATCAGAATTATCTTGAAATTTTTTGAAAAATACAAATCCTCAGGTATTGCTATTTTTTTCTCCAGAGCTCCAGATATGTTTCTATTGAGCAGTTATGTTTAAAAACACCTGAACTGTACGATCTCTTTTACTTTTAGCTAGTTTGTTTCACTTTTTCTGTTTAATATTCAGCGCTTCCATTTCACTTGGTTTGTGTTCTCCAATTCTCCATCTCTTCTTCTTTTTTTTTTTAATGTTCTTTCTTAAGCCTTTATCAAGTGTAATAGAAAAGCTTTTGTATACATTTATATAAATATGTATAATATATATTTTGGAAAAAATGAATTTTTGCCTAAACAGTTATGACATTTTGATTCCACTTGTTTGATTAAGTATGAAGAGAATGCTAGATTTCTAATTAAAAAATAGATATGCAACAAGAAACAAAGGTTTACTATATAGCATAGGGAACTATGGTTAATATCTTACAACAACCTGATAGAAAATAATTTAAAAAATAATATATGTGTATAACTGAATCACCTTGTTGTGCATCTGAACCATTGTAAGTTAACTATTCTTCAATAAAAAAAATATATATTTTTAAGAGTTAGTTCACAAAAGGACTGAGTGAACTGGTAAAAATGGTGATAATTTTTATGGTTGGTGTTCTGAAAAATTACTGGTTTGAATCTGTGTTACAGGTGTAAGGAAAATCTTCCCCTCAAATTAATTATGACTCATAGTAATTTGGTAAATTACATTTTTGTAAACAGAATTGATACATTTGTGCTTTTTCTCTATCTACTCCCTCCAGAGACTGTAAATTCTTAGGTTTTCAGCAGCTTTATCAGATAAGTTAGGAAGGCTACCTCACTAACAGGTACAGAAATCTCAATATATTTTGGGGATCTTGTAAATGGAGGAATTCACCTAGATATGTTAGGAACCCGTGTGATAAGCCCTTAGCATGACTTTCCTAGCCCTGAAAGGTTTTTTCCCCAAGGTTCAGTCTGAGACTTCTTGTAAAAGTTTCAGTAAAGCAAAAAGCTTATATGATCAATTATAAATTGTATAAATTATCAGGTCAAGTTTTTCTGAGACCAGACTTATTTTGCAACAAATTAGGATATATTTGGTAGAAAGGAGGGTAGTTTTGGAGGAAAAAAGATTATGTATCAATGAATGTTAATCCCAGTTTTGTTAATGGAGGACTATATTACTGATTCACTTCCCAGAAAGTTCCTTGCTATTATGCTGCATTAATGTAAAAGTTAATGGAATTATTAAAAGGACACTCTAAGTTTTGTTTCTGAAGTTTATCTCAGTAATCGGATGAAGAGCAGATGCCCCATAACCTGTAACCAGGGGATTATGCCTACTGGGAAAGATACAATTTAAAGGAGAGTCTCCAACCTGGACGGGAGCACCTTTCTCAGGTACTCTTAACTAGTTCATGCACAATGAAACTAAACGGAAACTGGCTCTTAGATGAATTCCCACTTCCAAAGGCCCCAAGCCTAGACTGATCTATAGAGGGGACTGCTGACTTCAGTTCAATTCAGTTGCTCAGTCGCGTTTGACTCTTTGCGACCCCATGAACTGCAGCACGCCAGGCCTCCCTGTCCATCACCAACTCCTGGAGTCCACCCAAACCCATGTCCATTGAGTCAGTGATGCCATCCAACCATCTCATTCTTTGTTGTCCCCTTCTCCTCTTGCCCTCAATCTTTCCCAGCATCGGGGTCTTTTCAAACAAGTCAGCTCTTCACATGAGGTGGTCAAAGTACTGGAGTTTCAGCTTCAACATCAGTCCTTCCAATGAACACCCAGGACTGATCTCCTTTAGGATGGACTGGCTGAATCTCCTTGTAGTCCAAGGGACTCTCAAGAGTCTTCGTCAACACCACAGTTCAAAAGCATCAATTCTTTGGTGCTCAGCTTTCTTTATAGTCCAACTCTCACATCCATACACGACCACAAAAACCATAGGTTTGACTAGACAGACCTTTGTTGACAAAGTAATGTCTCTGCTTTTTAATACACTGTATAGGTTGGTCCTAACTTTCCTTCCAAGGAGTAAGCGTCTTTTAACTTCATGGCTGCAATCACCATCTGCAGTGATTTTGGAGCCCCAAAAAATAAAGTCAGCCACTGTTTCCCCATCTATTTGCCATGACGTGATGGGACCGGATGCCATGATCTTAGTTTTCTGAATTGTGCTTTAAGCCAACTTTTTCACTCTCCTCTTTCACTTTCATCAAGAGGCTCTTTAGTTCTTCTTAGCTTTCTGCCATAAGGGTGGTGTCATCTGCATATCTGAGGTTATTGATATTTCTCCTGGCAATCTTGATTCCAGCTTGTGCTTCCTTCAGCTCAGCGTTTCTCATGATGTACTCTGCATAGAAGTTAAATAAGCAGGGTGACAATATACAGCCTTGACATACTCCTTTTCCTATTTGGAACCAGTCTGTTGTTCCATGTCCAGTTCTAACTATTGCTTCCTGACCTGCATACAGGTGTCTCAAGAGGCAGGTCAGGTGGTCTGGTATTCCCATCTGTTAGAGAATTTTCCACAGTTTATTGTGATCCACACAGTCAAAGGCTTTGGCATAGTCAATACAGCAGAAATACATACATACATACATACATACATACATATATATATATATACATATATATATATATTATTAACTCTCTTGCTTTTTCAATGATCCAGCGGATGTTGGCAATTTGATCTCTGGTTCCTCTGCCTTTTCTAAAACCAGCTTGAACATCTGGAAGTTCACGGTTCACGCATTGCTGAAGCCTGGCTTGGAGAATTTTGAGCATTACTGCTGACCGCAAACTCACCTTAAAAAGACACTCAAACAGAGGAAACCACAATTATACCAGCATGAGATGAAGATGACATCAGAAGTAGACAGCTTACCCAAGGTGCTAGACCTGGTTTGTGTGATCATTTATGTTTTTTTGACTTCTTGGATCTTTTCATGTAGATCAAATGTTTCCTATTAAGGACAGAATCTTACACTAGTTTTTAAAATCAATTCAATTGTTGGGTTGTGGCCAATTACCCATGTCTAGCAGTTCTAGACTTCCTTGGTAGATTTCTTCACTTCAAGGCTCTACTTGGATGACCCTTAAAATTTTATTTTAGAAGAAAGAAGGCTCAGTTCCGTTCAGGCTATTTTTAATATTACTAGGTGGGATCCTCTTACCTGGTCAATTAATAATACCTGCTCTGACCCTATCCGTAATATGAATTTTCCTCTAAGTTACTCAAGCTCAATCAGAACAACAAGCAAAAATTTAGCCAGGGAATAAAACTTCCCACAATCAGGGGATGGAGTCATGTGGTTAACATTTGGCTGTGGTTGTTTAAGATTTAATACCCCCTTTATCTTGGGAGGGCTTCCCTTGTGGTTCAGTTGATAAAGAATCCACCTGCAATGCAGGAGACCTGGGTTTGATCCCTGGGTTGGGAAGACCCACTGGAGAAGGGAAAAGGCTACCCACTCCAGTATTCTGGTCTGGAGAATTCCATGGACTGTATAGTCCACGGGGGTCACAATGAGTCGGACACGACTCAGTGACTTTCACTTTCACTTTATCTTGTGAACAATTAAATTATACTATGGATAACCAGCCTAGTAACAGTAGGACATTGGGCTGGGAACCTTATGGACAGTGCCAATATTTATTAGGTTGGTCAAATATAATTCCAGTTTCAGATTGTGACTTTTAAGTCATTATAACTAGGCTCAAACACATCTATATTAATCAAAATAGGAACCATTAAAATCAACACATGTTTGCAATGAGAAAAAAGTTTCTTTATTCTTGTAGCGTAGAAATCCATGCTTCAGGACTCAATGAACTCTTGGAAAACATTTTCTGCCTCATGCTGGTCGTGGAAGCATTTTAGCTGCAAAAAGTTGTCAAGATACTTGAAGAAGTGGTAGTTAGTTGCTGAGAAGTCAGGTGAATATGGTGGATGAGGCAAAACTCTGTAGCCCAATGTGTTCAGCTTTTGAAGCTTTGGTTGTATTATGTGTGCTTGGGCATTTTGAGAAGAATTGGGCCCTTTCTGCTGACCAATGCCTATTGCAGGTATTGCAGTTTTTGGTGCTCTCATTGATTTGCTGAGCATAATCCTCAGATGAATGGTTTCACCATGATTCAGAAAGCTATAGTAGATCAGACCAGAATCAGACCACCAAACACTGACCATGACCTTTTTGGGGTGCAAGTTTGACTTTGGGAAGTTCTTTGGAGCTTCTTCTTGGTTCAGCCACTGAGCTGATTGTCTCTGGTTGTCGTAGAAAATCCACTTTTCATTGTATGTCACAATCCAATCAATAAATAGTTCATTGTTGCATACAATAAGAGAAGCCAACACTTCAAAACAACAATTTTTTTTTTTTGATTTGCAGTCAGCTCTTGAGGCACCCACTTATCAAGCTTTTTAACCTTTCTAATTTGCTTCAAATGCTGAATGACCATGGAGTGGTTCATGTTGAGTTCTTTAGCAACTTTTCATGCAGTTATAAGAGGATCAGCTTTGATGAAGGTTCTCAACCAGTCATTGTCAACTTCTGATGGCCGGCCACTGTGCTGCTCATCTTCAAAGCTCTTGTCTCCTTTGCAAAACTTCTTGAACCACAACTGCGCTGTGCATTCATTAGCAGTTCCTGGGACAAATGTGTTGTTGATGTTGTGAGTTGTCTTTGCTGCTCTAACACCCATTTTGAACTCAAATAAGAAAATTACTCAAGTTTGTTTTTTGTCTAACATTATCTCCATAGTCTCAAATAAATATAAAATACATAGTAAGTAATAAATCATTAGCAAAAAATCATAAAGTGAGAAATGTGCATTACAATGATGTATAACATAACCACATTTAAGAATGCATTCCAATATCAGACAGCAAAGTTCAACAATGTCAAACTGCAATTACTTCTGCACTAACCTGATAATTTCCCTGAAAGATAAAGAATAGACTAGGTTAGATGACCTGAGGACATACTGGGCTGCACCTAATGGAAGTCCTTGGCTTAATTCTTAGTTACCTTTAACAATATTGCTAGCTATGTTATTTATACTTTGTTTTACAAGATTGTTGTTTCTAGCATTATGAAACATGTGACTGAACCTCCAATGAAAATGATGATGACTTGAAACAGTTGATCAATATATAGATCTGTAAGCGATCAATGACTGTAATAGTGTAACTCTAGATATGGGAAGATAAAGCAAGTAGGACTATTTCCTGGACCATAACAGATTGAGGAAGGCAGCTGGTCCAGAGCCCCTTTGGTTACTATTGATAGACCTAGTCCAGTAAGAGAAAACTAAGTGACCTATCAGTGAAACCTTTGCTAGACCTGGGAATGAGCCTTCTTAACATCATGGGATGAAATGGTCATGAAACACCTCCCAAAGTATAGTCAAATTTGTGACGAAGAGGGGGCCCTGTCAACTACAAACTGGCACTTGCCAAACAGTAATCCAAGTCTATGCTCCAACCTCTAATGCCGAAGACGCTGAAGTTGACTGGTTCTGTGAAGACTTACAAGACCTTCTAGAACTAACACCAAAAAAAATGTCCATCATAGGGGAATGGAAGGCAAAAATAGGAATTCAAGAGATACCTGGAGTAACAGAGAAGTTTGGTCTTGGAGTACAAGATGAAACAGGGCATAGGCTAACAGAATTTTGTCAACAGACCACAATGGTCATAGCAAACACCTTCTTCCAACAACACAAGACACATCTCTACATATAGACATCACCAGATGGCCAATACCAAAATCAGAATGATTATGTTCTTTGCAGCCAAAGATGCAGAAGCCCTATAGAATTAGCAAAAATAAGACTGGGAGCTGACATGGCTCAGATCATGAGCTCCTTACTGCAAAATTCAGTCTTAAATTGAGAAAAGGAGGAAAAACCACTACGTCAGTCAAGTATGACCTAAATCAAATACCCTATGATTATACAGTGGAGGTGACAAATAGATTTAAGGGATTAGATCTGGTAGACAGAGTGCCTGAAGAACTATGGAGATCCATGACATTGTACAGGAGGCAGTGACCAAAACCATCCTAAAGAAAAAGAAAAGCAAGAAGGCAAAGTGGCTGCCTGATCAAGTTTTACAAATACCTGAAAAAAGAAGAGAAGCTAAAGCAAGGGAAAAAGGGAAAGGTATATCCAACTGGATGCAGAGTACCAGAGAATATCAAGAAGAGATAAGGAGGCCTTCATAAGTGATGAATGCAAAGAAACTGAGGAAAACAATAGGATGGGAAAGACTAGAGATCTCTTCAATAAAACTGGAGATATCAAAGGAACATTTCATGAAAGAATGGGCATGATAAAGGACAGAAATGGCAAGGACCTAACAGAAGCAGAAGAGATTAAGAAGAGGTGGCAAGAATACACAGATGAGCTACACAAAAAAGATCTTGAAGACTTGGATAACCATAAAGGTGTGGTCACTCACCTAGAGCCAGACGTCCTGGAATGTGAAGTCAAGTGTGCCTTAGGAAGCATTACCATGAATTAAGCTAGTGCAGGGGATGGAATTCCAGCTGAGCTATTTGAAGTCCTAAAAGATGATGCTGTTAAAGTCCTGAACTCAACATGCCAGCAAATTTGGAAAACTCAGCAGTGGCCACAGGACTGGAAAAGGTCAATTTTCATTCCAATCACAAGAAGGACAATGCCAAGGAATGTTCCAACTACCATACAATCACACTTATTTCACATCCTAGCAAGGTAATGCTCAAAAGCCATTAAGCTAGGCTTCAGCAGTACATGAACCAAGAACTTCCAGATGTTTAGAAAAGGCAGAGGAATCAGAGATCAAACTGCCAACAGTCGTTGGATTACAGAGAAAGTAAAGGGATTCCAGAAGAACACCCACATCTGCTTCATTGACTGCACTAAAGCCTTGACTGTGTGGATCACAACAAACTGCAGAAAATTCTCAAAGACATGGGAATACCAGACCACCCTATCTCTCTCCTGAGAAACCTGTATGCAGGTAAAGAAGCAATAGTTAGAACCAGACATGGGAAAACAGACTGGTTCAAAATTGGGAAAGGAGTACAGTCAAGGCTGTATGTTGTCACCCTGCTTACTTAACTTATATGCAGAGTACATGATGTGAAATGCTGGGCTGGATGAATCACAAGCTAGAATCAAGATTGCCAAGAGAAATATCAGTAACCTCAGATATGCAGATGATACCATTCTAATGGCAGAACATGAAGAGCCTCTTTAATAGGGTGAAAGAAAAGAGTGAAAAAGCTGGCTTAAAACTCAGCATTCAAAAACTAATGGCACCTATTTCTATCACTTCATGACAAATAGAAGGGGTAAAACTGGAAGCAGGGACAGATTTTTTTTTTTTCTTGGCCGCCAAAATCACTGCAGTGACTGCAGTCATGACATTAGAAGATGCTTGCTTCTTGGTAGGAAAGCTATGACAAAGCTAGTTGTTATTGTTCACTTAGTTATGTCTGACTCTTTGATATCCCATGGACTGCAGTATGCCAGGCTTTCCAGTCCTTCACTATCTCCTGTCCTTCAGGAGTTTGCTGAAACTCATGTTCATTGAGAATGATGTCATCTAAGCAACTTTCTTTGTTGCCCCCTTCTCCCTCTGCCTTATCTTTCCCAGCATCAGGGTCTTTTCCAATGAGTCGACTCTTCACATTAGGTGGACAAAGTATTGGATCTTCAGCTTCAGCATCAGTCCTTTCCGTGACAGGGTTGATTTCCTTTAAGATTGACTGGTTTGATCTCCTTGTTGTCAAAGGGACTCTCAGAGTCTTCTCCAGCACCACAGTTCAAAAGCATCAATTCTTCAGTGCTCAGCCTTCTTTATGGTCGCTGTCTAGGTTTGTCATAGCTTTTCTTCCAGGCAGAAAGTGTCTTTTAATTCCCTGGCTGCAGTCACCATCTGCAGTGATTTTGGAGCCCCCAAAAATAAAATCTGTCACTGCTTCCATTTTTTCCCCATCTATTTGCCATGAAGTGATGGGACTGAATGCCAGAATATTAAAGAGCAGGGATCACTCTGCCAACAAAGGTCCATATAGTCAAAGCTATGGTTTTTCCAGTAGTCATGTATGGATGTGAGAAATGGACCATGAAAAAAGGCTGAGCATCAAAGAATTGATGGTTTTGAACTGTGTTGCTGGAGAAGACTCTTGAGTGTCCCTTGGACTGCAAAAGAGATCAAACCAGTCAATCCTAAATGAAATTAACCCTGAATATTCATTGGAAGGTTTGATGCTGAAGCTAAAGCTCCAATACTTTAGCCACCTGATAGGAAAAGTCTACTCATTGAAAAGACCCTGATGCTGGGAAAGATTGAAGGCAAAAGCAGAAGGGAAGCGACAGAGGATGAGATGGTTGGATGGCATCACCGACTCAATGGACATGAGTTTGAGCAAACTCCTCGAGATAGTGAAGGACAGAGAAGCCTGGCATGCTGCAGTCCATGGGAGTCACAATGAGATGGACACAACTTAGCAATAGAACAACAACAACAAATGGGCACCTGCAATCTACTTCTACAAGGATTAAGTCAAGTGCTGCTGCAGCTGCTGACTTTCAACAACCCTTGAAGGGAGTGCAGGGTGGAGAGCAGAAATGAGGCACTCTGTCTTTGGGGGGAAAACTGGAAAGATAGATCCTCAGATAGGTATTTTCAGGAGTTGATTTTATGAGCCCAATTATTGTATCTCCTTATATGTAGAAAAGCACTAAAATTCTTCATGACAATGACTGTTCCTCATGACTAGCAGAAAGCTTCATGAGACTAGTTGAAATTTTCTGGAAAATAATTCGATTGATTGAATGTGTCCCCCCTTCACCAAGATGACATATTTACTGACCTTGCCCCGTGCCTCTTTGGAACAGTTTCTCAGAGCTCTCTGAGTTACTGTCCTTTGGGCTGCAGTCCTCATTTTGCTCCAAATACAACTTAACCTGAAACTCTCATTTGCATTTTTAAAGTCAACAGAATATTTTAGAGAGAATCCCAAGAGTGGTTAGACAATCTTTCTGTACACAGATTACATATATATATAATAGATAACCAACTACTTACCTACTGTATAGCACAGAGAACTATACTCAATATCTATAATATTTTTCAGATTCTCTCTCCTTATAGGTTAGAGAATCTGAAAAATGATCTCTCTCTCTCTCTCTCTCTCTGAAGATACATATACATATGAACGTATATATGAATCTCTTTGTTGTACATGTGAAACTAACACAATATTGTAAATCTACTGTGCTTCAATTAAAAAATGGTTAAAACATAAAGAGATTTCAGTGTGACCTATGGATCTAGTCCACTGTCTCAGCAGAAGCTGGGAATATAAATGGGGTTGTATATTACCCAGCAATCCCACTGCTGGGCATACACACTGAGGAAACCAGAATTGAAAGAGACACGTGAAACCCAATGTTCATCGCAGTACTATTTATAATAGCCAGGACACGGAAACAACTTAGATGTCCACTGGCAGACGAATGGATAAGAAAGCTGTGGTACATATACACCATGGAATATTACTCAGCCATTAAAAAGAATTCATTTGAACCAATTCTAATGAAGTGGATGAAACTGGAGCCTATTACACAGAGTGAAGTAAGTCAGAAAAAAAAAAACACCAAAACAGTATATTAACGCATATATATGGAACTTAGAAAGATGGTAACAATGACCCTATATGTGAGACAGCAAGAGAGACACAGATGTATAGAACAGTCTTTTGGACTCTGTGGGAGAAGGCAAAGGTGGGATGATTTGAGAGAATAGCATTGAAACATGTATATTACCATATGTGAAACAGATCGCCAGTCTAGGTTTGATGCATGAGACAGGGTGCTCAGGGCTGGTGCACTGGGATGACCCTGAGGGATGGGGTGGGGAGAGAGGTGAGAGGGGGGTTTAGGATGGGGAACACATGTACACCTATGGCTGATTCATGTCAATGTATGGCAAAAACCAATACAATATTTTAATTAGCCTCCAATTAAAATAAACACACACACACAAATAATTTACCAACAGGAAACGCACCAAAATGTTAACAAGATTATGTCTGGATAGTAGGTTCAATGGTGACTTTATACCTGCTTTCTATATTTTTCCATTTTCTATCATGTTTTTATTAAAAATTCAAAATTTTATTTTTAAATAAAGTAAATAACACACACACACACACACACACACACACACAAAATGGGGCTGTAACAGCAGGAACACCAATGTCTTGAACTAAAGGGGACAGAAATAGGATAAAATGAGGGAAGGCTATTGCGGATTCTTTAGGACAGGACAACAGAAGTATTTGACTTTGAACATGCATTATCCTTGAAGAAAAGGGGGAAATGACCTTAAGGTGGGACTGTCCCCTTAGTTTCAGAGAGCAGGGCCACTTACTAGGTTCCAGTGGGCCAAGCTGCCACCATCCAGGGCTGAGGAGGCAAACTTACCTCTGCTGTGCCCTGTCAGTGGGCCCAGATGCCAGAGATGCAACCCCAGTGAGCCCAAAAAACATAGCACTGAGGCAAAGAGAATTATTCTCAAGACTTAAAATCTATAAATTTTCCCTGCTGGATTTGAATTTGTTTGGGACCCATCCCTGCTTCCTTTTCCTCCTATATATCTATTTTGGAATGGCAATGTCTGTACTACGCCTGTCCCACTGTTGTATCTTGGAAATAAATAATTTGTCAGGTTTCACAAGTTCACAGCTGAAGAGAAATTTTCCCTCAGGATGAGTGACACCTCAAGTCTCAACACACACTTGAAGCAGATGGAATCTAGATGAGATTTGGGACTTAAGAGTTGATGCTGGAATGGGTAAGACTTTGGGGCTATTGGGTTGTAGGTGAATGTATTTTGTGTGTGTCAACTGAAAAAAAATGCACAACCTAAAAGTTGAAAATGATGCTTTTTTGTGGACTTACTGAGGACTTAAGCCTGGGACTTACTGAGACTTAAGGCTCTCAGATACCTCTGAAGGACTGTTCTGAAGAGATAAGGAAGGAGGGAGGTACCAGGATATATAGGAGTTTTTGCAAAATAAAATTAAAAAACCCAAAAACCAAAAAGTAGGTAGTGTGAACATCAAAAGATTACTAATAATGAAAAACCAGTCATCTCAAATTAATAAATTTAGCACTTTTCTCTGTACGGGAAGATGCAAGAGTCTGGGCTCACTGAAATCACTCCTTTGCTATGTACCTTAACTATCAATGGCCAGTGTCCTGCTTTCCTCTATCCTGAATCTCTTCAGGGTGTGCAGTCTGGGGGTGCACAGTGGTTGACGGCCTGATGGCCACATCATCCTTTGTTTAGTGCTTTGGCAGCCAATATTCTTTGTCCACATGTTTGAGAAGGACATGAATTAGGGAAGGACAGTGGTGGAATATTGTGGGCTGAATTGGGTCTTCTCCAACTCATATGTTGAAATCCTAATGATCAGTACCTCTGAGTGTGATTCTGTTTGGAGACAGGGCCTTTAAAAAGGTGAGAGAGGTAAAATAAGGCCATTGTGGACCTGAATCCAATCTGGGGGTGCCCTTACAAGAGGAAATTTGCACAGGGCCACCAGGGCCCTGTACACAGAAGGATCAGCGCGTGAAGAGGCAACTAGAGGGTGGCGACCTGCCAGACACGGAGAGAAGTCTCAAAGGAAATCAACCCGGTTGACACATTGATTTTGAACTTCTCTTTGGAACTATGAGTAAAATAAATTTCTGTTGCTTAAGTCATCTGGTCTGGTACTTTGTTATGGAAGCCTGAGCAAACACCTAGTGCAAGGGAAACTGAAAAGTAAAATCCTCATTATTCTAAACCCTGGGGGCCTATTTTTATGGAAGAAGAAGAGAATTGGTATTGTGGGGTAACTCAGGGACGCATAACCCCTGCCTGTTGAAGACCTTTTCTTTTTTAAAGGGTCCCAAGTAACTATTCAGTACCCCCTGGTCTCTGCACTTTGCATCCTACTGGTGCAAGAGACTATCTCTCCCTGTAGACACCAAGCAGAGTTTTCTCACCTCGCTCCCCACCTCCCCCACGAGCTGGCTCTCCAGCTCATGATCTGGTACAACTTACAAGCTCAATAAATACTTATCGAATAACTGTAAAAATGAGATGCAATCTGAGCCACATTGTGAAAAAAATATATATACACACACCAGTAAGTACGTGGTAGTGGAAGTTTCCCTTGTGGCTCAGCTGGTAAAGAAGCCGTCTACAACGCGGGAGACCCGGGTTCGATCCCTGCGTTGGGAAGATCCCCTGGAGAAGGGAAGGGCTACCCACTCCAGCATTCTGGCCTGGAGAATTAAATGGACAGTACAGTCCACGGGATCGCAAAGAGTTGGACACGACTGAACGACTTTCACTTTCTTTCTTTCCTTTCACGTGGTACTGAGGAGTGGAAAGTCAGTTCCGCAGAGGCGAAGGACATTGCAAACTTACCAGCGGGACGGTGGGCTTCAACGTGGTCCAAATGTAGAGGGTGTGCAGGCAGGGACAGCGCAGGGGGACGTGGGCATGAAAGCACCACATTTAAGCGAGAGATGAGGCGTAGGGAGCCTTCCACTCTCGGTCTGCCTCCTCATCCTTTGGCCGTCCTTGCAGTCATCCGTGGTGAGGGTGTACCATCCCACGGTGAGCGCAGGGATGAGAGGGAAGAAGAACCTGCAGGCACACAATAGGTTCCTGTGCCTCCTTGGAACAAGCCTCACATCGCGGAGACTCTGCTTCTTTTATAAACCTTACCGGGTCTATTCAGGGGCGACACGACTGTGTCTTCGGAGGGAGCAAACGATTGGCAGCTTCCCTCCCACTCGCCCTGCCGCGCGACTCGTCTCCAGGCTCCTGGCGCGTGCACTCTGGAGGAGAGGACCCTTGACACTCCTTAGCTGAGCCGGGGGCGCGCGAGCCCGGGCGCGCGAGCCGGGGGCGGAGCGCGGCGACGGCGGAGCGGCTTATCCCGGGTCCCCGCTCGCCCGCTCGCGCCTCTGGGTCCCCAGGCTGGGATCCCGCCCGCTGGCCGCCTTGCAGGGGACGTGCTACTGACCCGCACCTGCGACCAAGAGGACGTGCAGCCATGGACCGCCTGGCCTGGAGGGTGGCGGCACTGCTGCTCGGGCTGCTAGTGGAGGTAGGGCCGGGCCGGGCGGGGTAAGCGGGAGCGGCACCGAGCGTCCGCAGGAGCCCTGGGAGCCGA
This sequence comes from Cervus elaphus, assembly GCF_910594005.1. NCBI lineage: Eukaryota > Metazoa > Chordata > Mammalia > Artiodactyla > Cervidae > Cervus > Cervus elaphus. The sequence continues at coordinate 13,722,929 of NC_057838.1, read as the reverse complement.
GGGCCGAGAGCCAGAGGCTCACCGGTGCGGAAGGCTCTGGGCCCTGGTGACAGGGTCGCCCGAGCCCTTCCCGCTCTTCGGAAGGCCCTCGGTGCCCCCGCCCCGCGCTTATCGATTCTCGCGAGTGTAGAGGACTCAGGAGCACCCTTTGCGCGCTCTGCGCCGGTTCCCATCCCCGGGGCCTCGGCTCTGGTCCGCTCGAGGGTCTCGGGTGCGGCGCAGGCGGAGATTCCAGGCGCCCGTGGCCTGGGGCTCGGGACTTGGGGCGCCGCCGGGTCCAGGTGCGGCCGCGCGGGTGCGTGGTTGTGGGAAGCGTCACGGGAGCACGAGTGAAATGGCGGGACAGTGAAGTCCTCGCTCGTGAAAATGGAGCGCGGAGTCTTCAGACGCGAGAGAAAACCTCGGAAGAGATGGCTGGTGGGTGTGGCCTTTTGGCGCCGAGACCCGGGACTTGTTGAAGCGACTGCGGAGGAAGCGCCGGTAAACCGCAACCTCGTGGAGACCTCGACTGCCTACGGCTGGAAAGGGGCGCCCTCGGATGGGGTCACCTCCTTCTTGATAAAACGGAGTCTTTAAAATGTGAGCTGGGGGTAGGTGCTGGGGTGCAGTGTGGATTAGGGCTTGTTCCATTCTTTGCTCGGCTTCATTATTTTAAAGGAAATTTTATTAATGAAGTCTAAGTAAATGGATGATGAGTATCTTAACGTTTTCTCTTTTAGGTAGTACATCTCTGGAAATGACTCCTTGGTTTTCTTCATTTGTAAAGAAATACAAGTTACAAAATGTTGGGAGGGAGAGCCTTAGCTCTCCTGAAAGAAAGGTTGATGGAAAAGTTTCTTGTGCCAGGCGCCACCATAGCAAGTCTTCTTGGTTTTGTTCCTGTGTCCCCCCTGGCTAAGTGGTTAAAATTTTTGTGGAGTGCTCTCCACTCCCTCCACTTGGATTGTCTTCGGTTATTCGGAATTTTATGACCTTAGGAATAACATCCTTTCCGTGATCACCAGAGAGATAATGGAGAAGTGAATCTGACACCACTGTTCACATAAAAAGGGATGCATCTGTACTTAACACGTGCAATCCTCCCCCCACACTTTAAAAATCAGCACTTGGTGAAATAATTTACACTAAAATTTAAATAACTGAATTGATGCTTTCACGAAGTCGAATATCTAGATGGTTGGTAATTTTTGTTTTCATGGGATGATGCAGTGTAGCCCATTTTTACATGATTGTCCCAAGCATCTATTTTGTTTGTGGTAGAGGGGTGTCTCTCTGAGGCATTAAGGAGATTTCTTTCTCATTTATCACATGGAATCTTAACACATGAGTTATGTGTCTGAGATGTTTTCATCTTTAGTGTGTTGCTCTGAATTTCATTTAATATTTGTTATCAGTACATTTTTGATGCTTTTGAAGTCCTTAATCACATACTTAAATGTGAAATTTCTGTTGCTGAGATGTGGAAGCAAAGAGCTGTTTTCAATTTGAAGGTATAAGACAATTAAGAGAGATGTTGGGAGGCCTGACAGCCAGCTGCAACCTGGGATTCTCGTCTTTGTTTCTTTGTTCTGCTTGCGCTGGTTTCATTGCGGTTGTAGAGTAGTTGACCATAAACCACCTGGCAGCCTTTATGCCCTCTGGGATCCTCTTCCAAGCCAGAGTCACTCTGGGTTGCTTGGGGCAAGGGTGGGGGAAGTGTGCTTGGCAGAAGTCCTTGAGCAGGGAGAGTATCTAAAAGCTGTTTAAGAAGGGCTTTCCTCCAGCTGCTTCACATCCTTATATAGAAATTCGCTTACCTGTTAGAGAGCTAGACTGCCTGTTTGTTTTTTAATTAGCAAACATAGAGTGCCTACCCTGTGTCAGGGATTGTTGTAAGCACTTGACAAATATTAGCTCATTAATCGTCTTAGCAATTACTTTAATTCCCTTTTTTGTTTCAAATGGGAGGTGGTAAAGAGCTTGCCCACAGTCTCACTGCTGTGACATGTGAGGACTTGAGAGGTCAGCACTAGGAGTGGCCCGACCACGTGGTCTTGCTGCCTCTCCCACTGCTAGACACAGAGACATGGAGAGAATTTGTACAGGTCTGTCCTGAGGCCAGTGGTGGACTTGGAGAGGTATTGTCTCATGAAATGGGTAAGCCAACAAAATACCCATTAGGAACTCAGTTAACATTTCCTTAGGGGCCCATATAATTTAACATCCAAGCTCTGACCCTGGAGAGTGAAGTTGGGGACTGTTAGCAGTCACGTCAGCACAGTTAGGCAGCAGCAGGACTGTCCTGGAAGCCCCAGTATGTGCTCACCCGAAAGCCCAGGCACGGCTATTAGTAGAAACAGGCTGGGGGTGGCATTATCCCTTCCCTGGGGAGGCTTCAGGAAGCTCATTACTGAAGTGACCTTTTCTTTCCATCAACTTGGACTTGCCTGTGAACTGCATGGGAAGCCAGTCCTCGAGGACCCTTGTTACATCTTTTCTCCTCCCCAGTCACTCTATGCCAGCCTTGGAGATCCCAGGCACATAGGCCATGGGGAGGCCACAGAATAGGGAAATCCCAAAGCTCTTTGCAGGTCATGAAATTCTAAAGTTCGGTGTTTTTCTTCTGTTCTTTGGTTTCTGGGAGGCCCTGCTAACAATGCCTGCAGGAAGAGTGATGGTGTGAGCGGTCTCCTAGTAACTCTGGTGAATTAATTCCCGGTGGCCTTCACTGGGCTGCAGCAGCACCTTAGAAACTGAAAAAGAAAAGCAGTTTCAAAACTAATTATGCCTTAGTAGAACCTGGGGAGTCATTAGGTGAGCATGTGTGCGTATGGGCTTTCGTCAGAATGTGTGGTTTTCTGGATATCTTCACTCCAACCTCTTTCTAGAGGTCAGGTTGTTGACACTTTGTTATATACTGAGTAGTATTTGTTCTGGGTTCTGTCCTCGCTGAAATGAGCCCAGAAATGTGTAGTATATTATTTAGTATAAAATCACCCCTGTACCAGGGCTGGGGGCTCTGTGAGCATCCATTCTCAAGGGAAAAGACTCTCTACTATGTTATTTTATTCAAGAGACTGGCGTCAGTATCTTTCTGATCCTTCCCTGGACCAAAAGCTGGAAACCTTTAAGTGAGGCCGCCATGTGTTTCAAAGTTATTCTGGCCAAAGAACATCCCTTCTTGGGCTGGAAAAAGGATTGGTCTTCTTTAGAGACAGTTGGAAAGGGACCATTGCCTCTTGAAACTAGGGAAACTAACAGGATTACTGAGTATTTTTCCAAGTCCATTGTATTTTGACACCCAGGAGTCTTGAAATTAGAACCAACTCATGTTTAAGAGTGTTTTTTGTCTCATGCCATCTGTTTTTTGTACCCTGGAATTGCAATGAATGTGGCAGCCGCTGGATGCCAATTTTCTGAAATAAACCAGTGCAGTTCTCCCTAAGCAACATGCAGTTTGAATGAAAGAGAAGACTGGAGGCAGTTTGTTATCTCTGGAAGCTCCCTGGAGGCTGGGTGATGAGGGTGAGAGGTGGCAGTGGTAAATGAACCTGGTGGGAAGGACTCTACTTGGAACTCTGGGAACTGGCTCCTGGTGTATGAAGAGGACCTGGGGCTCTGGGCCCAGATTCTGGGGCCCTAATTAACCTTGCATTCTGTGACTTGTGCAAACCTATGAAGACCAGCTGGACAGCAGTGACTCTAGAAGTACCTAGATTAGGCTAGTGGCCACTGGATTATTTAACCATGGGCTGGCAAGTGAATTTCTTAGAACCTACATTTATCCTCTCAATGAGGCCTCTCAGATTTCCCCCTCTTGATGAGGCCTACCTTGACCACTCTATATAAAATTCCAACCTAAATCTCTTCCCAGCACTCTGTCTCTAACCGAACCAATTCCCTCTTTCTCTGTATTTATTCACTTCAAAATATGATGGAATTTACTTCCCATAATCTACACATTATAAAGGCAAAGGTTTTGATTCACTTGTGTTAACTGAGATATCCCAGACTCCTGGAACAGTGCCTGGCATAGAGTAGGGATTCCATAAATGTTTGGACAAGTGAAAAGAACCATGGGTAATGATCATGGGAGGAAGGAGCTGAATACATCTTCAGTAGGAGAGGGGAAGGTAATGTATTAGCTATATGACTCTGAAGGGTCTTTGTGTGCTAATCACACAAAGAGCTAATCATTATGTGAACACCTGTAGAGATGGAAACTCAGTATCTCTAAAGCAACGTATCAATATTTTGGATAATTTTAATTGTTAAAGTTTTCTGTTGTGTTGAATAGAAATGTCTGCATTGTTTCTACCTGGTCCTAGTTCTGGATCCTTGTGCTTTTCAGAAGAAATATAATCACAATGACAGCCCTTCAATTGAGCGCAGCTGTGTTGGTCTCCATGTGTTCTTCTCTAGGTTTCATTTCCTTCTGTGATTTCTCACAAGACATGGTTTTGAATCATCTCATCATCCTCACAGCTGCCCTTTGAAAACTGCCAAACTGGACGGACAGTGGTTAGGAAATTATCACTGAAAAACTGGTCCTAGAAAAAGACCTTGGAGTACAAAGTGAAGTTTGGCCTTGGAGTACAAAATGAAAAGGGCAAAGGCTAACAGAGTTTTGCCAAGAGAACGCACTGGTCATAGCAAACACGCTCTTCCAACAACACAAGAGAAGACTCTACACATGGACATCACCAGATGGTCAGTACTGAAATCAGATTGATTATATTCTTTGCAGCCAAAGATGAAGAAGCTCCATACAGTCAGCAAAAACAAGACCAAGAGCTGCCTGTGGCTCGGATCATGAACTCCTTATTGCAAAATTGAAGAAAGTAGGGGAAACCACTAAACCATTCGAGTATGACCTAAATCAAATCCCTTATGCTTATACAGTGGAAGTGACAAATAGATTCAAGGGATTAGATCTGATAGACAGAGTGCCTGAAGAACTATGGACGGAGGTTCATAACATTGTATGGAAGGTGGTGATCAAAACCATCCCCAAGAAGAAGAAATGCAAAAAGGCAATATGGTTGTCTGAGGAGGCCTTACAAATAGCTGAGAAAAGCGAAAAGCAAAGGAGAAAAGAAAAGATATATCCATCAGAATGCAAAGTTCCAAAGAATAGCAAGGAGAGATAAGAAAGCCTTCCTCAGTGATCAATGCAAAGAAATAGAGGAAAACAACAGAATGGGAAAGACTAGAGATCTTTTCAAGAAAATTAGAGATAGCAAGGTAATGTTTCATGAAAAGAGGGGTAGAATAAAGGACAGGAACAGTATGGACCCAACAGACGCAGAAGATATTAAGAAGAGGTGGCAAGAATACTCAGAAGAACTATACAAAAAAGATCTTAATGACCCAGAGAACCATGATGGTGTGATCACTTACCTAGAGCCAGACATTCTGGAGTGTGAAGTCAAGTGGGTCTTAGGAAACATCAATACGAACAAAGCTAGTGGAGGTGAAGGAATTCTGGCTGAGCTATTTCAGATCCTAAAAGATGATGTTGTGAAAATGCTGCATTCAATATCCCGGCAAATTTGGAAAACAGCAGTGGCCACAGGACTGGAAAAGGTCAGTTTTCCTTCCAATCATGAAGAAAGGCAATGCTAAAGAATGTTCAAACCACTGCACAATTGCATTCATCTCACATGCTAGCAAAGTAATGCTGAAAATTCTCCAAGCTAGCCTTCAACAGTATGTGAACCAAGAACTTCCAGATGTTCAAGCTGGATATAGAAAAGGCAGAGGAACCAGAGATCAAATTGCCAACATCTCTTGGATCATCATAAAAGCAAGAGAGTTCCAGAAAAACATCAACTTCTGCTTTATTGACTACACCAAAGTCTTTGACTGTGGGAATCACAGTGAACTGTGGAAAATTCTTCAAGAGATGGGACTATCAGACCACCTAACATGCCTCTTGAGAAATCTGTATGCAGGTCAAGAAGCAACTGTTAGAACCAGACATGGAAAAATGGAATGGTTCCAAACTGGGAAAGGAGTACGTCAAGACTACATATTGTCACCTTGCTTATTTAACATCTATGCAGAGTACATCATGTCCAATGCTGGGCTGGATGTGCAAGATTGCCATGAGAAATATTAATAACCTCAGATATGCAGATGATACCACCCTTATGGCAGAAAGTGAAGAGGAACTAAAGAACCTCTTGATGAAAGTCAAAGAGGAGAGTGAAAAAGCTGCATTAAAGCTCAACATTCAAACAATGAAGATCATTGCATTTGGTCCCATCACTTCATGGCAAATAGACGGGGAAACAGTGAGAGACTATTTCCTTGGGCTCCAAAATCACTGCAGATGGTGACTGCAGCCCTGAAATTAAAAGGTGCTTGCTCCTTAGAAGAAAAGCTATGACCAGCCTAGACAGCATATTAAAAAGCAGAGACGTTACTTTGCTGACAAAATGTAGTCAAAGCTACGGTTTTTCCAGTAGTCATGTATGGATATGAGAGTTGGACCATAAAGAAAGCTGAGCACCGAAGAATTGATGCTTTTGAACTGTGGTGTTGGAGAAGATTCTTGAGAGTCTCTTGGACTGCAAGGAGATCCAACCAGTGAATCCTAAAGGAAATCAGACCTGAATATTCATTGGAATATTCATTGTAAGGACTGATGCTGAAGCTGAACTTCCAATACTTTGGCCACCAGATGCGAAGAAATGACTCATTGGAAAAGACCCTGATGCTGGGAAAGATTGAAGGTAGGAGGAGAACAGGATGACAGAGGGTGAGATGGTTGGATGGCATCACCAACTCAATGGATGTGAGTTTGGGCAAACTCTGGGCCTTGGTGGTAGAAGTTGGTGATGGACAGGGAAGCTGCAGCTCCGTGGGGTCTCAAAGAGGTGGACACGAGTGAGTGACTGAACTGAAATGAGAAAAAGACCACTCGAGTGAATAAAACAGGGTTCATAGTTTTCATAGTGGGAAAAACATTTTATTTAGCTTTATTTGGAAAAATCAAAGCACAGATTGTAAAATAAGTTAATTTTATTCCAAGTTCTCAGTTTTAGAATTGAATCAATGGGTGAGGGGAGGGATTATTTTTCTGGTAAAAGTCTGTGATGCATAATAGCATAGTCTTCACTTCACTTTGGAAGTTAGTGGCATGATTATATTAAGAATCTTCTCTGTTTTTCCAGAATTACTTGCTTGAGTAATCAATCCCACCATCTCCAGGTGGGGGCAGGAGGGCCATCCCCAGCTTCTCTTGGTCTTTTTTTATTCATATCATTCTGTTTTGTGCATCTGTAGGGTCATTATTATCAGGTACCTTCCATAGGCTTGGTGTATCTTTGTAAGATCTGCGTCAAGATCTGCAAGGTCACTTTGCCGCCCATCTGTGTGTTACTGGTGTTGTAGTTACTTGCCTGTGATCCTGGCACGGGAGGTTGCTTATGGAGCTGCTCTTGTTAAGTGGGCTGGGGTGTTGGTGCACTTTTTAGAAGGAACGAGTTCAGTGTTGTGTGCATTTTGTCATGCAGCCTTTGGCTTGACTCCCATCTCTTCCCCACTGGGACTTGTTTGAACAATAAGGACACGCTGTTCTGTAGATGTGCGCTCACTGGCACTGTCTCAGCCCTTGTTTAGACCTTTTCGTTATGCAGATAAAATCGTCCAAGAGATTCACCTTGACTTTGCAGTGACACTTCAGTCTTTTTAACCTCAGCTGCTGGTAACCCACAAATCCTCATAACAGTTGTAAAGTGTTTAGTATAATATTTAAAACCTGAGTTGAGGACTATATATTCATTCTAATTATGTTTTATGTTACTTCCTTCATCTCATCTTCTTAAGCCTGTTGGAATACTGGTTTTTAAAATCAGGTGTCCTTTACGGTTTTGTGCCATATACAGATTTCACTATCACACCATTTTCAGCTTTTCCAATGGAGTAATGAAAATGTTGAATTGAGCCAAGTCAAAGATGGAGACTCTTATCTGGGTTGAAGTAGATGCTTGAGATTTTGACTTGGAGAATACTGATGTCCTTAATTTAAAAAGTCAGAATTTAGCTTTAAATATGCAGTGCTTTGAAGTGTTTCCTTGGTGAGGAAAGATCCAACAAATGAAGTCTGGAACTCCAGCAAGATATCTAAATTTGGGAGTTATTTTGTGCTTATGCTGCAGAGCAGTTGAGAGCTTTATGCAAAGCTGTTGTGCTTGGTCAGTTGGACACGGTGACATGGTTGGGGTTAATGAGGCAAGTGGTCAGCGAACACAGAGAGGCAATGAATATGAATATACTTATTTTTTCAAGAAGTGCATCTGCATACTTCAAAGTTCTTGAGGAGCACAGTATCCTCAGACCAGAACAAAGAAATAGTATCTTATAAATCAGGTTTGAAATTGATCAGTTGTGTACTTGAAGCACAGAAGACATGTGATAGTAGTTTCTTGTTTAGATGTTGTCTTACTCCATTTGAGCTGCTGTAACAAAGTACAGAATACTACTTACTGGGTGGTTTATAAACAACAAAAGTTCTGGAGGCTGGCAAGTCAGTAAGGGCACCTGCAAGGTCCATTTCTGGTGAGGACTGTCTTCCTGGTTCAGAGCTGGCATCTCTGCCTGTGTCTTCACATGGTAGAAGGGGTAAGCAGTCTCTGTGGAGTCTCTTTTATAAGAGCACCTATCCCATTCATGAGGGCTCTGCACTGTGATCTAATCACATTCGAAGTGTTCCCACCTCCTAATGCCACGACCCTAGCTTTGAGAATTCAACATGATTTTTAGGGGACATGAACACTCAGAGCATAGCAGATGGCAATATGGTGATGTTTTATGGAATCTCAGCTCTTTGTCTATTGACTGGCGGGCTTTTGAGTGAATTACTTAGGCTCTCATTGACTCAGTTGAGTCACCTGTAAGAAAAGAAGTGCCCCAGCTTTCCCAGAGGGAAGCTCTGGGAAAGTTCACCACTTGAAATTCAGCTCTCTGCACAGGATAGACCAGCAGATTGTGAATATCGTCACTTGTCTCTAAGCAAGGTTCTTTGCCCAGGTTCCCTGCCAAAATGGAGAGAGGGTTCCAAAAAATACCTTTTCTAAAAAAATGTGTACTTTATTTACTTATTTTTGGATGTACTGGGTCTTTGTTGCTGCATGTGCTTTTCTTTAATTTTGGTCAGTGGGGACTACTCTCTAGTTGCGGTGTGCGGATTTCTCGTTGAGGTGGCTTCTCTGCTTGCAGAGCACAGGCTCTAGGGCACATGGGCTTAGCAGTTGTGGCTCCCAGGCTTTAGACACAGGCTCAGTAGTTGTGGAGCACTGGCTTAGTTGCTCTGAGACGTGGAACCTTCCCAGATCAGGGATCAGACCAACATCTCCTGCAGTGGCAGGCAGATTCTTTACTGAGCCACCAAGGAACACCCCAAAATACCTTTTTGTTTAAAAATTGCGCTTTCTTGCCTTCTTGTCGTTGTTGTTCAGTCTCTCAGCCGTGGCCCCGTGGACTGCAGAATGCTGTCCTGTCGCTCACCGTCTCCTGGAGTTTGCTCAAACTCATGTCCATTGAATCAGCGATGCCATCAAAACGATGTCATCCTCTGTTGTCCCAACTGTTCAAAAAAAGTGAAAGGAAGATTGTGATTATTGTCATCTTTGCCTCTTCATTGTTGCTCTGGGTAAAGCAATGAAAGAGTGCAAATAAATGTTCTCTTCCCCTGCTGTGCAATTTGGATGGTGGAGCAGAAGGCAGCATCCACACAGGTCACACCTGGACTTTAACTGGGAAGTAAAGATGAGTGAGGGAGAAGGCAATGGCAGCCCACTCCAGTACTCTTGCCTGGAATATCCCATGGACGGAGGAGCCTAGTAGGCTACAGTCCACAGGGTCGCTAAGAGTCGGACACGACTGAGCAACTTCACTTTGTTTTTTTGTTTTTGTTTTTGTTTTTCAGTGAGTAGTATCAGGTTTTTATTGCATGCAATCTTCAATAGAATAAAAGATTGCATTTAAAAAAGCCCAACAACCCTTATAACGTCTGTCTTTCAGAATTTTGAACCTTTCATTCACAGCTTTATTAGAATGAACATCCTCCTGGTTTGCGCCTAGAACACTAACGAGGCACAGTTACTGAATTGCTTTAGAAGAGCAACTTCACTTTGACTTTTCACTTTCATGCACTGGAGAAGGAAATGGCAACTCACTCCAGTGTTCTTGCCTGGAGAATCCCAGGGACGGGAGCCTGGTGGGCTGCCGTCTGTGGGGTCTCGCAGAGTCGGACACAACTGAAGCGACTTAGCAGCAGCAAGATGAGTGAAACCCTTTGGCTCTTTAGCTTGTCTTGGTCTCTTTGTGTTTTGTAATTTGTGACAGTTTTTTCAAAAGAATCGAACTGTTGCTTCCTGGAGAGAGTGCGGGTGGGGAGTGTGGGAGTGTGTGTGTGAGGGTTGCTGAAAGTCCCTATTGCAGTACTTGTTTCCGTGTGTGTGGGTGCTCAGTCGTGTCTGACTCTTTGCAGCCCCATGGACTATAGCCTGCCAGGCTCCTCTGTCCATGGAATTTTCCAGGCAAGAGTACTGGAGTGGATTGCCATTTCGTTCTCTAAGGAATCTTCCTGACCCTGGGATCCAACCCATGACTCTTGCGTCTCCTGCACTGGCAGGCAGATTCTTCACCACCACGCCACCTGGGAAGCCCACCTTGTTTCCTTAGTTAGAAAAGAAGCTGGGATGAGAAGTGGGATGGGAAGGGTGCGGGGTGTCTGAAGCAAGGCCCATAGCCCCATCGTTCTTGCACTCCTGCAGGGGCTGTGCCTTTAGCTACAGTCTCTGCAACTCAGCTGCTCTCTACTGACATTATATATTTCAAGCAATTCAGGATTCTTTTCAGGAACCCTGTCTTCTTTCTGTTCTTCTTTTTTACTAATTTCTTGTCACTTTTCACGTAACCATTTTTCTATAGCTTAGAGAGTGTCAAAGTTTTTGTTAGTATACTCTCTTAAGGAACTTTCAGAAACTATATACACCTGCATGTATTTTTTAACTTGACATGCAATCTTTTATTACAGATTTTAAATGACTAATGAATTGGATTCAATGAGATGAATAGATTTGATCCCTTGTGTATTGTGAAAGTTAGCTATTTAAAATTAAAGTAGAATAGCCCTCGTTGTATACAGTGAAATTTAAATACCAGTAGCCAGGACTTCCCTGGTGATTCAGTGGTTAAGAATCTGCCTGCCAGTGTAGGGACACAGGTTCGATACCTGGTCTGGGAAGATCCCACATGCTGCAGAGCAGCAGCGAAGCCCATGTGCCATAACTACTGAACCCTGTGTGCCTACAAAGAGGAAAAATTGAAATTTTCCATAACCTCCTGCTCCTCCTGCCTCTGTAACTCAGCTTGCTCCTTGCAAAGTCTGGATCACGTAGGTCATGTGGTCTCAGAAAGTGGGGACTTAACAATACTAGGAACTGGAGCTTATGTCACTCACCCTTGTCCTGCTCTTTGCAGTTGCCCAGCCCTTGCAAACCTGCTTAATCATGCCTGTCCGTGTAAAGGTCAGGCATCCCCTACCCCATCCTGACTGCTGTTCCCGAGCATGCGAAACCCTTTAGTTTAAACCAGCCTATTAACACCCAGTGTTGCCCACTATAAGCTGTCTATGAAAGCTCTGTAACCCCTTTGTTCAGGGCTCAGAGCTTGGAGTGTTAACTGCTCTGGGCCCACTGGCATAGTAAACGTGAGTTCTCCAGCTCTCCGAGTGTGGTGCTTGGTTTCTTGAGTAGTGGTTTCTGCAACACCTAGAGCCCATGCTCTACAACAAGAGAGGCTCCCACAGTGGGAGATCCACACACCACAACTAGAAGAGTAGCCCTGCTCACCACAACTAGAGAAAGCCTGTGCACAGCCTTGAAGACTTAGTGCAACCAAAAAAAAAAAAAAAATACCAGTAGCAACTTGATACTGATTATTGTGGAGGAAGAATGTCACCTGCGGTATCAGTAAACAAAGGATGTTGTGGCCTCTAAGCCAGCAGCTACTGCTGCCTCGAAGACTGTGCACCCTGAGGGGATTCAGGATAGAGAAAAACAGGATACTGGCCCTAAATAGTTAAAATGCATAGCAAAGGAAGGATTTCAAAGAACCTAGACTTTTGCATCTTCTCATACTTAGAAAAGTAGTAAATTTATTAACTTGAGATGCCAGGTTTTCTTTTTTTAAATTTATTTATTTATTTATTTTGGTTATGCAGTGTCTTCATTGCGGCCTGTGAGATCTTAGTGGCAGGTGGGATCTAGTTCTCGGATCAGAGGTTGAATTTGCGCCCCCTGCATTGGGAGCAGAGAGTCTTAACCACTCGGCCACCAGGGAAGTCCCAAGATGCCTGGTTTTCTTTAGCAGTAATCTTTTAATACTCTTAACTGCCTCTTTTGTTTTGTTTATATATCCTAGCTTCTCCCTTACCTCTCTGGAACTGTCTTAGCTACCTGAGAACCTGTCTCCAGGACTTATGTCCTCAGTATATCTGCTGAGTAAAACAATTCTCAGCTTCTAGGTTGTGTCTTATAATTCCTTTAAAAATAAGCAAACAAGTTCATCTTATAACATTTGGAAATTTCATATCATATGCCTTTCTCTTTAATCTTCTGTTTCCATTCTACTTCCCCCACAGAACTTTATTCTAGTGAAATCTATGCTTAATAGTCTGTTTCTGATATCCATTTTTATAACAAAAATATATATCTTGAGTTAATTTTTGAAACATTTCCTCAGATAAATCATTAAAAGATTAAAGAGTTACTATTACAGCTATTACTATACATTTGATTGAAACAATATAAGTATATTACAAACTGAATATTATTAAACAGAAAAACATTATTAAACAGTAAACATTTACTGGCAATGCATTTCTGAGTGAGGTGGATGAGGGTTTTTTTGTTTTTCATTTAGATCATGTATCACTGGTAGAAATGGAAGAAGTTTCCTGTTGAACTTCTTCTGAGTAATGTGCACAAACCTCATAGTAAACTATGATCAGGCTGTTTTTCAATTTAATTAAAAGCAAAATATTTGAGAACACCTGAAGTGTAAAGTACGCATTGACAAGGGTAGTCTCCTTGATGGGACTTCAGTGAGGTTCTTTTGAGCTGTCTTCTTGACTAGTCCTCTCCTTGGCCTTGCACATCTGTCTGCACTGACCCACATTTAGCGAGAATATTGCTAACTTATCCCCCTACCGTGGATATCCAATTACTTTGCCCTGCCTTCAGTAAGAATTCTCTTAAGTCAACTTAGCAAGAATGCCCCTCCCCTTGATGTGTCCTGCTAGTGATTTTCCATCCCCTGACTCCCTCACTCTGCTCCTTGGCTATAAACCCCCACTTGTCCGTGTTGATTTTGGGATTCAGCTCCATCACACTCTTCCCTGGGCTCACAGTCTTGAATAAAGTCTTTCTTAACATTTTAACATGTGTCAGAGTAATTTCTCTTTAAGAGAGTTGATACCAGTATGTGCAGTGGCCTTAGACAGATACCTAAACAGTTTTCAGTTCTAGACCAGTACAGCCCATAAGGATAGGAATAAGCGGGAGGTGTGCCTTGTTTTGTACAGAGGAGAAGGCTGATTGTGAAAGGGGAACTAGCGCAGCCACTTGCCCAGCATCTTCACCAGAGCGTGTGTTCTTAGGAAGGCCAGTTTCAGGAAAGAGGGCCCATTAGGAGGTCTAGAAATTGCATTTTTAACAGTATGTGGAATTGAGACCACAGGTTACTTGATGCATTTGCCACTCCCTTGCAGGAGAGGACCTGGTGGCCACAGTCATGACGCCTGGGCTTCAGGCAGCGGAGCCGGGTGTGAGGGGCCATCACTGTGGCAGCTGGTCAGGCTGCCGTGTGCTAGGCTCTGTGGGCAGTGGCTCTTCTTCTGGACTTCATCCTGGGCAGGGTCATGCTTCTCTCAGGGCTGGAGGGGTAAACCTCTTCATCAGGCCTCTGTCTGGCCCCTTCCCGAGTGTCAGCATGACCTGCTATTGATGTATTTCATGAAACTGCCAAGAGTAGAGATAGGTTTACTTATTTTATTTTATTCCCACCCTTTTGATTGGAATTCAGTTGTGTGTTGCCGCATGCAGCACAGCGGGTGAGAAAGACCTGAAACGGGGGCGAGCACATAATGAAAAGACAGACACATAAAATTTGGCAAGTGCGGAGTCAGGGGGCCTTCCTGCTCTCCGTGGCAGGAAGACAAAATGGGCCTTTCAGCCCGCACTTTTATTGGCAGAAGAGATTATTAGGGAATAGCTATACTGGGGAGCTCAATTAGCACCCCGTAAAAAGAGAGTAAAGTTAAGGCTCTGTTGTTGATCAGGAATATCTTGTTTTGTTTCCATGGGGATGGACGCAGGGGTAGGCAGTGAAGTAGAGCAGCGAGCACGTCCAGCCCCAAGAATGTCCTGTTCGGCATGCTTCCTAGGACAGTCACGAGGGCGCAGTTTGCCGCACCCTTGAGTCATGGGGCAGGTTCTGGTCTCTGGGTTGCTCCAGAAAGCTACAACAGTATGTCTAGTTCTATTTTTGGCAGCTGGCTCAGGATCTCATTGAAAGCACCGTCTCAAAGAAGTGAGGGAACCAGAATAAAGGAAACTCTTACTATCTACCTAACACCTAACATCCACCTGACTTAAGTTCTCTGTGTATTAGTACTTTGAGCACAAATGTAATTAATACCGTTAAGTCTTCAGAAGGAAACTTAAAGTCGTGTAAAGCTTTTCAATGAAGCCAGCTCCTCTCTGACCTTGAACATTAACCTTCCATTTGCTTTCTCCTCTGATTTTTAGCAAGTTTGCACTATGTTTGCTGAAAATGTCTTAGGACACTAAAACAGCTCCTTCTTTGATAGCATCACCAGTGATGCCAGGGTCTGGTGTTGTCCCTTTAGCCTACTGTGTTTTAGGCCATGGTCTGAAATCCTTACTCTGTGGGGTCATTGGCTACAAGGGGGCTGGAGTGAAAGAACGGGTGACTATGTGGGTGAAGGTGGGGAATTCTTCAGTGCAATGCACAGCCATGCTGTCTCTGTGCAGGGAAATCGTGGCTCCTGGGAGACTGAGCAGTGATGGTTGGAATTGGCATTAGCAGAGCATTTGCAGGTGGCAGGACCCGTCCACTGATGAAAGCAGTATCTGTCTTCCTTGAGGTTTTCCACAAGGAAACAAGTTAGCAGGTATAAAACACTCACATAATTTGTATGAGTTTACATTTATTTCTCTGGGGAAAGTTTAGGGTAAACATTTGAAAAAATAATAGGATTCTCTTGTGTGCCTCTAATTACAGAGTCCTTTAGTTAGACTGTATATTGATTAGAATGCTCTCACCCCTAAGTGGTGGTGGTGGTGTTCAGTTGTTCAGTTGTGGCCAACTCTTTGTGACCCTATGGACTGCAGCACACCAGGCTTCCCTGTCCTTCACCATCTCCTGGAGCCATCCAGCCATCTCATCCTCTGTTGGCCCCTTCTCCTTCTGCCGTCAGTCTTTCCCAGCATCAGGGTCTTTTCTAATGAGTCAGCTCTTCGCATCAAGCGGCCGAAGTATTGGAGCTTCAGCATCAGCATCAGTCCTTCCAGTGAATATTCAGGATTAATTTCCTTTAGGACTGACTGGTTTGATCTCCTTGCTGTCCAAGGGACTCTCAAGAGTCTTCTCCAACACCACAGTTCAAAAGCATCAGTTGTAAATTTGGTCCACTGTAATGCAAACCACATCAGCATTCTTGCCTTGATAACCCTGAGTAACAGGGTTCTGCCTATGTGGCTGCATTGTGGGTTGCAGCAATCGTTCATGTTATGCAAATAAACCAACTTCCACAGCTCTCTGTGAGGACATAGATGTACTTTTTCTGTTCTGGTCTAGCAGTATGACTTGTTTCCCCCCACCCCCTGCCCATTATTTCTCCATGTGAAACTCATTTTGGATGAGGATGGTATTGGATCAGCATTTTCAAGTCAAAAATCAACCCAGTGATTCAGATATAAACACACAGAAAACTTGCTAGCATGTAGCATTAATTACTTTTTGAAACATCTTACATTTGAGTATTTTTTAAACTCTCCACTGTTATTTACTTTTTTCTGATTTATAAGTGATGATGGTGATGATGTGGTAACTAGTACTTACTGTGTTTTTACTATGTGTCAAAGACTATTTTTTAAAAATTTTTTGATACTTTCAAATTTTCTTTTTTTCAGCTTTACTGAGGTATACTTGACAAATTAAAATGATATATATTTAAGGAGTATAATATGATGATGTGATGTGTATATTTGTGAAATGAGCACCACAGTCAAAGTCATTGACATTTTATTACCTCATGTCACCTTGTGTGTGTGTATGGTAAGAACACTTAAGATCAACTCTCTTAAGAAAATTTCAAGTACAATTTTATTAGCTTCAGTCACCATGCTGTACATTAGATCTCCAGAACTTATTCATCCTATATAACTGAACTTTTATACCCTTACCAACACCTTTTCATTTCCCCATCCTCTCAACTCTTGCAACCACCACTCTACTCTCTTTTATGAGTTCGACTTTCTTAGATTCCACATATAAGTAAGATTATATAGTATTTATGTTTGTGAGTTGTCTTATTGCACTTAGCATAATGTCCTCCAGGTTCATGTATGATGTTAAATGACAAAATAGTCTTTTTTTAAGATTGAATAATCCATTATACATGTTATATATTTTAAATAAATAAATTTAAATAAGTTAACTTTGTTTAACACATATATTTAAATTTTATTTTATTTAAATAAATATATATATGTTAATACATAGAAGATAAATTACTATACTAAATTTTATTTCACTTAAATATGTATATATAAATATGTTATATATACTGTATAATATATAAATATTATATTTGTACATATTTTTTTCTTTATTCTTCTGTTGATGTACACTAGGGTTGTTTCCTTACCTTAGCTATTACAGATATTGCTGCAGTGAACATGAGGGTTCAGATATCCCTTCAAGATAGTGATTTATTTCTTTTAGATTTGTAGCCAGATATGGGATTGTTGAATCATATGGTAGCTCTATTCTTAATTTGTTGAGGAATCTCCATACTGTTTTCCATAATGGCTATACCAGTTTCTATTTCCATTAAAAGTGTGCAAGTGTTCTCTTTGCTCTGCATCCTTGCCAACACTTATCCTCTTATGTTTTTGATAGTGGCCACTAAAACATCTGTGAGGTGACACATCATTGTGGTTTTGATTTATGTTTCCCTGATAATAACTCCAGAATGAAGAGATGGAGCCAAAGCAAAAACAGCACCCAGCTGTGGATGTGACTGGTGATGGAAGTAAAGTCTGATGCTGTAAAGAGCAATATTGCATAGGAATCTGGCATATTCGGTCCATGAATCAAGGTAAATTAGAAGTGGTCAAGCAGGAGACAGCAAGAGTGAAAATCGACATTTTAGGAATCAGTGAACTAAAATGGACTGGAATGGGCGAATTTAATTCAGATGAACATTATATCTGCTACTGCAGGCAAGAATCCCTTAGAAGAAATGGACTAGCCATCATAGTCAACAAAAGACGCCAAAATGCAGTACTTGGGTGTAATCTCAAAAACGACAAAATGATCTCTGTTCGTTTCCAAGGCAAACCATTCAGTATCACAGTAGTCCAAGTCTATGCCCCAACCAGTAATCCTGAAGAAGCTGAAGTTCAATGGTTCTATGAAGACCTACAAGACTTTCTAGAACTAACACCCAAAAAAGGTGTCCTTTTCATCACAGGGGACTGGAATGAAAAAGTAGGAAGTCAAGAGATACCTGGAGTAACAGGCAAATTTGGCCTTGGAGTACAAAATGAAGCAGGGAAAAAGCTAACAGAATTTTGCCAAGAGAATGCACTGGTCATAGCAAACACCCTCTTCCAACAACACAGAGACGACTCTACACATGGACATCACCAGACAGTCAATACCGAAATCAGATTGATTATATTCTTTGCAGCAAAAGATGGAGAAGCTCTATACAGTCAGCAAAAACAAGACTGGGAACTGACTGTGGCTCAGATCATGAACTTGTTATTAAAATTCAGACTTAAATTGAAGAAAGTAGGGAAACCCACTAAACCATTCAGGTATGACCTAAATCAATTCCCTTATGATTATACAGTGGAAGTGAGAAATAGATTCAAGGGATTAGATCTGATAGAGTGCCTGAAGACTTATGGATGGAGGTTTGGGACATTGTACAGGAGGCAGTGATTGAAGACCATCCCCAAGAAAAAGAAATGCAAAAAGGCAAAATGGTTGTCTGAGGAAGCCTTAAAATAGCTGAGAAAAGAAGAGAAGCTAAAGGCAAAGGAGAAAAGGAAAGATATACCTATTTGAATGCAGAGTTCCAAAGAATAGCAAGGAGAGATAAGAAGGCCTTCCTCAGTGATCAATGCAAAGAAATAGAGGAAAACAATAGAATGGGAAAGACTAGAGATCTTGTCAAGAAATTAGAGATACAAAGGGAACATTTCATGCAAACATGGACACAATAAAGGACAGAAATGGTATGGACCTAACAGAAGCAGAAGATATTAAGAAGAGGTGGCAAGAATACACAGAACTGGAAAAAAAACGACCCAGATAACCATGATGGTGTGATCCCTCACCTGGAGCCAGACATCCTGGAATGCAAAGTCAAGTGCGTCATAGGAAGCATCACCATGTAGAAAGTTAGTGGAGTTGATGGAATTCCACTTGAGCTATTTCAAATCCTAAAAGATGCTATGAAAGTGCTGCACTCAATATGCCAGCAAATGTGGAAAACTCAGCAGTGGCCACAGGACTGGAAAAGGTCAGTTTTCATTCCAGTCCAAAAGAAGTGCAATGCCAAAGAACGTTCAAACTACTGCACAATTGCACTCATCTCACATGCTAGCAAAGTAATGCTCAAAGTTCTCCAAGCCAGAGTTCAACAGTATGTGAACCGTGAACTTCCAGATGTTCACGCTGGATTTAGAAAAGGCAGAGGAACCAGAGATCAAATTGCCAACATCCTCTGGATCATCAAAAAAGCAAGAGAATTCCAGAAAAACGTCTGCTTCTGCTTTATTGATTACACCAAAGCCTTTGACTGTGTAGATCACAACAAACTGTGAAAAATTCTTAAAGACATAGGAATTACCTGCCTCCTGAGAAATCTGTATGCAGGTCAAGAAGCAACAGTTAGAACCAGACATAAGACAACAGACAGGTTCCACAGTGAGAAAGGAATACATCAAGGCTGTATATTGTTACCCTGCTTATTTAACTTGTATGCAAAGTACATCATGCGAAATGCCATGCGGGATGAAGCACAAGCTGGAATCAAGAGTGTCAGGAGAAATATCAATAACCTCAGACACACAGATGATACCACCTTTATGTCAGAAAGTGAAGAGAACTGAAGAACCTCTTGATGAAAGTGAAAAAGGAGAGTGAAAAAGCTGGCCTAAAACTCAACATTCAAAAAATGAAGATCATGACATCCACTCCCATCACTTCATGGCAGATAGATGGGGAAACAGTGGAAACAGAGATACTTTATTTTCTTGGGCTCCAAAATCACTGCAGCTGGTGATTGCAGCCATGAAATTACAAGATGCTTGTTCCTTGGAAGAAAAGCTATGACCAACCTAGACTAAAAAGCAGAGACCTTACGTTGCCAACAAAGGTCCGTCTAGTCAGAGCTATGGTTTTTCCATTGGTCATGTATGGATGTGAGAGTTGGGCTGTAAAGAAAGCTGAGCACTGAAGAATTGATGCTTTTGAACTGTGGTGTTGGAGGAGACTCTTGAGAGTCCCTTGGACTGCAAGGAGATCAAACCAGTCAATCCTAAAAGAAATCAGTCCTGAATATTCATTGGAAGGACTGATGCTGAAGCTGAAACTCCAATACTTTGTCCACCTGATGTGAAGAACTGACTCAATGGAAAAGACCCTGATGCTAGGAGAGATTGAAGGTGGGAGAAGGGGATGACAGAGGATGAGGTGGTTGGATGGCATCACTGACTCGATGGACATGAATTTGAGCAAGCTCATGAGTTGGTGGACAGGAAAGCCTGGCATGCTGCAGTCTGTGGGGTCACAAAGAGTCAGACACAACTGAGTGACTGAACTGAACTGATAGTTATGTTGAGCAACTTTTCATGTGTCTGTTGACCATCTGTATGTATTCTTTTGCTTAAGTTGCTCAGTCATATCTGACTCTTTGTTTTCCTACATCATAGCCCACCGGGCTCCTCTGTCCATTATATTCTCCAGGCAAGAATACTGGAGTGGAGTACCATTCCTTTCCCCAGAGGATCTTCCTGACCCAGGGATTGAAGCTGGATCTCTTGTGTTGCAGGCAGATTCTTTACTGTTTAAGCTATAGGGAAGAATATATCTTTGGGGAAACATATTTTCAGGCACTTTGCCTATTTTTATTGGGTTATTGTTTTTTGTGTTTCATTTTTTGTTAATGAGTTCATTGTATATTTTAGATATTAGTTCCTTATTAGATGTATGGTTTACAAGTATTGTTTACCACTCTGTAGGTTGCCTTTTCACTTTGATTGTTTCCTTTGCTGTGTGGAAGTTATTTAGTTAGAGGTAGTCACACTTGTTTATTTTTTTATTTTATTGCCTCTTCTTTTAGTGTCATATTGCAAAGACTCATGTCAAAGAGCTTTTTTCCATATGTTTTCTTCTATGGGTTTTACAGTTTTAACTCTTACATTTAGGGGTTTGAACTTGTGACGCCTTGATTTGTTTGAAATTTTTATGACCTGTTTTGTGAACTAATGTAATCTTGCAGAATTTGCAGTGTGTACTTGAGAAGTATGTGTATTCTTCTACTGTTGATGCAAAGTTCTATATATGTCTGTTAGGTCTATTTGGTTCTATAGTGTTGTTCGGTTCTGTTGTCTCCTTATTGGTATTTTCTGATGATTTATCCATTTTGAGAGTGGATCTTGAACTCTCATGTTTTTATTGAATTGCTGTGTATTTCTCTCTTTAGATCTGACAGTATTTTCTTTATGTATTTAGATGCTTTGATCTTGGGTAAATACATATTTATAACTATTACAGCTTCCTGTTGAACTGTCCTTTTATCACTATGCAGTGACCTTCTTTGTCTCTTTTGACAGTTTTAACTTAAGGTCAATTTTATCTAGTATAAGAATAGTTGACCCTTGAGCAGTGGGAGTTAGGGGTGTCTGTTGCCTAAGTATTTGAACATTTGTATGTAACATTACAGTGAGCCCTTTGTATTCAAGATTCTGCACTCACAAGTTCAGCCCCCTGAATCATGTAATACTGGAATACGTATTTATCACAAAATATCTGCATAAAAGTGGACTCTGACTTAACACTGGTGCAGTGACAGCTATACAGTCACCCCTGCTCTTTTTTGGTTACCGTTTGCATAGATTATCTATTTCCATCTTTTTGAGCCTATGTGTGCCTTTAAAGCTTGAGTCTCTTGCATGAAGTGTATACTTGGATCTTGTTTTCTCATTAATTCAGCCATTCTGTTTTTTTGATTGGGTAGTTTCATCGGTTTATATTTAAAGTGATTATGAACTAAATGGCAAAAGAACTACTCTTGCCATTTGATTCATTATTTTGTGACTTTTTTTTTCAAGTTTTTTTGCTTTCTTCCTTTGGAATTTGTAGTGGTACACTTTGAATTGGGCTTCACAGGTGGCACAGTGGTAAAGAATTTGCTTGCCATTGCAGGAAGTGTAAGGACTGCAGGTTTGATCCCTGGGTTAGGAAGATCCCCTGGAATAGGAAGTGGCAACTTCCCACCTCAGTGTTCTTGCCTGGAAAATTTCATACACAGAGGAGCCTGGCAGGCTGCAGTCCATGGGGTTGCAAACAGTCAGAGACAACTGAGCAATTGCGTTCTCACACATGCTTTGAATCATTTTAAGCTTTTGTGCATCTGCTGTAAGTTTTTTCTTGGTGATTACCAAGCTGCTCTTGCTGCTGCTAAGTCGCTTCAGTCGTGTCCGACTCTGTGCGACCCCATAGACGGCAGCCCACCACGCTCCCGTCCCTGGGAGTCTCCAGGCAAGAACACTGGAGTGGGCTGCCGTTTCCTTCTCTAGTGCATGAAAGTGAAAAGTGAAAGTGAAGTCGCTCAGTCAAGTCCAACTCTTCGTGACCCCATGGACTGCAGCCTATCAGGTTCCTCTGTCCATGGGATTTTCCAGGCAAGATTACCATGAGGTTTACATAAAATGTCTTACAGCAGTCTATTTTAAGCCAGTAACTTACCTTCATTGCGTACAAGAACTCTATACACTTTTACTACCTCACACATTTTATGCTATTGTTGTCACACTTCTTTTTATATTGTATATCCACTAACAAATTATTGTGTATGTAGTTATTTTTAATATTTTTGTGTTTACATTTTTATACTAGAGTTGAAGGTTATTTACCCATCAGCATTGAGTATTATTCTGAATTTGATTATGTGTTTACCTTTACCAGTGAGTTTTATACTTTTGCATGTTTTCATGTTATGTATTAGCCTGCTTTCATTTTAACTTGAAAAATTCCCTTTAGCTTTTCTTGTAAGATAGGTCTAGTGGTGATGATTCCATCAGATTTTGTTTGTCTGAGAAAGTCTTTGTCTTATCTTCATTTCTGAAGGGCAGCTTTGCTGGGAATAGTATTCTTCATTGGTCATTTTTTTTTTCCTTTTGTCACTTTGAATGTATTATCCCACTGTCTCCTGGATTGTAAGTTTTTTTGCTGAGAAATTCACTTACAGCCTTGTAGGCGTTCCTTAATATATCATAAATCCTGTTTTTCTCTTGCTGCTTTTAAAATTTTGTCTTTGGATGTTGATTATTTAGTTATAATATGTTTCTGTGTAACATTCTTTGGGTTGATCCTTTGAGGATTTGGGTTGATATTTTGGGGACCTTTGAGCTTCAGGAACCTGGATGGGCTTACCACTCTCAAGATTTGGAAAAGTTTCAGCCATTATTTCTTTAAAGAAAGTTTCTGCCTCTAATTTTTTCTCCTCTGCAAAGTCCCATAGTGCATCTATTGATCTGCTTAATGGTGTCCCTTAAATCCCATGGGCTTTCTTCACTCTGTTTCATCCTCACCCCCCCACTGGATAATTTCACAGATTCTTTCTTCTGCTTGGTAAAGTAGTGTTGAAGAAATCTATTGGATTTTTCATTTCATTCATTGTGTTCCTTAGCTCCAGAATGTCTGTTTGGGGCTTTTTAATGATTTCTATATTTTTGTTGAAGTTCTCTTCTTGTTAATGTATTTTATATGGATTTTATTGAGTTGTCTACCTGTGTTCTCTTGTAGCTTGCTGAACTTCCTTAAGACAATCACTTTGAATTCTTTGTGAAGCAAGTCATAGATTTCCAGTTCTTTGTGTTTAGCTACTGGGGCTTTATTAGTTTCCTGTGGTGGGCCATGGTTGCCTGTTCATGTAGCCTTGTGTTGATGTCTGTGCATTTGAAGAAGCAAACACCATTTCCTATTTTCACAGGCTGGCTTTGGTAGATTAAGACCTTTTGCTGCTCTGTCCCCAGGCTGATGGAACTGCCTCACAGATTAAATTTGAGCAGGGCTAGAGCCTGGTTACTTGGCTGCTGCCAGGTCCTCAGTTGTGTCCACCTTTGGCAGGCATGTAATTGGGGATGCAAGTGGTTTGAATCCTGTCTATTCCCTGGGTGCTGGGACTGCTTGCAGGACTGGGGTTGAATAGCCTAGTCATGGTGCCATATCTAGGTCCACAGTTGAAAGGCCTTCTAGCAGGGTCATGGATAGTGTGGTATCCACGGTGTCCCTGAGCATTCTCCCACCGGGTCTCTGGGTGGGCAGCACTGCCTCTGGGACCAGGGCAGAGTGGGGTTAGACTGTCACGGGGCTACTTCAGGATTTACCATCAGAACTGAGGTCAGCAGACCTGCCACTGGGGGTTCAGACAAGTGTGTCTTACACTGGTTTCCCGAGTGGGCAGTATTGCCTCTGCATCATGGCAGATTGGGCCTGGAATCAAGTGGTAGGGCCGCTTGAGCATCTGCAGCTGGGACTGAAGTCAGCAGACCTGCTATTTTCAACACTGATAGAAATTGCTTCTAATATTTAAGTCTATAACTTAAATAGAATGCTTCTCCTAAAGTTTATGATTGATTTTGTTGTTATATATTTACTATTGACTTGTTACTTTGGGAAGTAAGCATCTGGTTTAGCTATACCTTCTTTCACACACATGATGGTTTTGGTGGTGTGTGCTCAGTCACGTCCAATTCTTTGTGAGCCTGTGGACTGTAGCCCACCAGGCTCCTTTGTCCTTGGGATTTCCCAGGTGAGAATACTGTACTTGCCATTTCCTCCTCAGGGGCAAAGACTGGTGTGGCTGGGTCCCCGGGCCAGCAGGAGTGACTCCAAAACCACCTTAGAGTGGGGCGGGGGCCAGGTCACAGGACTGCCTCCAGCCTGCAGTTGGGTCTGAGGCTGGAAGTCCTGTTAACAGGGGCATGGGTGTGTGTGGCATCTCCTGGTCCCTTGGCAGCTTGGTTCTCTGCACCATGGCCAGGCTGGGCCAGAGCCGAGTCTGTGGGGAAAGGGCTGCTTTTGGTCTGTAGCCAGGGCCACTGTCAGCAAGCCTGCTTCTCCAAGCAATTCTTCTTGGTCTTGGGCTTCATCAGGGTTTTGCAACTTTATACATGGATCCCAAAGCTCCCAAGAAGACCCTTTTGTCTGTGGAGGGATGCCAGGTTGCTCTTTGTGTGGGAGGTGTGAGCTGGGCACCACCTATTCGACCATCTTGCTGATATCCTGCTAAACACTTGACATTTCATCTCTACAACCCTTCTCTGAATTTACTGCTGCATTATGTCCGTTTTGCAGGTGAACCAAATGAGGCACAGGCGATTAAGAAGCTTGTCCAAGGTTTTCTAGCTGGAGTCAGGATTCCAACCTCTTCAGACTGACTTCAGAGTTTGTGTTCTTAAATACTGTGGTTCCCCTGCCCTAAGTGTTTACATTCATATAATAATAACGTTTTCTTCTCTGCAGTTCCTGGGTAGCCTGACCTGAAAGGAGTTCTTGGTGGATGGTTCACATGTAGGGCTTTTCCATTCTTAAAGTCTGAGAAATTCACCTATGTTACCTTAAGTGATGTGTCTTTATTTTAAATAGACTGTGGAAATAGGGAAGATGGGGATTTTGGTTCGTGGAATCCAGAATGGATAAACAAGCTTAAGATCTGGAAGGCGACTCGGGAACCAGTGCCCTCACTGGATTGTCTTTGTGGCCTTTGAGTCACATCTTCTGCTGGGCTGCCTCACCAACCCCCCCAAACCCTCACCTGCCTCACTAGGTAGGCTGCAGTCAGGGGCCCAACCTGTCTGGCCTGGTACCCTGTGCCAGATTGGGTCGGGCAAGTTTAAGGAGGCCTGACAGGCTCTGTGAGAGTGACGACTCAGAAGCAGGCTGCAGAGACTCCAGGCGAGTGCCTTGTGCTTCATAAATGTGACTGACTGGTCCCTGCACAGGTGAGCTGGGAGGCCCTGGGCGCACATACATATTGTCATTGCCATGTAAAAATTGTTATGCACATCTGTTGGAAAATGTCTTAGAACACACAAAACAAGCAAGTAGGTTTTGGTTTATGAACTATTTGGCATTATTCACTAATTTGTATTTATTTTCTGTCTTATATTTTCATTATTAGAACTCACTGAAGTATTTCTAGTACAAGCAGTCTTTTTATCTTGGCTGTGTGGCATATGGGATCTTAGTTCCTCGACCAGGGATTGAACCCATGACCCCTGCAGTAGAAGCAGAGTATTAACCTCTGGACCATCAGGGAAATTCCAATCAGTCTTTTAAATTGGTAGGATTATAATCCTTGAAAGGCCTTTGTAGGTAGAAATTATGTGAGTGAAACTTGGTTTTCTTTTTAAAACTCATCCTAAAGAATTATGTTGTCAGCCAAAAAGACATGCCACTGCTGTGAAAATAATGGGCCATTACTACTCTAATAATGAGGTGTGGGGCAGGGAAATGAGGAGCTCGCACCTAGAGAGCTTTTGACACTTGGACACTTAAGGAAGGAGCCGCCTAGAACAATAAGCTGAACCAAGATAGCACTCCCACCCATGAAAGCTGGACCTCACTCGCCCCGGCAGTTTGCTGCTCACCCTTTCAATTGTGGTGCCCTATTGTTTCCCCACAGGAACCTTGTAAATATCATTACTCTACAGGATGCAAACCAAGGTTGAGAAGTTAAGTGGTTTATTAAAGATCATGTGTGAAATAAATGAAGATGGTCGGAGCTTTCTTTTCACCTTTCTTGTGTGTGGGGAAAACTGAAACACTAAAGGTCAGTGATTGTTTCAAGTCAGCATCATCCCCTTCCACACTTTGTCCTGCACCTTGCGTATTTATGTCTTCTACCCTTGGTTGAGCACTTCATCCTCTTCTCATTCTCTGAACGATCATGAGGAACTCATTCATGCCTAAATCTTCAATTACAGTGTTTATGCTCATGTTTCCAAAATATGTTTTTCTAGCCCAGAAATTCGGAGAAGGCAATGGCAACCCACTCCAATACTCTTGCCTGGAGAATCCCATGGACGGAGGAGCCTGGTAGGCTGCAGTCCATGGGGTCGCAAAGAGTCGGACTCGACTGAGCGACTTCACTTTCACTTTCCACTTTCATGCATTGGTGAAGGAAATGGCAACCCACTCCAGTGTTCTTGCCTGGAGAATCCCAGGGACAGCGAAGCCTGGTGGGCTGCCGTCTATGGGGTCGCACAGAGTTGGACACGGTTGAAGTGACTTAGCAGCAGCAGCAGCCACCCAGGAATTCCCTGCTAAGTGCCAGCTCCTATTGATCTGGTTGTCTAATAGAAATCTCTGAGGGCCTGTATCTGAAATAGAGCCCATCCTTTCCCCAATAAATGGCCCCACCACTCACCCAGAATGCTGCTCCAGAAACCTGGACTACTCCCACACCACCTGCTCTGCATTCTCTGCAGTCCTGTTCACGCTTACTCCTCCAAGTTTCTGGAACTCACCTCTCTCAGGCCTGCAACCTGTGCGCTTGCCTCAGTCCAGGTCATTCTTCCTGTGGACAGCCCTCTTTCTTCTGCCTGTGTGCTCTCTTAAGGCCCTAACCCAAGCTGTCACTTCCTTGTTTGAAATCCATGAATGGACCTAAAAGTTCCACTCAGCCTTAGCTGAGTTCAGAGTGCCCGCAGGTGCCCTGTCCACTCTTTAGGTGGTGTGGCTGTCCTGTCCCGAGGCTTTCTGACTCTATACACCCTTGCCCTAAGCAGATGCTGCATCTAAGAGCAGAGATCACACATGTCTAAGTATGTTTTATCTTATGAGAATTGACTGATTACAAGTTTTGGAGCCTGGCTCGTCAGCAGTAAATGAGGAGGGCCTTTGAATGGCTAGTTCTTTCTGTCTTCCTTACTGGTGATCACAGTTCTGAGTAAGGTTTCACATTTTGGAAATCACCAAGGGTTGGAGGGAAAGATATCCAAGATTGTGAATTTTGAACAGAGTAGGCAGCCTTGCTGAGATCCCACCAGGACATGCCTGCCAGAGCCGTCTTTCTGAATGCCCCCACTGTGGCGTGCAGTGTACCATCTTGTTCTTGAGCAGGACAGCCTTGGGAGCAGCCCTACTATGAGGCTCCAGGCTCTGGGAGGAGGAGTGTGTGTGAGCAGTGGTGTGTGTGTGCGCTTAGGGTGGAGGAGAGGGAGCCCAGTGATACCAGTGGAATCGGGGTGGGGGGCTTCTTATGTGGTGATGAATTACTCAGTAGCCATGTTGTGTGTGTGGGGGGGTGTGGAGCTGTTGGGGTTGAGAACAGGGAGTGGGGCCACCTGGTAGAGTTGAGGGGAGCCCCAGTTTGTCTCATTGGTTTTGTTAAGGGAAATATTTAAAGCAAAACCCCCATCTTTAGGCCTAGACATGTAATCTGAATATTATGTCTTGCAGTTGATGAATCAGCAGTCACAGCCAAGCCTCGTAACCTCGTCTTAGGGTCTGTGTCATTGGTAAACAACCTCTGGCTCCCCAGGCTCGTCTTTTATTTCCCTCACTTTGAAAGCAAACCTCTGGCAAAGATTTTCCACTGGTGAGAAGGCCGTCAGTGTGTTCCTGACCGCTCCTCCCAAGTGGTGCAAAAGCAGAAATGAAAATATATCCCGTTTAAATTTTGTTAGGTGGTGAAACTAGTTGCTAGGGACTAGGGGCATTAAAAATTTTTTCCTTTTAACCTCTCTTTTTGCAAAAACGAATTCCTGAATTCAGACTTTTAAATTAGCTGGTACAAGAGATGAACTTTGGTTCCTTTCCAGCAGTGCCTCCTGGTAGTGTAATAACGTATACTGGGAATGAGGTTATGAGATGCAGTTAACTCCTGCACCTGTATTGTCACTCCCTGAATGGTTCCAAGCTTAATTCCTTGGAGGAAGATTGACAGTTGTAATCATGTTGTCCGTCATTTGCCTTTTTTGCTGTAGCAACATTGATGTCCAGACAGAAAGCTCCACCCCGACTGACTAATATGAGGCGCAGGTCTTGGCTGCATGTCTCTCCTAAAATGCCAGTACTCGTCAGCAGTTTGCAGCCAGTGCTGTGTGTACCTGTTTCTTTGGGTTCAAGAGTGCAGTCTAGGGAGTCCTGCGTCTTGTCTCCGCAGTGTGGCCCCTTTCTGAGTTTAGTGTGGTCGACACTTGGAGGTCTCCTGGGAGAATGTCTCCACCAGCCGCCCTATCACTTTCTTCTGTGAGTAAATCCCCATCAGCCGTCTGGAGTATTTAGACTCCATGACCTGAGGTCTCCCTCGGTTTTTGGAGGTGATGTAATGTGGTAGGAAAAGGCAGCTTTGGACCCAGACATTCCTGAGTTTTAAACTGATTCCAGCATTATGCATGTCACTTAGCTCTCCTGGACTTTATTTGTAGCACAGGGAAACTCTTGTTCATCTGGAAGGATGTGAGCTTAGCAGTCCTGTGGAATGTGGAGATCTGCCAGGTAAGAGACATCTGATAATGCCTGATGTCCTTGATATGTCATTTGCCTATCAGGGAAGCCATTCAGTGTAAGGTGGGAATGAAAATATTTGCCACCATATTCCTAGAGACAGTGTGAAGACAACAGCCTTTGAAGGCAATTTAAGCTTCTTGAGGGGAAAGGCATTTTGTGCAGAGCTTTTGAAATCAGCTAAACTCTTTCCTTGCTCATACTTACACTCAATCACTCAGTTGTGTCCGACTCTTTGCGACCCCATGGAGTGTAGCCCACCAGGCTCCTCTGTCCATGGGATTTCCCAGGCAAGAATACTGGAGTTGGTTGCCATTTCCTTCTCCAGGAGATCTTCCTAACCCAGGGATTGAACCTGAGTCTCCTGCTTGGCAGGTGGATTCTTTAACACTGACCCTTCAGGGAAGCCTGACCTCTAGCCTTGCTGTTTCTAAATCCAGAAGTTGCCAGTATTTGTCGATTTCATCTGGTTCTTAAATGGCCCACCTTATCCATGCAATGCATGTTAAAAACTAGCTGAAGGCACAGCCCTCAGCTGCAGTGAGCCCCCCACGGCAGTCCCCGGCATGTCGCTGGTCTCTGCCCTGGTCCCAGTTCTCTCCCTCCACCTCTCCACCCTTGTTTGGTTCAGCACCCACTTTGTCTTGTCCTCCTGCTCCAGCTTCCGTGCGCTCCTTCGCTGTGTCTCCCCTTCCTTCCTCCTGTCCTGAAGGGAAGCCAGGCCCTCCTTCTCCACCTCATGGACCCCTCCCCACTCAGGGTTTCCCTTGGGAGGACAGAACAACACATCCTTTCATTTATTTTGGGTGTGGGTAGGAAAATTGGCCTCTGAGATATGGAAAGTGCTCAGAAACTGATTGAGCACAGAACACGTCTTGTACTGTTTCAGTTCTCTAGGAAATCTATAGGTAATTTGTCAGCCAAACTGGAGTGCTCCGTGTTTACACAGAAGAACCTCCCTTTGCTTCTGGTGGTGCTGTTTCTTCCTCTGGGAATGCCCTCTCTCCTTGTCTTTCTGTTCCCATTTCACAGCCATCCTCCTCCAAGAAGCCTGTCGCAAAACAATGTGATCTCTGACTTTCAAACTTGATAATTAAAAATTGCTGTATTTATTATGAAAATAAAACTAATGCATTCTAATCATGAAATAATTTTAAAGTAGAGAAATACATGAAGAAACAAAACCACATCTCTCATTACACCAAGACAGGAGCTGTTTACATCAAATGATGTTTTCCTTCCAGCCGTTTTCTTTGCATCCTTCATACAGTGGTCATAACATACATAAAGTTTTGTATTCTCCTGTCATAAGTACTTCTATTCCATTTTACATTTCCTTTAAACATTGTAGAAGCTGTATGATATTTTATGATGTGGCTACTGATTGGCTGATCCATTCTCCTGATGTTGAATATTTAGCTTCTTCCCCATTTTTCTGTGTTTTAAGAATCATGAGATAAGCATCTTGGTGTGTTTTGGATTAAAAAAAAATAGATTTCTAGAAATGCAATAACCAGATCAGAGCTTATTGACAGACTTAAAAGTATCTGATATATATTACCAAACTGACTTTGAGAAAGTTTGCTTGTTATTTGTTTATTTTTTTCTCTGCCTACCTTTCTTTATTTTTCTCATTTTAACTTTTCATTTCATGTTGGAGTATGGTTGGTTAAGAATGTTTTGTTAGCTTCAGGTGTACAGCAAAGTGATTCAGTTATACGTGTATCTAGTCTTTTTCAAATTCTTTTCCCATTTAAGTTGTTACATAACATTGAACAGAGTTCCCTGTGCTATACAGTAGATCCTTTGTGGTCATCCATTTTATATATAGCAGTGTGTACATGTCAGTGCTAAACTCCCTAACTTACCCCTTCCTCGTTCCCCAAGTCCTTTCTTGCATACAATAAAATTCACCCTTTTACAGTTACAATCCAGTAATTTTCAGCATATTCACAAGATTACACAATCACCACTATCCCCCAAAGAAATGTGATACTCATTACTGGTATTACCCCCTACACCCTCAGTTCAGTTCGGTTCCGTTGCTCAGTTGTGTCCAACTCTTTGCGACCCCATGGACTGCAGAACGCCAGGCTTCCTTTTTAAAACAAATTTATACTCCCAAATTTATACATTCAGCAGTGTATGTGACTACAAGGTCACATATTATATGTTTGCTATTTGAACAAAAATATATTTCCCCATGTTATGAGACTTGGAGGATTAAGACTGTAGCACATGTGTGCATTTACTGGGTGTTGCAGATGCCCTGTCTTGGAGGTGGGTTGACAATCTACCCCTTGGTCCCAGCTTTCACGCCAGGTAGACCTCTCGGTTGGTGTTGGGCTGGACTGTCGATCCAGATGGCTGAGCTCCGCAATGATAGGAAGTTGGATTCTGCCAGGAGCTTTTGGTCTAGTGCTGCGCCCTCTCCCCAGCACAGCATTTTCTGGGGTGCTCCTTCACTCTGCTGTTCTGTCCCCTTGACTCTAGCCCTGTGGTCCTCAGCGGCGTGGGCCCCAGGAGCATCCTAGAGAGCAGCCAGTTTTGATGTGGGTGACCCAGGCACTGCTTCCCTGGTCAGAGGAGTCCATCCCTGCAGCTACCCTGATGGGAGTGGGTGAAAACGAGCATTGTCCTGACTTGAGAGCACCATTTTTTTTCCTTCAGAAAGAATCGGAGTGGAGGTTTTTAAATATATAGGATTATTTTTTTTTAAGAGAGGATTTCTTTTAGAACAATCCCATACTCTCTTGTCCAGGAAGAAGCAAAGTGTTCTTCATATAGTTGGATGTGTGTCTGTTTAGAATGTAGTGTTTGGATTAAAGAAAGTAGATGAAGCCTTGCATGCCTAGGCAGATGTCCCCTCCTTTTGTGTATTGAGCACAGAGCATTAGCCAGTGTGGCCCTGCTCCTCCCAGCCACCCTGGGGAGACCGTGAAGGTTGAACAGATTATTTCTTAGGGTGGGAAACATGAAAAGATCTCTAAGAACATGGATCTCTGGTTCTGTCCCAATCGCAAAAGTGATGTTTGAGGGTCACTGCCTTCCTTAGTTTTTGTCTGGCTGTGTCACAGGTTGGAGGATTTTGGTAGAAATTAAGCCATATTACCAAGTCTGTATTCCATGAAGTGTGGATCCCTGACCTGGGGGCCACTTGCCCTGAGGGAAGGGCAAATGGTAAAAGGACTTGAGCCCTTGCTAACCTCTTTGCCCCATAACTGTCTTAATAAATGGGCCTTTGCTTTAGGAGCCTGGGTATTTTTTTTTCTTTTTCTTTTTTATAGTGAAAATTTTTATTATATTTGGAATTAACCAGCTGGACTCAGTTTAGGTGTTCCTAATTTTGTTGGCAACATCCAAAGCATCATAGTCAGGAGCCCCTCGAACATATGCCTTCTCTCCATCAGGCCTGATCACAGTTTTCACCTTGGCCATGTCAGGCCACAGAGCTTCTTCACAGCCTGTTTAATTTGGTGCCTAGACATCCACAGTGGATACCACTGTGTTGTTGTCTTCTATTTTCCTCATGGCTGACTCGATGCTGAGAGGAAATTTGATGATGGCATAGTGGTCAAGTTTGTTTCTCCTAGGGCCGTTCTTCTGAGGACGTTTGGGCTGCCTCCTTAGCCAGTGTTTCAGGCTGCCGGAAGGTGGGTAACATCTGGATCTTTGTGTGTGTGTGTGTGTGTGTGTGTGGCTGTGGATGCCTTTCAACACCGCTTTCTTGGCCTTCAAAGCCTTTGATTTGGCTTTGGCTTTAGGAGGGTCATGGGCTTCCTTCGTCACCTTCGGCACCATCTTTGTGTGTGTGTGTGTGTGTGTGTGTGTGTGTGTGGCTGTGGATCCCTTTCAACACCGCTTTCTTGGCCTTCAAAGCCTTTGATTTGGCTTTGGCTTTAGGAGGGTCGTGGGCTTCCTTCGTCACCTTCGGCACCATCTTTCTGTGTGTGTGTGTGTGTGTGTGGCTGTGGATGCCTTTCAACACCGCTTTCTTGGCCTTCAAAGCCTTTGATTTGGCTTTGGCTTTAGGAGGGTCATGGGCTTCCTTCGTCACCTTCGGCACCATCTTTGTGAAAAGGAACCTGGATATTTTTAATGCTTGGGAATGGCTTATGGTGAACTGGTCTTATCTCCTCTCCTATCTCCAGCTGAGCTATTTCAAATCCTAAAAGATGATCCTGTGAAAGTGCTGAAATCAATATGCCAGCAAATTTGGAAAACTCAGCAGTGGCCACAGGACTGGAAAAGGTCAGCTTTCCCAATCAAGGTTTGCAATCCCAAACAAAGATTGTTCAAACTACCACACAATTACACTCATCTCACATACTAGCAAAGTAATAATCAAAATTCTCCAAGCTAGGCTTCAACAATACGTGAACCAAGAACTTCCAGATGTTCAAGCTGGATTTAAAAAAGGCAGAGGAACCAGAGATCAAGTTGCCAACATCTGTTGGATCATAGTGAAAGGTTGCCGCTGTGAGCCGTGTGCTGCGCAGGGGTTTGTGACCTCCAGAGGAGAGGCTTTTGATCTCGGGCCAGAGACCAGGCTTGACTAATGGAGGTTTTTGTGTAACAGAACTTTATTAAAGTATAAGAGAGATAGAGAAAACTTCTGACATAGACATCAGAAGAGGACAGAAAGACTGCCCCCTTGATAGATTTTAGCAAGGTGTTTTATGTCTGCTAGCAAGCTTATTAATCAGACAAGTGAGACCTCAGGGCTGAGGGAGTTTCACCAGGCCCCTCTACCACAATATGCATTTTTGAGATAGGATGGCATGAGGTGTGTTGTCCCCCAGCCATAAAACAACTGGAATGAATACTACTTTGTTGCACCGTTATCAACCCAAGGTTTAAGAAAAGAATAGTTAGTCTTAGGGGGAACCATTTTGAAGAAAGGCAGATTTCAAAGCAAATACATAGTTTCATTAACATAGCTTAAGAAAAACATTTCCTTAAGGAAAACACATTGGTTAGCTCAAGTCAGAACCAGGTGTCCTCAACACAGAATTAAAAGAAGCCTCTTTTAATTCTGTGTAGAGAAGGAAAAGTCTGCCACTTGCAGTTTATTTCCTCCTGCAGCTTGGGGACCTTTGGCCTTTCTATGTGTTACCCTCTCAATAGAAAAAGCAAGAGAGTTCCAGAAAAAATCTATTTCTGCTTCATTGACTATGGTAAAGCCTTTGACTGTGTGGATCACAACAAACTGTGGAAAATACTTGAAGAGATGGGAATACCAGACCACCTGACCTGCCTCCTGAGAAATCTGTATTCAGGTCAAGAAGCAATAGTTAGAACTGGACATAGAACAATGGACTGGTTCCAAATTGGGAAAGGAGTATGTCAAGGCTGTGTATTGTCACCCTGCTTATTTAACTTATATGCAGAGTACATCATGAGAAATGCTGGACTGGATGAAGCTCAAGCTGGAATCAAGATTGCTGGGAGAAATATCAATAACCTCAGATATGCAGATGACACCACCCTTATGGTGAAGAGGAACTAAAGAGCCTCTGATGACAGTGAAAGAGGAGAGTGACAAAGCTGGCTAAAGCCCAACATTCAAAAAACAAAGATCATGGCATCCGGTCCCATCACTTCATGGCAAATAGATGGAGAAACAATGGAAACAGTGACAGACTTTATTTTCTCAGGGGCTCCAAAATCACTGCAGATGGTGACTGCAGCCATGAAATTAAAAGGTGCTTGCTCCTTGGAAAAAAAGCTATGACCAACCTAGATAGCATATTTAAAAGGAGAGACATTACTTTGCTGACAAAGGTCTGTCTAATCAAAGCTATAGGTTTTCCAGTAGTCATGTATGGATGTGAGAGTTGGACTATAAAGAAAGCTGAGCACGAAGAATTGATGCTTTTGAACTGTGGTGTTGGAGAAGACTCTTCAGAGTCCTTTAGACTGCATAGAGAGCCAACCAGTCTATCCTAAAAGAAATCAGTCCTGAATATTCATTGGAAGGACTGATGCTAAAGCTGAAGCTCCAATACTTGGGCCACCTGATGCGAAGAACTGACTCCTTGGAAAAGACCCTGATGCTGGAAAAATTGAAAGCAGGAGGAGAAGGGGACTACAGAGGATGAGATGGTTGGAGAGTATCACCGACTCGATGGACATGAATTTGAGCAAGCTCCGGGAGTTGGTGATGGACAGGGAAGCCTGGAGTGCTGTAGTCCATGAGTCTCAAAGAGTTGGACACGACTGAGGAACTGAACTGAACTGAGTCCTATCTCTTCTATCAAACCTTTAGGTAATTTAAGGTCCATTTGGAACACCTGGTCTCTGACTGCCTGACCTGTCCGTTGTGTGCCGGCAAACCTCTCAGGTGTGCTTTCTTTCTGTCAGCAGAACCCACGGAATCCACTTCCAGTGCCTACAAGGCCCCGTGTCTCCAGGTGGCCGGTCCCATCCTTGTCACTCCGGGCTCATCCAAGACATACATGGTGATAAAACAAGATGCCCCCATCTCCCTCCTAAGATTATAGACTTTGTTGTGTATTGGGAGATGCTGGTTTTTCATTACACTATAGTACCTATTTCAGAACCCATGATATTTGCCAGCTTTTTCCTCATATTTTGTTTACTCCCAGCTTCACCTCATCCTGAGTAATGGGAAGGAAGGTGGTGATCCAGAACAGCCTCATCACGTAACAGACAAGTCAGTGCGGGCAGGAGGAGGGAGAGGGTAGGTACCACTCAAGGCCTAGTTGATTGTTGATAGGCCTTTGGACTTTTTCACAAAAGGCTGAAAAATCTTGCTTTTTCTGTAACGTTTCCTTGTCATAAAACTACTGTGGGCCAAACAAAACACATACATGGGTGGCTAGTTAGAGATAACTGTTCTCAACTCAGCTTCCAGTAAGGGCTTGAATGATTGGTATACTTAGTCCCAGGTGTTTAGAGGTCACTAAGGGAATTTTCCTGCTGTTTCTCAAGTTTACATGGTTCTGTAACTCCCAAAAAGCTGGCAGGATTTATCAGGATGCAGAGACTTAAGTTTAAATGATTGATCCCTGCATTTAAATGTTGCAGAAGATAAGGACTTCACTATAAAATTAGCAAAAATGTCCTGCCTCAGTTCTCCAAGTGGCATCAGAGTTAGAACCTCAGAGGCACCTGGGCACCCCTTTCCTCTTCCTGCCTCGAGGGGAAGGAGGTGACCATGGTCCATTGGGATCTATTTGTGAAATCCCTGGAGTCTCTTTTGTCTTCCCCCCTAGCCTCAGAGCTGGGGAAGGACTTGACCTGGATGTTAATAGGCATTAGCTGAGAGGATTGAAATGATCTCCAATGCACCAATGTTCAGCTCCGCTTCCTAGAGCTGTGACCTGGGGCTGCTGAAATCTGGGTCAGAGGAATTAAGAATTGCCCAGCCTTCTGTCACACTGGACACTTGACACAATGTGGGTCAGAGCTGGCCCTCCACTTCCTTCTGTGCTCATGTGTGGGTTCACTCATCTGCACCCCAAGACCTGCCCATCAGCCACGTCCCAGAAGCTTTCTCTCCCCCTCTTAACAGAGGCCATAAGCCTCAGGGCCAGGCTGAGGGCTGGCCACCCCGCTGCAGCCCTTCCCCATCCCTGCTGCCTCTGCTCCTTGTGTTTGAAAGCCAGGAGCCTTAATTCAGGTTTTGTTGTCATTGTGGTTGTTTATATGTTTTGGCACAATATGTTTCTGTGTTTTTAATCAGTCTTTAGAAAACTTTTAGATTCATAGAAAAGCTGTGAAGCTAATGTAACATTCCTGTATACCGCTTACCCATTTTCCACTGATTTAACATCTGATATTGCCTCACTATATTTGCTAAAAAAAAAAAACAAGCCTACATTGATAATGTTACTATTAATTAACATCTGATATTACCTCACTATATTTGCTAACATATCAGGAAGCATTTAACAGGGGGCTTCCTGTGTGCTGTTTTGAATCTGTCAGGAATCCTTTGGTCCTTATTAATTCCTGAATATTCAGGAACTAAGAAGAGAGGCACGCCTTTCCTGGGCTGAAGAGTCCAGGCATTTCCTTTGTTAGTTTCTCATTATGATGATAAGTACCGTCTTCTCTCTTTAATAGGGATCGCCTTGTGTTTTGTAAGTCTGGAATTTTAATCTTTATCTTTGCTGAGAATAACTACCTTGTAAGACAGTATATATGCCCAGGCCATGTTGCTTAAAACACCTTTGCTCCATCAGAGCTTTGGTCCCCGTGCCTTTCTTTCTTTCTCTCTCTTACTTTCTAATCCTCGACTCCGGATCACCAGGTTCCAGTCCATCAAAGGACCAACACTAAAGGAAAGCAAACCTACATCAATAACGTTCGTATTAATTAAACTTACGGCTTTGTGTGGATTTCACTGGTTTTCCTGCTGTGCCTTCTGCTCCAGGACTCCATGTTGGATTTAGGCTTCCGTGTTCAGTGTTGCCCCAGCCTCCTGCCTGCCTTTCTTTCCCTTTTCTTTACACATTCTGTTTGTATAACCATTCTCAACCTGGGCAATTCCCCAGGAGAGATTATATGTTTATTTTCGGGCTCGTTTTTAAATACGAGAGCCTTAATCCGCATCCCATGATGGAGCCATCAGCTTGGAAGGTACACGGCTAACACAGACGCGGGTGGGGGCTTCTCGGGGCCTTTGGAGCAGAGCAGGAGCAGGTGTGCTCGGGCAGACCCCGCGACCCCGCGCTCTGCCGGCGAATGGCCAGCAAGGCCCACGAGCCGGGCCTCCAGCTGCAGGCACGTCGGCTTTATCTTCCCAGTCACACCAGGGTGTCATCGTGCCTGTGTTGATCTCTAGGTGAAGTCGGCTGTGCCCAGCCAGCCAGAAAGTGGGAGTGGGAAGAGACACCGTGGCCCGAGCTCAGGAGCGGGCTGTGTTGAGGCTGGGGGACTCGGGAGAGGCCGCGGCCAGGCGCGGATGGGCAGACCCCGCCACCAGAGCACTGGCTTCCTCACCCGGCCTCGGCTAGTGCCTCCTTTGGTAGAAGCCGTGCTCACAGCTGACTGTAAATGACCTTGGCTGTATGTAGCGGGTTTATTTTTATTTTATTATTTTTTGTTTTTAAGAAACTAACATGCATATCAATGGAACAGTTCAGTAGTACCAGAGTTTAAAACTAATTACAGCCCCCTCATGCTTCTGCCATTGCTGTCTGCTTCTGAAAGGCAATGAGGTTCAACTTTTTAAGTTGGTTCTTTTTTTTTTTTTTTTCATTTATATTTATTAGTTGGAGGCTAATTACTTTACGATATTGTAGTGGTTTTTGTCATACATTGACATGAATCAGCCATGGATTTACATGTATTCCCCATCCCGATCCCCCCTCCCACCTCCCTCTCTACCCGATCCCTCTGGGTCTTCCCAGTGCACCAGGCCCGAGCACTTGTCTCATGGTTCTTTTACTGTTTGCCTCCAAAATTAAAAATAATATGCATATACTTCTAGCTGTAGACTCAGCAGTGTTGGACATTTTTTCAGTCTCTCTCCCTCTGGCATCTCGGTATATTTGATTATAGCAGTAGACATATGGCATACTAATATTTTGCATCTCTTAAAGTACAGCTTTTTTTTCCCCCTTGAGTTCAAAACAGCCTCATGTTTTCATTAACTTAGCCTATTTAGAATATATGATTGAGTTCCCAGGGTCTCCACCAGCTGTGTAGAAATCCTTAACAACGTCTTTCAGAGGTTAGCATCAGATGACATTTGTCAGTCCCAGTTTCCCTCTGGGGAGGTCCTCCCTGAAACTCTGAATTCTCTTTCACGCCAACCACACTGTGTCCTCCTTGGGAAGAACATGCCAATATCAGAAAGATGATTGTTTTCTGAATTGTTTTCAGTTGGATGAATCCTGGGGTGTTAGGGCTAATATTGTTTCTCTCTGCCTTGGCTTCTGGAAGCTGGGGGCCTACCTCCCCCCACCTGCCACACTGCTGCAAACGACCAACACTGTGTTATTTTGTGTATGTATTTCATTCCAGTTTCATCATATTTTCCTCTTCCTGTTCCCCTTTTACTCAGCCGTCATTTTAAAAAAATGTATCTTAGAAATGAACATAATACATCCTTGTTTTTCTTATATTTTTAAAGAAATTTTATTAAGATGTAATTCACATATCATACACTTTGCCTGTTTAAATATATAATTCAATATATTCTAGTATATTCACAGGGTTGTGCAACCATCTTTGTGATCTAATTTTAGAATATTTTTTGCCTCCTGAAAAAACCCCCATACTCATTAACAGTCAGTCATTCCCCATTCTGCCCCATCCGATGGCCAGCCCTGAGCAACTGCTAATCTATTTTCTGTCTCTCTAAGTTTGCTTATTATGGACACGTTACATAAATGAAGTCATACAATGTGTGGTCTACTGTGACTGGCTTTTTCCCTGTTATAGCATGTATTAGTACTTCTTTCCTTTTTTATTGGGCTTCGGTGTCCAGGAATAGATCAGAGTATTTATTCAACAGTTGATGTGCTTCTGATTTGCTTCCACTTTTTTGCTGTTATAAATAATGCTGTTGTGATATTTGTGTACAAGTGCTTTTTTATGTGGATGTATGTTTTAATCTTTGTTAAGTATATACCTGGGAATGAAATTGCTGAGTCATATGCTGTTTAGCCTTTTGAAAATCAGCCAGACTTTTTCAAAGTCTGAGAATAGCTGCATCATTTTATATTCTCAGCAAATCCTTGTAATTGTGTCTTTTTTTTTTTTTTATCGTAGTCATCCTAGTGAGTGTGAAGTGGTGTCTCATTGTGATTTTCACTTGCATTTCCTTAATGAGTAATGATGTTAAGCATCTTTTTATGTGCTTGTTGGCCATCTGTATATCTTCCTTGGAGAAATGTCTGTTCAAATAGTTGCCCATTTAAAGAACAGTTTTATTGAGTTATGATCGACATACATGCAGTTCGCCCGTTTAAAGTGAACAAGTCAGTGGTTTTTAACATTCACAGTTGCGCAAGTACTGCCACAGTAAGT
The DNA here is from genome assembly GCF_910594005.1 of Cervus elaphus. Taxonomy (NCBI): domain Eukaryota; kingdom Metazoa; phylum Chordata; class Mammalia; order Artiodactyla; family Cervidae; genus Cervus; species Cervus elaphus. The sequence goes on along the minus strand of NC_057838.1, from coordinate 13,682,870 downwards.
CTGAGAACTTGACTAGTTCTCATCACCCCAAAAAGAAACCCTGTAGCCATTAACAGTTATTCCTTTGTCCATTTTTAATGAGTTGTCTTTTTATTGTTGAGTTTTAAGACTTCTTTATACAAGTTGCTTATCAGCTGTCAGACTGGCAAATATTTTCTCCCATTCTGTGAGTTGCGTTTTTATTTTCTTAATGGTATTGTTTTCATCAAAACAGTTTAATTTTTGAAGTGGTCCAGTTTATTTTACTTTTTTCTTTTGATACATTTGTTTTTGGTGTCTTTGCCTTGTGTTTTTAGTTGTTGTTTACTTCTGTAGTCTCAGATTTTTTTGAGATCAAAGTCATTAATAAAAATAAATAAGAAAGTTGTGTGGCGATGGCATGAACTCTGTCCACGTGCATCTCGGCAGGGAAATCGGTAATGAGTTTTTAATGTTGAAGCCTCAGTAGAGGCAGGGATCTTTCCAGTGTCTGGAGGGATCAGTTGCCTTCAGCTAGGCTTCCCTAAATCTTTCTTTCAACCTCTGTCTCGGGTTGGTGTGGGGCTGGGCAGCAGGTAGAAGCTGGAGGAGACTTGATGAACCTCTGACACAGTATCCGGGCCTGTCCCCTTCACTTCTGCTGGGGCGCTGGGTCTGAAGAGCACAGACTGGGATCCTCCTGCAGACAGCTCGCACCACTTACAAGGATGGAAGAGAAGTTCATTTATTTTATGAGCTCAGAAGAAAGGGGTTGGCTACCAGGTATTTAGCCACATGTGCACCATTATTTCTGTGAGAAAACAGGCCCTAGATTCTCAATCATCAGTTCAAAAATAGACTTTTGAAAAATGCTGTGTTTCTGAGTTGGTTCTACCTGTGCTCAATCAGTGTTCTTTTTTAGCTGTTCCACCCATGGGGGCTGTGTGTGTGTGAAGTTTTATGTCCCTTTTTTTTTGTCTGCCTATGAGCATTACTATCCTAAGATCCTGGCTTTAAGGCAGCATGCCTGGGGTGGCCATCCCCCTCCAGACCGCACAGTCTGTCAAGGGAGAACGTGAGCTCGCCGAGGCTGGTCTGAGTGGCTGTAGCCCTTTTTCATGAAGAGCTGATTATCCAAGTGTGAATTAGAGCCCTTTTTTTCTCTTCCAGACTCCCATTTGGTTGTTTCATGGCTCATTAGTTTTGTTTTAAGGATGGGCAGGGAAACATGAATAGGGAGAAACTGGAGCTTTTGAAAAAGTGGTGGATATCAACTGAAATGGCATTCTTAATTTATCTAGGAATTTTATCTGTGTTGATCTTGTTCCATGTTTTCATAGAGAATTGGTATGATGGTTTTTAAAAATAAAATGAATGCATGTATATGGTTAGAAAGGGGTGTGAAACTGAACATGATGGCCTCTCCCCCTCCCCTCTACCTCCCCAACTCTAGACTCTTTGCAGAGGTAGCTACCCTTAAATTTCTTTTGCTTTGCTCTGAATTTTTAAAGTATTTATATATTAGATACCTTGTTAAAAGTGCACAGATGGTATCATATTACACAGTCTTGTGCATCTTATTTCTTCTTTTTTCATAAGAGATATTTGTTGAAACTGTTTCCATGTTGGCATGCACAGACCTACTGCATCCCCCTTGGAACTGCAGAATATTCCTTTATGTGAATGGTCCTCTTAATCTACTCTCTTGATAGACATTTAGGTAGTTTCTAGCTTTTTGCTAATACAGTGCCCCATGAAACTCTTGGGCAAGTGTCTATCTTTTGCAAATTTGTATTAATGGATTATTATATTTGCTCTTAAACCATGAAAGGTCCTGGTTTCCAGTGATTCTTAACTGGGCCATAGAATCATGAGGCTTTGGGTTGTGGACTGATTTGTTGTATATGGTTTGGGTGCAGTCTGATAGGAGAGACTAGAATTCAGATTTTATTTTTCAGAAGATACTTGAGCATTAAGTTAAAACAGGACCCAAGCATTATTATCTGTTTTGGAGTGCTCAAACATTTATGCTTACATTTTGCATCTTTGTAATGCTTTGGAGGCTGGAAGGACCTTGCTTAACTTTGCCTGGATTTGGAGATGGACTAGAGAGAATAGCTTGGTTACAGAATACAGTCCCAAACAAGAGAGTTGGGGCAGAACTGGTGAACTGCACCCACTCATTCTGGTCAATAGGAAAAAAGCCACACTGTGTTTCCTGTTCTAGAAGTACTTTTGCAGTGAGATGGAGACATGGTCTGGGGAGTGGATCAATAGTAAAAGTTCTCATGATGTCAGATATTGAAGACAGGTGTCCTGAAGCTCAGGGTCTGGTATGTGGGAGTGTGGCGGAGGGCAGCTTGGCATGACTGATCTGACAGGGCTGGGCATTTGGTTCTGACTGTGCGAACCTCTCTGCTCAGACCCACAGTTTCCCAAGCAGAGCTCTTGACCTCCTTGTTGGCTTGTGGAGAAGAGCTAGCAAGACAAACAAGATGTGGGCAGGTGATGACTTCAATCCATCTGGCCACTGCCACCCCCTCCTGGCGTGACAGTCAGGGCTTACTAGTACTTACTAAGTGGGTTTGGGGAGAATTAACTTTTGTGGGTAGTTTGGGAGTTGAATTTTCATTAAATGGTTTGGAGTCGTTGGATTGGGAAGACCTGGGAGATACAGGAAGGTGATTGTTTCTTGATGGTCAGTGAAAGGGCGGCAGACCAATTTCATGCTTTTACACACATTATCTCGTATAATCTTTATAATATCCTCAGTGAGGTGTTTGCCATTATCTACCTTTAATGGTGATTGCAGCCATGAAATTAAAAGACACTTATTCCTTGGAAGGAAAGTTAAAACCAACCTAGACAGCATATTAAAAAGCAGAGACAGTACTTTGCCAACAAAGGTCCACCTAGTCAAGGCTATGGTTTTTCCAGTGGTCATGTATGGATGTGAGTTGGACTATAAAGAAAGCTGAGCACCGAAGAATTGATGCTTTTGAACTGTGGTGTTGGAGAAGACTCTTGAGAGTCCCTTGGACTGCAGGGAGATCCAACCAGTCCATCCTAAAGGAGATCAGTCCTGGGTGTTCATTGGAAGGACTAATGCTGAAGTTGAAACTCCAATACTTTGGCTACCTCACGCGAAGAGTTGACTCATTGGAAAAGACCCTGATGCTGGGAGGGATTGGGGGCAGGAGGGGAAGGGGACGACAGAGGATGAGATGGCTGGATGGCATCACCGAAACTATGGACATGAGTTTGAGTAAACTCCGGGAGTTTGTGATGGACAGGGAGGCCTGGCGTGCTGCGATTCATGGGGTTGCAAAGAGTCAGACACGACTGAGCGACTGAACTGAGCTGAACTGAACATTTAACTGATGAGGGTATGAGTGGAGTCAGAGTTTTACTGACGGTTGATCTGTAATTGGTTTCATTTCTGTGAGCTATAGATGGAAGGTAACTGTGGGTCTTCCACTGACTGCACTTTTTTGCTCTGTGTCTTTCCTGGCACCCAGTGTGATGCTGAACTGAACACTCATTAGAGTGGTCATGGGCTGATGATTGAGTTTGCTGAAGCCTTGCCCAAAGTTCGGATTTCTGTTCTCAGAAGAGTATGGTTGGGGTGTTGTACATTATCCTCCCAAAAACTTGAATGTGAAGCTACTTGTGTGACTTATATGCTTCTGCTTGCTTGAAGAATGATGGCATGATCATTTCTTCCTGCTGGGTTTGGTTCCTGTCTGTTTCCTCATAGTGAGAACATGCCCAGGAATGTTGTGTGAGCTGCCTCACCTGAGAGGCTTGCCTGAGGCTCGCGGCTGTCTTTCATGGCTTTACTGAGCCCCTGGGGTGCTCAGGGCACACAGACTGAGCATGGGGAAGCAAGCTTTTTCCCTGTAAGTCCAGCTGGCTCCAGAAGAGGTCCTGACAGACCGTCCTTTCCAGTTAGAGAATTAGATAGGGTTAGGTTGAAAGGTCTCTGACTCAGCATTGACATTCAGCCTGCTGTTACAAAATGGCCAGGCTCCTCCCTCCACACGCTTCTGTTGACTTGAAGTTTCTACTAAACCCCCCAAACTTCTTAGACACAACTTTATTTTTTTATAGGGTTTTTTTTTTCCATTTATTTTTATTAGTTGGAGGCTAATTACTTTACAGTATTTTAGTGGTTTTTGCCATACATTGACATGAATCAGCCGTGGATTTACATGTATTCCCCATCCTGACCCCCCTCCCACCTCCCTCTCCACCCGATCCCTCTGGGTCTTCCCAGTGCACCAGCCCTGAGCACTTGTCTCATGCATCCAACCTGGGCTGGTGATCTGTTTCACCCTTGATAATATACATGTTTCGATGCTGTTCTCTCTAAACATCCCACCCTCGCCTTCTCCCACAGAGTCCCAAAGTCTGTTCTGTACCTCTGTAGACACAACTTTAAAATCCAGTTCTTCGGCCAGTTCTCTTGCCTCCTTCCCCAGTTCTGCCGCAGGAGCTCTGTCTCACACACGACAAAGTCTGTTCTGTTCACTGTTTGTGACTGCTCTGCCTAGTCAGAGTGCGTTTCCCGTCTGCGGGGAGCGACGCCGCGTGCCTGTATTGGTCCAGGGACAGCGTGCCTTTGCTGCTGCTGACGTCCAGTCACCAGAGCTGCTGCCCTGTCACTGCTCTTGCCAGCGCCCCAGCCAGGGTCTTCCACTAAGAGTGTTCTGCTCTTCAGTCCTGCGCACGTCATCTGCTTCCCATCCCTCGACGGTGCCCCGGGATCTCGTCCCACCTTGTTCCCTCAGCAGCCCCCACTGCTGTCCTCACTGTGCTGAATCCTAATTGGAAAGTGACCAGGGCTGGGTATCAACCGTGCTGTGCTCAGTCAAATCAAATGGAAACTTTTCAGCAGGCAGAGGAGGATATGTAAGCATTTCCACAAAAGCATCTCCTGGACCCCTGCGCTGGGCCAGACACTGGACGTAACAGGGCAGATATGGCAGGACCGCTAAGCTTCAGAGGCTCCTGGTCTGTGGATGCTCAGGAGTATGGAACAGCGGAACCCCCAGGTAAAGAATATGGGCCCTTGAAGACAGCATCATACCAGCTGCTGGGTAGGCACCACATGCTCCCTGATATACTGGGGATGGTCCTTCCCTGATCACATCATGGGACAGCCCACACCACACTAAGTATCCCTCCAGGCTCAGCAGTCTACCCATTGATCCATTTTTAGGAATCAGTTCAGTTGAGTTTAGTCACTCAGTCATGTCTGACTCTTTGAGACCCCAAGGACTGCAGCACGCCAGGCTTCCCTGTCCATCATCAACTCCCAGAGCTTACTTAAACTCACGTCCATCAAGTCAGTGATGCCATCCAACCATCTCATCCTCTGTCGTCCCCTTCTCCTCCGACCTTTTATCTTTCCCAGCATCAGGGTCCTTACAATGAGTCAGTTCTTCACATCAGGTAGCCAAAGTATTGGAGTTTCAGCTCCAGCATCAGTCCTTCCAATGAATATTCAGAACTGATTTCCTTTAGCGTGGACTGGTTGGATCTCCTTGCAGTCCAAGGGACTCCCAAGAGTCTTCTCCAACACCACAGTTCAAAAGCATCAATTCTTTGGCGCTCAGCTTTCTTTATAGTCCAACTCTCACATCCATACATGACCACTGGAAAAACCATAGCTTTGACTAGATGGAACTTGGTTGGCCAAGTACTGTCTCTGCTTTTTAATATGCTATCTAGGTTGGTCATAGCTTTTCTTCCAAGGGGCAAATGTCTTTTAATTTCTTGGCTGCAGCCACCATCTGCAGTGATTTTGGAGCCCAAGAAAATAAAGTCTGTCACTGTTTCCACTGGTTCCCCATCTATTTGCCAAGAGGTGATGGGACCAGATGCCATGATCTTAGTTTTTTGAATGTTGAGTTTTAAGCCAGCTTTGTCACTCTCCTCTTTCACTTTTCATCAAGAGGCTCTTTAGTTCTTCACTTTCTGCTCTAAGGTTGGTGTCATCTTCATATCTGAGGTAATTAATATTTCTCCCAGCAATCTTGATTCCAGCTTGAGCTTCATCCAGCTCAGTGTTTCTCATGATGTACTCTGCATATAAGTTAAATAAGCAGGGTGATAGTATACAGCCTTGACGTACTCGTTTCCTGATTTGGAACCCGTCTATTGTTCCATGTACAGTTGTAACTTTGGCTTCTTGACTTGCATACAGATTTCTCAGGAGGCAGGTCAGGTGGCCTGGTATTCCCATCTCTTTAAGAATTTTCCACACAGTTAAAGGCTTTGACATAGTCAATGAAGCAGAAGTTGACATTTTTCTGGAACTCTCTTGCTTTTTTGATGATCCAGTGAAAGTGAAGTTGCTCAGTCGTGTCCAACTCTTTGCGACGCCGTAGACTGTAGCCCACCAGGCTCCTCTGTCCATGAAATTCTCCAGGCAAGAATACTAGAACGGGTTGCCATTTTCTTCTCCAGGGGATTTTCCCAACCCAGGGATCGAACCCAGGTCTCCCGCATTGCAGGCAGACGCTTTAACCTCTGAGCCACCAGGGAAGCCAATGATCCAGTGGATGTCGGCAGTTTGATCTCTGGTTCCTCTGCCTTTTCTAAAACCAGCTTGAACACCTGGAAGTTCACAGTTCAAGTACTTTTGAAGCCTGGCTTAGAGAATTTTGAGCATTATTTTACTAGCATGTGAGATGAGTGCAATTGTATGGTAGTCCACACAAATGTCCACACCGCACATTTTTAGGAATAAGATAATGTAAATGAAGTTTCTTGTACTAATGATTTTAGAAAAACTTAGAGCCCCAAAGAGAATGTTAACATCTCATTTTCTGAAAATTCAGGAAATTTTCATCTAAGCAACACAGCCTGACCCCAAACAGTGGGCACTGCAGGGAAGAACATTCCAGGTGGAGATAAAGATCTAGACTTGCCTTCACGAGCTTGCTGTCCAGAGGCAGGTGGAAGGCAGGGAATGGAAAGTGGCCCTGGTGTGGCCGAGCTTGGAGGTCTGGCAGGTTGGGGCATGTGGCCAGGCCAAGGTGAGACCTTCCCTGGTTGTCTGGAGTTTAATCTGTCATGAGGAATTTTCAGGGATCTAGGGGAAAGCTGTACAGGTCAGGCTTTCTGAGCCCCATTGCTTTCTCTTGTTCATATAATGCAGTCCTGTGTAGGATAAAATTATATTCCAAAGGAAGGGACTATATATTCCAACCTCCAGGAGAAAAAAAAGAAAGAAACATGCAATCAATGGAACGTCACTGGAGATTTGCAAGCAAGGAGTTGGTGTGCTGCTGTCCATCCTTCTGGGTTGTCCTCTACAGAGCCCGGTGTAGCCCCTGAGCCTCGTTTGGTCTTGTGAGGAAGGAGGGAGGCAGGCGCAGTCCCAGCTGTGCCCCCAGCCAGGCCTCCTGTGGTGTGGGAGCTCATGAAGGCTGTGCGGAATACAGGAGTGGCCTTGGGCCTGCCCAGCCTGGGCCCCTGCTCTTCTGTCCCCACCTGCCTCCCCTTGTCTTCCTCATCCTCTTCTTTACTGCTGGCAAGCTCCTACACGCTCTCTATTCAACTCCTGGCCCCTGGCATGGCTTGCTGACCAGATAGCTGGGGTGGCAATAAGAGGAGGAGCTGGCCTGTGTGGCTGGCATGCTCTCATGGGGGTGCTGCTGTTCCCAAATAGGAGCTGGAGGCAGTGGAGGCTCTCTGCTGATATGCTACCAGGAGGTTGTATCTGATTCGGTGTCTAGATGGCAGGTAGAGGTGGAAGAAGGTCCCCAGGTCAGTAGAGAACCCTCCGCAGTATTGTATTCCGGCATTTGTCATACTCAGGATGCATGTACGAGGGCTGCACTGGAGAAATGTGGGCGACCTTAGGTCATAACTGGGGAAGCTGCAGAGAAAACTCAAAAGCAGAAACTCAGTTTTGGGAAATCCTGAAATTGGGTTCTGAGTGACAGAGAGAGGCAGAGAGGCAGAGATGCAGAATGAGGCTATGGGCAGTCCCAACTTCCCAAACAGCTACTCTCAAGGGAGTAAGAATTTTTGCATTCTGCAGGCAGCTGTCACAGGACCAGGCCCTTTGTCAAAACTGCAGAGCAGAAGATGGTATGAGAAATGAAGCTGAGTCCACCAGTGGAATTTGTCTTCTGCTTGTATTTACTTTTTTACCACCATATGGTCTTCCTTTTCTCCCTTCATTCTCCATTCCCTTAAGAAAAAAAAAAAAAAACCCACACAAACCAATTTCCATCACAGATTTTAAAAAGCAAGACACAGTGAAAGCTATTAGAAATGATAGCTGATGCAGCCATGAATTAAAAGATGGTTACTCCTTGGAAGAAAAGCTATGAGAAACCTAGACAGCATATTAAAAAGCAGAGACAGTACTTGCTGACAAAGGTCTGTCTAGTCAAGGCTATGGTTTTTCCAATAGTTATGTATGGTTGTGAGAGTTGGACTATAAAGAAATCTGAGTGCCAAAGAATTGATGCTTTTGAACTGTGGTGTTGGAGAAGACTCTTGGGAGTCCCTTGGACTGCAAGGAGATCCAACCAGTCCACCCTAAAGGAAATCTGTTCTGAATATTCTTTGGAAGGACTGATGCTGAAGCTGAAACTCCAATACTATGGCCACATGATGCAAAGAACTGACTTATTGGAAAAGACACTGATTCTGGGAAACATTGAAGGCAGGAGGAGACTGAGATGACAGAGGATGAGATGGTTGGATGGCATCACTGACTCGATGGACATGAGTTTGAGTAAGCTCCGGGAGTTGGTGATGGACAGGGAAGCCTGGTGTGCTGCAATCCATGGGGTCTCAAAGAGTCAGACACGGCTGAGCAACTGCACTGAACTGAGAGCTAGGAGACAGAGCTATAAAAAGTTTGCTGATAGTCTTGCAGAAATGTGTTGCATTGGGTGGAAAGCCAGGGCTGTCTATAATACTAAAAGAATTGTTTTATTTTTTAACTGAGTTCTGCTATCCTCCTCCCAGTGGGTGTTTTGCTGCACCCCAGCCCACCCCAACCCACATCCTCAGTAGGAGAAAAGAGGAGTCACTCAGAACAGAGCATCAAGAGGGTGATGACCCCATGAGGTCAGTTGATTGTAACCACTGTCAGATGTGGGCAAGCAGGTCATTCAGACCACATGCCCTGACCGTTTCAGGACATATTTCTTTTCATTCTTTAAGCTCATGTATTATGCATCCTATGCATGCAAGGGCCAAGTGTGAGTCACACCCATGTATCCCTGCCATCCTGTCTAGGGGAGCAAGGATGGGAGCAGCAGTTAACACCAAGGACTCTGCTCGTTGCAGCCACAGCATGGAGTCCAGGGCATGCAGGCACAGGGCTCAGATGGCACAGAGGAGTCTGTTCAGCAGAGTCCCCCCTCATACACTCAGATCTGGGAGAAACTTCATGTTTAGGTTGAGACTTGAAGGAGAAGTGCCCGGCACTGTGGGGCTGACATGGAGACGCACACTGTTAAGTCGAGGCTGCAGGAAAGAACAAGACATGACTGGAGCTCTTGACCCAGGGCGACGGGTAGGTCACAGTGCCTCTGAACATGGGGAGCCACCATATGTTCAGCCTTTAGACATGCTTTAGTCAGATCTCAGCTTCTTTTCTTCTCCTGTCCTCCTTACAGTTAGAATCCAGACTTAGAGATGTATATGTCATCACACTGTCCAATACACTCTTCTTGCAAAATATAAGTTAAATAGGAAGGGGTAGTACACAGGTTAAGTTAGGAAATCCTTATCTACTCATTTCGGCATTTTTTGCTCTTAAAGCTGCTGGTCTTACTAATCTAAGGCATTTCTCTTAGTAAAAGTTGATAAGTAGATATTTTCTCCTTTGTCTGGTGGCTAAGTTTTGGGTCTGCTGGTAAAGACTTAGAACCAGTATCTGTTATTGAATTTGAGCTGTGTGATGTGGTTGGAAATCACAGTTCTTTCTCCCATTCTCACTCACTTCCCTGGTGGCCCTTAAAGCTACGTTTCAGGCCCCTGCCCACCCCCTGCCCCCACTCTGGGCAGAGCTGCTCTGCTGGGCTTTTCACACTGCAGCTCGCTGATTCCAAGCAGTGCTGCTCAAAGGGATGCCTCTCCTGGACTAGGCCTTTGGGAAAAGCACCAGAAGTCTGGACTTTCTTTAGGGATTTTGTTGGAATTGGGCCTGTAACCAAGGTTGATTATATTAGTTTATTGCCACCAAATAGCACTGATTTTCCATCTGTTACCATTGCTTTCACACCATTCTAATTAACTCTCCTGGTCGTCAGTTTCTGAATGAATTATGTTTTGTGACATTTGGAAAATTTGTCACATAAACCCTTTTGGCTGCAGCCCATGCATTCATTTCCTGTTGTTTTGTGCCATGAGGTTGCACCTCTGAGTATTTTTAGTAGCTAAGAACTCTCTTCTGTTGCCTTAAAAATTTGCACAAAGTGAGAACTGAGAGTTAAGTTTTATTTGGAGCAAATGAAGACTGAAGCCTGGGAGATAGTACTTCAGATAGCTCTGAGAAACTGTTCTAAAGAGGCAGGGGGAAAAGGTTAGGATATATGTGATTTTGGTGAAGGGGGAATACATGTAATTAAGCACATGTTTTCCCAGAAGTTTTCTACTAGTCTCATGAAGCTTTGCTAATCGCAAGGAACAGTCATCACCTTGAAGGGTATTACTGGTTTTCTAGATATGGGGAGATACAAGAATTGGGCTCATAAAATCTACTCCTGAAAATATCCAAGTATCTGAAGACCTGTCCTGCCAGTTTTTGCCCCGTGAGCACAGAGTGCTTCATTTCTGCTCTCCACCCTGAACTCTGTTCAAGGAGCATTGAAAGTCAGTAGCTGCAGTAGCACATGATTTAATCCTCATAGAGGCAGATGTGTGTGTGTGTGTGTGTTTGCTCAGTTACTCCATGTCCAACTCCATGCGACCCCATGGACTGTACAGCCTTCCAGGCTCCTCTGCCCTTGGGATTATTCAGGCAAGAATACTGGAATGGGTTGCCATTTCCTCCTTCAGGAAATCTTCTCAACCCAGGGATCGAACCCACATCTCCTGTGTCGGCTGCATGACCACTGAGCCACCAATTGGCAAGTGTCAATTTGTAATAGACACTTGTAAGGGCAAGTGTGGGTGGTTTTTGGTTTGCCTCCAAGATGGGTTTTGGGTCCATTTGTTCTGCAGTTGTTCTTGGCAGGTCAGCCAATTTGAGCACCTTTGTTTTCATTTTGCTCTCAGAGATGCAGTAAGTGACAGCTAAGATATCTGAAGAATAGTTCCTAATAGCCTATAAAAGGAGATGGAGGTAGACTCTTCCATGTGGTTTCAGTTGTCATTTTAATTTTCTTCTAGACAGTGAAATCATGCCTAAAATAAATCTCATATGACTCCCTGTGAGAGCTGTGTCAGATGTTCCAAAGAATAAGATTGTGGATTATTGTGGCACAGGAAACTGCATCTTCTGTTCACTGCCAGGGAAAGAACAGACGTAGAAACCAACTTACCTCATGCAAACCCAGCTTTCCGCTTACTTTTTGTGTTACCTTGGCCAAGTCTACCTCTCTGAGACTTAGTTTACTCATTTGTAAGTATATGAGCTCCTGATTCCCGGGGTTGTTATGCTGTTGAATGAGATTTCATCTGAAGAGCCCCTGGAGGATGATAGATTCTCCGTCAATGGCAGCTGCTACTTTTACCTTACAATTGAGCTGGAGTGAAAAGGTGTTCATTGTTAGGGAAATGCCAATTAAAACCACAGTGGGGTACCAGAACATCAGACGATTAGTGTGGAGGAACAAGCCTAAGACACTGCTGGTTGGAATGTAAAGTAGTACAGCTGTTTGGAAAGCAGCAGGTTCCTCACAAAGTTAAAAGTAGAGTTGCCGTATGACCCAGCAGTTCCACTCCTAGGTACCTTCCCAAGAAGTGAAGACAGACGTTCACACAAAGACCTCCATGTAAGTTTTTGTAGCAGCCTTATTCATAGTAGCCAAAATTAGGAAAACAACCCAAGTGAATAGATAAACAAAATATGGTATGTCCATTCAGTAGAAAACTATTTAGCACTAAAAAGGAGTGAACTGCTGATAAATGCAACATTGATAGATCCAGATATAAAGGATTGTATGTCGTATGATTTTTATTTAATTGAACCTTGTAGATAAGGCAAAGCTATAGTGATACAGAATTGGTCATTGTTGCCTGGGCTGCAGTGGGACTCTGCGCTTTCACTGCTGAGCGCCCAGGTTCAATCCCTGGTCGGGGAGCTAATATCACACAAGAAGTACAGCACAGCAACAAAAAAAAAGAAAAAGAAAAAAAAGAAAATGGATGATATCTACAGTTATAATTTTGTGATTTTTAATGAGAAATATGTATTCAGTAAAGATGTCTGTTGTTAGGTTAATGGAGTGACTTTTGGAAAGCCCCTAGGCAACCTAAGGATTGGGGCTGCTTCCAGGGAAAACAGCCATGTGATCAGAAGAACATGTGAACTTTCAGTATACCCCCATATCTCCAGGGGAGGGGACAGGAGTGGGAAACTGAGTCCATTTACCAACAGTCCGTGATTTAATCCACTCCAAGATGGCAGAGTAAAAGGACATGTGCTTATCTTTTCCTGTGAGAACACTAAACTCGCGACTAGCTGCTGAACAACGATCAATAGGAAAATGTTGGAACCCACCAAAAAAGATACTCCACATCCAAGGACAAAGGAGCAGCCTCACCAAGATGGTAGGAGGGGCCCAATTGTGTTTAAAATCAAACCTCATACCCGCCAGAGATGTTGCAGGGCACAAACAAAACCTTGGTGCTCCAGGGCCCAGGAGACAGGAGCAGTAACCCCACAAGAGACTGAGCCACACTTGCCTGTGAGTGTTTTGAGCTCTCTGGTGAAGGCATGGGTTGACAGTGGCTTGCTGTGTGGCCAGGAGCACTGACAGCTGCAATACTGGGAGACGCAGTGTGCTGGCAGAAATTTTTTTGAAGGAGGTTGCCATTACCCCTACCGTAGTTTGGGCTCAGGCCAAACTACAGAGAAGGGGCACAGCCCCACCCATCTGCAGAAAATTGGATTAAAGATTTACTGAGCATGGCCCTGCCCATCAAAGCACGGACTGGATTTTCCTCATAGGCAGTCCCTCCCATCGGGAAATTGCACAAGCCTCTTATTCTCATGCATCAGAGGGCAGACAGAAAGAAAACCACAATCTCAGAAAACTAACCAAAATGATCACATGGATCACAGCATTGTGTATTTCAATGAAACTAAGAGCCATGCTGTGTAGGGCCTTCCAAGACGGATAGGTCATGGTGGAGAGTTCTGACAAAAATGTCCACTGGAGAAGGAAGTGCAAACCACTTCAGCATTATTGCCTTGAATACCCCATGAACAGTATGAAAAGCATAAAGATATCACACTGGAACATGAACCTCCCAGGTTGGTATATGTCCAGTACGCTACTGGAGAAGACCAGAGAATCAGCTCCAGAAGCAGTGAAGAGGCTGAGCCACAGCAGAAATGATGCCCGCTGGTGGGTGTGTCTGTTGGTGAGAGTAAAGTCTGATGCTGGAAAGAACAGTTTTGCCTAGGAACCTGGAATGTTAGGTCCATGAATCAAGGTAAATTGAAAGTGGTCAAACAGGAGATGACAAGAGAGAACATTGACATTTTAGGAATCAGTGAATGAAAATGGACAGGTGGGCGAATTTAACTCAGATGACCATTATATCTACTACTGTGGACAAGAATCCCTTAGTATAAGTGGAGTAGCCCTCATACTCACACAACAGTCTGAAATGCAGTACTTGGGTGTAATCTCAAAAATGACAGAATGATCTCAGTTTGTTTCCAGGGCAAACCATTCAATATCACAGTAATCCAAGTCTGCCCCAACCACTAATGCAAAAGAAGCTGGAGTTGAATGGTTCTATGAAGATCCACAAGACTTTTATAACTAACACCAAAAAAAAAAAAAAAAAAGGATGTCCTTTTCATCATAGGGAAGTGGAAAGCGAAAGTAGGAAGTTAAGAGATACATGGAATAACAGGCAAATTTGGCCTTGGAATACAAAATGAAGCAGGGCAAAGGCTAACAGAGTTTTGCCAAGGGAATGAATGGTCATAGCAAATACCCTCTTGCAACAACACAAGAGAGGACTCTACACTTGGACATCACCAGATGGTCAATATCAAAATCAGATTGGTTATATTCTTTGCAGTGAAAGATGGAGAAGCTCTATACAGTCAGCAAGCAAGATTGGGAGCTGCCTGTGGCTCAGATCATGAACTCCTTATTGCCAAATTCAGACTTAAATTGAAGAAAGTAGGGAAAACGACTGGGCCATTCAGGTATGACCTAAATTAGAACATTTATGATTATACAGTGACAAATAAATTCAAGAGATTAGATCTGATAGACACAACTCCTGAAGCACGATAGACAGAAGTTCACAACATTGTATTTGGTGGTGACCAAAACCATCTCCAAGAAAAAGAAATGAAGCAAGACAAAATGGTTTTCTGAGGAGGCCTTACAAATAGCTGAGAAAAGAACAGAAGCTAAAGGCAAAGGAGAAAAGGAAAGATAAATCCATTTGAATGCAGAGTTCCAAAGAATAGGCAGGAGAGAGAAGAAAGCCTTCTTAAGTGATCAATGCAGAGAAATAAAGGAAGAAATAGAATGGGAAAGACTAGAAATCCCTTCAAGAAAATTAGAGATACCAAGGGAACATTACATGCAAAGATGAGCTCAATAAAGGACAGAAACAGCAATGACCTAACAGAAGCAGAAGATATTAAGAAGAGGTGGCAAGAATACAAAGAACTGTACAAAAAAGTTCCTAATGACCCAGATAACCAAGATTGTGTGATCACTCACCTAGAACCAGACATCCTGGAGTATGAAGTCAGGTGGGCCTTAGGAAGCATTACTACAAAAAAAGCTAGTGGAGGTGATGGAATTCCAGCTGAACTATTTCAGATCTTAAAATATGATGCTATTAAAATGCTGCACTCAATATATCAGGAAATTTGGAAAACTCAGCAGTGGCCACAAGACTGGAAAAGGTCAATTTTCATTCCAGTCACAAAGAAGGGCAATGCCAAGAAATGTTCAAACTCTTGCACAATTGCACTCATTTCACATGCTATCAAGGTAATGTTCAAAATCCTTCAAGCTAGGCTTCAACAGTATGTGAACCAAGAACTTCCATGTACACACTGGATTTAGAAAGGGCAGAAGAACTAGAGATCAAATTCCCAACATGTGTTGGATCATAGAAAAAGCAAGGGATTTCCAGAAAAAACATCTATTTCTGCTTCAGTGACTACGCTAAAGCCTTCAACTGTGTGAATCACAACAAACTGTGGAGAATTCTTAAAGAGATGGAATACCAGACCACCTTACCTGCCTCTGGAGAAACCTGTATGCAGATCAGGAAGCAATAGTTAGAACCGGACATAGAACAACAAACTGGTTCAAATTTGGGAAAGGAGTACATCAAGGCTGCATATTGTCACCCTGCTTATTTAACTTATATGTGGAGTACATCATGCGGAATGCACGCTGGAAGAAGTGCAAGCTGGAATCAAGATTGCTGGGAGAAACATCAATAACCTCAGATATACAGATGACACCACCCTTATGGCAGAAAGTGAAGAGGAACTAAAGAGCCTCTTGATGAAGATGAAAGAGGAGAGTGAAAAAGCTGGCTTAAAACTCAGCATTCAAAAAATAAAGATCATGGCTTCTGGTCCCATCACTTCATGGCAAATAGATGAGGAAACAGGGAAAATAGAGAGATACTTTATTTTCTTGGGCTCCCAAATCACTGCAGATGGTGACTGCACCCATGAAATTACAAGACGCTTGTTTCTTGGAAGAAAAGCTATGACAAACATAGCATATTAAAAAGGAGAGACATTACTTTGCCGACAAAGGTCCATCTAGTCAAAGCTATGGTTTTCCCAGTAGTCATATATGGATGTGAGAGTTGGACTATAAAGAAAGCTGAGCGCCAAAGAATTGATGCTTTTGAACTATGGTGTTGGAGAAGACTCTTGAGAATCCCTTGGACTGCAAGGAGATCCAGCCAGTCCATCCTAAAAGAAATCAGTCCTGAATATTCATTGGAAGGACTGATGCTGAAGCTGAAACTCCAAAACTTTGGCCACCTGATGTGAAGAACTGACTTACTGGAAAAGACCCTGATGCTGGGAAAGATTGAAAGTGGGAGGAGAAGGGGACGACAGAGGATGAGATGGTTGGATGATATCACCAACTCGATGGCCATGAGTTTGAGCAAGCTCTGGGAGTTGGTGATGGACAGGAAAGCCTGGCGTGCTGCAGTCCTTGGGGTCACAAAGAGTCAGACATGACTGAGCAACTGGACTGATGAGACTTCCCAGAATTTTCCCAGGGATATTAACTGGGACTAATTATGTCTTATAATCTCTATGATCCTGGAATCTTCAGTATTTTAGTAGATAGTGCTGTATCTTTGTTGGTTATTTGCTGGCCATTTGTGAATTCCTGGTGTGGTGTGGTTTCCTTGTATTAGACACTGGAGGATTTTTTGTTTCTGTCTCTTAGCTTCTGTGGCTTTTTTTCCCTTTAGAAGTTTTTTCCCTTCCCTCTGAGAAGTCTCATACTCTTATTGCAAAAAAAAAAAAAAAAAGAAAAGAAAAAGAAAATAAAGAAAACAGAACAAGTTTCCTTGGCGATTTCTTCCTGAAAATAATGAATGCACATAAGCCCAGAGATTAAGTAATTAGCACTCAAGGAATTGATTAAAATTCCAATACAGGAGTTTAAGGCACTATCATTTCAATATATTATTTGAGACATTGAGATAACTAACTGTCACACACTCTGTAAATTCTTTTTTTTTTTTTTCTAGGTATTTTCTCCCCTCCCCCCCCCCCATTTATTTTTATTAGTTGGAGGCTAATTACTTTACAATATTGTAGTGGTTTTTGCCATACATTGACATGAATCAGCCATGGATTTACATGTATTCCCCATCCTGAACCCCCCTCCCACCTCCCTCCCCATCCCATCCCTCTGGGTCTTCCCAGTGCACCAGCCCCGAGCACTTGGACTGGCGATCTGTTTCACAGTTCATAATATACATGTTTCGATGCTGTTCTCTCAGATCATCCCACCCTCACCTTCTCCCGTAGAGTCCAAAAGTCTGTTCTATACATCTGTGTCTCTTTTTCTGTCTTGCATATAGGGTTATCATTACCATCTTTCTAAATTCCATATATATGCGTTAGTATACTGTATTGTGTTTATCTTTCTGGCTTACTTCACTCTGTATAATGGGCTCCAGTTTTATCCATCTCATTAGAATTGATTCAAATGTATTCTTTTTAATGGCTGAGTAATATTCCATTGTGTATATGTACCACAGCTTTCTTATCCATTTGTCTACTGATGGGCATCTAGGTTGCTTCCATGTCCTGGCTATTATAAACAGTGCTGCGATGAACATTGGGGTACACATTTCTCTTTCAGATCTGGTTTCCTCGGTGTGTATGCCCAGGAGTGGAATTGCTGGGTCATATGGCAGTTCTATTTTCAGTTTTTTAAGGAATCTCCACACTGTTCTAATATCTAAACAGACATTTCTCCAAGGAAGACATAAAGATGGCTAACAAACACATGAAAAGATGCTCAACATCACTCATTATCAGAGAAATGCAGATCAAAACCTCAATGAGGTACCATTACACGCCAGTCAGAATGGCTGCTATCCAAAAGTCTACAAGCAATAAATGCTGGAGAGGGTGTGGAGAAAAGGGAACCCTCTTACACTGTTGGTGGGAATGCAAACTAGTACAGCCACTATGTAAATTCTTTTTTAAAATCTGTCTATTTTTAATTGACTTCCCTGGTGGCTCAGATGGTAAAGAATCTGCCTGCAATGCAGGAGTCCTGGGTTTGATCCCTGGGTCGGGAAGATCCCTGGAGAAGGAAATGGCAGCCTACTCCAGTATTCTTGCCTGGAGGATTCCATGGACAGATGGACTGATGGACTACAATCCATGGGGTTGCCTAGAGTTGGAAATGACTGAGCGACTAACACAGAACACACAGTGGAGGATAATTGCTTTACAGTGTTGTGTTAGTTTCTGTCATACATCAAAATGAATCAGCCATAGGTATACATATATCCTGAAACTCCTTCCCACATCCCACCTCATCCGCCCATGTAGGTTGTCGCAGAGGACCAGTTTGAGCTCCCTGTGTCAGAAGCAAATTCCCACTGGCTATCTATTTTTCATATGGTAATGTATGATTACATGCTACCCTCTCTTTTGCCCTCTGTGTCCACAAGTCTGTTCTCTATGTCTGCATCTCCATTTCTGCCCTGCAGATAGATTCATCAGTACCATCTTTCTAGGTTCCATGCTGCTGCTAAGCTGCTTCAGTCGTGTCCGACTCTGCGACCCTATAGACGGCAGCCCACCAGGCTCCTCCGTCCCTGGGATTCTTCAGGCAAGAACAGTGGAGTGGATTGCCATTCCCTTCTCCAATGTGTACATGCTTGCTAAATCGCTTCAGTTGTGTCTGACTCTCTGTGACCGTATGGACAGCAGCCCACCAGGCTCCTCTGTCCACAGGATTCTCTAGGCAAGAATACTGGAGTGGGTTGCCATTTCCATCTCCAACCTAGATTCCATATATATGCATTAATATATATGATATTTGTGATTGTTTTTTTTTCTGACTTACTTCACTCTGTATAATAGGCATTATGTTCATCCACCTTGTTAGAACTGACTCAAATGAGTTTCTTTTTATGGCTGAGTACCATTGTATGTGTACCACGGCTTCTGTATCCATTCATCTTTCAATGGACATCCAGGTTGCTTCCATGTCCTAGCTATTGTAAATAGTGCTGCAATGAACATTAGAGTATGTATGTCCTTTTCAGTTATGGTTTTCTCAGAGTATATGCCCAGTAGTGGGATTGCTGGGTCATATGGTACTTTTATTCCTAGTTTTTTAAGGAATCTTCATACTGTCTTCCATAGTGGCTCTATCAATTTACATACCCACCAACAGTGCAAGAGGGTTCCTTTTAAGCCACACCTTTCCAGCATTTACTTTTTATAGATTTGATGATGACTATTCTGACCAGCATGAGTTGATACCTCATTGTAATTTTGATTTGCATTTTCTGTAATAATGAGCGATGTTGAGCATCTTTTCATGTGTTTTTCAACCATCTGCATATCTGCTTTGGAGAAATGTCTGCTTAGGTCTTCCACCCAGTTTTTGATTGGATTTTTCTGGTATTGAGTTGCATGAGCTGCTTGTATATTATTGAAGTTAATCTGTTGTGTTTGTTTTATTTGCTATTATT
Organism: Cervus elaphus; assembly: GCF_910594005.1. Taxonomy (NCBI): domain Eukaryota; kingdom Metazoa; phylum Chordata; class Mammalia; order Artiodactyla; family Cervidae; genus Cervus; species Cervus elaphus. Next base: position 13,663,520 of record NC_057838.1, on the reverse strand, counting down.
TTCTCCCATTCTGAGGGTTGTCTTTTCACTTTGTTTATAGTTTCCTTTGCTGTGCAAAACATTTTAAGTTTAATTAGGTACTACTTGTTTATTTTTGTTTTTATTTTTTAATATATTTTTAATTGAAGGATAGTTGCTTTACTCAACTTCATTGTTTCTGTCAAACATCAACATGAATGAGCCATAGGTATACACACATCCCCTCCGTTTTGAACCTCCCTCCCATCTCCCTCCCCACCCCACCCCTCTAGGTTGATACAGAGCCCCTGTCTGAGTTTCCTGAGCCACACAGCAAATTCCTGTGGGCTATCTATTTTACATATGGTCATGTAAGTTTCCATGTTACTCTTTCCATTCATCTCACCCTCTCCTCCCCTTTCCCCATGTCCATACGTCTATTCTCTATGTCTGTTTCTCCATTGCTGCCCTGTAAATAAATTCGTCAGAACCATTTTTCTAGATTCTGAATATGTGCATAGGAATATGATATTTATCTTTCTTTTTCTGACTCACTTCACTCTGTATAACAGGTTCTAGGTTCATCCACCTCATCAGAACTGACTCAAATGCATTCATTTTTATGACTGAGTAATATTCCATTGTGTGTATGTACCACACTTCTTTATCCATTCATCTATTGATGGGCATTTGGGTTGCTTCCATGTTCTAGCTATTGTAAATAGTGCTGCAGTGAACAGTGGGATACATGTGCCTTTTTCAACCCTGGTTTCCTTAGGGTTTATTACTAGGAGTGGGATTGCTGGGTCATATGGTGGTTTTATACCTAGTTTTCTAAGGAATCTCCATACCATCTTCCATATTGGCTGTATCAAGCTACATTCCCACCAACAGTACAAGAGCATTCCCTTTTCTCCACACCCTCTCCAGCATTTATTGTTTATTGACTTTTTGATGATGGCCATTCTGACAGGTATAAGGTGATATCTCATTGTGATTTTGATTTGTATTTCTCTAATAATGAGCCATGTTGAGCATCTTTTCATGTATTTGTTAGACATTTGTATGTCTTCTTTGGAGAAATGTCTGTTTAGGCCTTTGTCCCATTTTTTGATTGGGTTGTTTGTTTTTCTGGTATTGAGTTGTATGAGCTGCTTGTATATTTTGGAAATGAATCCTTTGTCAGTTGTTTCATTTGCTATTATTTTCTCCCATTCCCAGGGTTGTCTTTTCACATTGCTTATAGTTTCCTTTCCTGTGCAAAAGCTTTTAAGTTTAATCAGGCCCCACTTCTTTACTTTTGTTTTAATTTCTGTTACTCTAGGAGGGTCATAGAGGATTTTGCTTCGATTCATGTCATTGAATGTTCTGCCTATGTTTTCCTCTAAGAGTTTTATAGTTTCTGGTCTCACAGTTATGTCCTTAATCCATTCGAGTTTATCTTTGTGTATGGTGTTAGGAAGTGTTCTAATTTCATTCTTTTACAGGTAGCTGTCCAGTTTTCCCAGCACCATTTATTGAAGAGGCTGTCTTTGCCCCATTGTATATTCTTGTCACCTTTGTCAAAAATAAGGTACCCATAGGTGCATGGGTTTATTTCTGGGCTTTCTATCTTGTTCCTTTGGTCTATAATTCAGTTTCTGTGCCAGTACCATACTGTCTTGATGACCATAGCTTTGTAGTATAACCTGAAGTCAGGAAGGTTGATTCCTCCAGCTCCATTCTTCTTTCTCAAGACTGCTTTGGCTATTTGGGGTCTTTTGTGTTTCCATATGAATCGTGAAATTTTGTTCTAGTTCTGTGAAAAATGCCATTGGTAAGTTGATAGGGATTGTATTAAATCTGTAGATTGAGTTCGGTAGCATACTCATTTTGACTATATTGATTCTTCCTACCCAGAAACATGGAATATCTCTCCATATGTTTATGTTGTCTTTGATTTCTTTCTTTATTGTCTTATAATTTTCTGTGTACAATTCTTTTGTCTCCTTAGGTAAGTTTATTCCTAGATATTTAATTCTTTTTGTTACAATGGTGAATGAGATTGATCCCTTAATTTCTCTTTCTGATTTTTCGTTGTTAGTATATAGAAATGCAAGTCATTTCTGTGTATTGATTTTGTATCCTGCAACTTTGCTAAATTCATTGATTAGCTCTAGTAATTTTCTGATACTATCTTTAGGGTTTTCTGTGTACAGTATCATGTCATCTGCAACCAATAAGAGCTTTACTTCTTCTTTTCTTACCTGAATTCCTTTTATTTCTTTTTCTTCTCTGATAGCTTTAGCTAGGACTTCCAGAACTATGTTGAATAATAGTGGTGAAAGTGGACACCCTTGTCTTGTTTCTGATCTTAGGGGGAATGCTTTCAGTTTTTCACCATTGAGAATGTTTGCTGTAGGCTTATTATATATGGCCTTTACTATGTTGAGATAGGTTCCTTCTACGCCCATTTTTTGAAGAGTTTTAATCATAAATGGGGGGATTAATTTTGTCAATGGCTTTTTCTGCATCTATTGAGATGATCAAATGGTTTTTATCTCTCAATTTGTTAATATGGTGTATTACATTGATTTGCGTATATTGAAGAATCCTCACATTCTGGGAATAAACCAAACTTGATCATGGTATATGAACTTTTTGATGTGTTGCTGAATTCCATTTCCTAAAATTTTGTTGAGGATTTTTGCATCTATATTCATCAGTGATATTGGCCTGTAGTTTTCTTTTTTAGTGTTGTCTTTGTCTGGTTTTGGTATCGGGGTGATGGTGGTCTCATAGAATGAGTTTGGAAGTGTTCCTTCCTCTGTAATTTTTTGAGAGTTTTAGAAGGATAGGCATTAGCTCTTCTGTAAATGTTTGATAGAATTCTCCTGTGAAGCTGTCTGGTACTGGGCTTTTGTTTTGTTTTTTGGGAGATTTTTTTATCACAGCTTCAATTTCAGTGCTTGTAATTGGTTTGTTCATAATTTCTATTTCTTCCTGGTTCAGTCTTAGAAGATTGAACTTTTTTAAGAATCTGTCCATTTCTTCCAGGTTATCCATTTTATTGCAATACAGTTGTTCATAATAGTGTCTTATACTCCTTTGTATTTTTGCACTGTCTGTTGTAACCTCTCCTTTTTCATTTCTAATTTTCTTGATTTGATTTTTTTTTTTCTTGTTGAGTCTGGCTAAAGGTTTGTCAATTTTGTTTGTCTTCGCAAAGAAACAGATTTTAATTTTATTAATATTTACTATTGTTTCTTTAATTTCTTTTTCATTTATTTCTGCTCAGATCTTCATGATTTCTTTCTTTTTACTAATTTTGGGGTTTTTTTGTTGTTCTTTTTCCAGTTGTTTGGTGTAAAGTTAGACTGTCTATTTGATGTTTTTCTTGTTTTTTGAGGTAGGATTATATTGCTATAAACTTCCCTCTTAGAACTGCTTTTGCTGCATCCCATAGGTATTGAGTTGTTGTGATTTCATTGTCATTTGTTTCTAGAAATTTTTTTATTTCCCTTTGATTTATTCAGTAACCTGCTTGTTATTTAGAAATATGTTGTTTAATCTCCATGTGTTTGTGTTTCTTACAGTTTTTTTCTTTCTTGTAATTGATATCTAGTCTCATAGCATTGTGGTTGAAGAAGATACTTGATATGATTTCAATTTTCTTACATTTACTGAAGTTTGATTTGTGACCCAAGATGTTGTCTATCCTGGAGAATGTCCCATGTGCACTTGAGAAGAACATGTATTCTTCAGCATTTGGTTGGAATGATGGTCCTGAAGATATCAGTGAGATCCAACTTGTCTAATGTATCTTTTAAGACTTGTGTTTCCTTATTAATTTTCTGTTTTGATGATCTGTCCATGTGTGATTGGGGTGTTAAAGTCTCCTACTATTATTGTGTTACTGTCAATTTCTCCTTTTATGTCTGTTAGTGTTTGTCTTGTGTATTGAGGTGCTCCTATGTTGGGTGCATATATGTTTACAATTGTTATGTCTTCCTCTTGGATTGATCCCTTGATCATTGTATAGTGTCCTTCCTTATCTCTTGTAATCTTCTTTATTTTAAGGTTTTTTTTTTTCTTTCTTTTATTTATAAAGAAAATGTGTTTTTTTTTTTTTTTACATGTACATGTGTTCCCCATACTGAACCCCTCTCCCACCTCCCTCCCCATCCCATCCCTCAGGGTCTGATATGAGGATTGCTACTCCAGCTTTCTTTTGCTTCCCATTTGCATGGAATGTATTTTTCCATCCTCTCACTTTCAGTCTATATGTGTCTTGAGGTCTGAAGTGGGTTTCTTGTAGACAACATATATATGGGTCTTGTTTTTGTATCCATTCAACCTGTCTGTGTCTTTTGGTTGGAGCATTTAATCCATTTACATTTAAAGTTATTATTGATATATATGTTCCTATTGCCATTTTCTTAATTGTATGGGGTTGATTTTGTAAATCTTTTTCTTCTCTTGTATTTCTTGACTGTATAAGTCCATTTAACATTTGTTGTAAAGCTGGCTTGGTGGTACTAATTCTCTTCACTTTTGCTTTTTATTTCTCCATCAATTTTGAATGAGATCCTTGCCTGGTTCAGTAATCTTGGTTGTAGATTTTTCCCTTTCAGTACTTTAAATATATCCTGCCATTCCCTGCTGGCCTGCAGAGCTTCTGCTGCAAGATCAGTGGTTAAGTATATGGGGTTTCCCTTGTATGTTACTTGTTGCTTCTCCCTTGCTGCTTTTAATATTCTTTCTTTGTGTTTAGTTTAAACTTTCTTTGTTAGTTTGATTAGTATGTGTCTTGGTGTGTTTCTCCTTGGGTTTATCCTGTATGGAACTCTTTGTGTCTCTTGGACTTGATTGACTATTTCCTTTTCCATGTTGGGGAAATTTTCAACTATTATCTCTTCAAAAATTTTCTCATGCCCTTTCTTTTTGTCTTCTTCTGGGACCCTGTTATTCGAATGCTGGTGCATTTGATATGGTCCCAGAGGTCTCTGAGACTATTCACAGTTCTTTTCATTCTTTTTACTTTTTTTTCTGCTCTTCAGAAGTTATGTTCACCATTTTATCTTCCAGCTCACTGATTTGTTTTTCTGCTTTAGATATTCTGCTATTGATTCCTTCTAGAGTATTTTTAATTTCAGTAATTGTGTTGTTTGTCTCTGCATGTTTATTCTTTAATTCTTCTAGGTCTTTGTCAATTGATTTTTACATTTTCTCCATTTTGCTTTCAAGGTTTTTGATAATTTTTAGTATCATTATTCTGAATTCTTTTTCAGGCAGTTTGCCTGTTTCCTCTCCATTTATTTGGACTTCTGTGTTTCTGGTTTGTTCCTTCATTTGTGTAGTATTTTTCTGCTTTTTCATTATTTTTTTTAACTTGTTGTGTTTGAGTTCTCCTTTTCTCAGTCTTCAAGGTTGAATTCTTTCTTCCTTTTGGTTTCTGCCTTATAAGTTTGGTCCAGTGGTTTGTGTGAGCTTCTTATAGGGTGAGATTTGTGCTGAGTTTTTGTTTGTTTGTGTTTCCTCTGATGGGCAGGGCTGAGTGAGGTGGTGATCCTGTCTGCTGATGACTGGGTCTGTATTTTTGTTTTGTTTGTTGTTTAGATGAGGCGTCCTGCACAGGATGCTACTGGTGGTTGTGTGATGCCGGGTCTTGTATTACAGTGGTTTCCTTTCTGTGAGTTCTCACTATTTGATACCCTCTAGGGTTAGTGCTCTGGTAGTCTAGGGTCTTGGAGTCAGTGCTCCCACTCCAAAGGCTCAAGGCTTGATCTCTTCTGCTGTGAACTGGGACAGCAACCACATCTCTTGGGGTTTTAGTTTCCTTCTTCAACCTCCATAAGCTTTGGTTCCTTCATAAGTGAAACCAGACCTCTCAAGACACTGGGGAAGGCAGTTTTTCTTAGGCAGGACACTGAAAGGACCACCTCTCGGAGCTCACTGTCTTCCTGGAAACTCAGCCTATTTTTATTTTTATTTCCATTACTCTAGAGGGTGAATCATAGATGATCTTGCTGTTGTATATGTCAAAAAGAGTCCTGTCTGTGTTTTTGCTAACAGTTTTATAGTTTCTGTTCTTACATTTACATCTTTAACCATTTTTAGTGTATCTTTGTGTATGTTCGGAAGTGTTCTAATTTCATTCTTTTACCTGTAACTGTCCAGTTTTTTAATTACCACTTAGTAAAGATACTGTCTTCTCACCATCGTGTGTTCTTGCCTCCTTTGTCAGAAACAAGGTGCCCATAGTTGCTTGGGTTTATGTCTGAGCTTTCTGTCCTGTTCCTTTGGGCCGTATTTCTGTTTTTGTGTTGGTACCATACTGTTTTGATGACTGTAGCTTTGTAGTATAGTGTGAATTCAGAAGGGTGATTCTTCCAGCTCAATTCTTTCTAAAGATTGCTTTGGATATTTGGGGTCTTTGTGTTTCCGTATGAATTGTGAAATATTTTATTCCTGTTATGTGAAAAATGCCATTGGTAATTTGATAGGAATTGCATTGAATTGGTAGATTGCTTTGGGTAGTGCAGTCCGTTTTTGCAATACTGAGTCTTCCAGTCCAGGAACATAGTATCTCTCTCCATCTGTTTATGTTTTCTTTAATTTCTTTCATTAGTATCTTACAGTTTTCTATATAAAGCTCTTTTGTCTCCTTAGGTAGGTTTATTTTTTATTGTTGCAGTGGTAAATGGGATTGTTTCTTTAATTTCTCTTTCTCATTTTTCATTGTTAGCATATAGGAATGCAAGTGATTTCTGTATTTTGATTTTGTATCCTGCAACTTTACTAAGTTCACTGATTAGCTCTAGTAATTTTTTTGTCTGACATGTTTAGGATTTTCAATGTGTAGTATCATGTTTTCTGCAAACCATGAGAGTTTTACTTCTTTTCCAGAGTGGATTCCTTTTATTTCTTTCTTCTCTGATTTCCATGGCTAGGACTTCCAAAACTATGTTGAATAGTAGTGGTGAATTGGCACCCTTGTCTTAGTCATGATCTTAGAAGAAATGTTTTTAAGTTTTTCACCATTGAGAATAATGTTTGCTTTGGGTTTATTGTTCAGTTAGGTTCAGTTGCTCAGTCATGTCCAACTCTTTATGACCCCATGCACTGCAGCTTGCCAGGCTTCCCTGCCATCACCAACTCCCAGACCTTACTCACATTCATGTTCATAGAGTTGGTGATGCCATCCAACCATTTCATCCTCTGTTGTCCCCTTCTTCTCCCACGTTCAATCTTTCCTAGCATCAGGGTCTTTTCAAATGAGTCGGTTCTGGTATATGATATATGGCCTTTATTATGTTGAGGTAATTTCCATCTATGTCCATTTTCTGAAGAGTTTATCATACATGGGTGCTGAATTTTGTTAAAAGCTTTTTCTGTGTCTGTTGAGTTTTTTGTCTGTTAGCATTTGGTTTTTTTTTTTTTTTTAGCATTTGTTTTATGTATTGAGGTGCTTCTGTGTTGGGTGCATAAATATTTATAATTGATACATCTTCTTGGATTAATCCATTGATCATTATGTGGTGTTCTTCTTTATCCCTTGTAATATTCTTTATTTTAAGGTCTATTTTGTCTTATATGAGAATTGCTACTCCAGCTTTATTTTGATTTCCATTTTCATGGAATATCTTTTTCCATACTCTCACTTTCAGACTGTATGTGTCTCTAGGTCTGAACTGGGTCTCTTGTACACAGCATATATATGGGTCTTCTTTTTGTATCCATTCAACCAGTCTATGTCTTTTGGCTAAAGCATTTAAGTCATTTACACTTAAAGTAATTATTGAGATATATGTTCCTATTTGCATTTTCTTAATTGTTTTGGATTTCTTTTTGTAGGTCTCTTCCTTCTCTTGTATTTCCTCCGTATAGAAGCCCCTTTAACGTGTGTTATAAAGCTGGTTTGGTGGTGCTCTTTAACTTGTGCTTGTCTGTAAAGCTTCTGTTTTCTCCCTCAATTTTGAATGAGATCCTTGCTGGTAGAGTATTCTTAGGTGTAGATTTTTCCCTTGCAGTACTTATGCTGTGTCCTGCCATTCCCTCCTGGCCTGCTGAGTTTCTGCTGAAAGATCAGTGGTTTACTGTGTGGGGTTTCCCTTGTGTGTTACTTGTTGCTTTTTCGTTACTGCTTTTAATATTTTTTCTTTGTTTTTAGTCTTTGTTAGTTTGATTTATGTTTCTCAGCGTGTTTCTCCTTGGGTTTATCCTGGATTGGTATCTCTGTGCTTGTTGGAGTTGATCGACTATTTCCTTTCCCATGTTAGGAAAGTTTTCGACTATAGTCTTTTCAAAAATTTTCTTAGACTCTTTCATTTTCTCTTCTTTTTCTGGGACCCCTATAATTCGAATGTTGGTGCTTTTAATATTATCCCAGAGGCCTCTGAGACTGTCCTTAGCTCTTTCCATTCTTTTTTCTTTATTCTGCTCTTTAGCAGTTATTTCCAGCATTCTGTCTTCCAGCTCACTCACCTGTTCTTCTGCTTCAGTTAGTTATTCTGCTATTGATTCCTTCTAGAGTATGTTTAATTTCAGTAATTATGTTGTTCGTTTATGTGTGTTTGTTCTTTATTTCTTCTAGGTTCTTGTTAAGTGTGTTCAGTGATTCTTGTATTTTCTCCATTCTATTTTCGAGGTTTTGTGTCCTCTTTACTCTTGTCACGCTGAATTCTTTTTCGGATAGTTTGCCCATTTCCTCTTTGTTTATTTGGTCTTCTGAGTTTTTACCTTGTTCCTTCATTTGCAGAGTATTTCTCTGTCTTAATTCACTTTTTCTAACTTCCTATATCTGAGGTCTGCTTTCCCCAGGCTATAGGGTCACAGTTCCCCCTTTCGGTCTCTTCCCTTAGTGGCTGGATTGGGTTCAGTGCTTTGCGTAGGCTTCTTGTGGCTGTGTTCTGGTGGGTAGGGCTGGGTGAGACGGCATGTCTGGCGTGTCTGTGGGAAGCCTGTCTGCTGTTTTTTTCGTGTTGTTTGGGTGAAGCATCTTGCACTGGGTGCTTCTCACAGTTAGATGAGGTCAGGTCTTGGACACACGTGGATGCCTTCGTGGGAGTTCCCAGTAGTTAACACCCCCTGGTGTCAGGAGTTCTCTGCAGTCTAGTGTCCTGGGCTCAGTTTCCCCAGCCCAAAGGTTCAAACCTGACTTCTGGCCAGGGAACCAAGATCCTACAGGCCATTTGTTATGGCATTAAAGAAGATTAAACGAACACACTAAAACAAACAAAAAATGAACCCCAGACAGAAGATAAATGGACAGTCAGCCAATAATAACAAAAACAAAGGAACACACACACACACATACACACACACACACACGAAACCCCAGAATAGTCCAAAGAAAACAAAGTACAAGACAGTGACCTGGCAAGCAAAGAAAGCCAGGAATTATATCAAACAATTAAAGACAAAACTAACTAAAACACAAACCAGAAAACAAGACCAAAGGAGATTACCAACTAGGGAACAGAGCAGAGAAAACCAAACAAACTAACAAGCATGGTGAAATAGAGAAAAGGAAGAAAACAAAAGAAAAATAGAACTATATATATAGAAAAAAAATTATATATATATATATATACACACACATGTTCTTTTCCTGCTGAAAAGAACATATATACACAGTATATATATGTATAAATACAAGTATATAACATATATACACATATATATACAAGTATATACATATATACAAGTATATAACATATATACACATATATATACAAGTATATACATATATACAAGTATATAACATGTACAAGCAGATGTATACAAGTATGTATATATACATATATATATACACATATACAAGTATATACAAGTATATAACATGTATATATGCAAGTATATATACAAGTATATACATACATACAAGTATATAACATGTATATACATATATACAAGTATATAACATATACAAGTACATATATACAAGTATATACATATGTACAAGTATGTATATATACACATATATACAAGTATATACATATATACAAGTATATAACATGTATAAATATATATCAGTTCAGTCGCTCAGTTGTGTCCAACTCTTTGTAACCCCATGGACTGCAGCATGCCAGGCTTCCCTGCCATCACCAACTCCCAGAGCTTACTCACACTCATGTCCATCGAGTGGGTGATGCCATCCAACCATCTCATCCTCCCTCTGTCGTCCCCTTCTTCTCCCACCTTCAATCTTTCCCAGCATCAGGGTCTTTTCCAGTGAGTCAGTTCTTCACATCAGGTGGCCAAAGTAGTAGAGTTTCAGCTTCATCACCAGTCCTTTCAATGAATATTCAGCACTGATTTCCTTTAGGATGGACTCGTTGGATTTCCTTGCAGTCCAAGGGACTCTCAAGAGTCTTCTCCAACACCACAGTTCAAAAGCATCAGTTCTTCAGTGCTCAGCTTGCTTTATGGTCCACCTCCCACATCCGTACATGACTATTGGAAAAACCATAGCTTTGACTAGACGAATCTTTGTCAGCAACGTACTGTCTCCACTTTTTAACATGCTGTCTAGGTTGGTCATAGCTTTTCTTCCAAGGAACAAGCATCTTTTAATTTCATGGCTGCAGTCACCATCTGCAGTGATTTTGGGGCCCAAGAAAATAGTCTGTCACTGTTTCCATCATTTCGCCATCTATTTGCCCTGACGTGATGGGACCAGATGCCATGATCTTAGTTTTATTGACTGTAGAATTTTAAGCCAACTTTTTCACTCTCCTCTTTCATCTTCCTCAAGAGGCTGTTTCGTTTCTCTTTGCTTTCTGCCACATGGTGTCATGTGCATATCTGAGGTTATTGATATTTCTCCTGGCAATCTTGATTCCAGCTTGCACTTCATCCAGCCTGGCATTTTGCATGATGTACTCTGCATATAAGTTAATAAATATATATATAGCATATATATAAACATATATATAACATATAGAAACATACATACAAAAATATAACATATATGTATATAACATAAATATAAACATATATATAAAAGAATAACTACAGCAGGAAAAGAACAATATGAGAAACAAACAAAATTTTAAAAGGAAAAAGAAAATACCCCACAGAAACCCAAAAACTCAACACAGAGGTAGAATTATATAATGGAAATAAAAAGTGTGATTTTTAAAAAAGTTCTCAGAAGGTTGAACAAAGTTAATAAAAAAAATAAATAAACAGCGACTACAACAACACAAAATATAGAAGAGGAAAAAATCCAGAACAAATCAAAATATAAGCATAATAATAAATATTTTTCTTGGATCTCAGCTGTCAGTATCCTTCTCACCACTGTGAGTCCCAGCCCACCTCTGCATCCATAGGAGGCCCTCCAATACTGGGCTGGTCTCTGGACCTTCCGTGGGGACAGCTCGTACTGTAATCTCGCCCTACTCCTATGCGTTTTTTCCTCCACTGTCTACCCCTGCTAGAGCTAGGACATTTTCTTTTGTGAGAACACTCACTGTCCTTTTTATATATTCCATAGATACAGAGTCCACCTAGATTGTGTGGATTTGATCTATATCTTCTACAGCTGGTGGGAAGGTTTTCAATCCTCTTCCTAGCCACACTGCCTCTGGGGTTTAACTGTTGTTTTACCTCAACTTCTGCGTGTTGGTCATCTACAGGAGTTGGAGGACCATGCGTGGGAGTGGCACAGCTGCTTGGATTGTGGGGACCCTGGCAGCACCAGGTACACAGGGGTGCCGGTGGCCACAGAAGCAGGAGATAGCGCTATTAGGGTTTTCTCTATGGGGTCACACAGAGTCGGACACGACTGAAGTGACTTAGCAGCAGCAGCAGCAGCTACATTTATAAATATCATAGTCCTTGAATGACAGACCGCTAGGATTCTTTCCTGAGTACAGACAACTTACAAGCCTTCCCAGTTTAAATCTTAAGATTCTCTCACTTGCATTGTGCTTGACAGTAAATGTTTTCTTGCATTCCTGTAGGTTCTGCTTTGTCAATAGTTTATAAATTGAATGTTGCTACTCTCCACTCTCCCTTCAGGAAATAGATAGCTTTACTACTAATGCTTCCATGAGCTCAGTGAAGGCCCACTGTTTGCCAGAACATGGTGGAGCATCCTGGCTGTTGAGGACATCATCAATCACAGCAAGTAGCTGGCTGATCTCTCCTAACAAGTGTATTTTCTGTTTCAGTAGATGGTCAGTTTTTAAGAAGTCACGGTAATATCTTTATAGAATGGGTTGAGCTACTTTTGGAGGTAGACATAAAACCCTGAAATGTTTTTTTTTTTTTTTTTTCTTCCCTTGCTTATTTTACAAACTCTTTTTGGAAAGGGGCTTATTCTTTTAAGGAGATTTTAGAAAACTGCATACAACAGTTTTCCAAAATGTAAGGTATTATATATTTAGAATCTTTGTTTTCAGGATATTTTGCTTTTGCTTAAATGATAAATGATCACAGGAAAAATGAGCCTTGGAAGTTATTTGTTCCAGAGAAGTAAGAAAGCTGGCTTCAGGATGCATATTTCCAAATAGAGTGCTAACTGGCTATGGGATTCCTGGAGCCATATCCCAGTCTGGCCAGGCATTTTGAGGTGTTCAATCTCAATTAGTTCATCAGGCTCTCTCATACATTTCAGCAGGGATGAGAGTCCATCCTGCTTTAGAAGAAAGGACGCTGAGATCCAGACCGACTGACAATGTGGTTGGTGAGTGGCCGTCAGAATTGGAATACGGTTCTTTAGGTTCTAATCCATCCTTCCTCTGTGGGTGGATTCCTCCTGGCCCCGGTGCAGTGGAACCTGGCTCTGTGCCTTCTTCCCACTTTTCTCCATGCTGCCATCTGCCTGTCTATGGGGTTGCCTCTGACAGCCCAGCCCTGTTGGGGAATATTCTGGAAAGCACCCTCACTCACCTTTACAAATGCCCATTTTGACCACATCTGCAACGCTTAAGCTGTCTGGCAGTACCCTGAATCCTGCTGTTTATGCTGATTTGGAAGCTGGAATCAGTACGCTAACTGTGGCTCTGCTGGTAGACTTTCGCTTGGTAGAACCTGGCTCTCCATGCTGGGTGGGTTCCAGCAGAAATCTCCCTCTGCATGTCCTACCTGGAGAACCTAATCTCCATTTTCACCACTGGGTCTCTCAGATGCTTGTGCAAGGTGACTTTAACACTGGTGCTCAGTTACCCAGCTTTTACTGGAGGAGAGGCTCAGCAGTGGAAAGGATCAGGACCCCCCAGTCCTCTTTCAGTTTTGCAGTTAATGAAATTGTCTTACAATTAATGAAACATGACTTGTGTTCTTCATATTATTCAGCTGTAAAATGATATGATGATGTGTTAGCTTTGGTGAGGTACCATATATATGTGTTGTTGCTCTATTGATAAAAGCTCTTGTAAAAGTTCAGCTTCCAAAAGTAGTGAAGAAGTTGCCTGGATATTAGCAAATTTCAAGAATTTAAATGGTAGGTAGCTAGCGCAGTTTAACAGAGATTTTTTTCTTCTGTCTCAGGAAATATAACTGTAACATTTTCTTAGAGAATATTTTATAAAGGAACAAACTGGGTTAATATTTAAAAAATAGATCTTATTTGAGTGGCTTTAGTGATAAGTGATGAAAGGTCATCACCAGAATAGTCAACAATCACCAGTGGGTTTACTAGACACCCCAGCAAGTGCTGGGAAGAGACTAGGGGTGATCTGAGTAAGAGTGGGTGGAGAAGGGCGACCTTGGCATCTTTGGGCAGCAGGAGGGGAGGGTGTTTTTGTAAGTCTCTTGTGTTAATCCCAGCTCCCTCTGTGTGGTTGCTTCCAACAAAGTGGTAGCCTGTGTAAGAGCTCCATGATGGAATTCAGGGAATCTCTCCAAGCTTGAGAAAGTGGGTTTTTTAAAAATCCTTTTTATTTTTTTCTTTTCTTTTTGCTTCAAATGTGCTTTATTTTTAAAAGATAGAACCTGGAAATAACCTAGTGTGTTACTCACTGAGCTGTGTCCAGCTCTTTGCAACCCCATGGACTGTAGCCTGCCAGGCTCCTCTGTCCATGGAATTCTCCAGGCAAGAATACTGGGGTGAGTTGCCATTTCCTTCTCCCGGGGATCTTCCCAACCCAGGGATCGAACCTGGGTCTCCCACATTGCAGGCAGATTCTTTACCATCTGAGCCACCAGGGAAGCCATGGAAACAACCTAAATGTTCGTTAACGATGGATAAGCAACTGTATAACATCCATACACAGGGAAACATTACTCAATGCAAAAAGGAACAATATGTTGATATTCCCGACAACAGTAAATAATCTCAAAACAATTATGCTTACTGATAGAAGGTAAAAAAAAAAACTCATACTGTATTACATTTATATAAAATTCTGGAAAATTCAAACTAATGTATTATGAAATGAAATAAATCAATAGTTGCATCTGGATAGGGAGGACAAGAAGAGATCATTAAGGGGCATAAGAAAATTTTTGTGGGTAATGATATGTTCATTACCTTAATTTTGTGATATTATAGGTACACACATATGTTAAAATGCATCATATTGTACAATTTAAGTGTTGTTGTTGTTTAATCACTAATTTGTGCCTGACACTTTGCGACCCCACTGACTATAGCCGCTAGCCTCCTCTGTCCATGGGAGTCTCCAGGCAAGAATACTGGAGTGGGTTGCCATTTCCTTCTACAGACTTTGTTTTTTGAATATGAAAAATATTTACATGATTCAAAAATCAACCTATATAAAACAGTATACTCGGGGACTTTCTTGGTGGTCCAGTGGTTAAGACTTCGTACTTCTACTACAGGGGGCACAAGTTTGATCCCTGGTCAGGGAACTAAGATCCTGCATGCCACACAGTGTGGCCACAAAAAAAAGTATACTCACAGAATCCCCATTCCTGCACCAGCCTCTGCCACTCCTCTGCCACCTCCCCTGCAGGACAAGTATTCTCATTACTTTTCACCATACCTTTCCTGTGGTTCTTTTTGTAAAAAAATTAACCAACTGTACAAGTTTCCTTTTTCATAAAAATTAGTGTGCTACAACAAAGGAAACTATAAGCAAGGTGAAAAGACAGCCCTCAGATTGGGAGAAAATAATAGCAAACGAAGCAACAGACAAAGGATTAATCTCAAAACTATACAAGCAACTCCTGCAGCTCAATTCCAGAAAAATAAATGACCCAATCAAAAAATGGGCTAAAGAACTAAACAGACATTTCTCCAAAGAAGACATACAGATGGCTAACAAACACATGAAAAGATGCTCAACGTCACTCATCATCAGAGAAGTGTAAATCAAAACCACAATGAGGTACCATTACATGCCAGTCAGGATGGCTGCTATCCAAAAGTCTACAAGCAATAAACGCTGGAGAGGGTGTGGAGAAAAGGGAACCCTCTTATACTGTTGGTGGGAATGCGAACTAGTACAGCCGCTGTGGAGAACAGTGTAGAGATTCCTTAAAAAATTGGAAATAGAACTGCAGTATGACCCAGCAATACCACTCCTGGGCATGCACACCAAGGAAACCAGATCTGAAAGAGACACGTGCACCCCAATGTTCATCGCAGCACTGTTTATAATAGCCAGGACGTGGAAGCAACCTAGATGTCCATCAGCAGACGAATGGATAAGGAAGCTGTGGTACATATACACCATGGAATATTACTCAGCCATTAAAAAGAATTCATTTGAATCAGTTCTAATGAGATGGATGAAACTGGAGCCCATTATACAGAGTGAAGTAAACCAGAAAGATAAAGAACATTACAGCATACTAACACATATATATGGAATTTAGAAAGATGGTAACGATAACCCTATATGCAAAACAGAAAAAGAGACACAGATGTACAGAACAGACTTTTGGACTCTGTGGGAGAAGTCGAGGGTGGGATGTCCAGAGAGAACAGCATTGAAACAAGTATACTATCAAGGGTGAAACAGATCACCAGCCCAGGTTGGATGCATGAGACGGGTGCTCAGGGCTGATGCACTGGGAAGACCCAGAGGGATGGGGTGGAGAGGGAGGTGGGAGGGGGGATCAGGATGGGGAATACATGTAAATCCATGGCTGATTCATGTCAATGTATGACAAAAACCACTACAATATTGTAAAGTAATTAGCCTCCAACGAATAAAAATAAATGGAAAAAAAAAATCAGTGTGCTACATGTGACCTTCTTAAATTGCTTTTTCACGGCACTGCATTGTGCAAATCATTTCATTCAGGTTCTGAGAAACTTCCTTTTTGTTGGCTGCTTAGTCCTCCATTGTATGGACATACTGTTCCCTATCTGATCAGCCTGCTGTAGGTATGCATTTACATTGTTTCCAGAATCTCGTTGTTAGAAATAATGCCACCGTACATAACCTTGTACATGTGGTGTTCCATCTTTGTGGAGAGGGAATCAGTGACAGAGAAAGGCAACCATAGTTTTGCAGAGATTGCTCTTCCTTCCCAACAGCCACGTGTGGGAGTGTCTGAGAGTTGTGCTGTCTCACAATTGAGGTTGTTATTTAACCTGCTGTAGCTCCGAAGCTCATGCTCCCATGGGTTCTGCTAGACACGCGTGTGCATCTTCCTACCACCTACGCTGCTGCTAAGTTCAGAGGAGGCCCAAACTGGGAACCCGCCTTCCCACGCCTCTCATCTGCTAATGGTGGAGCTGGGAGCATATCTGATGTCAGCCTGTCCTCCAGTCATACAACAACATGGGGGCATGGGAGGTGGGCAAAGCAAGTTCTTCAGGGTAATGTTGATTAATCTAGGAGAAACCACACTGTAAAGAAACATGGTTTTGAGCAAGATACCCATAAGGGGTCCCAGTGTTTAATCTGTAAAATGGCATTCCTCATACTGACACACCAAGAAAAAAATCCTAAAAGGCAACAATGATACTATTTTTGTTGTTCCCTTAAGAGTTAGGAGATGTGGTGCTTGGGTCCAACAATGTGGCTGCTTTGAATAGGAGGTCTTCAGGTAAAGGGCTGTCCCACAGCAGACACCGAGGGCAGCATCTCAGGTCCTGCCTGCTGAGGCCCTGCCAGCCCTTGCTCCTGGGCCCGTGGGTCTGAGTCTCCAGTGAGATGCCTGTGGGGGTGACCAGAGAAGCAATAAGTGGGGAGTTGGACTTGGCTCTGGTGTCCCAAGTTTCAGGACTGGCATTAGGGACACCATTTCTTGACTGTGTGGAACTTGAGAATTGAATTCCAAGAAAGTGTGTCTGTCTCTAGTGGTGATGGAGAATGAAGAAGAGACATTGGAAACGCCACCTGGAAATGAGACCTGGTTTCTCAATTTATCACAGAAGACTCTAGTGAAATGAATTTTAACTTAGGGTACAGACCTGAAATTGCTCTTCCTTGACAAAATAAGTTGATTTCTTTAACTGTCTGAACTTTGTTTCTTGAATTGGACACAAGCTAACCTAGTCTGAATTAAACTCATTTTCCATAAAATCTGGGTTACTTCAGGCTGCCCTAATGTGCTTCTTAGTGTCTTAAAGCATATATGTGTTTTTAAAATCCAGTGTTTCATGCTCTTCTCACAACTCATTGAATTTAGCCAGCCTGATACATGACATTAATACTCACCTCTCCCTTGGCATTCTGCTGTAGATTTGGGGTGTGTTTCTGAACTTCTGCAGCTGTCAGGCAGACTGAGGTAGAAGGGCATCAGCATACACCCCGGGAGAGGGGGTGAACAACACAGTTGGTCCCTGCCTTGCCCAAAGAGAGCTTTGCTTTCACTGTGCCTTTTCCTGCTGGTACTTCTGCATTGTAATATTTTGAAGATGTTATTTACACATGGGAGTCAATGAACTGGGTCATGAAAGTAGGAAGTTGTGTATTTTTTAAAAATAATGATATGAGTGGAGTAATTTTAGAAAACCCTTGCTCAACTCAGCCAGAGCATTTCTGCTTGGAGCTCTTGCTTGCAGTTGATGCCACTGGCTTTCTGCCACTTGTCAGGTGTTGGAGATAGTGAACCCCCCAGGGTGGAATCACATCTGCTCAGCCCTGACGTCTGGAAAATTCAGCCTCAGCTTCCTTGGAAAGCACAGGGAAGTCCCTCCTTTTCCCCCTCTCCATCTTTCTCATCCCTGGGAAGGAACGAGGGCAGGGCCCCCACTGATTGTATCAGGTCAACTCTGCCTCACAGATCTGGCAGGCATAGGTGCCCACTGGGGAATGTGCCTTTTGGAATCCTGTAGACCATTGAACAACATGGGTTTGAACTGCATGGCTCTACTTACACGTGATTTTTTTTCAATAGTAAATACAACAGCACTACATGATCAGTGGAGCCACGGTGACGGGGGGCCGACCCACAAGTTCAGTGTGAATTTTCAGCTTGTGGAGGGCGGGCGCTCTGAACCACCGCACCGTCTGAGAGTCAGTATATCCTGAAATATAGAGGTCTAGAAATGTTAAAACTCTGGGGGATGTTTTTCAAAAACAAAAATTAGGGGGAATCTGTGTAATTATTTCTAGCATCTTTAGATATTTGAAGTATCATACCATGTGAATTTTAAAAAATGGATTGTTTTTAATTTGCATTTTAATGAATTATTCATCCCCTTGTACTTAGAAAAGCTAGAAAAATGATAGGGAAATAGATGTTTTCTTCTCTTTCAAAAATTTTGAAGAAATAAAAAGTCATGTAGCGGGTGAAACTCCCTCTGGCTCATTGTCCCTTCAATGCCTGCTTTTCATACTTTAAGCTGCTTTCACTCATCCTTCCTTGTTTTTTTGCGTGAGATCTTCTCAACAGTATGCAAATGAGTTTTCACTGACAAATCTTTTCTTCCTTCTATTTCCAGTGCACAGAGGCCAAAAAACATTGCTGGTATTTTGAAGGACTCTATCCCACTTATTATATGTAAGTATTGGCACTTACCTGTGGTCACATCTTTCTCTGGGAATTATTTCTTTCATAGATCACAGGAGTGGTTATGGAATAGGGCAGACCCAGCCGTGGGAGGCCTCTAGCCCTGGTTTCACCTGCCTGTGCCCCTGAATGAGCGGGCACCCTCCCTAAGGACTCAGCCCAGCTGCCCTGAGGGCAGTGTAGCATTCTGAGTGCTCTGTTCTTTGAGGCATGTTAGCTTGTATGTGATTGGTGAGGGCAGAAGGTCTAAGCAAGGCCAACGTTGTATTGATGTATACACATCTTCCTAGGCAAAGAGAGCAGAGGTGGTTGGAAAGAACTCTGAGCTTGAATAGGGCAGGAAAAGTACTTAGTTCTGCTGTGAGTGTGAGAGAAAGAGAGAGATGCGCAATCACAAGGGTCGCCTGGCCCTGGCGGCTCTCTAGACAGGTGCAGTCAGCCCTGCATGTCTACAGGTTACGCCTCTTCCTGTGCCCTCAGCACTTGCCAGCATTGCTTTTATTAAAGCATTACTGTATTTGTTTTTCTGTATTTTTAATATCTGCTATGGCCGCCACTAGCTTCACTGACACACCTGCCTAGGTGGCCAGATTAACTGTCTAGATTATCAATTACTATTTTTGATTATGTTTTGAAGTTCCATAAGTTTCAAGTGGAATGCGCCAAAGCAATTTTTCCCCAAAAACCCTTGTATTGAATTTTGTTAAACATGAAAAATGTTAGTAATGCATATAATTGTTATAGCAGAAACATTATTTTCTAGTATATGGGGAGATTGAACAGGAGATACTATACATAATAGCAAAGAGGGTTATTTCTTAACTGGCCAAGATGTATATTTTTCTTACCTGTCATTCTTCAGTTTTTAATCTTGAAGAGACCAGTATATGTGGAGAAGGCTGCTGGGTTGTGAATGGGAATGGAATGCAGGTAAAGGGCAGGTTTTTCTGCCTTGGTTTCATATGGAATAGCAGGAGTCGTTAGTGCCCCACAGGGTGTAGTCCTGGCAGAAATACTCTGCAGCTGCAGGAAGACAAAATCTACTTGAAAGATAAAGTAGCAGCAAAAGGGCTTTGGTTCTGATTACAGAGTTGTCATCTTGAAGAAAAATGGTTGTGGGATAACAGGGAGACGAAAGATTTGGTTCTTAGTACAGTGAATTTTCCTTGCAAAGCTTTAGTGCTTTTTAAAAAAATTGTTTTACAATATTGTGTTGATTTCCGCCATACATCAACATAAACCAGTCATAGGTGTACATATGTCCCCTCCCGCTTGAACCTCCTTCCAGCTTCCCATCGCATCCCACCCCTCTAAGTTGTCACAGAGCCCCAGTTCAAGTTCCCTGAATCATATACCAAATTGGCACTGGCTATTTCTTTTGTATATGGTAGTGTATATGTTTCCATACTACTGTCTGCATTCATCCCACCCTCTGCTCCACCCTCTCCCGTATCTACAAGTCTGTTCTCTGTGTCTGCATCTCCATTACTGCCCTGCAAATAGGTTCATCAGGAGCATCTTTCTAAATTCCACATACATGTGTTAATCTTCGATACTTGTTTTTCTCTTTCGGACTTACTTCACTCTACGTAATAGGCTCTAATTTCATCCACTTCGTTAGAACTGAGTCAAATGTGGTCTTTTTTATGGCTGAGTAATATTCTGTTCCATACATGTATCACAGCTTCTTTATCCATTCATCTGCCAATGAACATCTAGGTAGCTTCCATGTCCTAGCTATTGTAAATAGTGCTGCAATGAATATTGGGGTATGTATGACTTCTTCAGTTATGGTTCCTCATGGTATATGCCCAGGAGTGGGATTGTTGGGTCATATGGTAGTTTTATTCCTAGTTTTTAAAGGAATCTCCATACTGTCTTCCGTAGTCTTCCAATATATATTCCCACCAACAGTGCAAGAGGGTTTCCTTTTCTCCACACCCTCTCCAGCATTTTATTTATAGATTTTTAAACATTTATTTGGAGAAGGCAGTGGCACCCCACTCCAGTACTCTTGCCTGGAAAATCCCATGGACGGAGGATCCTGGTAGGCTGCTGTCCATGGGGTCACTAAGAGTCAGACACGACTGAGTGACTTCACTTTCACTTTTTACTTTCATGCATTGGATAAGGAAATGGCAACCCACTCCAGTGTTCTTGCCTGGAGAGTCCCAGGGACGGGGGAGCCTGGTGGGCTGCCGTCTATGGGGTCACACAGAGTCGGACACGACTGAAGCGACTTAGCAGCAGCAGCAAACACTTCTTTATTTTTTAGTTGAAGGATAATTGCTTTACAGAATTTTATTTTCTGTGAAACATTAGCATGAATGAGCCATAGGTATACATCTGTACCCTCCCTCTTGACCCTCCCTCCCACCTCCCTCCGCATCCCACCCCTCTAGGTTGTTGCAGAGCCCCTGTTTGAGTTCTCTGAGCCATGCAGCAGATTCCCATTGACTGTCTGTTTTACATATGATACTATAGCTTTCCATGTTATTCTCTCCATTCTTCTCACTCTCTTCTCCCCTCTCCCTGTGTCCGTAAGTCTGTTCTCTATGCCTGTGTCTCCACTGCTGCCCTGCAAATAGGTTCATCAGTACCATCTTCTAGATTCCATGCGTGTGTGTTACTATATGATATTTATCTTTCTCTTTCTGACTTACTTCATTCTGTACAATATACTCTAGGTTCATCCACCTCATTAGAGCTGACTCAGATGCATTCCTTTTTATGGCTGAGTAATATTCCATTGTGTATATGTACCACAACTTCTTTATCTGTTCATCTGTTGATGGACATCAAGATTGCTTGCCTGCCTGTTCTAGCTATTGTAAATAGTGCTGTAATGAACATTGGGGTACATGTGTCTTTTTCAATTTTGGTTTCCTCAGGGTATATGCCTGGTAGTGGGATTGCTAGGTCATATGGTGGTTATATTCCTGTTTTTTGAAGGAATCTGCATACCATCTTCCATAGTGACTGGATCAATTTACATTCCCAACAGTGCAAGAGGGTTCCTTTTCTCCATACCCTCTCCAGCAATTTTTGTTTGTAGACTTTTTGATGATGGCCATTCTGACCAGTATGAGGTGATATCTCATTGTAGTTTTGATTTGCATTTCTCTAATAATGAGTGATGTTGAGCATCTTTTCATGTGTTTGTTAGCCATCTGTATGTCTTCTTTGGAGAAATGTCTGTTTGGGACTTCCACCCACTCTTTGATTGGCTGTTTTTCTGATATTGAGTTGCATGAGCTACTTGTACATTTTGGAAGTTAATCGTTTGTCATTTGTTTCATTTGCTACTGTTTTCTCCTATTCTGAGATTTGTCTTTTCACTTTGTTTGTAGTTTCCTTTGCTGTGCAAAATCTTTAAGTTTAATTAGTTCCCATTTGTTTATGTTTATTTCCGTTGCTCTAGGAGATAGTTCACAGAGGATATTGCAGTCATTGATGTCATAGGGTGTTCTGCCTATGATTTCCTCTAACAGTTTTACAGTTTCTGGTCTTTCTACATGATGTCCATGTGTAGAGTTTTATCTTGTTGTTGAAAGAGGGTGTTTGCAAGAAAAAGAAATGCAAAAAAGCAAAATGGCTGTCTGAGGCGGCCTTACAAATAGCTGTGAAAAAAGGAAAAGTGAAAAGCAAAGGAGAAAAGGAAAGATATACCCATTTGAATGCGGAGTGCCGAAGAATAGCAAGGAGAGATAAGAAAGCCTTCATCAGTGATCAGTGCAAGGAAATAGAGGAAAACAATAGAATGGGAAAGACTACAGATCGCTTCAAGAAAATTAGAGATACCAAGGGAACATTTCATGCAAAAATGGGCTCAATAAAGGACAGAAATGGTATGGACCTAACAGAAGCAGAAGATATTAAGAAGAGGTGGCAAGAATATACAGAAGAATTGTACAAAAATACATCTTCACAACCCAGATAATCACAATGGTGTGATCACTCACCTAGAGCCAGACATCCTGGAATGTGAAATCAAGTGGGCCTTAGAAAGCATTGCTATGAACAAAGCTAGTGGAAGTTATGGAAGGCCAGTTGAGCTATTTCAAATACTAAAAGATGATGCTGTGAAAGTGCTGTACCCAATATGCCAGCAAATTTGGAAAACTCAGCAGTGGCCACAGGACTGGAAAAGATCAGTTTTCATTCTAATCCCAAAGAAAGGCAATGCCAAAGAATGCTCAAACTACTGCACAATTGCACTCATCGCACACGCTAGGAAAGTAATGCTCAAAATTCTCCAAGCCAGGCTTCAGCAATATGTGAACCATGAACTTCTAGATGTTCCAGCTGGTTTTAGAAAAGGCGGAGGAACCAGAGATCAAATTGCCAACATCCATTGGATCATTGAAAAAGAAGAGAATTCCAGAAAAACATCTATTTCTGCTTTATTGACTATGCCAAAGCCTTTGACTGTGTGGATCACAATAAACTGTGGAAAATTCTGAAAGAGATGGGAATACCAGACCACCTGACCCACCTCTTGAGGAACCTGTATGCAGGTCTGGAAGCAACAGTTAGAACTGAACATGGAACAACAGACTGGTTCCAAATAGGAAAAGGAGTACGTCAAGGCTGTATATTGTCACCCTGCTTATTTAACTTATATGCAGAGTACATCATGAGAAACACTGGGCTGGAAGACGCACAAGCTGGAATCAAGATTGGCGGGAGACATATCAATAACCTCAGATATGCAGATGACACCACCCTTATGGCAGAAAGTGAAGAACTAAAGAGCTTCTTCATGAAAGTGAAAGAGGAGAGTGAAAAAGTTGGCTTAAAGCTCAACATTCAGAAAACTAAGATCATGGCATCTGATCCCATCACTTCATGGCAAATAGATGGGGAAATAGTGGAAACAGTGGCAGACTTTATTTTTTTGGGTTCCAAAGTCAGGTAGACGGTGATTGCAGCCAAGAAATTAAAAGACGCTTACTCCTTCTGAGAAAAGTTACGACCAACCTAGACAGCATATTAAAAAGCAGAGATGTTACTTTGCCAACAAAGGTCCATCAAGTCAAGACTATGGTTTTTCCAGTAGTCATGTATGGCTGTGAGAGTTGGGCTATAAAGAATGCTGAGCACCGAAGAATTGATTCTTTTGAACTATGGTGTTGGAGAAGACTCTTGAGAGTCCCTTGGACTGCAAGGAGATTGAGCCAGTCCATCCCAAAGGAGATCAGTCCTGAATATTCATTGGAAGGACTGAAACTCCACTACTTTGGCCACCTGATGTGAAGAACTGACTCATTAGAAAGATTGAAGTCAGAAAGAGAAGGGGATGACAGGGGATGAGATGGTTGGATGGCATCACCGATTCAATGCACATGAGTTTGAGTAAACTCCAGGATTTGGTAATGGGTAGGGAGACCTGGCGTGCTGCAGTCCATGGGGTCACAAAGAGTCAAACATGACTGAGGGACTGAACTGAAGTGGACTGAGTGTCCTTTCTCATCTCTTGTAATACTCTATATGTTACGTTCTGTTTTGTCTTACATGAGAATTGTTACTCTGGCTTTCTTTTGACCTACGTTTGCATGGAATATCTTTTCCCATACTCTCACTTTCAATCTGTATGTGTCTCTAGGTCTGAAGTGGTTCTCTTGTAGACAGCATATATGTGGGTCTTGTTTTTTTTTAATCCATTCAGCCATTCCGTGTCTTTTGGTTGAAACGTTTAAACCATTTTCATTTAAAGTAATTATTGATATATTTGTTTCTATTGGCATTTTTGTAATTGTTTTGAGTTGGTTTTTGTATGTCTTTTCTTCTCTTGTATTTCCTTCCTATCGAAGTCCCTTTAATATTTATTATAAAGCTGGTTTGGTGGTGCTGAATTCTCTTATCTTTTGCTTGTTTGTGAAGCTTTTGTTTTCTCCCTCAATTTTGAATGAGATCCTTGTCAGGTAGAGATGTCTTGGTTGTAGATTTTTTTTCCCTTTCAGCACTTTAAATATATCCAGCCACTCCCTTCTGGCCTGCAGAGTTTCTGCTGAATGATCAGCTGTTAATCGTGTAGGGGTTCCCTTGTATGCTACTTTTTGCTTTTCACTTGCTGCTTTTAATTATGCTTTGTTTTGTTTAATCTTTGTTAGTTTGATTAGTATGTGTCTCAGTGTGTTTCTCCTTGGGTTTATTCTGTACGGGTATTTCTGTGCTTCACGGACTTGACTATTTCTTTTTCCATGTTAGGGAAGTTTTTGACTATAGGCTCTTCAAAGATTTTCTAGACCCTTTTTCTCTTCTGTGCATGCACACATGCTCAGTCATTTCTGTCATGTCCAACTCTGACCTTATAGACCATTGCCCACCAGGCTCCTCTGTTCATGAGATTCTCCAGACAAGACTATTGGAGTGGGTTGCTATGCCCTCCTCCAGGGGATCTTCCTGACCCAGGTATTGAATGCATGTCTCCTCCATCTTCTGCATTGCAGGAACTTTTTAACCCACTGAGCCACCCTTTTAGGGCCTGAGAAACCCCTTCGTCTTCCAGGAACCCTATAATTCAAATGTTGGTGCATTTAATATTGTCCCAGAGGTCTCTGATGCTTTCTTCTTTTCATTCTTTTTCGTTTTTTCTACTCTTCAGCAGTTTTTTCCTCCATTCTATCTTCCAACACACTTATCCATACTCCTGCCTCATTTATCCTTCTATTGATTCCTTCTAGAATACTGTTAATTTCAGTAATTGTGTTATTTGACTCTGTTTGTTCTTTATTTCTTCTAGGTCCTAGTGAAATGTGTTAATTGATTCTTGCATTTTCTGCATTCAGTTTTCGAGGTTCTGGATCATCTTTGTTGTCATTAATCTGAGTTCTTTTTCAGATAGGTTGCCTAGTTCCTCTTCATTTATTTGACCTTGCGAGTTTTTACTTGTTCTTTCATTTTACAGCATTTCTCTGTCTTGTCCTCTTTTCTAACTTAATGTGTTTGAGGTCTCGTTTTCCTAGGCTTTATGGTCATAGTCCTTCTTCCTTTTGGTTTCTGCCATCAGTGAGAAAGGTTGGTCCCGTGGTTTGTGTATACTTTGTGTTGGGAGGGACTTGTGCCTGCGTTCTGGTGGTAGCAGATGAGTGTTTTTTCTTCTGGATGGGCAGGGCTGTGTGAGGTGGTGTGTTTTGGGGTATCTGTCTGCTGATGACTGAATTTGTGTTGTTGTCTTGCCTGCTGTTTTGTGACGTATTCTGCACTGGATGCTGAGTGTCGGGTAATGCTGGGTGTTGGATACAGGTGGAGGCCTTTGTGGGAGCTTTCACTAATTAATGCTCCCTGGGGTTAGGAGTTCTCTGGAAGTCTTGGGTCCTGGACTCAGCACTCCCACGCAGAAGGCTGAGGCCCAGTCTCTTACTGGGAACCAAGACTCTGCAATCTCTCTCTGTGTCAATGATTTGGTTTGCTTTGTTTTCTCTTTATTTTCTTAGACATCTATTAAGGCCTTCAAATTACATTTGTTACTGAGTCCAGGTCACTCTGCTCGTCGCCTGATAGGCCAATGAGTCTGAGAGATGGGTGTCGAAGCAAGGAATCGGACTTTATTTGGAAAGTTGGCTGACCAAGAAGATGGCAGACTAATGTCTCAAAATAACCATCTTGCTTTAGTTCTTGATTCAGCTTCTTATGCAGATGTGGATCAACCTTGTCTTCTTTTGTGTTCTTGATTTTGTGTGTGTGTTCTTTCTTGAAAATGGATCTTTCTCAAATTGATTTGTAGATCAGCTGATGAACCATTTCCTGAGTTTTAGTAGTCAGATGTCCTTTTTCCTTTGTTCCTTTATACATTTATTTATTCACTACATATTTTGTGAGTGTTTTGCATTGATAGAAACACACAAAGAAAGACAAGCCCTATTTTGTCACTCAGATGGTCTAGTTTGGATTCCTTTCACCTCTTATCTCTGCTGATAGTGAGGGGAAGGGTCCTAAAAATAGAAAAGTAACATCACTCTATTTTTAGAATACTGATGCTCTGTATAAAAATAACAAACGTAACATTCATTGAGCACTTAATTTGGCTAGGCATTGTTTTATGCACCTCACATGAATTTATGTCATTCAACCCCATAGCCACTTGAAAACTCCAACCACACACACCTAGTTCTTGAATCTATCTCTGATTTTTTTCTTCCTTTTCTCTCTGTTCCCACACCTCACCTGAATCCATACCTCTATTAATGCTCATCTAAACCATTGTTATAAACTACCCCCCAGTTTTATTAAGATATAATTGGTATATATCATTGTATAGATTTAAGGTATATATTATGGTAATTTGATACACTTATACATTACAAAATGATTACCACCATTGCATTAGTTAACACCTATATCACATCACAGAATTACATTTTTTTTTTTTTTTTGGTGATGAGAACATTTAAGATCAACTCTTTTAGTAACTTTAAAGTATATAATGAAATAGTATTAACTGGAATCACTATTCTGTGCCTTAGGTCCCCAAAACTTATTCATCTTATAACTGGTAGTTTGTACACTTTGACACACATCTCCTCATTGCATACCCCTGCCTGCCCTCATTGCCTGTAATAACCACTATTTTACCCTCTTTTTCTATAACTTCTGCTTTTTAGATTCCACATATAAGTGAGATATTGTTGTTGTTGTTTAGTCACCAAATCATGCCTGGCTCTTTGTGACCCCACTGACTGTAGCCTGCCCGGCTCCTCTGTCCATGGGATTCTCCAGGCAAGAATACTGAAGTGGGTTGCCATTTCCTTCTCCAGGGGATCTTCCTGACCCAGGTATTGAGCCCATATCACCTGCTTGGCAGGGAGGATTCTTTGCAACTGAGTCACCTGTGAAGCCTAAGTGAGATCATAGATCTATCTGTATTTCATTTAGCATAACACCCTCAAAGTCTGTCTATGTTGTTGCAAATGCCAGGATTTCCCTCTTTCTCAGGACTGAATAAAATTCCATTGTGTGTATATGTACATTTATTCATTCATCCATTGACAGACACTCAGATTGTTTCCATTTCTTGGCTGTTGTGAATAAGGCTGTAGGACACCATAGGATTGCAGATGTCTCTTCAAGATCTTATTTCCATTTCCTTTGCATATATACTGGAAGTGTAATTGGCAGTTGTATTTTTAATTTCCATAGTGGCTGCATCAATTTAAATTCCTCCCAGTAGTGTACAGGGTTCACATTTTCCATACCAACACTTTTCTTGTCTTTTTGATGATAGCCATTCTAACAAGTGTAAGGTGATACCTCTGTGCGGTTTTGGTATGCATTTCCTGATGATATGTGATATCAAGCATGTTTTCATGTACCTGTTGGCCATCTTTATGTCTTTTTTGGAAAATAATCTATTCATTTCCCCTGCCCATTTTAAAATTGGATTATTTTGTTTTTTTCTTGTTAAGTTATATGATTTCCTTGTATATTTTAGATACCAATCCCATATCTGATATATAGTTTGCAAATATTTTCTTCCATTCAGCCTTTTCATTTTGTTGAGTGTTTCTTTTGCTGAAAAGAAGCTTTTTAGTTTGATGTAATCCCTTTTATTTTTAGTGTTTTTGTCATTTGTGCTTCTAGTGTCATGTCCAAAGTCATTGCCTAGACCAATGTTGAAGATTTTCTTCCCAACATTTTCTACTAGGAGTTTTAGATCCATTTCAAGTCAATATTTTTTAGTGGTGTAAGATAGGGGTTCGATTTCATTTTTTTTTACATGTGTTTTCTTCAGTTTTCCCAGCTCTATTTGTTAAAGTGACTGTCTGTTCCCCCACTGGATGCTCTTGGCTCTTGTATTAAATATTAGTTGACCATTTATGCAAGGGTTCACTTCTGGGTTTTTTATTCTGTTCCATGGGTCAGTGTGTCTATATTCATGCCAGTACCAAATTGTTTTATTACGGTAGCTTTGTTGTGTAGTGTGAAGTCAGGGATTGTAATACCTCCAGCTTAGTTCTTTCTCGTGATTGCTTTAGCTATTCAGGGTCTTTTGTGATTCCATAAAAAATTTAGGATTGGTTTACCTGTTGCTCTGAAAATACCATTGAAATTTTGATAGAAATTTCATTGCAGCTCTAGATGACTTTGTGATGGGTCTCCTTTCATTCTCTTCTCCCATCAAGTTCTCACTTCTTTCTAAATTACTGAAAATTTTGTGTCATTTTTGTACTTAGAGGCATTAGGAAAAAGTTCAAGCCCTTGGCCAACTGTAAACTGTAGGTTTCCATGATATTTGTCTGATTTTATCTTCTTTATTTTGAGTCTCATGAAGGCAAGCCCCATAACTTTATTTTTATTTTTAAAGTATTTTTGTCTTTTTTAAAAATTGAAGTATAGTTTATTTACAATGTTGTATTAGTTTCACGTGTACAGCAAAGTGATCCAGCTTATATATATATATATATAGTTTTTCAGATTCTTTTGCATTGTAGGTTATTACAAGATACTGAATAGAGTTCCCTGTGCTATACAGTAGGACCACAACTCTTAAATGAACTCTCAATGCCTAGGACAGCGCCTGGCACACAGGGGGCATCCCTGAACACTGAGTGGATCTGAGTGGATGCTTTTCCATCCAGTGCTCACCACTTGGCAGTGTTGGCTCTGCTGGTTCCTCTCGGGCATTTCCATGGTCTCTGCTTGGGAGGCTTCTCAGTTCCTCTTTCCTTCAGAACCTGTTACTCCTTCCTTGTTGGCCTCTTGGAGAGTCCTCACAGAGTGCTGTAAATCCCTCGAGTGCTCATGGGATGGAGCCAGGGCATGTGCATCTGTTTGACTCCGTGTGCAGCGGAGTACATGGCGTGTGAGTGGCCCTCGATACCTATCTTCACCTTTGCAGTTTGTTTACTACCAACTTGTTTCACTCTTGATTTCATTTAACATATTCTGGCACCTTATCATTAATCATAGATTTTGAAATGTTTTGGGGTCCAGAAGATCAGCATTCAAATATATGCTCTATTACTTTTTTTTAAAGTGAGATGAATTTACCACAAAATAAAATTACAGGCCAACATCACTGATGAACATATTTGCAAGAATCCTCACAAAATACTAGCAAACTTTATCCAAAAATGCATTAGGAGGATCATATACCATGATCAAGTAGGATTTATACCAGGGATGTAAAGAGATTTTTCAATATATACAAGTCAATCAGTATGATATGTCACATTAACAAATTGAAAATAAAAACCACATGATCATCTCGATAGATGCAGAAAAAGCTTTTATAAAATTCAACATCCATTTATGATAAAAAAAAAAAAATCTTCAGAGAGTGAGCACAGAAGGAAGCTACCTCAACATAATAAAGGACATGTATCACAAATTTGCAGTTAACATCGTACTCAATGGTGAAAAAAATGAAAGCATTTCCTCTAAGATTAGGAACAAGCCAAGAATGTCCATTATTGCCACTTTTATTCAGCATAGTTTTGAAAGTCCTAACCAGAGCAATCAGAGAAGGAAAGAAAATAAAAGGAATCCAAATTGGAAAGTGAAAAGTAAAACTGTCACTTTTTGCATAGAAAATCCTAAAGATGCTACCAGAAAACTACTAGAACTTATCAATGAATTTGGTAAAGTTATAGATACAAAATTAATATACATAAATTGGCTGCATTTTAATACACTAACAGCAAACTATCAGAAAGAGAAATGAAGGAAACAATTCCTTTTATCATCACATCAAAGAGAATTAATTATCTAGGAATGAACCTACCTAAGGAAGCAAAAGACTCTCTGAAAAATATAAGGCTATAGTGAAAGAAACTGAAGACCACACAAGCAGGTGAAAAGATATACCATGTTCTTGGATTTATATGAATCAATATTTTCAAAATGGTTATACTACCCAAGGCAATTTACAGATTCAGTGCAATCTTTATCAAATCACCAGTGGCATTTTTCACAGAACTAAAACAAAAAATTTTCAGATTTGTATGGAAACACAAAAGACCCTGAATAGCCAAAACAATCTTGAGAAAGAAAGAAGACTGGAACTGGAGGAATCAGGCTTCCTGACTTCAGACTGTACTACAAAGCTACAGTCATCAAAACAGTATGGTACTCACACAAAGACAGACATATAGATCACTGGAACAGGAGAGAAATCCCTGAAATAAACCCATGCCGTTATGGTCAATTAATCTATGACAAAAGAGGCAAGTATATACAATGGAGAAAAGACAGCTTCTTCAATAAGTGGTGCTAGGAAAACTGGACAGCTTCATGTAAAAGAATGAATTAGAACATTCTCTAACACCATACACAAACACAAATTCAAAATGAATTATAGACTTTAACATAAGACTGGACACTCTAAAACTCCTAGAGGAAAACATAGGCAGAACAATCTTTAACATAATTGAAGCAGTATTTTTTTGGATCCATCTCCTAGAGTTATGAAAATAAAAATAAACAACTGGGATCTAGTTAAACTTAAAAGGTTTTGCACAACAAAGGAAATCATCAACAAAATGAAAAGACAACATATAGAATGGGAGAAAATATTTGCAAATGATGCAGCTGACAACGATTAATTTTCAAAATATACAAACAGCCCATACAAATCAATATAAAGGCATCCAATCAAACAATGGGCAGAAGAGTTAAATAGGCATTTCTCCAAAGAAGACATGCATGCTCAGTTGCTCAGCTGTGTCTAACTCTGTGACCCTTTGGACCATAGTCCATCAGTCTCCTCTGTCAGTGGGATTTTTCAGTCCAGAATACTGGAGTGGGTTGCCATTTCCTCCTCCAGGGGATCTTCCTGACCCAGATATTGAACCCATACCTCCTGTGTCTCCTACTTTGCTGGTGGATTCTTTGCCATTGAGGCATCATTGCTAATTATTAGAGAAATGCAAATCAAAACTACCTAACACAGATCAGAAGGGCCATCATCAAAAATTCTACAAACAATAAATTCTGGATAGGGTGTGGAGAACAGGGAACCCTCCCACATTGTTGGTGGGAATGTAAATTGGTACAGCCGTTATAGAGAACAGTATGGGGGTTCTTTGAAAACTAGAAATAGAGCTACCTTGTGACCCAGCAATCCCACTCCTGGGCATGTACCTGGAAAAGGTGAAAACTCTAATTTGAAAAGATACATATACTATTCATTGTAGCACTGTTTACAATAGCCAGGGCCTGAAAGCAATCTAAATGTTCATCAGCAGAAGAATGGATAAAGAAGATATGGTGTTTACATATATATATGTAAACATACATGTATATATGTATAAACATATGTATAAACATGTATAAACACACATATATATGAATACACATACATACATATACACACAATGAAATATCACTCAGCCATAAAAATGAATGAAATAGTGCCATTTGCAGCCACATGGATGGTCCTAGAGATTATCATACTAAGTGAAGTAAGCCAGACAGAGAAAGACAAATATCATATAATATCACTTATCTGTGGAGTATAAAAAAATATGATACAAATGAGCTTATATACAAAACAGAAATAAGACCAACAGACTTAGAAAATAAATTTATGGTTACCACAGGAGATGTGGGGGAGGAATAAATTAGAAGTTTGGGACTAACAGATACATATTACTATATATAAAATAGATATTCAACAAGGATCTACTTTATAGTACAGGGAACTCTATTCAATATTTTATAATAATCTCTAAGGAAAAAGAATCTGAAAAAGAATACATATGTATAATCTAGTAATTTGGCTGTACACTTGAAACTAACACAACATTGTAAATCAATTATGGTTCAATTAAGGAAAAATGGAGGTGAAATTTGCATAACAAAATTAACCATCGTAAAGCGAACAGCACCGTGGCATCCAGTACAGGCATGGTGCTGAGAAGTCACTGCATTTGTTCAGTTCCAGACGTTTCCATCAGGGCTCCTCATTCACTAGCCCCTTGACCTTCTCAATTAGCTTCTTTGGGAACTGTAGTATTGGCCTTCTGGATTGTGGCTCAGGGCCTTTCCGCTTGCTGCACCCTTGAGGCATGTCGGTGTCCAGACATACCCACAGGCTCAGTGTGGCACCAGGAAAAGATCTTGTTTTTACCATCCGGGTCAATTAACATGTGAAAGCTCTTCTCCCTGCTTTCCATCCAGTTGGGGCAAAGGAACACTTCTCTCCCAGGGGAGTGAGGAGCTGTGATTGGGATGCTCTCTAATCTGGCCCAGCTTACATTGTTGAAGGGTTGATTTGCTGCAGGTAGACACCAGCTGCAGAAAGATCACAACCTTGGCTTGGCTACAAGCGCTTGCCCTTGTGTGTTGTTCCTGGAAGCCAGCCCCATCGTGGTTTCTTTGGACATGGCACAGAAGGTAAGGGAGACTGGCGTCCAGTGGAAGCTTGCCCTTGCTGGGGTTCCGAGTGGTGAGGTTTGGCATTGTGGTCTGCACAGGATGCCAGACCTGCCTTAGGACACGCGTCAGGTGCCACATGCTTATGACTCAAGCAGCTGGGATGCTACACCTCCTTCGTTCAATCCACCTATGCCTGTTGAGTGTCTGCCACATGCTGGTTGTTGGGCGTTGGTTGTACAGGTAGGAGGTGGTGCTTGTGCCCCAGGGAGGTGTGAAAATTATGTATGACTGACCAGTTAATTTTTTGAAGCATCTTTAACATTAAATTTAAAAATTGTGAGTTATTAACAGATCTCATTTAACAACTATATTCCAGTATATTTATATATAGATATATACTCTGCCTTTCATTTCTACTGGGTAAAGTGCTTTGTGTAAGATTCTCCTAAGTAGATAATTCCTTAGAGATATATTGACTCAAGATGGTGTTTTCATTCTATTTCAGGGTTTTCCCTGCCCTGGAAAATATGTTAAAAGGACACCTCTATTTTGTGCTTATAGCTTACCTTAGAGCACACTGGGGAGAGAACATCCAGGTCACACACTTATTTTAGGGATTTTACTCTTACTTTTGAAATCTAATTTCATTTGTCTCACCAGAAGTCCCATATGACACTCTCTTGTCCCTCTGCATGTTCCTGAATTTCATTTTAGTGTTACAGCCATCAAGCTATTAGAGGCTATTTTTTTAAAAAAATAATTAGGTTTCCATTGTAGCTACCTGTACATGCAAAATCACTTTCCCTTGATTTGTTTATTTATCCAAATTATATCTGCCTCTGCCATTTCTCTTCATCAGGATTTTTTATTTCTTTAATTTGTTAATTTACAGCAGATGTATGTACAAACAAAATATGTTCTCCTTCTCATTTTGAAAGAAAAAAATCCCTTTGGAACCAGAACAGAGAGGCAACACTTACTTTAAACCTTTTTCCTATGATGTTTTCTTCTCACCTATGCTTCCGCAACTTTTTTTCCTCTCTACAGGGGGCCCTTTCAAAAGCTTTTAATTACAATGCATCTTTTCTTGTGCTTTGCTTCTGAGCTTACTGGAGATACCTCCTGGTAGCAACAGTGTGATTTATAAATAGCAGGGAGGTCACCATGTCCTCACCAGTCCTGTTCCTTTGCTTTCATTCTGGCCCTGGGTTCTTCTGCGGAGGACTGGGTCACTCAGCTGTCTTTGTCTGCAGCAGCAGGTGGCCAGGTGAGCAGATGGGGAGCTGCCTGCCAAACTGCACTTGCTGCTGGCCTCGTGGGGCTGCCTGAGTCCGCAGAGCCTGGCTTCCTTCCTGTTTGTTCAGAATCCAAGGTGGCAGTTGCCAGAGAAGAGTCCTGATGCAGTCTCCCATCCTGAAGTGGCCGGGCGCTCCGGTAGCTGTCCTGCTCCCCAGTGCACCTGTGCTCTGCCCTGCGTGTTCAGGAGGGCAGCCGCATGGCTGGGGCTAGTTCTGGGTCGGCTGTTCTCACCAGCAGATACTTGTAGAATATATTTGTTCATTTATTTACTTCTGGCTCCTGGACAGGAACTTGAACCATAGGTCCTCAGATTAAAAGTCTGATGCTCTTCGAATCATAGGATTCCCAGAAGAAGAAGACAAAAAGAAAGGGCATGAGAAAATACTTGAGATAATAGTTGAAAACTTCCATAAAATGGCGAAGGAAATAGCCACCCAAGTCTAAGAAAGCCAGAGAGTCCCAAACAGGATAAACCCAAGGCGAATCACCCCAAGACACATATTAATCACATTAATGAAGATCAAACACAAAGAGCAAACATTAAAAGCAGCAAGGGAAAAGCAACAAATAACGCACAAGGGCACCCCATAAGGATAACAGCTGATCTTTCAATAGAAACTCTTCAGGCCAGAAGAGAATGGCAGGACATACTTAAAGTGATAAAAGAGAAAAACCTACAACCCAGATTACTATACCCAGCAAGGATCTCATTCAGATATGAAGGAGAAATCAAAAGCTTTACAGACAAGCAAAAGCTGAGAGAATTCAGCACCACCAAACCAGCTCTTCAACAAATGCTAAGCGATATTCTCTAGACAGGAAACACAGAAAAGGTTTATAAACTCGAACCCAAAACAACAAAGTAAATGGCAGTGGGATCATGCTTATCAATAATTACCTTAATGTAAAAGGCTTGAATGCCCCAACCAAAAGACAAAGACTGGCTGAATGGATACAGAAACAAAATCCCTATATATGATGTCTACAAGAGACTCACCTCAAACCAAGGGACACATACAGATGGAAAGTGAAGGGCCGGAAAAAGATATGTCACGCAAATAGAGACCAAAAGAAAGCAGGAGTAGCAATACTCACATCAGATAAAATAGACTTTGAAATAAAGGCCGTGCAAAGAAACAAAGGACACTACATAATGATCAAAGGATCAATCCAAGAAGAATATATAACAATTATATATGCACCCAGCATAGGAGCACCGCAGTATGGAAGGCAAAGGCTAACAAGTATGAAAGGGGAAATTAACAGTAACACAATAATAGTGGGAGACTTTAATACCCCACTCACACCTATGGATAGATCAACCAAACAGAAAGTTAGCGAGGAAACAAAAACTTTAAATGATACAATGGACCAGTTAGACCTAATTGATATCTATAGGACATTTCACTCCAAAACAATGAATTTCACCTTTTTCTCAAGTGCACATGGAACATTCTTCAGGATAGATCACATCCTGGGCCATAAATCTCACCTTGGTTAATTCAAAAAAATTGAAATCATTTCAAGCACCTTTTTCTGGTCACAGTGTGATAAGATTAGATGTCAACTACAGGAAAAAAAAAAACTATTAAAAATACAAACACATGGAGGCTAAACAACACGCTTGTGAATAACTCACAGGAGAAACCAAAAAGGAAATCAAAATATGCATAGAAACAAATGAAAATGAAAACACAACAGCCGAAACCTATGGGATTCAGTAAAAGCAGTGATCACCCGCTGCTCCAGTTTGTGCGGTTCCTGAGATGTCTTTATTGGGTGCTGAGCTGGAGCTTTGTGACAGTCAGGTACATGGGTGTTTATCTAGACCGTGACTGTTTTCATTTGATTTTAAACAAGCCGGAGAAAGCTGGTGATTTAGATGTGCATGTTTCCTCTTCTTTATGAATAGAAATGCATCTGGTCACTCCTTTCAGAAAATTGAAGGTAGGTTAGAAATATGTTCGGTCTCCTTAACTAGACACCAGTGATTTAAAACCAGCATGACCCTGTGGCCTTCTGTAGAGCTGGCCAGTGGAAAAGGACACAAAAGGTCTTTGATGTTCCTTTACTCTCTTGGAATACTAAGGAAACCTTAAGACCATCGCTGCCTAATTTTCCAAATGAAGTAACTGATGCAGGAGATGCCAAGCTATCCACCTGGGCCTTTCAAGGGTCTTTTTGTATGACTGGGTCACACCTCTAGCTGCCACATGGATGGAACAGAGATGCAGGACATTGGGGTTCTGGGTGTTGTGTTTGTACACTTATTCTAGTTTTGGATTCATCTCTAAGTACCATTGAAATAGAGAATGTGATCTACTGAAACAAACTAAGAACCTCTAGAAATCTCCACTGAGTCTTGAGGGAATCTACAACTGCCCACCCAGCTCACAGGAGAGAACAAAGGAAACAGAAGGAATATAAATGGAAGACAGGATGCATAAACAGGTAGTGAGGACACACATCAGGGTCAGGCACGGATTTCTGCAACCTTTGTTGAGTACCTGTTGCTTGCATACCACCACTGCAGCAGAGACTGCTTGTCTTAACGACTCTAGTAGAGATGGGGGAGGCAGGCCTCAGGCCCATCTCCTGCAG
Source organism: Cervus elaphus (assembly GCF_910594005.1). Taxonomy (NCBI): domain Eukaryota; kingdom Metazoa; phylum Chordata; class Mammalia; order Artiodactyla; family Cervidae; genus Cervus; species Cervus elaphus. The sequence continues at coordinate 13,626,476 of NC_057838.1, read as the reverse complement.
CTCTAGGAGGGGCCATTACTTCCAGCATGGTTTTTCTCTGGCTATTGATTTTGACCAGGCCGTTTTCAGACCCTGTTTCCATGTTTCCCATTGGAGTGCTGAAGCTTTGTTCAAAGTACAAAGCTGGTTTACCTGGTTTATCACATCTCTCTGGGTTCATGTCTCTGCTCTGAATAATTAAGTGGGTGAACTGTTCCCAAGGTGTCAGATCAAGATCCTAGAAACAGGCTTTGTAGAGCTGGCACTCAGCTAGGAGGTTGGTGTCAGTGTCGGCTCAGGGACCCTGCATTATGACTGTCTGTGCCCAGTGCCCCCAGCAGCTTGGGGAGCCTGATCTGTGTGCAGAGTGGGGACAGGGCAGGGCAGGGGGGTTTCAACTGGTGAAGCAGCTGAGCACAGCCTTTGGTAGCACCTGGGGCGGGGGAGGTATCTGGTCTGGGGACAGATACACTAAAGAAGAACTTTTCTTCTCCCTCATTTTTGTTGTTGGGCTTCTCAGTGAAGACTCCTGGTGTAAATTGAGGGCATTTTCATGCCCTTAGAACAGGGAGAAAGATGTCACTGTAACTCTCCTTTCAGATATCTAGACTCCTGATATGGTTTGAATATTTGTGCCCCCCCCCCCATCCACACACACACAAATTTCCACGTTGATTCCTAATGTACAAAGATAATAGTATTAGAAAGTAAAGCCTTTGGGACGTGCTGAGGTCATGAGGGAGGAGCAGTGCTCTTGGAAAGTAGCCCTTGGAGAGCTGCCTCACCCCATCTCCCATGTGAGGACCCAGTGAGAAGGCTGTGAACCAGGAGGGGTCTCATCAAAACACAACCATGAGCTTGATCTTGGACTTCCCAACCCCCAGAACTGTGAAAAGTAAATTTATGTTGTTCATATGCCACCTAGTTGGTAGTATTTTGTTATATTGACCAAAACAAACTAAGATAACCTCTAAAATATTAAGTTTTATATGTATTCTGTAACTTGATTTTTTTGATTAACTATCTATTGTAAATCTTCTAAATCGATATACAAAGCAACCTCATTGGCTTTCACAGTGACAGAGTGTTCCTTGAGGAGGTACCATAATTCATTTATACATTCCGTTATAATCTTTGTACATTCAGTTAGTGCCGCTTTTGTTTTGCAGGTCTGCATTTCCTTGTCTATTAAAATTTGAAACGGTACTCATAAACAAATTTTTAATTCACTTGGTAGCAAGAATGGATTTGAACAACATGAGGCCTTTAAAATTCTTTTTAGAACTCCATTTAGTGTGATGTCCTAAAATATAAACTGAGATATATTAAAATTTTCAAGAGTTTATTGGAGGAAATATCGATTCAAATTGGGCAGCACCATCCTGGCAGTGGTGAGGAACATTCCACCCTCGGGAGCCAGGGGCCAGGTGTTTATTATACAGAAGCAAACAAAGAAGTGATTTGATAGGCTACAGTGTAAGAGGTTGCCTCCTCTGGGAAAGTCCTTTTGGCTCTTGGTCATTGGTTTCCTTCCCAACCTGAGGCATTCACAGGAATCTGGCTCAGGTTTCAGCTTGCTTACTAGGCTTGGCAGCCAGCCATCAGAGCCCCCTCAGGCTAATGACCTTCTTGTTTGAGAACTTGAACAGGTGTTTTGTGTATTTCAATGCAGATTTTGCTGGCAGTGTTATGTAGCACATTGTGTTACGTATCTTATCATTCATAATTCCAGACAGTTTTCAGTCTCCACATATCTAGTCCCAGGAGTTTGGAGAAAGGAATCTGGTATGCCCCATGCTCAATAAACATTTTCCTACAAGTACTGGAACTTACTTTGTTGTGAGATGGATTTGCAGAAATATCCATCTCTGGATTGCTGAAGCAAAAGTTATGCTTGCTTTATATATTTTTTAAAATACTGTTAGTCTCCCAAATGTTGTGTTGGCCATCAGAGTGTGGGAGCAGCTGACCTTGCTTAGCACCACTGGGTGGAACACTGTGATCAGAGGACACTCTGTACTTTGGGCTTTTGTTGGTTATGTGTTGTCTCATCACGGGGAGCTCTCTGCTGCAGCATCACCTCTGCTGAAGGCAAACACTTGTGATGTGCCAGGAACTGTGGTAGGCACCTGGGCTATACATAGAAGAATGTGCTAGGATTGCTCTTAAGCTCATGGTCTGAGGGGGATAGATGCCTTTAACAATGAGCAGATGTTGTACATGGTCAGAGGTAGAAACACAGCAATGGGAGGATTCTGTCCTAGGGGGAGAATGAGGGGTGGTGCTGAGAAGGTCCTCACAAAGCTGACCTTTGACAGCCGAGGAGCAGTTTCAGAGGCTCTGATAAGAGTGTATCTGGGGAACCACAAGTCTGGAGTTGAGGCTGCCTTGCTGATGGCCAGGGCTGAGGTGAAGAAGGAGGGTATGGCACATTGAGGGTGTCAATGGCCTTCTGATGAGCTGAGACCTCCTTCTGCATAAAGCAAGTCTACAGCACCAGCTTGGCCTCTGAGAAGGCTGCCAATGCAGCCCTGAGCTAAGGAGGTTGCCCTGCATTGAGGGCACAGGGCGGTGGGTCTGACTCCTTCAGTGAAGCTGGGCTGAGAAACAGGTCAATGGGCCCAGATGTACCTCAGAAGAATCAGTGTGGGGACGAAGGGAGTCAGGAACTTAGAGGTCTCTGCTTGGCAGACGGTGAGAGCAAGTGTGAAGAAATCAGGCTCAGTGAGGGTTTTTGCAGGAGGGTGTGGGGGATATCAAGTTTGAAGTTTTTGCACAAAGTCCCGGCAGTGGGGGCTTTGATTCTGCAGCTCAGGAGGCTCCAGAGACAAAATATAAGTTTAGGAGCTCTGAACACATAAGGAAGAGTTAAACCAACTCAAGTAAAAGTGAAGCTGAGAAAATAAGTCGGGTGTCAGTCTGAATCCAAGTTTCTACATTTTTGAGCTGATGGATCCTAGAATCTGTCTGCTTTCCAGAGCTCTTGGCCACACTCACCATTCTATTTATGCCTTGCTTGTGTTATTTCAATGAAATGAAATTTAGTATCAGATTTCTTTAATTCTAAAATAGGAGGGCTTCTGATTTTCATTTTTAATAATACCTGACTGGTCAGAATTTACTTTATAATCTGAGAGTTAATTAACCCAAGCTGAGAATTAATATAGAAGGATATTAAAAAGCAGAGACATTACTTTGCCAACAAAGGTCCGTCTAGTCAAGGCTATGGTTTTTCCAGTGGTCATGTATGGATGTGAGAGTTGCACTATAAAGAAAGCTGAGCACAGAATATGCTTTTGAACTGTGGTGTTGGAGAAGACTCTTGAGAGTCCCTTGGACTGCAAGGAGATCCAGCCAGTCCATCCTAAAGGAGATCAGTCCTGAATATTCATTGGAAGGACTGATGTTGAAGCTGAAACTCCAATACTTTGGCCACCTCATGCAAAGAATTGACTCATTGGAAAAGACCCTGATGCTGGGAGGGGTTGGGGGCCGGAGGAGAAGGGGACTACAGAGGATGAGATGTCTGGATGGCATCACCAACTCGATGGACATGGGTTTGGGTGGACTCCGGGAATTGGTGATGGACAGGGAGGCCTGGCATGCTGCGGTTCATGGGGTCACAAAGAGTCGGACACGACTGAGTGACTGAACTGAACTGATAGAAGGATAAGTTTTCTGTTTTCCAGGATAGAGTTGGATAGAATTGATATTAAATGATCAGCAATTTACTGAAAGGAGGGAAGAGGAGAAACCTCTACTACAGAAACACAAGGGCAGAGTTTCAAAACCTGGAGCCAGCAGAGCCCGGTGCCTGTGGGGAAGCCACTCAGGCTATCTTTCCTCCTCTGCTCATTCAGCTCTGGGTGCAGCTGGGCTTGGAGGTGGCAAAGAAACGAGCACTTTTAGCCTGTTTAGTCTGTTATATTTTAGGTATTATAATAAGCACTTATAATGCTTTCTCCATGGAGGAAGTAGCTTGAAATTTCCCTACATAAACTCCATATGCTACCCTAAGTTCAACAGATTTTGCTTTATTCAGATTTGAAATGTTTTCTGGTAAAAGATGTGTCCCTGGAGGAATGACTTAGGGCACGTCCTCCCACCCCAGAGGCTCATGGTTGGTCTTGTCACAGCCACTGCATCCCCCTCTTTGCAGCCCAGATGTGTGTGACTTCACCATGAGGTACTGAAAGGTCATCAAACTGTAACCATCCATCTCCACAGATGGGCAAACCTCTGCCTGTCAGGGAAACCAAGTCAGACCAGGAAGGAAAGATTCTGATATGTGACTCCTCAGCTTAGGTTGACAGAAAGAACCATCAATTCATCCTCAGGTCTGTGAAGTTTTTGACATATTAGCCAGCATATTAAGATGTAAGGTCTAAAGCCTGTGACTGGAGAGGTGAAAGTTCTTCTGAAAAGACTTTTTCTCACAGATATTCAATACTGAAACTTACCAAAATATGTCTGTTACCTTGTTTGTGATCATGGTATTGTATATGGGTTTGTATGTGTACAAAGTCAACGAACTGTGCATACTAAATATACACAGTTCTTTGTATACTAATTATACTTCAGTAAAACTATTTAAAAAAGAAAGCAGATCAAGAAAGCCAAGATAGTGTCTCCTCCCCTGAGATGCTCCTCCCGGGTGCCCCGAGAGCAAAGACTGATGCCCATGTTCTCGGTGCAGGGCCTGGGTTCTCCATCCATCTTGGCTGTGCTCTGGACTCACCTGAGCAGTGATTCCAAATCCACAGGTCTCAGAGGTGTGTCTGAAAGTTGCCCAGTAATTGGGAGTCAACCAGAGTTGAAAACCACTGTTTTCCAGACTGTTCATCACAGGGTGTCCACCTGAAGCTGCAGGGGCTCCTCCTGGGCTGCCTCCTTTCCTCTTTAGATGCCCACAGGTAAAGGGTTCTCACTGGAGGACTTACTGCAGCCTTGTTGAAATGAATGACTTTCCCATGGCAGGTCTGGGCCCTAGAGGAAAGGCTGGAAATATGATCTGCCATGTTATGCCATAATAAGGCTAAAAATAAATGAATGCATTAGATAATATTTTAAGACCTTGTTATAGGAAGGTAGAATGGGTGGTAAGTAATATATTTTGGATGATAGACTCAGTATTGGGAAAGAGATGTCTGTGACACATGGATATCCATCTGAACAGGAAGAGTGCTTTGGGGGAATTAGTGGGAAACCTGAAATGTCATGAAAATCACAGAATACTTTGTTTAAGGAGAGAAGAGGCAGGAATTCCCAGGATATCAATATGCCAAGAAAGCAAGTAGCCTACTGAGATTTTAAGTGCAGAGTAGTAGGGAACCCATATGAAGGCTTCAGGAGAATCTAAAAAAGATTGTTAATGGGGCCTTTTGTGATCATTTGGAAATAATTTGGCTTTGCCTGCTAACATCCTGTGAGGTTGGACTCATTGTTTCAATGGAATCATGAGACTGATTTGATGGTCCTGAGTTGTATGGAGACATGTAATAGCAGGTCTCTTATTCCAACTGATAAGATAGGGAGTTCTGGTCTAAATAAACAGGCCAGTTAGGTAGATTTGTGGCTGGTATAATAGCTGTACCTATAAAAGTATGATTCATAAAATGCCAACATGGAAGGAAGGTCTTTAATGGAACTGATCTGTCTGAGACAGCTCATCAGAGAACACCAGATAGTGTTTGGGTAACGTGCGTGGGTGCACACGCCCCCTCTCTTCCAGCAGGGTCCTTCCTTTCTGCCTACACTCCTGCCATCTCCTCTCTGACCTTCCATGAGCTCGGCCCTCTATGTGGAGTGGCCTTTTCTCTTTCCCTTGCGTTGAGTTTCTTACTCCAGGTAGCCTGTCTGACTGTGGAGGATGTCAGGTTCTGGACTGTGGTTTAGGATGTGAAAGGTCCCCCTGTCTCTTCAGGCCCAAGCCTCATGCTACAGCTTCCTGTGGGGCTATGCTGTGGTCATTGCAGAGAAGAGGAGCAGGATATATTCTTGATCTCGGTTCTTGATATAAGTGACAGGAGTCTGGGAGGAATAGTGAATACATTGAGTGACAGAATGAGGCTCCCAAAGCTCCTGACTGGCCCAAATAATGAGCCAGATTCCTAGGTTTAAATTTTGTTATGAATAACTCTAAGTCCCTGTATTTAGGGCCCCGAGCCCTGTGCCAGTTCAGGGTGGGAAGACAGAACTGACTGAGAAAAGCTTGGAAGCTCAGTTGACAGAAAGTTCTTGATGACTCAGCTATGTTGTGGTTGCTGAAAATGTTAATACTGTCTGAAGCTGCAGTGGTGAGACTGAATGGGTGTTTTTTCCTAATGATGGGGAGCCAATTGTACCCAAACTGGACATGCTTTCCTGGAGGTAAGAAGACTCCAAAAGCATGAGGACCCCTGCAGATGCTGGAGGGTGCACTCCCACTGGAACGGCTGTGGAAGGTGTGGGCAGCCAGCCTCTAGTGGGGAAGTTGAGAGGGAAGGTGAGTAGCGATGTGACAGGGAGAGTGGGGTGGGGGCAGAGCTCTTTGGGTTCCTAATGGGGGCCTGCCGAGGGCACTATGCTGAGGGACCGACGACCTTGCCTCTGCCCCCGTTTCATTTCCCCTTTGGAGTTTTCTCTCACACTGTGGGGCTGTGTTTAGTGGTTTCCAGGAGCCCAATTTCTCACAGTTGAGGGGAAAACCTCTGGTAACCTTGAATGTACTTCCTGATTCTAGCTCTGGAAGTCTGTAAGCATCTGCCTTGTGTTCTGCGCTGTGGGAAAATGCAGATGATAGTAATAGTCATGTAAGAAGCAGGTCCAGGTGTCAAGATCCATACGGTATATAACTGAGGAGAACAGACCAACCATCAAACTAAGAAACTGGAGAGGAAAAAAATGTTCTGGCTGATACATAGAAGGGAGAAAATAGCCCACTGAGATTTATCCCAGCATATTTGGGAAGAGTTGGCCTTGTGCTTAAGATGGGATTGATGGGAATTTACTTAAAACCCTAAAATGTCCTTATTTCAGCCATGCTCCTTTCTTTAACACCAAAAAAAAAAAAAAAAACCATCCCCCATGAACTCCATGTCTAGTCCTCCAGCTTGATGACTCAACTCATATTTCAGTGGCTGCACTAAATGCTGGGATGATTTTCCATGAATCAATTTAAACATAAATTACCATTTTACAGCACAATAAAAAATCTCTTCACCAACATTTGGCTTTTTTTTTTAATAGAGTTTGTAACTTTATTAATATTGGACACTCTCTGATTTGATGTTGCTTTCTGTCTCTCTACTCTTGAGACTTATGTGACTCAAAAGCTGACAATGGATGTGTCTGCTGTGCAGACTCTTCCCTTCCTGGGCTGTGCTGAGGTGGCGCGTGCTTACCTCTTAGGCTCCTTGAACTCCCAAAGGGGCCATCCTGTTATATTTGCATTTAATCGCTGCCATGACAAATCTCTAACTTGGGGCAGACATACTTGCAGGCAGAAGCATCCTCAAAACCACATCACCTTTCATTTTCCTGGAGGGAAACACTCTGATTTTACCTACGTGTTCACACCTACTCACAGTGGACCATTCCTTTTCTGACCTTATAGAAACTTGTGCTGGATCCTGGGATGCAGTGGAGGATACTTGGTTAACAAGAAGCAGACCCAGGGGCCCATTTCAGCTAATGTACATGCTCTTTTCACTCTTCTAAAGCAATCGTGTATTTCAGAGCCTTAGACCTATAATTTAAAATGTCTGGGAGTAGATTTATTAATGGTACTGAAAAGCAATGTCTTCCTTTCTGCTGCAAGCTTGAAGATCTGGCACACAGAGTAGAACAAGAAGGAAAATGCAGTTCTGCTGTCTCCCTCTTAAGTAGCTCTGCACACAGCAGAGAGAAGGTCATGGGCTTAAGTCAGTCTTCAGCTGTCCTTTGGAACACCAATGCCATCTCAAGGCTTGGGCACTGGAAGCACAAGACCGGGTGTGTCGGATGATGACTTATTTAGTAGCTAGACTGCCTGCTAATGTTGGCTGCTTTTAATTAAGCTCTGTATTGCAATTAACATTCTTTTTATAATTGCAGTTATTTGGAATGTCAGCAGGGGTGTGCTTAGGGCCCCAATTTACCAGCAGGTTCATTGGAAGAAGGGGCTTCCCTTGTGGCTCAGCTGGTAAAGAATCCGCCTGCAATATGCGAGACCTGGGTTCGATCCCTGGGTTAGGAAGATACCCTGGAGAAGAAAAAGGCTACCCACTCCAATATCCTGGTGTGGAGAATTACCTGGACTGTATAGTCCACGGGGTCGCAAAGAGTCAGACACGACTTCACTTCACTTCATTGGAAGAAAGCGGCAGAGAGAAGGGGGTGACAGTGTCACCCCATGGGTAACTGCATGCTCCTTCAAGTAGTTGACACATCCAAGCATCCACACGGGGAGGCAGGCCAGTACCGCAGGTAGCACAGGTGTGCTTGGAGTGAATGGATCTTCAGCTAAACAGAGCATAAAGGACACTGTCTTGTGGAATGAAAGCAGATAATCAGTTGACTGCATATTTCTGCTGGTGTTCCAAATTTGGATCCTGAAAAGTGAGAGGTAGAGCACTTAGATCTTGAATCTTGCTAACAGAGAGTAATTTGAATTAGTATATCAGAATCAACATACTTTTTAAAATGTTTTTATGACATTTAATATTGAATTACAGTAGGACTTTGTTGCTTATCTATTTTTTACTTGGTTTTCTGTATCTGCTATCCTAAGACTCCTAATTTATCCCTCCCTCACTCCCCACCATTCCTCTTTGGTAACTGAATGTTTGTTTTCTATGTCTGTGAGTCTCTTTCTGTTACATAAGTAAGTTCGTCTGTGTCATAGTTTAGAATCCACATATAAGTGATATCATATGGTATTTGTCCTTCTCTGACTTTGCTTAGTATAACAATCTCTAGGTCCTTCTATGTCACTGCAAATGGCATTATTTTATTCTTTTTAAGGCTGAGTAGTATTCCACTGTATAAAAATTGGTATACTTGCAGTCTTTGTTCCCAGACTGAGGTATGCGTGTGTGTGTAATTTGAGACAGGAGGCTCTGAATATGTTTAAAAGTTTGTGGAGATTCTAATCATGTTTGCCTCTTCTAACATGGGAGCTAGTTTGCTGCAGCAGTTCAGGTTTCAAAGCAGTAAATATTTCCTGATGCATACACCTCTGAAGGCAAGTGTTTTATCAAATCAGGACCCCATCCTTATGGCCTCATTTAACTGTAATTACCTTTTCAAAGGGTCCATCTTTAAATTCAGTCACACTGAGGGTAAGGACTTAAAATAAACACAGGCACTTTGGGGAGACACAGTTCAGTCATAACAACGTCCATCTGCATCACCTCCCACAGCTTCTGAGTGTGGCCCACAGAGTTCCATGCACCAAAAAAGAGGGGGAAAGCCTCACTAAATTTTTATCCTTTAATTATTTTTTATTGAAGGATAATTGCTTTACAGAATTTTGCTGTTTTCTGTCAAACCTGAACGTGAACCAGCCATAGGTATACATATATCCCCTCCCTGTTGAACCTCCCTCCCATCTCCCTCCCCACCCCACCCCTCTAGGTTGATACAGAGCCCCTGTTTGAGTTTCCTGAGCCAGACAGCAAATTCCCGATGGTTATCTATTTTACATATGGTGATGTAAGTTTCCATGTTACTCTTTCCATTCATCTCACTGTCTCCTCCCTTCTCCCCATGTCCATAAGTCTATTCTCTATGTCTATTTCTCCACTGTTGCCATATAAATAAATTCTTCAGTACCATTTTTTTAGATTCCATATATATGCGTTAGAATACAGTATTTATCTTTCTCCTTCTGACTCACTTCACTCTGTATAATAGATTCTAAGTTCATCCACCTCATTGGAACTGACTCAAATGTGTTCCTTTTTGTGTTTACGTACAACAACTTCTTTATCCATTCATCCGTCAATGAACATCTAGGTTGCTTCCATGTTCCAGCTATTGTAAATAGTGCTGCAATGAACAATGGGATACATATGTCTCTTTTGATTTTGGTTTCCTCAGGGTATATGCCTCGGAGTGAAATTGCTGGGTGATATGTGGTTTTATTCCTAGTTTTTTAAGGAATCTCCCTACCATCTTCCATAGTGGCTGGATCTATTTACATTTCCACTAACAGTGCAAGAGTGTTCCCTTTTCTCCACACCCTCTCCAGCATTTATAGTTTGTTGACTTTGATGAGGACCAGTCTGACGGGTGTGAGGTGGTATCTCATTGTAGTTTTGATTTCCATTTCTCTAATAATGAGTGATGTTGAGCATCTTTTCATGTGTTTGTTAGCCATCTGTATGTCTTCTTTGGAGAAATGTCTGTTTAGGTCTTTTCCCCACTTTTTGATTGGTTTGTTTGTTTTTCTAGTATTGAGTTGTATGAGCTGCTCGTATATTTTGGAAATGAATCCTTTGTCAGTTGTTTCATTTGCTGTTATTTTCTCCAGTTCTGAGGGTTATCTTTTAACCTTGTTTATAGTTTCCTTTGCTTTGCAAAAGCTTTTAAGTTTAATCTGGTCCCATTTGTTTACTTTTGTTTTTACTTCCATTACTCTAGGAGGTGAGTCAAAGAGGATCTTGCTTTGATTTATGTCATTGAGTGTTCTGCCAGTATTTTCCTCAAGAATTTTATAGTTTCTGCTCTTACATTTAACTCTTTAATCCATTTTGAGTTTATCTTTGTGTATGGTGTTAGGAAGTTTTCTAATTTCATTCTTTTACATGTAGCTGTCCAGTTGTCCCAGCACCATTTATTGAAATGGCTGTCTTTGCCCCATTGTATATCCTTGCCTCCTTTGTCAAAAATAAGGTACCCATGGGTTCATGGGTTTATCTCTGGGTTTTCTATCTTGTTCCATTGGTCTATATTTCTGTTTTTGTGCCAGTACATTACTGTCTTGATGACCATAGCTTTGTAGTATAATCTGAAGTCAGGAAGATTGATTCCTCCAGCTCCATTCTTCTTTCTCAAGACTGCTTTGGCTATCCGGGGTCTTTTGTGTTTCCATATGAATCATGACATTTTCTGTTCTAGTTCTGTGAAAAATGCCATTGGTAATTTGATAGGGATTGCATTAAATCTGTAGATTGCATTTGGTAGTATACTCGTTTTGACAATATTGATTCTTCCTACCCAGAAACATGGAATATCTCTCCATTTGTTTATGTTGTCTTTGATTTCCTTCTTTATTGTCTTATAATTTTCTGTGTACAATTCTTTTGTCTCCTTAGGTAAGTTTATCCCTAGATATTTAATTCTTTTTGTTGCAATGGTGAATGAGATTGATCCCTTAATTTCTCTTTCTGATTTTTCATTGTTAGTATATAGAAATGCAAGTGATTTCTGTGTATTGATTTTGTATCCTGCAACTTTGCTAAATTCACTGATTAGCTCTAGTAATTTTCTGATACTATCTTTAGGGTTTTCTGTGTACAGTATCACGTCATCTGCAAACAGTGAGAGCTTTGCTTCTTTTCCTATTTGGATTCCTTTTATTTCTTTTTCTTCTCTGATTGCTGTAGCTAGGACTTCCCAAGCTATATTGAATATTAGTGGTGAAAGTGGACACCCTTGTCTTGTTCCTGATCTCAGCGGGAATGCTTTCAGTTTTTCATCATTGACAATAATGTTTTCTGTAGGCTTATCATATAGGGTCTTTACTGTGTTGAGGTAGGTTCCTTCTATGCCCATTTTTTGAAGAATTTTAAGCATAAATAGGTGCTGAATTTTGTCAAAGGCTTTTTCTGCATCTATTGAGATCATCATATGGTTTTTATCTTTCAATTTGTTAATATGATGTATCACATTGATTGATTTGTGTATATTGAAGAATCATTGCATTCCTGGAATAAACCCAACTTGATCATGGTGTATGAGCTTTTTGATGTGTTACTGAATTCTATTTGCTAAAATTTTGTTGAGGACTTTTGCATCTATGTTCATCAGTGATATTGGCCTGTAGTTTTCTTTTTCTCTGTTGTCTTTGTCTGCTTTTGGTATCAGAGTGATGGTGGTCTCATGGAACAAATTTGGAAGTGCTCCTTCCTCTGCAATTTTTTGGAAGAATTTTAGAAGGATAGGCATTAGCTCTTCTCTGAATGTTTGATAGAATTCTCCTGTGAAGTCATCTGGTCCTAGTCTTTTGTTTCTTTGGAGATTTTTGATCACAGTTTCAATTTCAATGCTTGTAATTGGTTTGTTCATAATTTCTGTTTCTTCCTGGTTCAGTCTTGGAAGATTGAACTTTTCTAAGAATCTGTCCATTTCTTCCAGGTTATCTGTTTTATTGCCATATAGTTGTTCATAATAGTCTCTTATACTCCTTTGTATTTCTGCACTGTCTATTGTAACTTCTCCTTTTTCAATTCTAATTTTGTTGACTTGATTCTTCTCTCTCTTTTTTTGATGAGTCTGGCTAAAGGTGTGTCAATTTTATCTTCTCAAAGAACTGGCTTTTAGTTGTATTAATATTTACTATTGTGTCTTTCATTTCTTTTTCACTTATTTCTGCTCAAATCTTCATGATTTCTTTTCTACTGCTAATTTTGGGGTTTTGTTATTCTTCTTTTTCCAGTTGTTTTAGGTGTAAACTTAGGTTGTCTGTTTTAATGTTTTTCTTGTTTTTTGAAGTAGGATTGTGCTGCTATAAAGTTCCCTCTTAGAACTGCTTTTGCTGCATCCGATAGGTGTTGAGTTATCATGTTTTCATTGGCATATTTTTCTAGAAATTTTTTTATTTCCCTTTTGATTTCTTCAGTAACATTTTGATTATTCAGAAACGTGTTGCTTAGTCTCCATGTGTAGTGTTTCTTATAGTCTTTTTTTTCTTGTAATTGATATCTAGTCTCACAGCATTATGGTCAGAGAAGATGCTTGATTGTGATTTTAATTTCCTTAAATTTACTGAGATTTGACTTGAGAACCAAGACGTGATCTATCCTGGAGAATGTTCCATGTGTGCTTCTTCCATGAGAAGAAGGTGTATTCTTCCTTATTTGGATAGAATGTCCTGAAGATATCAAGGAGATCCAACTCATCATTTAAGACTTGTGTTTCCTTATTAATTTTCTATTTTGATGATCTGTCCTTGGTGTGAGTGAGGTGTTAAAGTCTCCTACTATTATTGTGTTACTGTCAATTTCTCCTTTTATGTCTGTTACTGTTTGTCTTCTGTATTGAGGTGCTCCTATGTTGGGTGCATAGATATTTACAATTGTTACATCTTCCTCATGAATTGATCCCTTGATCATTATGTAGTGTCTTTCCTTATGTCTTGTAATCTTCTTTACATTAAGGCCTACTTTTGCTGATATGAGGATTGCTACTCCAGCTTTCTTTTGCTTCCCATTTGCATGGAATTTTTCCATCCTCTCACTTTCAGTCTATATGTGTCTTGAGGTCTGGAATGGGTTTCTTTAGACAACACATATATGGGTCTTGTTTTTGTATCCATTCAGCCAGTCTGTGTCTTTGGGTTGAAGCATTTAATCCATTTACATTTAAAGTAATTATTGATGTAAAAACTAGACATGGAACAACAGACTGGTTCCAAATAGGAAAAGGAGTACGTCAAGGCTGTATATTGTCACCCTGCTTATGTAACTTATATGCAGAGTACGCTGGGCTGAAGAAATGCTGGGCTGGAAGAAGCACAAACTGGAATCAAGATTGCCGGGAGAAATATCAATAACCTCAGATATGCAGATGACACCACCCTTATGGCAGAAAGTGAAGAGGAACTAAAAAGCCTCTTGATGAAAGTGAAAGAGGAGAGCGAAAAAGTTGGCTTAAAGCTCAACATTCAGAAAACTAAGATCATGGCATCTGGTCCCATCACTTCATGGCAAATAGATGGGGAAACAATGGAATCAGTGTCAGACTATTTTGGGGGGGCTCCAAAATCACTGCTAATGGTGATTGCAGCCATGAAATTAAAAGACGCTTACTCCTTGGGAGGAAAGTTATGACCAACCTAGATAGCATATTAAAAAGCAAAGACATTACTTTGCCAACAAAGGTCCATCTAGTCAAGGCTATGGTTTTTCCAGTGGTCATGTATGGATGTGAGAGTTGGACTGTGAAGAAAGCTGAGTGCCAAAGAATTGATGCTTTTGAACTGTGGTGTTGGAGAAGACTCTTGAGAGTCCCTTGGACTGCAAGGAGATCCAACCAGTCCATCCTAAAGAGATCAGTCCTGAATATTCATTGGAAGGACTGATGCTGAAGCTGAAACTCCAATACATTGGCCACCTCATGCAAAGAATTGACTCACTGGAAAAGATGCTGATGCTGGGAGGGGTTGGGGGCAGGAGGAGAAGGGGACGACAGAGAATGAGATGGCTGGATGGCATCACCAACTCGATGGACATGAGTTTGGGTAAACTCTGGGAGTTGGTAATGGACAGGGAGGCCTGGTGTGCTGCGATTCATGGGGTCACAAAGAGTCGGACACGACTGAGCGACTGAGGTTAGTTCTCTGGTAGTTTACGGTCTTGGAGTCAGTGCTCCCACTCCAAAGGCTCAGGGCTTGATCTCTGGTCAGGAACGAAGATTTCACAAGTGGTTTGTTATGGCATTAAGTGAGGTTAAAGCAAATACCCCAAAATGAGAAAGCAAAAATGAACCCCAGACAAACAGCAGTTACAAAATCAGGCAAATAATAATTAAAATAATGGAATATACATATACACCCATGAGCAAAGTGAAAGCAGTCCAACAGAAATAAAGTACAGTAGACTGACCTGGCGAACAAAGGAAATGAAACATTACGTTGACCAGTTAAGAAAAAAACTAACTTAAGCACAAACTGGAAAACAAAACTAAAGCAAGGTGCCAAGTTGGGAATAAAGCAATGAAAACAAAACTAACAAATATGTTGAGAGGAAAGAAAATAAAGAAAGGAAAAAAAAATAGATATGTAAAGTTAAACAGAGGTAGATGAAGAAGATTTATATACATTAAAGATTAACTGAAACTGGAAAAGAACAGTAGGAAAGGCAAACAAAAGAATAAATGTAGAAAAATACAGTAGATTTTAAAAAATTAAAATTCTAAGAGAAAAGAAAAAAACCAAAAGAATAAAGAAAAAAGTAAAACTCCACAGAACTGCAAAAGCCCAGTGTAGAGGCAGAGGTTTATAACAACATTAGAAAATGTGACTGAATATACACATATACATATACACCCACAAGCAAAATCAAAACAGTCCAACAAAAATAAAGTACAGTAGATTGACCCAGTGAACAAAAGAAACAAAAAAATTATATCTACCAGAACAAAACTAATTAAAGCACAAACTGAAATAGAAAACTAAAGCAAGGTGTCAATTGGGGGATAAAGCAATGAAAATAAAACTAGCAAATATGTTGACAGGAAAGCAGAGAAAGTAAAGAAAGAATAGGTATGCAGAGTTAGAGGTAGATAAAGAAGACTTATGTATGTTAAAGATTAACTTCAAGGGGAAAAGAACAGTAGGGAAAGCAAACAAAGAAATAAATGTAGAAAAAATAATAATAGGTTTAAAAAATTAAAAGAAAAGAAAAGAGGAAACTCCACAGAACTGCAAAAGCCCAACTAAGCGGCAGAGGTTTATGACAACAATAAAAAATATGACTGAGAAAAAAAGCTCAAAAGCTTAGTTGGATTTCTTGCCAATAAAATTGACAACTACAACAGAGGAGGGAAAAAGGAGGAAAAAATCCAACAGCATCTACAGAACAAGTCAAAATAAGAATAATAAATGTTTTTCTTGAGTCACTGCTCTCAGAGTCCTTTCCCTCACTCACCTCCCTAGGATGCCCTCCAACTCTGTGCTGGTCTCTGGACCTGCTGTGGGGGCAGCTCAGATTCGAATCTGGTCCTGCTCCTGTGTGTTCTTGCCTCCAGTGTCCACAGCTATCAGAGCTAGAGCGTTTTCTTTTGTGGGAGCTCTCAATGGCCTTTTATCTATTCCATGGACGCAGGGTCTGCTTAGTTGATCACGTGGTTTTAATCTGCAGCTTGTACAGATGGTCTTTTGGGTCTTCTTCCTTAGCCACACTGCCCCTGGGTTTCAATTGTGGTTTTATTTCCACCTCTCCATGAGAGTCGACCATTGGGGTTTGCTCCTGAGGCTGCCCTGGAGGACTAGGGTCTGCCCCAGTGAGGGCCAGGCGTGGAGGTGGTGCAGCTGCTTGGCTTGCGGGGACCCTGGCGGCGCCAAGTGTGCAGGGACACGGACTGCCTCCGCTGCAGGAGTCATGGCCCTGTCAGTCTTTTTTTGAGCCTCTTGTAGCTGGCGATCAGAAGGCCTCCGTGGCCAGTCTGTCTCCATAGCTCCGCCCCTTCAGGCACTTAGAGGTCCTTCTCTGTTGCTTGGGTGCGTCAGGCAGTTAAAGGGGCAGCCTGGGTGGGGTCCTACTCTGGAGTTCAGGGCATCCGTCACTGAAAGAAGCACGCTGGCTGGTATCCTAGTCTGATTCAGTGCATCAGGCATTTGATGGGCCAGCCTCTCTATTGTTCAGCTGCTGATGCTGGCCTGTGGGAAGAGAGAGACTATGGTGTGACTCAGCAGTATTGCCTTGCTTTCATGGCTGCCTGGCCTTCCTCCACCAGCATTTCCCACCACGATCTCCTTCCTCGCATCCCCTTGATCCATCTGTCTGCAGTCAACAGCAGGCCTTGCCCTGGGATTGCTCCACATTCCCTAAACTCCAGCTCCCAGTGCTGCACTTCCAGGAGATCAGCATTCCTGTCCAGGGTATGTATGGCTGCAGCAAGGACTGTCTGATTCTCATTCCATTTAGGCTGCCACAGATCAGCTGTTTCACCCTCAACCTTAAATGTTTCTCCTGTGACTCAGACAGTTGCCCCACTGTAGGGATCGGACCCCCTGCTTCAATTCCCCTACCCACTGTGGGCAGGTCCAGTCCTACTAACAGTCCTGTTTGTCCCCCTAGTTCCTTCGTCCCTCCGAGTTTTGAGTGGTTCTATATATTCTTTTCCACTGGTCAGGTCCTCCTGTCCACTCTCCGCTGGTGTTCTGCATGCACTTCTGTGTCTGAAGGTGTGTTCCTGATGTATCCGTGGAGAGAGATGTACTCCACGTCCACCTACTCCTCTGCCATCTTTTTCCCTCCTAAATTTTTATTCTCATATCTGCTTTCCTCCTTTGTACCAAGTCATGGTCACCAGACAGGTTACCCTTCAGCCCTCACTGTGCCCAGAGCTGGGCAGCTCTAGTTATAGTCAGGAGTCAAGCTAATTCTGTGGGAAACGTCTTGATGGTTAAGGTGGTAGAACAGTGGGAAAGAAGGTGTTCTGAGCTTGGAAGATCACAGTCTCCCTGCTCCTAAGCTGCAGGTGTCTGCTGTCTGTGTTCTCCATCCTGGGCAGCCACCGCCCACACTCATTCAGAGGTTGTCCATAGTAGGCCAGATGAGCAGGGGTATCTCGACCTGACAGAACTCTCCACGGGAGTTCTAGAATGTGATCATTTCAGGACATCAAGTAGAATTAGGAGCAGCGTCAGTGTCACCCAGACAGATGTCATAGGGGACCAGACTTAGCCCCGCACCATTAACAGCAGGAAGTGATCTCCTAGTCAGGAGACTTGGGCCTGCAGCTGCCCAGCACCTACCAGGAGGATGAAAGAATCCCTTCTGGACACAACAGAAACAAACCTGTTCACTTTTGACCTGGGGCTTCCACAACAGTAGGTTTGAAGCAATGTGTGTATCTATGCGGCTGTATGTGACCATAACCTAAGTTTCACAAAGCATTCCTTTTGTGGGATGCCCTCTGATTTTTAAAAAATTGAGCTTTACCTTTGTAAAATACATGATGTTACAACCCAATAACTTGATTTCGTAATCCACTAGTGGGTCACAATATCTGAAAACACTGTTCTGTTGTATCATATTGTGGGAACTTTGGTAGTTCTTTCCAAATCAGCACTTCACTTTTACCCAGTGTCTCATCTTCCTGTGTTAGTTCTGTCTCTATGATTACATTATCTGCTGATTGTAGAGAGTTCTTGGCATGGAATGGTACAGGCACTTTGGTCAATATGCAGTTCCACATTAAAGCACGCACCCCCTCAGGTATTATTAAAGAGTGGTTGCTGAATTTCTGTTTGTAACTCCATCACAGGGATCTCCCGCCACTTGCCCAAGGAGTCTGCTTCCTTCACCTTGTCTGTTACCATCTGCTGAATTTCCACCTTTGCCTCCTGTTTCTTCTGGGCTTGGTTTGCTCTTTGGGAAACTTTCAGCCTTAATCTGTGCCATATTAAACTTTGCCTTCCCCTCTATACCTTCTCAACCCCTTTTACTTTCTTAGGCATCCTGCCACTGCCTTGCCTCTCAGGCCTTTCCAGTTGGTTTATTTGCGTGAGTAAATGGTTGTGGAGTCTTACACAGTCACTGTTCATGAG
The DNA here is from genome assembly GCF_910594005.1 of Cervus elaphus. Classification (NCBI taxonomy): domain Eukaryota; kingdom Metazoa; phylum Chordata; class Mammalia; order Artiodactyla; family Cervidae; genus Cervus; species Cervus elaphus. The sequence continues at coordinate 13,608,040 of NC_057838.1, read as the reverse complement.
CATGATCACGACACACCATCGTGGTGATGACTTGGTCCAAGCAGAGGAGTAGGAAAATCAAGGGGCATCCAAGAAGGTAGCCCTTTGGTGACAAAAGGCTCAGTGTCACTGCAGAGGCAGTGTCTGTGCAAAACACCTTCCTGAAATATTTGCCAAATCCTTTCTTGGCTTCAGCAGACAGTGGCCTGGGCTGAGAGGAGGTGTGACATCCCCAGCACCTTGTTACCTGAGCTTATTTCAAACATGGAGTTGATAATATTTAACTTGCATGTTAAATAAGACAGTTGTGAAGTACAGACCTGGCATCTCGAATGTAAGACATGACCAAAGCGTATAACCTTTGTTCTCGTTTGTGTAAGTTCTCTATTGCTCAGTCGTAAGTCACTGCTGAGTGCGCAGATTGAAACCATTTGTGCTTATTGTCTTACAGTTCCTATAGATCACAAGTCTGGATGCAGCATTGGTGTGTCCTTTGCTCTGGGTATCACAAAGCTGAAACCAAGGGGTGGCTGGGTTGTGCTCTCTTTGGAGCTTGGGTCCTCTTGTAAATTCATTCAGTTGTTGACAGGGTTCATATTGTAGGACTGAAGTCCCAGTTTCCTTGCTGGTCGGCTGGGGGTCGCATTCAACTCTTGGAGACCACCCTTAGTCCTAGCTCTCTTTTTCAAAGCCACAGAGGGCCCCCTGGTCTGCTACTGCTGTCTTATATAACATACCACCTTATGTAATGTTTCATAATCATGGGAGTGACCATCCCATCATAGTCACAGGACCTGCCACACTCAGGGGAGGAGGTCATGCAGTCCGTGCACTCTAGGGGGGGGCGGCATCTTGGGGCTGTCTTTGAACTCTCTCTACCACATCATCACATTTATCTTCGGATCTAACTTAGTTGCTCAGGACTCTTGTCTTTGCAAATTTGTGGTCAGAAACAGTCCCATCTCTTTGTGTTTACTATTAGTTGTCTGAACTCCACATACTCTGGAAGGCAGAAGCCCTTTATCTCCCTTGAGTGCGCCACCCTACACACACACACACATATACACACACACCCATACACACACACCACACACACACACCCCAAGGAGTCACTGTGGATGGTGCACACACACACACCACACACACACACCACACACACACACACACACACACACACCCCAGGGAGTCACTGTGGATGGCGCTGTGTGTGGTGTCAGCAGATGATGGACACACACACACACCCCCAAGGAGTCACTGGATGGTGCTGTGTGTGGTGTCATCAGATGATGGACACACACACACACACACAACCCCAAGGAGTCACTGTGGATGGCACCGTGTGTGGTGTCAGCAGATGATGGACACACACACACACCACACACACACCACACACACACACACACCCAAGGAGTCACTGGATGGCGCTGTGTGTGGTGTCAGCAGATGATGCTGTCCGTGCAGGGCCGGTGCAACGCTGGCCTGGTCCCTGGCTGCCCTGCCCCCGCGTTCCCTTTTGTCTTCCACGCTCTGCTCAGCCTCCTCTCCACACTGCAGCTGGAGGGCTGGCAGCCCTGGGGCCAGGATCCTCTCCGAGCCCTGAGGCCCTTGTGCTGTTCGCAGCCAGGCTGGATGTCTGCCTGGTCTGTGTTCAGATGTCAGCCTGTCACTGAGTCATCCTTGAATACCTGGTTTGACGTTGTATCACCCACCACTCCTTCCCCACTGCTTTCAACCTGCCGGCTTCTACTTTAGTTCTCACCGTGTGGAACTTACTGCCATCTAACCCCATTCATGTTTTTCGTGCCTGTTGTTTGTCCCCTCCTTCTAGAAAGAAAGCTTCTGCATGTCTCTCTGTTAGGGTTTTATGGCTCCCCCCAGATGCAGCACAGGCTGAGTTCAGAGTGGCAGCTCGGTGACTGTTGCGGATGCTTGGGTTGTGAGAACTGGTCGTGCTTTTTAGCACACATTTTGGTGCTCTACTAGCTGTTGGTTGCGTAAAACAAGCTAGGCAGATTTTAGCTTATGCTCCAGCATATAGGAGCATCCCATCAAAATCAAGAATTTCAGCCAGTAGACAAAAGTTCATGTTCGTGGACTATAGGAGGAATGGGCATATGGGTGTGTGTGAGATGGCAGTGGTTTGGTGGGGGTCTCTCTGCCCAGTTTGTCCTCGAAATGACAAAGGATATAGCAGTGATTGGGTGCTGAGTGTTTAAAGAGCTCGAGGCCCCAGGAGCCAGACAGGGAGAAGCAGCACTAGAGCTCAGATGTGTGGAGTTCCATTATAACTCATAATGCTCCATCTTAGCTAATATTTTATAGGGAGCTATTTTCTACATGTTCTTCTACATAAAACAAATCAATTTGTACTGGAATTACCTGAAAATTCAGTGTCCAAAGTCTTGGATCAAACTGTGTATTTCTCCCAACTACTCTTTTTTTTAAGAAGAAAATTGGCAGGAACTTGATAGATCCTAATTCTGTGATCATTTAATATTATTGAGAAACAGCCTTACCCCTCAACACACACCCAACCCACTACCACTTGGACTGAAGTTGCTGAAAGTGTGTCTGTAAAAGCCCAAATGCAGAAGCTTTCATAGCTTCTCTCTTTTCTTAGAGAAAGCGGGGCTGGGGAAGAGTGAGGATGTTGGAGGAGTCCAGGCTGACCCCTGGGAACCTTGGCCCTGCACTGGGCCTGTCCTTGGAGAGTGAGGGCCTTGCTCAGAGAGGAAGGGCACTGAGCAACATGAGTGCGGCATCGAGGGGGCAGGACAGGTGTGAGCAGCCGTGGCCCTCGTCAGCAGTTTAGGTGAGGGTGAGGCCTTCAGACTCAAGGCAGTGCTGTCAGGAGGCCCTGCCCTCCCTCGCCTTTTGCTTACGGGGAAACTGAGGCTCGTAGATGTTGAGTAACTTGCTAGCAGTCTTGCAGCTGCTAAGTGGCAAGACCAGGACTAAACCGCAGAACTTGTCCCGCTTCATCACCTCTGCACTTAAGCTCGCTGGCCTTGTTGATGCAGGTGCCCGTCTTCTGACGTGGACAGCACTGCCCAGCGCCTGCAGCCTGCGATGCTCCCCTCTGGTTTCACGCAGGTCTTTCCTCATCCAGTCACAGGGCCTCCGCAGAAGGAAACCACTGTGATTCTGCCCACGGGGATGTGTAGCAAACAGATGCTTTGGATGACACTGTCCCCTCTCAGTGCCTTCTGTTTGGGCCGCCACAGCTCTGCTAGTTTCATAAAATGCGGCGGTGGCAGTTGTGTCCTTCACCCTGAGATCTGCCTGGACCCCCCAGTTGGCCCAGCCCTTCTCCTGCGGGAAGCTGACAGCCTGTGCCCTCTCTCCCACAGATGCCGCCCCTACGAGGACTGCTGTGGCTCCAGATGCTGTGTGCGGGCCCTCTCGATACAGAGGCTGTGGTACTTTTGGTAGGTCACGACTCTTCCAGGTCTCGGGTGCTCCCCCCTTCCCCAGGGCTCTGCCCAGTCAGTCTGTCACAGCCAAGGTGACGCCGCCTCCACCGGAGGTCGTGGTCTCCGGGTGGCCTATCAAGAAAGCAGGTATGTTTGGGCTGGCTTTGTTTCAAGTGCTTCTGCTCACAGAGTTTGCAGAAAGCTCATCCCCGTTTCCTCAGGCTTGTGGCTGGGAAAGAAGAGTTATTCTTTGGGAAGCTGGACTGCACAGCAGCTTCATCCTTCAGCAGCTCCTCCACCAATGTCTGAAATGGATTGAGGCTGCCTGTCTTAATCAGAGAATCAGCAGATCTTGCTATAAGGTTTCTGCTGCCTGGAATCTTCCATATTCACATTGTGTCAGCTGAGTCCTAACTTTCAAGACAGCCTGCTTCCTTATCCATCTTCCAGCTCTACTGGAGGAACTTGAAAGAGCTGTCCAGCATCTGTAAGACTGTAGCTCAGGAGAGAATAAGGGATAAAGCTGACAGAGTCCTGAAGGATGGTGCAGAGTTTCCAGTAAGGAGAGGAACCTCCTGTGAGTTGCTGTCCTCAGAGGATGCCTGTAAGGAATGCCTTTGGACATAAGGAATGTCTGAAGACAGGCCTTTGCTGACCCCATGGCAGGAGCCACTTGGCTTTTTTGTGAGATTTTGCTATTGGCCTCCTGACGACTGTTCCTAATGTTTGGTTATGGAAACCAGCACCATCGAGGACACCACATGCCGTGCTTTCTGTCACGGGAGAGCCTCTTCATTTTCACCATCACTGCCTCCTTGCTGGACCTTGGCCGTCTGGGGGCTGGACTCACCTGTCACATGGGGCCCTGAACGGTGCCAGGCTGTCACTAGCCTCTCCCCACCTCCTAGCTGCGAGCACCTCAAACTGTAATAGCAGGAGAAATCTTTTAGCCTGAGACTTTTGGAATGTAAGCAGCTCTGGCATTTCAGAGCTTTGCCTGGCTTCACCCACGTGTTCCCTCAGAACTTGTGGCTAAGGGTCCCGTAAGGGATCAACAGTGCTTCACATTGGCCTGGAGCACCAGACAAATGATGATGAGGCTCTGGAAGTGCTCCCAAGAGGAGAAAACTTGTCAAAGTTTAGGTCTTATGTGATTAGAAAGAAGGCAAAGTTGAGAGTCCAGGAGAACTCTGTGGGCCTGGCTGCCAGAGCAGCTTCTGTTGACCTTTCCTGGAAACGTCCTCTGAACTGGTAGCTGGTGCTTCCAGGTTGTTGGCCCGTGTCCCTTGTCAGGGTCAGGGCACCTCAGCAAGCCAGTGGGTCCCTACACAGAGGCATCTCATGAGCGCCGTGAAAGGAGGGCAGGTCTCCAAGCTCGGGATGCCAGATGCCAGAAGGTTTGGTCTAGTTCTTTGGGTTGAGATTCTGATACCAGCTTCTAAACCAGGGAAAATGCTGGCTTGAAACTCAGCATTCAGAAAACAAAGATCTTGACATCTGCTCCTATCACTTCATGGCAAATAGATGGGGAAACAATGGAAGCAGTGACAGACTTTATTTTCTTGGGCTCCAAAATCACTGCAGATGGTGACTGCAGCCATGAAATTAAAAGATGCTTGCTCCTTGGAAGAAAAGCTATGACAAACCTAGACAGTGTATTAAAGAGCAGAGACATCACTTCGCCAACAAAGGTCTGTATAATCAAAGCTATGGTTTTTCCAGTAGTCATGTACAGATGTGAGAGTTGAACCATAAAGAAAGCTGAGTGCTGAAGAATTGATGCTTTCGAAGAGTGGTGCTGGAGAAGACTCTTGAGAGTCTCTTAGACAGCAAGAAGATCAAATCAGTCAATCATAAAGGAAGTCAACACTGAATATTCATTGGAAGGACTGATGCTAAGGCCAAAGCTCCAATACTTTTGCCACCTCATGCAAAGAGCCAGCTCGCTGGAAAAGACCCTAATGCTGGGAAGGATTGAGGGCAGGAGGAGAAGGGGGTGACAAGGGATGGTATGGTTGAATGGCATCACCAATTCAATGGACATTAGTTTGAGCAAAGTCTGGGAGGTAGTTCACTGTTTCCTTCAGGACAGGGAGGCCTGTCATGCTGCAGTCCATAGGGACACAGTTGAGCAAATGAACAACAACAAAACCGGGGATACAGCCAGAGAACACTTTGAGATGCAAGCCCCAGCTGAAGTCTGAGGACACTTGGTTTTCGCTCCATGCACTCCTTCTCTCAGTAACGTGTCTGTTATGTACCAGGGTCCTATGGAGAGGCCCTATGGCAGCTGGGCTTCTGAAACAGATCTCTAAACACATGGAGAGTTTTAAGCCAATGTTCTGGAAACAAAGCACGCAACTTCTGATGGCAGAAAAGTTGGGGAAAGCTGCATGGCTTCTGTCTGGATCTCAGAGAAGAGGGCCCTCCTTGCAAAAGGGACCTGCACATTTCAGGGGCAGGACCTTAAGAATGGACCTGGTGAGAGAGGGATGATGGGGAGCTGGTGTTGGGGGGAGGTTTGAGGGGAGATGTAGGAGGTTGGGAGGAGGGAGCTGGGCATGGAGCGAATGGAGGGCTGTTCTCCAACCTGGCTCCACTTGACTTTGGAGGATTTGGGGTTCCTTAGCATAGCACAGAGGTTTTGGCAGAGAATGTGTTTGGAATTCAGCTCTAACATCTTAAGTAATCCTTACCTAGGGTAGTCTAATGCAGGCCCCAGGAGTAGGAACGGTGTCTAGTTGGCAAGCACACTGGGACAGAGTGCAGTCTGGCAGGTAGTGCTGCCTGCCGTGGGGCGCTTGCAGAGTGGGGCATTCGGGCCCAGGGAGGCTCTGCTGCTGCCTAAGACCTGCAAACCACTGGGGAGGAGGGCAGGAAGAGACTGCAAAAACAAACTGAATTGAAGAAGCCGGGTTACTTTTAATGATAGAAAAGGCACAAACTTCCTCTCTTAATCCCAGGAATGCTCCCCATACCTGCTCAGCAATGACAGAGAACTTCGAGAATTGCTTTTCTTACCTTGACACCCCTTTCCTCTTTGCTACCAGAAGTTCATTCCCCTGCCCCTCTCTTCTCCGACTGCTGTTTCGGTAAGGAGCAATGTGATGATGGCTGCTCCAGGAGCCAGGAGTGGGTCTGCTACCGCAACTGTGCTCTTGTTTGCTTGCACCCACTTGTTCTCTAGCAGTCCACGCTGTGAGGTGCATGTCACTTACATTTGTCTCGGAAAACGTGTATTCCATTTGAATTGAACCGGGGTCTCCTGCATTGCAGGCAGATTCTTCACGAACTGAGCCATCAGGGAAGCCCATTCCAGTTGACAGATAAGCCAAAACTATCATTTTGGGTTATCTCATGGAAGAGACCAAGAACTCTCATGGTTTCTGCGTGTCCAACACAGGGAGCCTGGACCTTTGGGAGTGAGCAGGGGTGTAAACCCTCATGCACAGTCACCTCCGTGTGCCTTGCATTTCTGCTCAGATATTTACAGTTGGACCCAGGGTTGAATGTAAGGCTATCATGGAGTCCAGACGAAGTTGCCCATTTTAGATTCCAGCTTCCGACTTGGGAGTAGGGGCTTTGTTTTGCACTATTTGGGGTTTTCCTGCTCCCCAGGACTGCACCCCTCTAACCCCTTCCCCATCTGCAGCTCATAGCTGTCCTCTTTAGGCCTCTCGCCCACCCAACTTTTCCTGTTGGGGCACCTATATAGTTCCTTTCTACCCAGAGACATCTTCACTTCCCTTCAGTTTGTCTCTTTCCATCATTCAGAATTCAGCTCAGAGATTGCCTTGAAGGAAAAGAAGCTTTTGTGATCTCCCTTAGTCTGGCAGATACCCTCATTAAACCTCTTGTTGCACTGAATTGTACCCTTGAAATGATGAACACGGCTGTGTGTTATATGAATTCCTCCCTCCAACCTGTGTTGCACCCTTCCTCTTCTTTCCTGGCACCATCAGACTTGTAAATAAATAATTTTGTTACTTTGTTGCTTACTGTCCTCCTCTCCTATGACAACTCAAGTTCAGTGAGGATGAGGCCCCACCTGTCTTACCCCTTATAATGCAAAGACTGATGCTGGGAGCCTGGCAGGTAATGCAAAGACTGGTGCTGGGAGCCTGGCAGGTGCTTCAGAAATTTTGTTGGATTAATAATGAATTAGACGAAAGATTAGGAAGCCACGGTTTTAGTCCTCTTCTGAATCATTTCCTGTCTGGTGCCCCTCATCTTGGTTCCTTCTCAGTGTTCCATGGTGTCTGGTAAATACTTATTGATTAACAGCCTTAGCTCTTAATATCGTGTTCATATTTTCAAAACCTTTATTGTCTAGTCTTTCCTTAAATTACATTCGTGTGTGGACAGGGGCCTTTGACCAGGACATGGCCAGCTCTGCTATGAGTGCATCCTTCACAAGAATGTGTGTATTGTGTGAGGTTCTGGCAGGTTCTGTGAGTCCCATCTCACGTCCGTTTAGAGATGGACAAGTTTCTCAGCTATGTCTGTGTGGAACAGTCAACTTGGACCTGCTCAAAATGATTTCCCCTGTTTCTAGAAAAACTAGGTGAATGCTGCAGTGAGATGGGAAGTGCCATTCGTTCATTTTTTATCGAATGCCAGTGATCCAACAGTCACTGAGAATCCTCAGATGATTTCGACAAACATCTGATCCTTCAAGGAGTCAGCTCTTGTCCGTTAGACTGTGGGGTCACAATAGAAGGTCCAGCCATACTCAGAACCTAGAGATTTAAAAACAGCTTTTAAAATGAATTATGAGTATTTTCTCTATTCCTATAGTTTCTCTAAAATTAAGATGTGCTCTAGAAAGGGCACTTCAAAAATTTTTTATAGATGTTCATATAATAAAGGAGAGGAAACTGTTAGAAAGGATCCCATGCTTACTCTTCTCGCTTTAACAGTAAAGAAAACTGATGGGGTGGGGGGATGAGGACAGTGAGAACCAGCAGTAGTCTTCAAGCAGGATTGAAAAGGCATCTTCTGTTTTGATTAAATGTTGAGTTGAGGTCAGGACCATGGACAGGGAAAAACTGTACCAACCCTTTGAGGCCAATAGTCATTTGGAGCTTTTGAGGCAAAATGTTCACTCTGAGAGCTTCTCCATGCTAGTGGCCTCCAGCCAGGGGCTCCCAGAGCTCTGCTGGCTGGGTGTCTCCCTGGTTCCTCCACTGGGACCATTCCTGGGGCCAGCGGCCAGGTAGGACCAGCCAGGGGAGCCCTGCCGTCTACCTGGGCCTGTGCCCAGGCCTCACCCTGTGCTCTCACCCAGGTTCCTCCTGATGATGGGTGTGCTCTTCTGCTGTGGAGCCGGCTTCTTCATCCGGAGGCGCATGTACCCACCACCGCTGATTGAGGAGCCGGCCTTCAACGTGTCCTACACCAGGCAGCCCCAAAACCCCACTCCAGGTCAGCCAAGCCCTCTGCCCTTGTCTGTCCTCCTTGCAGTGTACATGTCCTCTGTAAGCATTTGCTCAGGGCCCCGCCACGGACTATGCTGAAAGAAAACTTCAGGCCACATTCATTCCTTCATAAGAAATTCATTGTCTGTTGTATTATATGTCTGTCACCTCATATTCTTACCTTATTATTGGTGCATCTTTTATGCACATTTATGCAGTTCATGGGGGCTTCCCAGGTTTCAGTGGTAAAGAATCTGCCTGCAATACAAGAGACACAGTTGATATCAGCTAGATCCCTGGGTTGGGAAGGTCCCCTGGAGAAGGGAATAGCAGCCCACTCCAGTATTCTTGTCTGGAGAATCCTGTAGACAGAGGAGCCTCATGGGCTACAGTCCTTGGGGCCGCAAAGTCAGACACAACTGAGCATGCACACATACATGCATTTGTGGTTCATGTATGCACATTGTTTTCTCTTTTTTCTCAAAAATTATTTCACATATAAATTTTTATGTAGAAAGTGTAATATTCTTGCCATTCTTAATGCTTCTGGACTAAATATTAATCACCTTGTGTGTGTGTGTTAGTTATGCTAACATAACTAACATGTTAGTTAGACATGCTCAGTCATGTCTGACTCTGCAAACCCCATGGAATGTAGCCCACCAGACTTCTCTGGCCATGGAATTCTCCAGGCAAGAATATTGGAGTCGATTTCCAGGGACTCTTCCTGACCCAGGAATCGAACCTGGGTCTCCTGCATTGCAGGCAGATTCTTTACTGCCTGAGCCACCAGAGAAGCCCATTAATCATGTTACTAAATGATAATTAGCTTAGTCTGTCATTGCTGGTCATTTGTTTTCTTTTGTTTTGCTCTTTATTGCTTCACTCAGTAAGCATGTACTGTGTGTTTATTAGTATCATGAGTACTTGCTAATTCTGCCGCTATACACATTTTTGCACAAGTTACATTCGGCCTATTTATGGAACATTACCCAGAGTGGTGCCCCAAGGTCAAAAAGAATTCGTGGTTTCTTAATTCTTGTAAAACCCTGCTTTAACTGTCTAAACTCAGACACACTGTAGTGGGTGACTCCCAGTTTCCCCGGGGACACAGGCCGGTTCCTTGTTTTGAGAGTACACTTGAGGAGGGGGTGTGCGAGGGGCTCTGCGGGGCATGCCCCTGGAGCTCCCGTCTTTCGCCGTGTGGTGGGCTGGGGGCTGCATGGCTCCCTGGTGCCTTGAGGGTCGGGGGCAGGGTTTCTCTATTCCTCACACACTGCAGAGGGAGTCGGAGTTCCAGGAGCAAGTTCTGGTTGGGTTTTTACAGAAGTTCAGGTCTATAATGTAAGCCATAAGGTCTGCTGTACATAGTGAGGCCTGTAGTTAATAACACTATCATATACTCACAAATTTGCTAAAAGTGGAGATCTCTTTTTCCGCATTGAAGGATGGTTGCTTGACAATGTTGTGCTAGTTTCTGTTTTACAGCAAAGTGAATCAGCCAAATGTATACACATATCCTCTCCCTTCTGGACTGCCTTTCCATCTCGGTGACCACAGAGCATCACGTAGAGCTCCCTGCACTATTCATAGTAGCCATCCCATGCATCGCGGAGTCAGTCCCAGTCTCCCAATCCACCCCACATCCCACTTCCCCTCTTGGTATCCATAGGTTTATGGCAGATATTGTGGTGATGGCTTCACAGTGTATTTTTATTTCTGAAGTCATCAAGTTGTAGACATTAAATGTGTTCACCTTTTTGTATGTCAATCAAACCTCAAAGGAAAAAGAAGTTGGAGACTGAGTGTGACAAGAGCTCGCTATCTCTCTGTGCTTTAGACAGAGATACGGGGATGGTCATTTGCTCATCTGTTCTTTTATAGTTTTATTCTACCAGGTACTCTCTGGGATTTAAAAAAAAATCAACTTTATTATTGTTTAAAATGTTGCTAAAAATCTGAATATGTATTTTTCACAACAGTTCAGGGGTTGTTGTACCTTAAACTTTCTCTCAAGGTTAGTACCACTTTTCATGCATAAGTGGATTTTTATTCTTTCCTATTTTGAAATGTTTATATAGTTTCAGATCTGCTCCAACATATGGCAAAGTGGAAATTTTCACTTAAAATGAGAGGTCAAACCTAAATTTTATCAGGATTAGTCTGACTTTGGGGGCCTTTGATTTCTTTTTTCAAGAAGCAGACAATAGATCAGAGAAGTGGGTAAAAGACTAATGAATTTCCTTTTCCTTCTGCCTTCATGACATGGATTTTTAGTGTCCCATGTGGCCAGAGATCAAGATACTGTGTGTGCTCGGCCCATGGTGTCAGGCCTGGGCTGGCCTAGGGCGCACAGCTCCCACGGAGTGTCCACAGCCTCTCAGTTTCCAAACACAGAGGCCCTGCAGCCTGTCACCCGCTCTCCTCATCCTCGCCTCTTTCTGCATTGCAGTGCGCACGTCTTTCTGACTGGAATCCTCAGTCCCCCTATAATAAATATGTCATCAATCCTACAAGTCTTCCTTCCTTCAGAGTCTTACCTCACCCCTGAGCAATGCCTACTAAAGATTTTCCAGTCACTAGTCTCTGCCAGTTCTCCTCTGTCGTCCATGTTGCCACCAGAAAGTTCTTTGGGGACAAAAGAAGCACATAGGTCATGCTGTTCTCCTGCTTAAGATAGTACATGGGGTCCTCTTTTTTCCACATCCTTGTCAACAAGTGTTGACACTTGTTTCTTATTTTTGGTAACAGCCACTCTGACAGGTGTGAGGTGACAGCTCTTTATGGTTTTATTTGCATTCCTTGGTCAGTGGTGTTGAGCTGCTTTTCATGTACCTCTTGGCCATCTAGATATCTTCTTTGGGAAAAAGTCTGTTCAGATCCTCTGCCTATTTTTAATCAGGTTGTTTGGGTTTTTGTTGTTGAGTTGTAAGAATTCTTTGTGTCCTGAATATTAACCCTTATCAGATATATGATTTGCAAATATTTTCTCCCATTCAGAAGGGTGCCTTTTTGTTTTGACAATGGTTTCCTTCACTGTGTGTTTGTGTGTCTTTGCTTTGGTTTCCCTTGCCTGAGGAGACATGTCCAAAAAGATGGGGCTAAGACTGATGACAGAGCTTACTGTCTGTATTTTCTTCTAGAAATTGTATGGTTTCAGGTCTTATAATCAAGTCTTTAATCCATTTGAGTAAATTTTTGTGTATGGTATATGATAGTGGTCTAGTGTGATTCTCTTGTATGTAGCTGTTCAGTTTTCCCAACTCCATTTGTTGAAGAGACTGTCCTTTCTTCAGTGCATGTTTTTCATCTTTTTTTTTTTTGTAAATTAATTGTTTGTGTCTGTGTGAGTTTATCTCTGAGCTCTTAATTCCGTTCCATTGATCTCTGTGTGTGTTTTTCTGCTAGTACTGTGCTCTTTTGATTCTTATAGCTTTGTAGTATCATTTGAAATCGGGGGTAAGGGGGTGTGATACCTCTAGCTTTGTTCCTTTTTTTTTCTCAGGATTGCTTTGGCTATTTGGGGTGTTTGGGTTTCATATAAATTTTAGAATTTTTTGTTCTATTTCTGTGATAAAAAATGTCATCGGGATTCTAATAGTGATTGCATTGAATCTGTGGGTTGCTTTAGGTAACATGGACATTTCAACAGTGTTGATTCTTCTAATCCATGAGTATAGGATACTTTCAGTTTCTTTGTGTTATCTTCAATTTCTTTCATTAGTGTCTTACATAGGCCTTTTACCTCCTTGGTTAAATTTATTCCGAGGTATTTTATTCTTTCTCTTGTAATTATAAATGGGATTGCTTTCTTAGTTTCTCTGTGTGCTAGCTCATTGTTAGTGTATAGAAACAACAGTGACGCTTGTGTACTGATTTTGTACCCTGCCACTTTACTGTGTTTGTCTGTTATCTCTAATATTTTTTGTTGGAGTCCTTAGGGTTTCCTGTATCATGGTGAGCTTTAATCTCTATGTATACTTTGGGGTCCTCACTGGGCTGGGTCCTGAGTGCTAGGACTCATGTCTCAGGCACCAAGCTGATTTACATCTGCCAGCTGAGTGAACGGTCAGCCTGGGGCAGGGATTTGCCACGGCCACACTTGCAGCCTCAATCAATCCATATTTACTTCCCACCCGCTCAGGTGCTGCAGGTGCCTGGGACTGCAGACCGCAGCCTGGGTTCCAGCCCTCGCTCACCCCACTGTGCTCTGTAGGCTTCGCACAACCGTGTGTGGAACACCGTGTCATTGCACAAGTACAGTCACTGTGTGATGAGAGGTGTGCAGAGAAAGTTCCCGATGCTGGCAAGCCACGTGAATGGGAGGCACAGTCTGGTGTATGGATGGAAGGAACCGAAGAGTGGAAGTATATTTAAGAGGAAGTAGGCAGGAGGGGCTGGAGACTGAGGAGCAGCCAGCAAGGGCCCTGTGCCTTCATTTGCTGCCAGCTTTTCACGTGTCTGCCCACTGAGACTTCTGAGCCTCAGAGTCCAGACAGCTCTAGTCAGTCCCACAATTTCGGCATCAAGGGCTGGTGCTCTTGTAGGCGAGGCGGACATAGGCGTCTAATGCAGCACAGACGCCACATCAACAATCCTGACTCTCCCTGGGGAGACGGGGGGTCACAATCAAGGGTCCAGCAGAGTGTCTCCCACTTCTCTGGTAGTTCAGTTTGGCCCGATTCTACCCTGCAGTTCGGGGCATTCAGAGAAATGGGGGCTGTTAATTCTCCTCCGCTACCATCTCATAATGCAGCCACCTGTGGGGCCTGTGGGAGGGGCCCCACCTTCTGCTGGGAGGTGCTGGTGTGGGAGCCTGCAGGGACCTACCATCCTCCTCCATATGTGCAGCATGAAATGTTCAGTCCCAAATGTACCAGAGCATCATAGGAAGGCTCGTTTTGTTCCATGGAAGTATACAGTTCCCATTCTTTCACCACCAGGTCCAGGGCTGTGTCCTTAGTTAATAGTGGGGTGTTTGGGAAGAATTTACTCGATTTTTTACAATCAGTGATAATGATGAAAAAATAGGATCTCTTAGTTTCTCTAATGGGGCCTGAAGACCCACCTCTTCCCATGGGTGGGTTTCAGCTGTGCGCTTTGGTGGGGTGGGGGGTAGTAAGGGCAGGCCGTGGGGGCAGACTGGGAAGGCAGCCTTGCGCTGACGGGCGCGCTGACCCCACGAGGTAGGCGCTCAGGCCCTGGAGGAGCCTGGCAGGTGTGGAGGGAGATGAGATCAGCGAAGGGAGCACGGGGTGCACCTGCCCATCTGCCAGGGGCTCTGCTTACCCTCTGCTGCTGGTCTAGGGGAGGGGAAGTAGATTCTGGTGGGTTGTGCTTATTCATGAAGAAGAAAAGGCAAGTTTTCTTCTTCTTCTTCTTCTTTTTTTTTTTTTAAGGCTTGGGAATACCCAGGAATTATCTTCCAGAGAATTTCTGCCTTAAGTGAGTTCAGTCAGTTAAGTCATTCAGTCATGTCCGACTCTTTGCGACCCCATGGACAGCAGCATGCCAGGCTTCCCTGTCCGTCACCAACTCCTGGAGCTTACTCAAACTCATGTCCATTGAGTCGGTGATGCCATCCAACCGTCTCATCCTCTGTCATCCCGTTCTCCCCCTGCCTTCAATCTTTCCCAGCATCAGGGTCTTTTCCAGTGAGTCAGTTCTTCGCATCAGGTGGCCAAAGGATTGGAGTTTCAGCTTCAGCATCAGTCCTTCCAATGAATTCAGGACTGATTTCCTTTAGGATGGACTGGTTGGATCTCCATGCCGTCCAAGGGACTCTCAAGAGTCTTCTCCACCACCACAGCAATACCACAGCAACACCACAACTCTGCCCTAAGAGTTGTGTTCAAAAGGCAAGTTTTAAGGAACCAGTACTCTTGCCCTGGAGGGCTGAGGGAGGGCACACTCGTCCTGCATGCAGAGGGGCACATGGAAGTGTTTCGGCAGGACCAGCTCCCCAGCCCAACAAGGCTGAGTACAGAAGAGCAGAGACCTGCACGTGATCAAGATGATCAAAACTGGGGTGGGGCATGGCAGCTTCACGGTTCTATGGCAGTGCTGTGTGTTGGAACAGGACTAGGTGGAAAGAGACTGGCTAACTAGATATGAAAGCTGAGGTGATGAGGTGGGGCTTCAAGAGCACCCAGAAACCAAAAGAAACAAAGCTTGAAGCTACCTGTGAAAGGCAGCTCACTAGGGCCTTTGCCAGCATGGAGAGCAGAGGCGTGCAGCGAAGCTGGTCTGGGGACTGGGGAGAGGCACCTGGATGGGGCGCCAGAAGGACTGAGGTCTGTTGGGCCTGGGGTGGGCACGTCTCTTTGCCTTGTCTGCAAAATGAAATTGCATAAAGAAAAGCGGTCCCAGTTATTGTCTTGTGTCCAGAGGTGGCCAGAGTGTGGCTGGAGACGGTTAGAGCTCCCTAAGAGCCTTCACCTTCCTCCCACGCCCCTGGCAGGGTCCTGGATATGCCCTTCTGGGTACTGAGGAAAGGTGGACTTTGTTCATTCAGAAAACACTGGCTGACTGGCAGTGACAAACACAGCCTAGTGGCCATGGGTATATTTGAAAGCTGGCAAGAGAGTAGATCTTAAAAGTTCTCATCACAAGGGGAAAAAATGTCCAACTATGAGATGATGGGTGATAATTCATTTGTGGTAATCACAATGTACATGATTACCAAATCATTATGCCATACAATGTTATATGTCAATAATACTTCAATAAAACTGGAGGACGTTTAGAACAGTGGGAAGAATGTAAAACCTTGGCTACAGCGGAACTGTGGGTCCGGAGGAGAGTAGGGCTGGATTTCATGGTGATCTGAGCAGGGCCTGAACTTGTGCACTTGAGACAATGTGGGGAGAGGGTTTGGGGCCACAAAGAAAAAGATGATGATGTTATGGTCTCTCTTCTTTATGGCATATTATGTGGCACTCAAATTGACAGTCAAGATGAGGGCTGTGGAACTGCGGCAGGACAAGCATGAAGCTGCATTTAGGGAGGAGGGTGAGCACTCTGTTACAGAGTGGTCCCATGTGTGATGACACAGGTGCATAAAGACTGGAGAAAACAGTCGGTAATGACATCTGTGATGTTAATATGGTTTAGCAGTGTTAACTGTCCTTAACAGTGGTTTCCTTTCATATGACTGGTGCTGGTTTTTAAAACACTTAGAAGTAGATGGAGTATTCCCCTTGGGAGATACTTTTTTTCCTTTCCATTAGTGAGCTTGTTGATGGTTTTCTGACTGTTCTGGCACCCCAATCATGTACTAAATCTGTCAACCTGCAGTGATGGTGTGGTGTGCATGCTAAGTCACTTCAGTCGTGTCCAACTCTTTGCAGCCCTGCGTACGGACTGTAGCCCGCCAGGCTGCTCTGTCCTTGGGATTCTCTAGGCAAGCGATGGTAGTGGCCTGAATAAGTGATGCAAACTGAAGGAGAATGGAAATAGTAGGAAGTATGTTTTGACAGTTAAATTACCCTCCAAATCAAAGTTGAAACACACACAGGGCTGCTTCAGTTGTGAAGACAAGCTGTTTGCCTTTTTTTGTGGGATGTGAGGGCCCTGGTGTTCATCTTTGTGTTGGCAGAATTTCAGCTATATAATCTCTACAAAGCCTGACAGGTCAGCCTGAAAGACCAGGTACCTAATACAGAGACAGCTTTCAACTCACTTCTTCCCCTCCTCCCAAAGAAGCAGTAAAAGAGGGCATCTTTGTGATGGCTGATCCTTGCAAGAGAAAACGCAAAGGGTCAGGCCTTCCTGCTCCCTTCCTCAGACTGATCAGTATGACCAGTATTTTGTGTATCTTCCAAGAAATAATCCATGATTGTCATAACATATGTATGAAAAAGAACATCTTTTTAATGCTGATAAAAATAACTTTGGATAATGAGGATATAACTTGAGTCATATATTGAATGACATCAAAGTACATAAAACAAAAACTCAAGAAATAGGGAAGTATGATGGAAACTCTCAAGTGTCAATGCATTGTTATTAATCTGCTCAAAATACAAAAATGAATGGAGTATTCAAAAGAATTTAGCAAATTGTCCACAACAAAGAAAGTCTGAGTACGTCTGCAAGAGCAGAAGCAACAGACCTTGGCGTCTGGACTAGGACAGTCTGGGGTCATTTCTCACCCGTGCCTGTGGCACATCTGGGAAGTGACTCCATCCTGCAAAGCCTCAGCATCTGGACTGTGAGGCTGAGCTCTTGGCGACCGTCGAGGGTGACTGCCTGTGAGATGATTCCACACCATGCTTAGCACAGGGCCTGAGACCTCAGAGTGAATGGCAGTAGTTGCTGCTACTAATATTACTAAAACTTGTAGCTGTAAGAAATGTATTCAACATAAATGAGCAAATTAATCATCTTCTAATCCGCTTGGAAATAAAAGAATTCTCCCCTAAATTACTCCTTAAGTAAATGAAGGGTAGGATGAGGGAAGACCCTGAAGTCCTGACCTGCTCCCACACCCTCGCTGCAGACCTCCCGCGCCACCTTCCTGTCGGGAGAACCTCAGCTCCACGGCTTCTCAGAGCCCTTCGCAGGTGTCCGCCAGCGCCGCCTCCAGAGCTGCACCTCTAATGGAGATACTCAGACGGCCTCCTAACCAGTCATCTTGCTCCCCCAGCCTCTACTTCAGTCTACGGATTTCCAGAAGAGCAAGCAGGGTGAAAACAGGAGTCAGAGCACAGTTCACAATCAGACCCCTCACAGTGGCCACAGGCCGTTTCTGACTGAGCGTCGCACCTCCGCCTGCCCTCTCTTCTCACCCACGTCTGCTGCCGTCTGTCCTCCTGGCCCCCGTTCCACTCTCGCTGCTCGTGGGCTCTGTGCTTTTCCGCAGAACTTGCAGACTGCCGTGCTGACGCCTTCACACTGGCTCCTTCTGCATCTGCCCCTGCCTCCCCCTGCACACGTGCTGCTCCTCCATCACCTGCTGCCCCTGCACGTGTAGCAGCTCCTCCCTCCCCTTCTCCCCCACACATCTGCTCAGGTTCGGCTCCTTCGTTTATTTCTAGCTGTTCCGCCTCCCAAAGACCTTCCCTTTGCAAACAGTGAAAAATTGCACTCTCTTTGTTTTCCCTTTTTATCCCCACTTTATTTTTATCTTTAGCACTGTCATCAGTAACATGCTACATACATTTCTTTTTATCTTTTTTATTTCTCTTAACTGCAAGTGCCATAAGGACTTGAGAATTTCCGTTTTCATCATTGCTGTGTCCTAGGTGTTCATAACCATGCTGGCAAATAGTAAACATTCAGTGTTTATTTAATTATCAATGTGGATTAAGTATTAATGGAATTAACAAGTTAATTAAGTATCAATGAAAAATTAATACAGAAACATAGGCAGTGTAAGTAAGCTGGCATTCAAAGTTAAATTCATGGCCTTATTCTTTGTTTAAAAGTTTAGAAAGCAAGTTAGCTGACCCCCTCCTTAAAAGAGGTTCAGAAATTAATAAAGTCACAAAAAGCAGTAAGACGAACATGATAAAAAATGTAAGTTAATCAAAGCAAAGAGAAAAATTGATTTGCAGATCTCAAAGTTAGTGCTTTGTAAAAAGCAATAAAAGTAAATGGTATTGCCAATATATATATCCAGAAAAAACTATAATTGGAAAATATACATGTACCCTGTGTTCATCAGAGCACTATTTACAGTAGCTAAGACATGGAGAGAACCTAGATGTCCCCTGACAGATGAATGGGTACAGAAGATGTGGTACATACATACACTACCACTCCACCATAAAAAGGATGAAATAAGGTCATTATCAGCCACACTGATGGACTTCTCACACTAAGTGAAGTAAGTCAGAAAGAGAAAGACATATACCACATGACATCACTTGTATGTAGAATCTAAAATATGACACAAGTGAAGTTATCTACAAAACAGAAACAGGCTCAGAGACAGAACAGACTTGTGGTTTCCAAGGGGGAAGTGAATGGGGAAGGGATGGAGTGGGACTTTGGGACTTCCAGATGCAAGCTATTGTAAATAGAATGGATAAACGCCTGGGTGCTCCTGTATAGCACAGGGAACTATATTCAATATTCTGTAATAAACTATAATGGAAAATAATATTAAAAGGATGTAAAACTTTGCTGTACAGCAGAAATTAACCCTACATTGTAAATCAACTACACACACATACAGTAAATTTTAAAAAGTAAATGACAATGCCATTCCCACCCTGATAAATCTAATTGGTAAAACTAGATAAAGAAAATATGAAATCATAAGTGAAAACATTACATACCCATAGGAGATTAAAAATGACAAAGAAGTACACCTGAAATGGAAAATTTGGTAAGATAAGAAATGTACGTTACCAAAGATGCATTAGAATATTGAAAATCTAAGTGGTCCAAAAAGCAAGCAAGAGTTTGAGGAAGTTTGCAGAGAGTGAACTTTCAGCTCTAAATTCATATGGTATCTTTGAAACTTTTTAAGAAACAACTCATTTCAGTGCTTATGAATTACTGCAAGTATAGAGAATTATAGAAATGTAGAAAAATTATAGAAATTATATAAAAAACAAAACAGCTTGTTTTGTATAGCTACTGTAACTTGGAAATGAACACCAAAATAAAATTCTTCTGAATCATGTTTAATGAGCATAAATGCAAAAATCTTGAGAAACTGAATTAAACAGTGTGTCAAAGAAGTAAACTACCATGTCCACGCATCAGTCTACCACAGAGCAAGCTGTTAACACGGCAAGTTATATCAAAAAGCAATGATTGGCAGAGAATTCTGGGGAGAAGGTGGAGTCAGAAGCACCAGAATTCTTTTCCCTCACATAGACAAAAATTGTACTGGCAGAATCTGTCTGATGTAACTATTTTGGTAGTCAGAAGTCTGGTGAAGGCTTGGAACTTCCAGGGGAAGACTCAGAGGGTAAACTGAAGTTACTTTTGGTCATTACCAACTCTTGGCACAGTAGCAGCTACCTAACCCCTCACCCTAGGCCACAGGGGAGGCAGCTTGTGCCCACGATCCTGGGGCAGCCTGTACGAGCCGGAAGCTAAAAGGACCCTGTCCTCCAGATACCGGGGATCTGTGCTCTGGTTGCTGTTTGCTGCTGCTTATTAAAGAGAGGGCAGCCACTGTGGCACCGCCCCACATTGTTGCAAGCCCCTCTCCCTGCAGCTGAAGTGACCTCCAGGAGGTGTAAATGCCTGGTGCCCTTCCCCACACCCCTTCGCTTTTCACTTTTCCCCCTCTTGGGAGCCAGAAATTAAAGACTACAACATTCAAGAACAACTTCATATGGAGAAAAAATTACTCAAGTGACTGCACATCCCCAGGGAAAGGCTCAGAAAAGACCAAAGAAGACCTTAAATTTATACTTCAGGCTTTTCCTTTGCTTGCACAGAGACAGCCTACAATAACAGCAACAAAAACCCAGAACAGATGAGATGGTTGGATGGCATCACTGACTCAATGGACATGGGTTTGGGTGGACTCCGGGAGTTGGTGATGGACAGGGAGGCCTGGTGTGCTGCAGTTCATGGGGTCGCAAAGAGTTGGACACGACTGAGCAACTGAACTGAACTGAAAATACTGTGGTACTATGTCAACCAGGACATGTGAATGCTTTCCCCAAAACCCAGCCCTTGATTATCTTGGAGTTTCATTTTCTCTCATTTTTTAATCTCTGTTTCAGTTTGCAAATTATTCTCTTTGGTAAAGAATAAGATTTGAGGTATTTTTATATTATTTTTTATTTAAAAATTTTTTTTCTTGGAGTATAGTTAATTTACAAAGTTGTGTTAGTTTAAGCTGTACAACAAATTGAATCTATTATACATGTATCCACTCTTTTTAAGATTCTGTTCCCATATAGGCCATTACAGATTATTAAGTAGAATTCCCTGTGCTATAGAGGATGTCCTTATTGGTTATTTATCTTATGTATAGCACCCCAATCTCCCAATTAATCCCTCCCCCTCCCTTACCTCCAGTAACCGTGTTTGTTCTCTCCATCTGTAACCCTGTTTCTGTTTTGTAAATAAGTTTATTTGTATTCTTTTTCTAGATTCCACATGTAAGTGATATCATATGGTATTTGTCTTTGACTTACTTAGTAGGACAATCTCTGGGTCCATCTGTGTTGCAAATGGCATTATTCTGTTCTTTTTTATAACTGAAGAGTCAGATATGACTGAGCAACTGAACTCAACTGAATATTCCATTGTATATATGCAATGCATCTTCTTTATCCTTTCCTCTGTTGATGGACATTTAGGTTACTTCCATGTCCTGGCTATTGTAAATAATGCTGCTATAAACTTTGGGGTGCATGTATCTTTTTGAATAATGGTTTTCTTTGGGTATATGCCCAGGAGTGGGATTGCTGATTCATATGGTAGTTCTATTCTTAGTTTTTTAAGGAAGTTTCATTCTGTTCTCCATACTGGATGTCCCAATTTACATTCCCGCCAACAGTGCAGGAGGGCTCCCTTTGTTCCATACGCTCTCCAGCATGCATTGTTTTAGATTTTTTAATGATGTCCATCCTGACTGGTGTGAAGTGATACCTAATTATAGTTTTGGTTTGCATTTCTCTAATAATTAGAGATGTTGGCCATCTGTATGTCTTCTTTGGAGAAATGTCTATTTAGATCTTCTGCTATTTTTTGACTGGGCTTTTTATATTGAGCTGCATTGTATATTTTAGAGATTAATACCTCATCCATTGCTCCATTTGCAAGTATTTCCTCACATTCTGAGGGTTGTCTTTTCATTTTGTTGATGGTTTCCCTTGCCATACAAAAGCTGTTAAGTTAGGTCCCATTGCTTTATTTTTGTTCTTATTTTAATTACTGTAGGAGGTGGGTCAAAAAAGATCTTGCTGAGATTTATGTCAAAGAGTGTTCTGCCTGTTTTCCATTAAGAGTTTTATAGTGTCTGGCCTTACATTTAGGTCTTTAAACCATTTTGAGTTTATTTTTGTGTATGGCATTAGGTAGTGTTCTATTTTTCATTCTTGTACATGTAACTGTCAAGTATTCCAGTACCACTTATCAAGGAGACTGTCTTTTCTCTGTTGTATATTCTTGCCTTCTGTGTCACAGATCACAGGTGCCCATAGGTGCCTGGGTTTATTCCTGGGCTTCCTGTTCTGCTCCATTGATGAATTATGATTTTAAAATGCTTTGGACTCCAGAGTCATGTGCCATGGAATCCTGTGTATGTTTGAGGGACATTTTTGAAATGATCTCTCTCATCTGTGGCACATACGCATTCTTGCCTGGCCTTCTTTCTTCGTCACTCCACCTCCCTGAATGAGTCAAAACTGAGCATGTCTCCTCTCTGTGTCTCTGAGATCCTGGATATTCTGCCACATCAGTATATTGCCAGGAGTTCTGCTTTAGTCAAATGAGCAAGCGTAGTGAACGTCTGGGACACACCCATCCTCCATGCCAGCCGATGCCCCCTCTAGGATCATCGTGCTCCCCCAAGAGAGTGCATTCTCCACTCCTGCTGTCTGTCCCTCAACCAGTCTTTCTAGCAGTTTCATCCCTGTGTTTGTTCACCTGAGGGTTTATATTCTTGACAAGTACAGAATTTATCCACCTCCCATTGTTGTTTCTTTACTATTCTAACACCTCTCCATCTCCATGCTCAGATGTTTTAACCCCATCCTTCCAATTCCCATGTGTTGAGACTGTTAACTGTCCAATTAAATTGGACACACTTGTCATTGTTTCTCATTATCCTCCAGTGTGAGTGATGGTGCACGAATGTTCCAGACATGCCTTCAGTACCTCTCTGGTACAAAGACCACAGCCCTAGCCCGCCCCCACCCCCATCGCTCGTGATGGGGAGGTGGAGTCATCCCTTCGAACGCTTCTGTCCTCAGGGGCAGCAGGGAGGCTTGATGCAGGCTTGCTGGGCTGGTGCAGCCAGTTCCTCACGTCACATCAGAAACAGGCATGTCTCACGAAGCTGCCTCAAATGTTCAGCGCGGTGTAGCAGAGGCAGAGTTCAGAGCAGAGGCACCATCCCTCCCTTCTTCCATCGCTTATCTATCTCATGGATGGGATGTCCTTCGCATTGCCAGATGCTGGCTTGGGTTCTAAGAGTTCCTAGGTGAGTTAAGTCCTCCCCTTGTGTGCAGAAGTTCAAAGTATTCTACTACTGTGGTGCCCAACTTGTGGATTCTTTCCTGAGTGCCAGGAGGACAGGGGTCCTAGTCCAGTCAGGATTATGGTGATAGTCAGTGAGCTGTGATTCTGATCTGAGGCTTGAAAGATAAATGGGAATTAGTCAGATGAGACACTGAGGGGGTGGTGAGGGTGGTGTGAAGATGGGCCGAGACTTTCCAGGAGGAGGATCTGCATGTTTTAACACTAGGGACTGCTTTCTGATGTGGGTCTGGGAGAGGTGAGCAGGATACGAGCAGCTGGTTGTTGGCAGGACAGTGGGAAATGAGACTGAAATAGGTAAGGACTTGAGGACGGAGGGCCTTTTATCCCTAGTATAGGGACTCAGCTCACACTCCTGTGAGTGAGTCGGTGGCTGTGGTGACAGGACATTCAAGTCATGGGTGGAAAGATGAGCTGCGTGTCCGCTGGAATGTGTTTGAGAAACCTGTCTAAAGCTTGAGAAGCAGGCTGGCTGGAGGAATTTGGGATCAGTGTGTGGAGGAGGGAACACTGGAGCCCACTCTGAGCTGAGCTGGTTGTACTGACACGGGGAACAGATGGAGTCACTTAGAGCTGCGGGCACCTGGTGGCCCTGGGCTTGCGAGCCACTTGGTCTTTCTCAGGTGGTCATCGCCCCTCCTGCGTTCCCACTCCGTTCTTTATGGCGAGCCAGATTCTTCTGCATCCCAAGAAAAGGTTGGCCTGGCTCATCTCCTCCTCAGTTAGTGGCCAGTGAGCTTGGTGGAGTGGCAGCAGGATCATTGTGAGGAAAGCTTGGCAGCATCAGTGGAACGGTTCCACTCAGGTGGAGCTGCTATAATTGACTAATGTTTGCTGAATCCAGGGTTCCCTCTCAAACCTCACACAGACTCTCAAGGAGGAAAGAGAGGATGGCACCAAGGAGTAAAATGACTTCAGCTCTGTCGAGAAGCACAGTGAGGTTGGGATGGAGCGCAGCCCAGTGCAACCTGGATGGTGACAGCCCTGAACTAAGCCCGCAGTCTTGGGATGCTGCTCAGAATGCAGGTCTAGCGTATCCCCAGCCTTCCATAGTCTGCTGTCCCTCTCCAGCTGGAGGGAGGCCCATTTCATCACCCTCTTGTGAGAAGGTGTCACAGCTTCACAGGACACGACTCGGTTCAATTCGGGTGCCTCCACATGTAGCTGTGTGACCTCGGCAGGTTATGTCTTGCTGAGCTTCAGTGTCTTCAAGAACATGGATGCAATAGCAATAGCCTTGCTTTGCCAACACCACGCCCTTCCCATGTGATAGAGGTGCAGTGCAGATTGGCATTAGCACTTGAGAAGACAGCCGGGCGATGTGTGGCTGTGGTTGTTTTACTCACATCTCCTGATCCTTTCCTCTCTGTCTCCTGGAGAAATAGTCTTCCTCTGACTCCGCTTCTTCACAGACCTCTATTTTCTTTCTCTAACTAAACCATCTACCATAAGCCTTCAGAATGTAAGGGCTAGTTCTCTTCCCCCACACTCTGCCCTGTGTAAGTTAGAGGGATGGTCCTGCTGTCCCGCTGGCTCCTGACCTTCGCTTTTATGTCCTTACAGTCCCAAGAATCCCAAACCACACACCGAATCCCAAAGCAGTTGGTTCTTCCACTCTCTAACACCATTTTGCTACCATCTGTGACCATCTCTTCTTTGAGGACTTTGGAATCTCTCAAATCACCAGCCCCCCGTGGCCTGCAGCGCACAGGCCGCCTGTCTGAGCACCTGGGCCTCCGTCATGCAGGGAGCTGGGGGCCCCCCATGCTGCTGCTCTAAGCTCCTGCCTCTGGCTCCTCTCTGCCCATTTGACAGAAGGTACTAGGTGCCCTCCTGTGTGCCAGCTCTTTGCTAGACAGTGGGGTTCAAATGTTGAACCAGGCATATAAGGTCCCTACCTTCATTGAGCTTATATTCTCCCTAGAAATCCTCTCTTTACTATATTTCTGTCCCTAACTCTATAAACATGTTCAAGCACTTCCTGTCCTTAAAAATACTTCTGTCTTGAGAATATCCAATGGGGAAAAGACAGTCTCTTCCATAAGTGGTGCTGGGAAAACTAGACAGCTACATGTAAAAGAATGCAATTAGAATATGTTCTCATACCTGTTGGTCCTCTAATGGACCGGAACGTGGTGGTCCAGAGTCGACGATAAGAAAGTAAGAGAGAGAAAGAGGCTGATATTCCCTGGTTTACACGGAAAGCCAATAGAGTCCTATTCTTAGGGTTCGCGCTGCTGCATGTAGGCACCAGACGCCTTCTCGAGTGGGTGAAGGCACAGTGCGCCTTCTCCAGAGGGGCTCAGAAGCCCGGGCAAGAAAGTGAGCTCAGCGGGCCTCCACGCTCCAAGGAATTAGCCAGAAATAGAGAGAGAGAGAAAGACAGGAAGAATAGACAGACAGACAGAAAGAAAGACACGGGGACCCAAGCTCTGATGGAGCAAAGGTGTTTTAATCAACATGGCGTGGGCATATATACTGTCTTACAAGGTGGTTATTCTCAGCAAAGATAAAGATTAAAATTCCAGACTTACAAAACATAAGACGATCCCTATCAAAGAGAGAGTTGCAAACAATCACCTTTTCATAAGAAGGAAGAGGGTACTTATCACTGTAATGAGAAATGCCTGGATTCCTCAGCCCCGGGAAAGGCGTGCCTCTCCTCTTAATTCCTGAATGTTCAGGAATTAATAAGGGCCAGAGGGTTCCTGACAGATCCAAAACAGCACGCCGGAAGCCTCTTGTTAAATGCTTCCTGACACATACCATATATAAAAATAAACTCAAAATGGATTAAAGATCTCAATGTAAGCCCTGAAATCATACAACTCCTAGAAGAGAACAAAAAGCAGGACAATCTTTGACATAAATCATAGGAAAACATTTTTTTGAATCTGTCTCCTAAGGCAAAGGAAACAGAAGCAAAAATAAACAAATGGGACAACATCAAACTAAAATGCTTTTAACAGTGAAGGAAACTATCATCAAAACAAAAAGGCAATCTTCTGAATAGGAGAAAATAGGTGCAAATCATATATCTGATAAGGGGTTAACATCCAAAATATATAAAGAGCTCAAACAACTCAAACAAATAACCATACAACCTGATTTTAAAATGGGCAGAGGATCTGAGTAGACCTTTTTCCAAAGAAGATACGCAGATGGCCAGGAGGCACATGAAAAGATGCTCACCATGGGCAGGCAGCAGGGAAATGCAGATCAAAGTCTCCCTGAGATAGCGCCTCACACCTGTCAGCGTGGCCTAGTTGACAAGGATGTGGAGAAAAGGGAACCTTGTGCACTATTGGTGGGGATATAGATTGGTGCAGCCACTATGGAGAACAGCATGGAGGTTCCTCAAAAAACTAAAACAGAGCTTCCACATGACCCTGCAGTTCTTCTCCTGGGTAAACATCCAAAGAAAATGAAAACACTAACTTGAAAAGTACCTGCACCCCAATATTCTGTGTACAGTAGCCAAAATATGGAATTGACCAAAGTGTCCATCAACAAATGAATGGCTAAGAAGGCCTGGTGTGTGTGTGTGTGTGTACACACACAATATGGGCTATTACTCAGCCATTAAAAAAGAGTGAAATTTTGCCATTTGTAACAACATGGATAGACCTGGAGAATAAGCTTAGTGAAGTAAGTCAGAGAAAGACAAATACTGTATGTTATTACTTGTATGTGGAATCCAAAAACTAAAACAAATGGATGAATGTAACAAAACAGATGCAGACTCACAGACATAGATAACAAACTAGTGGTTCCCAGTGGGGAGAGGGACAGACGGAGGGGCATGGTGGGGGGGGATTAAGAGGAACAGAATGTCTAAAAAAACTAACAATAAGGGTATAGTGTACAGCACAGTGAAATACAGCTGTTATTTTGTAATAACATTAAATGGAGTATAATTTGTAAAAATTTTCAGTCACTATGTAGTACTCTTGAAACCTAATTTAACCTTTAAATCAACTATGCATGCATGCTTCCCTGGTGGCTCAGACCACAAAGAATCCGCCTGCAATGCAGGAGACCGTGGTTTGATCCCTGGGTGGGGAAGATCCCCTGGAGGGGGCATAGCAACCTACTCCAGTGTTCTTGCCTGGAGAATCCCATGGACAGAGGAGCCTGGCAGGCCACAGTCTGTGGGGTCACAAAGCGTCAGACACGACTGAGTGACTAAGTACAGCACATGGGTGCTAAGTTGCTTCAGTCATGTCTGACTCTGCGACTTTATAGACCATAGCCCACCAGACTCGTCTGTCCATGGGATTCTCCAGGCAAGAATACTGGAGTGGGTTGCCATGACTTCCTCCAGGGAATCTCCTGCATCTCTAAAGTCTGTTGCATTAGCAGGCAGACTCTTTACCACTAGCGCCGTGTGGGAAGCCCTAAATCAACTATACCTTAATTTAAAACAGTTTTTTAAAGAACAAAAGGAAAACACCTGCCCTTGTCCTGCACCCCTTTAGCCAACACCCGCCCCCTCTCTGGTCTTTGCCGCTGACCGTGGAGCAGCTCTCTGCCCCAGCAGCTGGGCCTCTGTGGCAGCCTCAGTGCTGAGGCCACTGGCCAGAAGTCTGAGGGTCCTCCTCGGGGAGCACGTGTAACACAGCTCCTGCCTCACCACTCCACTTCCCTCCCAGCCTCCCCGCTTCCTCCTCGTCCACCTGAACCCCCTGTGTCTCTCCTGTCAGCAGTCTTGGTCCTCCCCTCAGTCGCCCTCTGGCCCTCCACACGCTCTTCCTTGGGTAGTGTGGCCACGGCCGTGTCTCTGCTGCCACACCCACACCAGAGGCTCCCAGAGCTGCTTGGACGCCTGCAGGCCCCTCTCTCGCCAGGTGGGCCCCCTCCTCAACACTGGAAGCCGGGGTCTTTCCTAGGCAGGCCTCTCCTCCCCATGGTCTTCACACTCAGCTGGTCCCCGATCCTCAGATACACCTCCTGAGCCCCTCGTTCTCTGCTCATTTCTTGTCTCATAGTCAAAGGTTTTCTTGTGTCTCTCCTAGACTATTACATTAGTCTCTCTTTTTTATCTTTAACTTTTTATTTGTATAAAGTATACAGAGACTCAAAGATAAATGAACTATCTCTGCCCTTGAAAAGTGGACGGTCCTGGCTAGTCATGGGCTTCTGAACAGACACATCTCCTGGCAACAGGAAGACGCACCACTACAAGCCTGTTGAGAGGAGGAGCGGATCGAGGTCCATCTGTGGCTGACTGAGCTCCTCCTGACACCTCGAATGCCTCTTTGCCTGTGTGTTTCTGTCCTATACTCTCCTTCAGCACATTTATAGATTTCCAAGACATCCTGCACACTTTGGTGGGCATCTTTCCAGGAATCTGACCTTTATTCAGTTAAACTGTAGCAGACAGAGGGAGATCTGCACAAAAAAAGACCCCACATGATATACAGGCAGATGCTACCTCTCTGGTGCCCAAGCATCCCCTGGGTTGAATGAGGCCTAACTCAGATACATCTGATTCACTGATGAGCTTAGCTAAGCCCACAAAAAGCCTGGAGCCTATCGTTTCTTTCTTGATTCTTTATTTAGTCAGTATTCTATCACATTATCAACATGATCAGGAAATGCAGATCCAAGAAGTAGGATCAACACAGCAGCTCAGGTATTTCTACTGTTAAACGAGAGTTAGGGCTAGATATTTCCTCTTGTCACCATCTATGTGCTCTTGCCCCCTATGTCCTGCACCCCGGCCTGCAGCAGGGCTCAGCCTGCATCTACAGCCTCTCCCTGAGACAAGGGAGCGGCATCTTTCTGCAGCATCCAGGGCAGGGGAGAGCCCTCAGACCTGTCCACGCACCCCACTGACTTCAGGCCCCTAGGTTGTCTTCCTGTCTGGGAATTTGGTTCACCGGATGCCAGGTGCTCTGCCCTGAGGAAATGTCACCCAGCAGGTGCAAGCAGAGAGCTCACACTTCGGCACCCTGTTCTCGGGAACCTTGTGGGCGTGCCTGTGATGCTGGGAACCCCAGGCCCTCCTCTCAGTTCTAAGTTGGCTTACCTTTCTGCATCCTGGCTTTCCAGGCTCTCAGGACTGCTGGGCCGTCTGTGTTGGTAATCTTTTGGTGCATGTCCCCAAGTGTTGGCAGAGCTCCTCTCGTTGTCCCTCAGCTGTGGGTTGGCCTCCGCCACGCCTGACACCACCATCATCCCTCCATCCCTCAGACACCCCCGTGGACTGAGGTGCTTTCTGGCCATCTGCACCCTGTGAAGGAGCCGCTCCAGGAGGCTGGGCCAGCATCTCACCTTCATCGTCCCCTGCACCCTGGTGCCCTCCCGTGTCTGGGCTTGTCGGCCCGCGATGCACATCCGCTAAGTGCATGGCCCGGGCCGTGGTCTTCACCAGGGCGCCCGGCCAGGCCGTGCCCCCATCTGCTTCTTTGTCTTTCAGGAGCCCAGCCGCTGGGGCTGCCGTATTACACCGACCCCGGAGGACCAGGGATGAATCCTGCTGGGAACCCCGTGGCGATGGCTTTCCAGGTCCAGCCCAACTCGTCCCAGGGAAGCACGGCCTACCCACCGCCCCCTTCCTACTGCAACACGCCCCCACCCCCATACGAGCAGGTGGTGAAGACCAAGTAGCCGGGAGCTGCCCGCACCTGCCTGCGTGGCGCGGCCGGGAGGCAGGGCGAGGCTGCCGCTCGCTCTCCCCGCTCCATCACTGCTCACTTCCAGGAAAGGTCTTATGAGCCACTGAGGGCAAGTTCCTTTTTGATACCTTCAAAGCACAGCTTCCTCTCCAGTTTTCCTTGGAGGACCAATATTTCAATTCACCCCATGTCTCCTCTGTCGCTTCTGTTTCCAACATAATCTGCGCTCTGGCTGAGTGGACAGTCCTGAGGGTTGACCCCTAAGCTGGCTGCCCAGGCCCGCAGCGGGGAGACCCCGGCGGGAGGCCAGGCGGTGCGGGTGAGTGCGTGGGGACGTGAGGGGGGCCTCTGGCCCAGGCACCCCGCACACGGCAGGCTGCCGGCTGAAACCAGGCCCGCAGACCCAGCAGTCTCTTCTTCCAAAAATGACGGCGGGGCGCAGCCTCTGAGCCCCCTCTTCTCCTTCCCTTGCTGAAGACCAGAGCGCTGCCCTTGGTACCGCCAGGGCTGCGAGAGCACTGGGTGTGCTGCACCTCAGGGAGATGGGGCTCTAGAATCAGGCCAAGTTGATGTCTGTCGTTCCCCAAAAATCACTAAGGGAAGGTATTTAAATTCATGGGAAATTGCCTCCTGCGTCAAACTGGACATTGCATTTCATGAGCTCTTGGCCTGACCTGGGGGAAAATGGGGCTGTGCATCTGGGGAAGGTGGTGTGGAGTCGCGCCCTGACGTCAGACTCGGAGTCTTTCCTGGGTGTCAACAGTTCTCCAGCCTGTGATCACAGCCAGGCATCTCTGCACCCTCGGCTGAGGCAGGCCTGGCGGTGCGTTGTGATGGACACTTTGAAAGCAGAGAGGTACATCCGGCTGGGAAGCCACGTCGGCCCCTGGAGAGAAGCGTTCCAGCAGAGCAGAGCCAGTGGCTTGAGCCTGGGTGGGCAAGCCTGGGCCCTGGCTGACTGATCTCAGCAGGTGCATGCCAGGCTCTGCAAAGGAGGAGCTTGCTAAGAAAAAGACAGGAACACAAAACCCCGGGACTGCAAATAGATCTCTTCCGAAAGGACCAAATAGATTTCACTGACGAGTTAATCAATATTAGAATAAAGATGTGGTTGGAAATGCAAACCTGGCTCAGAAACCTCTCTGGCCCTCGAGTCACAGGTAGTCCTGGATTGTTAGGGGACTGGAGTTCTGCTCCTCTGCGTAGGTTACACCCACCATCGTGTACTTAAACCCAGGTTGAGACCAGATGGGTCGTGTATAGGAAGGGCAGAGCATCATAGCAGAGACATGTGTGTGTAGTAATGGGGCGGGGCGGGGGTGGGGTGCTTATTTTTGAAATGAACTGATCAGAGCCTCTTGAGAGGTTGTCAGTCATTGAACTTGAGCATCAGGACATCTCACTCGAGTGATACTGAGTGTTTTCATTCCCCACTCCTTGTCTCCATGTCCCAGCTCTGCTAGAGCAGGAGTGAGGAGTCAGGGTGGAGAATCTGGGAGTCTCCCCAGGGACTCCATGGGACACTCTTGGACTCAGACGAGCACCTTGGAAATAGTCTGAACACAAATGCTGCTGCCGGTGCTTTTGACCGCCGAGCGTGACCTCTGAACTCCTGTCCCCAACTTCAGTCCCTCCCCACACTCAAATCCTTGATTTGAATGAGACAACAAAGCACAACATTTGCTGTTTACAACCCGGGATAACTGCACGGGTCCAGAAGTTTCTCCTCCTCCCGGCCCCTCGTTTGGCATTTTCAGCTCCGGTTTCTTCCTTTGCAGTTCTGATGAGGAAGCGCCCCAAGTTGGAGTTGGTACAGCTAGGTAGGCACTCACATGTCCACGATGAAATTCTGTTTTTTGGGGTTTTTTTATAGCAAATGATCTTAAGAGACCGGATGATTTAGGTAGCACCCAACTATTTTATATTCATGCTTGTGTGAGATAAACTTTGTTTTCCCTTGAACCTTGGTGAGAACCCACTCAGTGGTCAGTGTGTGTGGAAATTCCTCTTACAGTGATATTTCCTGCTCACTGTTTCCCCATGCTGTCGGTGGACAGTGCCCACTGCTTGGAGCCAGTCCAAGCCAACTTCCGGTGTGTGAAGTCCCATAGAGTCCGTGGCTAGGAGTGAACTGGGAGTAGGTCTGTGCATGCGTTTCCTCTTGTAACACTTGACTCATTTGTCTTTTTGTTCTTTTGATAGGGTCATGTTTCCTATGTATGCACAATAAAAATAAATTTGGGCGTGTGCTTTGACTGTTTTTCTGGGGAGTAGCAAAGAGGGTAGAGATGAAGTTTCTGAAGGACAGACAGCAGGCTCTGAGGTTAGCTGGGTAGGGGTGGAATAGGTGGGGACGCACCCAGTCTCAGGAGAACTAAAATAATACGCTTTCCGAGAATATAAGGAACTTTTGTTTCACCAACACATTAAAAAAAATCTAGCTAAGGAAAAAAATCTGAAGTAAGTAGGATGACAGAAGCCTTAATTACATAAACTCATAGCTAGTACCCCAATATTAATTATTGGGGTGGGGGGTGTGTGCTCTGTATAGGTAGGGAGACCTTGATTTTTAAATCCAACTCTGGTCAGAAACCGTATTTCTCTCACAGATCTATAGCTGCTACAGTTAGGCTGTATTTTAGATGAATTACTAACTGAGATAATATTTATCAAGAAGTGTTTCATAATTTACTGTCTTAAAACAGGACAGGAAATCAGGTAGAAGATTTTCAGAGCTAATTCACACATCTCACTGGACATGCCCCGGGTCATAAACTTACCCCCAATGAAATGGGAGCAGGGTCATTTACACATCAAAGGTCATGACTAAAAGTGGCCAACAGAGTACTCATTCTTACCTGTCCCCACCCCCAAATTTCACTGAACTCCAAAAGTCCATAATGTTAATAGTTCTCCAGGCAAAAAATGTACAAGATCAGAAATTGTAATTTCTGAAATAGAAGGTGGTGCGTGGGACTGACAAAGAAACCCACATCTGAGAAGGTGGGGGCTGAAAATATGCGGAGAATTTCAGTGACTCAGAGAATCCAAAACCTCAGTTTTTTCAACTGCAAAATGGGGTCATATTCAGTTCAGTTCAGTCGCTCAGTCGTGTCCAACTCTTTGCAACCCCATGAACCGCAGCACGCCAGGCCTCCCTGTCCATCACCAACTCCCGGAGTCCACCCAAACCCAGTCCACTGAGTCAGTGATGCCATCCAACCATCTCATCCTCTGTCGTCCCCTTCTCCTCCTGCCCTCAATCTTTCCCAGCATCAGGGTCTTTTCCAGTGAGTCAGCTCTTCGCATCAGGTGGCCAAAGGATTGGAGTTTCAGCTTCAGCATCAGCCCTTCCAGTGAACACCAGGACAGATCTCCTCTAGGATGGACTGGTTGGATCTCCTTGCAGTCCAAGGGTCATACTACTTTATGCTTGTACCAGGCACTTTATGGTCACTCAGCCAATGTTAGAAATCCTCTATTCTCCTTCACTGAACGTCTCCCTGAGCAAGAGAAACTGAAGTGGAGAGAGAGAGAGAATGCGTTCCCAGCTAGTCCTTTCCCCATCAGGAGATGAGCTCCGTAGTGTGACAGGAGCAAGTCCCCTTTGAGTACATCCAAGATACGAAGGTGGAAGTCGACGGGGCCCCATTCACTGCACTGCCCCTACGTCACCTCACCATCCTGAAATGTTGGCGTGAGCTGCTCAGCCATGGGTGTAGAGCCCACCAGAGCTGGGAAGGAGAAACCTCAGGCAACTTTTTTTCCCTACCATTTATATGTAGAAGGAGATCTGTGAGTGCCCCAGATCCGGACATGAATGACAAGCAGTATTTTGTCCATCATATTACTGGGGTGTACCTTTTGCCATTCACTGACCCCACCCCCCACCCCCCCACTCCCCCACCCCCAGCCAAAGTGTGCCAAAGTGTCCAGGGTGGATCCTGCTCAAAGCCTTTCTCAAAATGGTGTGATGGGAGTGGGTATGATTATCAACACAACCCTGCTCCGTTAAAGCTGGGTCCTGTTGGATCTCCCTACTAGGAGATTCGAGTTCACAAAGGACTGGCTTTCCTTCTGTGAGGAAAGGCTCCTGATCTTGTGATCAGGAATAGTGTAGTGAGGGTGGAAGAGAGCCACCCTTTCAGCTGGAACTGGCGTGCATGGGAGCGCTGCATTTTCTTCCTCTCTGGACTTGAAACCACAAACAGCCTTGAGGTCCTGAAGCCCCTAAGTCATATTTGCCACAGACCTGGTGCTCATTGTACGGGAATTGGAGGTGGATACCTGTACCTTTGAAAAGTGCCTGGCATAAATGATCCCTCATGTTTTTAAGGAAGAAAGAAATTTTTCATCTTGCTTTAAAGTGTACAAGGAGACATGCTTTTAGATGTATGTTCTAGGCCAGGACTGTCCATTAAAAACATCAGCTAAGTATACTAAATTTTCATTAATTACATTAAAATGATGAATTTTATTTTAATATGTCATCCAATATATCAAAATGTTATTTCAACATGTAGTAATATAAAATATATTAATAAGAAATGTTACATTCTTTTTCCATACTGTCTTCCAAATCCAGTGTGGATTTTATCTTCACCAGAACAGTGAACTTTGAGCAGCTGCTTCCCAAGAGCACAGTAACTCCACAGCCAGTGGCTGCTTTATGGGACAGTGTGGGGTGAGTTAGTAAGAAAATACTCCCCCCCACCCCCGCCCTGTGTTGTGGCTGGTCACTAGCAACAAAATCCAGTGAGGTTAAAAGGCAATTAATTACAAAAAGGTTAAAGGTAAAGTTCAACAGCTTCTAGGGAACCAACATATTCTCTAAAACATCTGATATTGTAGATTCTGTAACAAAACTCAAGAGTGTTAAGGTTATAAGTCAAGGGTCTTGAGAAGTACTGGGGAGAGTTTTTCCTGAGCTCCTAGCATGAGGGGTGCTGCCCCTTTGCAGCTCAGCCCCAGCAGCTCTGCTAAAAGACACCCCTGGAGAGAGACTGCAGGTCTAGTGGGACCTGGAAATTGCGTCCAAGATCAGGTGTTCAGCTCTGGTAGATGATGCCCTGGGGTCTTCTGCCCCAAGTGTCCCCCAGTTACCAGCTTTCACTCCTTTGTTCTCACCAAGTTCTCCAAGGAAACTATGAAATCCTGGGTGGAGTGAGTTGCTCTCAAGCCAGGGAGGAGAGCACAGACGACATTAGCTTCTTCTCCCCTGTCATTATCAGGAGGAACTCAGCTGTGTGAGAGATGCAGATACGAAAGTCGTGTCCTCCGGTCAGGGTGCTCATCCCCTCAAACCTGCTAAGCTTGCCCTTGAGTGAGTTTCTCCTCTCAAATGTGACCAGGATGCAGGCACAGGCGGCTAGGACTTGTCTCATCTGAATCTAGGACGGGGCCCTAGAATGCAGGCGCAGGAGTGGGAGGGGTGAGGGGCCCGTAGGGAGGTGACAGATTCCGCTGAAGGCCGAGTCTGGAGGGCAGGGAGCTCCTGTCTCCTCAGGACCCGGCCGCCAGTCCTGCTCCCCATCCCCTTCTCCGCCCTCTCCTGGGGAGATGCTAAGCAGGTGGCCCGTCCGCCGCAGAGATGGCGGCCGGGTCTGGAGGGTCTGTGTGTCTCGCCCTCAAGTACCCAAGGGGGCAGTTCCAGGAATGTGTAGATCGGTTCTGGGGAGCCCTGGGAAGCACGTCTGCGCCTCGCTCAGGTCGGCGCCCGGCCCGCCGCGTCCCTTAAACCTGGGGAGGACGCGCTCTCTCTGACCTTGGAGACCAGCTCCCTCGTCCCACCTTCTGCTCCTGCTCTCGCCGTCTTCCGCTCATCTCCCTGGCTTAGCCCCGGCGGGCACGGAGAGAACACACACGCAGATGGACGACTCTACCCCGGAGTCGTCCAGACGACTGGGGTCCCGGGACGTCCCGGTGTCCCCGGCTCTCCGTCTGGAAAGTGGGGTTTCGGAGGCGCCCAGCGTTGTGGTGCGGGTTGGACAGCCGGCGACGCACGCACTAGCCCCACGCTGAGCCCGGGATCGGCGGCCGCGGCTTCTGAGCCCAGATCGACCGCCCGAGCGGGGACTGGAGACCCGAGACCCGGGCCCGGCCCCCGGCCCCGCTCCGCCCCTCGGACCCCACTTCTCCCAGGACCCAGCCCCGAGCCCCGCGGGAGGACCGCACCCGCGTGAAGAGGGTGGAACGGCCCCCGAGGAGGCTCCAGGAGGGGACCCTGCTTAGCCCTTCTTGGCAAAGTCCCTGCTGATATTTTTTACTCACAACTAAACTTTATTTTTAATCTGATTGCAAAAGTAATCCAAGCTCACAGCAGAAAAGGCAGATCTTACCGGAAAGCAAAATGCAGAGTGAAACTAGAAATCCCCTGCGACCCAGCATCGTAGTTCTGCAGGTGGGCGTGTTTCCGTCGCTTTCTAGGTCCCTGGCTCCGACGACACACAGCGAGCCATCTTTTGTCACCAGCTTTTCTCTAGCACTTTCCCTGACATTCAAACCTCCGCCTGCTTCTTCCCCGCAAGGATTCCGTAGCGCCCCGCCACACCGCGGCTCAGCAGTTGATTTAACCCACGCGCTCGGATCAAATCTGGGGGGTCGTTCCATTTTATTTTTCATTTTTAAACAACAAAACATTCCACAGACTCAGAATCATGAGTGTGACTTTTGCATAAAGCGTGTGATGGATGCCGGAGAGATGCTCAGGAGCGGACTGGGTCGGGCCGGGCCGGGGCGGCGCGGCGTGAGGGCGCCTTGAACACCCGCCGCCTCGACGCTCTCGCTCCCGCGCCAGCTCTGCCAGGAAAAGTACCCCTGGCTGGGGAAGCCTGGTCCTGTGTGACTGCGCGGCGGCGATTTCCAGCAACCCCCAGGACGATGGCTGCCGCGAAAAATCAGGCTCTGTTGTGATGCCGCTCCGTTTGCTGGAAGGACTGTGGATAATGTATACCAACTATACCCACGTGAACACACATTCGCACTTAGGACACCGGACTGAGTCCCCTGCGAATCGGCCCCATTGCACCACCTACCAAGACCTACATTTTTCTTTATAATTTTACCACATACATGTTTTGCTTCACTTTTAATTTTATAATATTTAACTTTATTTAATCTTTAAAAATTTTTAAAATTTATAAATTTTATAATTTTTTAAAAATTTTTAAAAATTAAAGTTAAATTTAATATTTAACTTTATATTATTAATACATTTCTCCCAACTTTTTTTTTTTAAACTGTTGCTAATTTTTCCCTACTATGAACAATGCTATGCTGAGCCTGCTTGTGACCATTTTTAATGTCCATCCACATTTATTTCCTCAGAATAAAATCTTAAACTGCTGGGTCAAAGCATGTTTGGGGCTTTTGGTACATATTACCATTAGCAAGATTGTATTCACTGTCCCGCCGGCCTTTGCCAGCACTGTCTATGATCAAGGGTCCATGTGTAGCTGCCAACTTGAGCAGGAGCCAGAAGCCCTGTTTTCCTTTAATCTGTATCATTTATTACACGAATCTCTCACCAACAGTAGAAACACCTTCTTGAATGGTGTGCAATTGGCAAGACCAGGCTGGCAAGACTAAACTCCCACAGTAAAGAGAAGGTTGGGAAGAAAAATGAAATACAGCATATATTAAATAAATATATTTGTATATTTAAATATAATATATAATATAAACAAAGCACTGAATATATATAGCACTAAGTATGTAGATACTTCAAATGTAGCTTTAAATATATATCACAAGTGAAGTAAGTGAAAGCTCTCTAAGCTGTCCAACCCAAACACCTGTGGCATTCTTCTCCTGAATGTCCTCCAGTTTTTTATTCAGGTGGTGACACACGGGGGCAGCCTCACTCCTGTTCTTTGAGGACACACACATCCTACCTCTGAAGCGTCTGAACAGCTCATACCTGGCAACGTCAGAGTCCTCATCGCATTCTTCAGCAAGCATGCCATATTCACCATGCGCTCTGGAGTCTGAGCATCTCTGCTGCTTACTCAATCTGAGCACACTGGCTTCCTCAGCTGAACCTTGAGGACAGGGACACCTCCACCATTGCTTGGTTTAATCCAACCCCTATTTCCTTCCCTATCTCTTCTATAGAAGCCCAAAGAGTCAAACATCATACTCATTTTCCCAGTCTTTTTGCAACACAGGTGCAGTCTTAGCCCATGATAAGTACTACAAAAGTCCACTCTGGGCCTCTGGGAAAGACTTCACTTCTGCCGTAAATGAGACTGTAATTGCTGGCACTGCCACTTGCAGGCTCATCCGCTTTAATCACTGATGTGATAACTGGAGCTGCAGCATCTACCTTGTGACCCTGGTGGAAAGGCCACAATGATCAGAGAGATATCAGCTTTCCTAGAGTTGACTAGGTTTCTTATTACCTGAAAAAGTAAATTCCTGTTAATCAGAGATTTTCTCCAAGTAGCCTTCCTTATGCGGTAGTTGTAAGAAGCATGTGAAGTAATTTTTTTAAAAATATTTATTTATTTACTTATTTATTTGGCTGTGTCTGCCTTAGTTATGGCACGCGGGATCTTCTATCTTCATTGCAGCAAGTAGGATCTAGTTCCCTGATGAGGGATCAAACCTAGGCCCCTGGCATTGGAAGTGCAGAGCCTTAGCCACTGGACCACCAGGGAAGTCTCTAAAGTAATTTTTTTAAAGACTAAATACAGTATCTAATACTGATAAGTACTCAATAAAAGCTGTTTTCTAATTATTTTAGTAGTGTTAGTACCAGCTGATCTGAGTTATCACTGGGTGTTTTCAATTAAGTGGCTAGCAACAAGAAGATGCTTGCTGAAGGTCAGTATCTACTTCCAACTAGCATCAGTGACCTTGGGCAAGTCTTGAGCCTCTGTGGGCTTTAGTTTCCTCAGCTGCTTATAAAATAATATCAAAGTTTCCTCTCAGATCTAAAATTCTTTGATTTTATTTTGTTTTCTCTAGAAATCTTGCCATCACAGAATGTGGGATCCCAGCTGACAACCAGAGGATGATGTGGAGGACATTTGATATTCCTAGTTACATGTGCAACTTACAAGGCCCTCGGGGCACCCCGGGACTCCCAGGCAGGTCTCTGCATGTGATGCAGTATGGAGTATGAAATACCACCTAAGAAATAGTCTTGCCTAAAATGTCCAGCCTCATATAATTGCATCTGGAGCAGCGTTATTTGACAAAAGCTTCTATGATGATGGAAACACTGCCACTTGTCTAGTGGTGGCTCAGCTGGTAAAGAATCTGCCTGCCACGCGGGAGACCTGGGTTCGATCCCTGGGTTGGGAAGATCGCCTAGAGAAGGGAAAGGCTACCCATTCCAGTATTCTGGCTTGGAGAATTCCTTGGACTGTATAGGTCAGACACAACTGAGCAACTTTCACTTTTTACCAGTACACTAGTGGAAGGGTTAGTTAGTCACTAGGTCGTGTCTGACTCCCTGTGACCCGATGGACTGCAGCCTGCCAGGCTTCCCTTCCCATGGAATCTCCCAGGCAAGAACACTGTTGTGGGTTGTTGTTCAGTCCCTCAGTCGTGTCTGACTTCTAGGGACCCCATGGACTGCAGCACGCCAGGCTTCCCTGTCCTTCACTATCTCCCAGAGTTTGCTCAAACTCATGTCCATTGAGTCAATGATGCCATCCAACTACCTCATCCTCTGTCATCCCCTTCTCCTCCTGCCCTCAAGCTTTCCCAGCATCAAGGTCTTTTCTAGTGATTCGGCTCTTTGCATCAGGTGACCAAAGTATTGGAGCTTCAGAATATTCAGGGCTAATTTCCTTTATAGGATTGACTGGTTTGATCTCCATGCAGTCCAAGGGACTCTCAAGAGTCTTCTCCAGCATTACAATTTGAAAGCATCAACACTTCGGCACTCAGCCTTTTTTATGGTTCAATTCTCACATCCATACATGATTGCTGGAAGAATCATAGCTCTGACTATATGGACCTTTTTTGGCAAAGTAATGTCTCTGCTTTTTAACATGCTGTCTAGGTTTGTCATAGCTTTTCTTCCAAGGAGCAAGCATCTTTTAATTTCATGGCTGCAGTCACCATCTGCAGTGATTTTGGAGCCCAAGTAAATATAGTCTGTCACTGTTTCCATTGTTTCCCTATCTATTTGCCATGAAGTGATGGGGCTAGGTGCCATGATCTTTGTTTTTCGAATGTTGAGTTTTAAGCCAGCTTTTTCACTCTCCTCTTTCACCTTCATCAAGAAGCTCTATAGTTTCTCTTTGCTTTCTGTCATTAGGGGTGGTGTCCTCTGCATATCTTGAGATTATTGATATTTCTCCCAACAATCTTGATTACAGCATGAGCTTCATCCGGCCTGATATTTCACATTTCCATACTCTGCATGGGAGTTAAATAAGCAGGGTTACAATATACAGCCTTGACGTACTTCTTTCCCAATTTTGAACCAGTCCATTGTTCCATGTCTAGTATTAACTGTTGGTTCTTGACCTGCATGCAGGTTTCTCAGGAGGAAAGTAAGGTGGTCTGGTATTCCCGCCTCTTTAAGAATTTCCCACAGTTTGTTGTGATCAATCAAAGACTTTAGCATAGTCAATAAAGCAGAGGTAGATGTTTTTCTGGAATCCCCTTGCATTTTCTATGATCTGGCGGATGTTGGCAATTTGATCTCTGGTTCCTCTGCCTTTTCTAAATCCAGTTTGTACATCTGGAAGTCCCAGTTCACATACTGTTGAAGCCTAGCTTGAAGGATTTTGAGCATTACCTTGCTATCATGTGAAGAGTGCAGTTATACGGGTGGATTCTTTACTGTCTAAGCCACTTGAAATGAGGCTAGAGAGATGCAGAATGTGGTGATAAAAATTTAAGTTAATCTTCATTAAACTAATTTACATTCAAATAACCATCTGTAGCTAGGGGTTACCATGCTGGGCAATGTAGCTCTAGAATCCAAACCTAACCTTCAAGTTGCAGGAAGTGGGAGATGGCAGAACAAGTTTCCAAGGGAAAGAGACAGACTCAAGGGGGAGATTTGTAGGACAGTAGTCCTGGAGTCTTCAGAAAGTCAGCGTCATTAAAAAATTAGAAAAAGCAGATGAGGTGGGGGCTGTCCAAGGTTATGAAAAGATTAACAAAATACAAAGCAGAAACCTAGATGGATCTCAGTTGAAAACAACAACGCAGACTTAAAGCACTGCTACGTTGGGAGGGGCAGGAGCCACGGCCTGGATGCAGCATGAACATTACAGAATCATTGTCGTTTCCTCAGCAGTGACACTAGTATTGTGATTGTGCAGCACATTATTAGTTTCAGAAGATGCGTGAGGAAGGATGAGTAAAGGATCACAGTGCTGACAACTTTCTAATGATGCAGGAGGTGGGGGCGGGGGAGAGAGAGAAAGAGAGCGCTAAAGCAGACACGGTAAATGCTTTAAGAACAGTCCTGTCATGCATGATACTTCTTCCAAGAAAGTAGAATATGTACTTCCTGAACTGAGTGACTTACAAGAGATTTCCAGGCAGAATGCTCAAGGTGCTATCTGGCTGCTTTCCCCTCTTTATAGTGAAACACATGATTGAAGAGATGCTCGGAGAGGCTCTTAAACACAGATGATCAGAGTGGCTGGTTCTGAAAATCCTCAGACCCTCAGATGGGAAATGATGCTAAAATGAAGAAATGGCTTCCAGTCAAAGATAAAACTCAGGGGACTGTCAGGAAAATATGATATAGATGAAGACAAATGTGTAACTGTGACATCTTTCATTAAGAGTTTTGTTAGAGGAAGCAGTTGGGCCACAACAAGCTCTTCAGATAAACAAAAGGGCTTCGTGCTTCCCTAGCCCAGACGTTGATGTGGGGGGGCATCTGGGGAGTGTTTGACGGGGCTGAGTGTATTTTTTCAGGTGGAGCATGCAGCCAGCCTCCAGGATGGCCTTAATGATCCCCACCTCCTGAGATACGTGCTCTCACGTCATGCCCCACTGAATGCAGTGCTAGAGAAGTGATGGCGTACGACTGATATCTGGCCATGAAAGAATGACCCTGGTCTCGCCTAGATCCTTGCTCTGGGGCATCCAGCTGCTGTCTCATTTGGACTGTCAGGCAGCTATATGGTGAGTGTACTGGGTTGGAAGTGCCCCCCTCCTTCATCTGCTTCTTGGAACTTCAGGATGAGATCTTATTTAGAAATAGGGCCTTCGTTAAGAGGAGAGCATAACTGGGTAGGGTGGGCCCATAATCCAATATGACTGATGTCCTCAGAAGACTAGAAAGAGCTCAGAAACACACACACAGTTGAGGACATGTGTGAAGATGTAGACAGAGATTGGAGTGATGTATCAGGAGGAAGAGGGCCAGGTGTGGTTGGCAATCCCAGAAGCTATGAGAAAGGCATGGAACAGATAGATCCTCCCCCAGATCCTAAGAGCATGACTCTGACAACACCTTGATTCCAGACGTC
This sequence comes from Cervus elaphus, assembly GCF_910594005.1. Taxonomy (NCBI): domain Eukaryota; kingdom Metazoa; phylum Chordata; class Mammalia; order Artiodactyla; family Cervidae; genus Cervus; species Cervus elaphus. Next base: position 13,565,981 of record NC_057838.1, on the reverse strand, counting down.
CAACTGCAAGTGCTGAGACAATGAATGTTTCAAGCCACCCAGAATTTTTAGCTTTGTATCGTGGCCCCAGGAAATGACAGAGACGAACTGAGCCCTCCTTCTGCCAATGCCAGCTTGCTAGCCCAGTGGGTACCCGTCTTGGAAGTCTCCCTTCAGCTATAACCTCATGACAGACTCTGAGCTAGAAACGCTGACTGAGTTGTTCTTCAACTTCTGTCCTATAAAAACAGACATGTTTACTGTTATTTTAATTGATGTTTGGGGTATCTTGTTACACAGCTAAGATTAACACTGCACGGATCTTGGGGGAAGGCCATACACTTGAATCAATGAATAAATCACTTACTTAGTTCACAGTATTTACTCTGGTCTAGAACTCTGATGATGCTTTGGAGGCTTGTTTTGAGCAATCAACTTAAATCAGAGATTATCAGACTGAAGTAGTGGTTTGGAAAATGATATGGCCTTTCAACCACCTTTTTCCAGTGGTCATGTATGGATGTGAGAGTTGGACTATAAAGAAAGCTGAGTGCCGAAGAATTGATGCTTTTGAACTGTGGTGTTGGAGAAGACTCTTGAGAGTCCATTGAACTGCAAGGAGATCCAACCAGTCCATCCTAAAGGAGATCTGTCCTGGGTGTTCACTGGAAGGACTGATGTTAAAGCTGAAACTCCAATACTTTGGCCACCTCATGCGAAGAGCTGACTCACTGTAAAAGACCCTGATGCTGGGAAAGATTGAGAGCAGGATGAGAAGGGGACGACAGAGGATGAGATGGTTGGATAACATCACCGACTCAATGGACATAGGTTTGGGTGGACTCCAGGAGTTGGTGATGGACAGGGAGGCCTGGTGTGCTGCGGTTCATGGGGTCACAAAGAGTCAGACACGACTGAGTGACTGAACTGAACTGATGGCCTTAAAGGTGGTTGAAAATCCAAACTTATATTCCACAGGGCACAAACCCTGATACTTCACACACCCTGAACACACTGCCTTTCTTTCTATTCTTTTCAAGACACAGGGCTCTCTCTTCAGCCCTTCTTACCCAGTCACGACTGCATGTCCCAGTCCTGGTTCTAGTGGTCCTTTCCAGGCCACTGCACTCCGATGGTTCCAGTTTCAATTAGGCCCCTGTTAGAGGAAACTTCAAAATATACAAAGGAACAGAGATTAGGATAATGAACTCTTATGTAGCCATCACTGAGCATCAACAATTGGCCCTGAGTTCAAGAGCCAATTTTATTTCCTCTACCTCTATTCCTTCTGGTCCTTCCTTGAATTATTTGGAAGTAAATCTCAAACATTTCATCCATAAGTATTACAACATGTAGCATTATCACACAATTAAAATTAACAGTAACTCTTCAATATTGTTAAAGATACAATCAGTATTTACATTTCTTTTGATTTTCTTGCAGTTTTTTTAAAAAAAATCATGTTTGTATCCAAGTAAGGTCACATCATAATATTGATTTCTGTATCTCTTTGAACCTCTAGGTTTTCCCTCAGTTTCTTTTTATCCTTTTGCTTTTTTTTTTTTTTTTTTTTTATGCTGTTAACAAAACCAGATTGTTTGTCTTGCAGGCTTAGCCATAGTCTGGAATTTTCTGGCCGTATATCCATCATCACAGTGACTCAAGGATCTCTGTGATGTGTGTCTTTCTTGTAAACTGATGATAGGCAGAGAAGTTTAATCGGACTCAGTGGGTTTTTTATTTTTTTTTTCTCAGTTTTGTTGAAGGTCAGCTTCAGAAGTAGTAGTGGGCATTCAAATCAGGAGATACATGATGTCCACTTGTCTCCAGACAGCAACTGACTATCATTGATGAGACTAATTAATTAAAGGGCAAAGTAGTAACATTCACATTCTCTTACTCCTTCAAGTGTATCATAGGCTGGAACACTGAGGACTGCACTTGTATGAACAGAGTATAAGACAAGAACCATCCAGTTCATATGTGTGAGTAAATGCTTAGATTTGGCGTACACTTCCTGGCCACAGCCTTGCTATCTCTGCCCACTAAACCTTAAATGTGATGTCATTCCACTATCCATTCTAATGGCCTATCTTCCTACACTACCCTCACCTCTCAGTGAGAATGGAAATCAGTTCCATTTTTATCATTGACTTTAAAATGTCTGATGCAACACCCATAAGTTTGTGTCTCGTTGAATCGCTTGTCCACATCTCAGTAGCTCATAACGGGCAGCTTATCCAACCCTGAGTTGCCTTGTACTAAAATGTAGTTTGGGCTTCCCAGGTGGCGCTAGTGGTAAAGAACCTGTCTGCAGGAGATGTAAGAGATGTGGATTCGATTCTGGGGTCAGAAAGATTCCCTGGAGGAGGGCATGACATGCCACTCCATGGCAACTCCCATTCCCATTCTTGCCTGGAGAATCCCATGGATGAAGGAGCCTGGCAAGCTACCGTCCACAGGGTTGCAAAGACCTGAACACGACTGAATGACTTAGCATGCATGCAAGACGTGGCTAAGCAGCCTCTGCACGGGCATCATAAAGACTGAACGTGACAGTGCTCATAAGTGCTTCACACAGTCCAGCCCAGCAAGGTCATCACCATCATACATTAGAAATGAAATGCGCTCAAGCAGTTAAAGCCGGTAGATGTATGGGAGCCTAAAGTGTGAAGAATACCCTGTTGCTGCAGCCCTCAAGCAGGTTATTGGGAACGTTACCAATGACTCAAAATGTGCCAATTTTGTCTTTACTTACATTTACTTTTTATTGAAGTATAGTTGATTAGTTTCAGGTATACAACACGGTGAGTCAGTATTTTTATGATGATACTCCATTTACAGTTATTGAAACAGTATTAGTAGAATATGCTGCGGATGTGTGCATGCTACCGTGGGAGGGCAAGCAGCCCCTGGAAGGCAGGCCTCGTGTTCCCAGAAGAAACAGGAACGTGCTGTGGCAACAGCAGGGGAAACTGGTAAAAGCGGCTGCGCCTGGTGGCCGGGCTGCCTGCTGCCCTCTGCCGTGGTGCTAGCGCAGAAGCAGCCAGTCCATTATCACAAACTCTTTCCCCGGGAAAATGATCTGATGTCAGTTACTTAATCCCTACTTACAGTAAAAGTGACAATTTTATTGAATATTTGCACTGTGCTAGAATTATTTAATTCTCCCCACAACCCTTTATTCTTTATTGAAAGTGGCAGAGCTCAGACCGGAACTCAGTGAGGCTGGTGTGAGACCACTCAGTCTCCCCACTTCTCCCCGGACACAGGGCGTGGGTGATGTCAGCAGGCCGGGCCCTTCTGTCCTCCCCCCTGCCTCCTTCCACCTCGCTGCTCTCGGTGACCTTCGAGGTCTATTCTTCCAGAGATGGCAAATATTTGTGATGGTAAAATAACAAACTTCCAGAAACAGTCTGGGCACAAACAGCACCCACCTCTCACTAGACCCTACACCTACCCGTGGCAGTAAAGGGGCTGGTGCATTAATGGGACATTTCAGTTGTGCTCAGGGTGTAGTGATTATGGCATGGGGTAGAGCTCAGTATAGCTCAGGAATAGCTCCTGAACACTCTCGTGAGCTCAAAAGCATTGGGCCATGCCGGGCCCTGCAAACTTGCTGGGGAGCTGGGGAGAGGAGCTGTGGTCTGAGCACTTGGGCCCTCCCACGGTCAGCGAGCAGCCTGTGCTCAGCTGATGCCCAAAGAACATGAAGTCTTCTTTGGGGAGGAAACAGCCGCATGCTGAAGAAGCCCCCAGCCCATATCAAGAAGGGCAGAGCCCCCTGATGCTGCCCAGACCCTGCGCGCCGCGGGAGCTCAGCAGCACCAGGGCATCTGGAGGGCGGGGAGGAGGCTGGGCCCCCAGATACCATGATGCCTCCCTACCTGCCCAGCAGTGGGCTCCTCCCCTTCCTGAGACAAACTGGGATCTTCTTTTCTGGGTGGAGTTCTGACCTTTGACCCAGACGACAGGAGAGCTAGGTGATGGTTGCAGTACCATCAGAGAGGGTGCTGTCCATTCTTCCTCACTGGGGATCTGCTCAGCAGGGACTGATGGATCCCAGACAGCGATCCCCGTGCTTCCCCAACTGGATGATCCAGGTCACTCAACACTACTCGGACCAGAATTTCCAATCAGCTTCTGCAGCATAAAACTAGTAGACTGACCCTCTAACATGAAAGATAGAAACTAAAGCCAACAAATAGGAATAGGAATTCAGATAAACTAAAAAGCAAGTGGGATGTGGCTGGAAAAACTGCTCTTCCCCTCCCGCTGATTCATCCCAGCACATCCAGACTGGTCCTTCTGAAGCAACCAAGAGAAGAATTGAGAGCATGCACTCCTCAAGTGTGGGGTCCCCAGGGAAGCTCAGCCTGGCAGTTGTCAGAAAAGGAATTCTCAGGTCACACCCCAGCCCTACTAAGTCAGACAACCCCAGCAATCCATGTCCTAACAAACCCTCCCTGGAACTGCCGGTGAAGTCTGAGCCCCTGCTCCCCTTTCCCACTCTCCTGGGCAACATTCACACTTTCTCGCCTCTCCTCACATCCCACAGCCCGTCTCCCTCCATCTTCACTCAGCAGATGCTGCCTCACTTCTCACGTCACCAAGACAAGCGAAGAAGCCAGAGGACTTCCACAGCTCGCCCCACCGCCACCCACCCTCTGCCTCCGCGCCCATCTGTTACCCGCAGGCTCCTCTCTGGCTGAGCAGCCGCCTGATGCCAGCTCCGATCTCCTCTGCCCACCTGAAGACATCACTCCACAAATATCCCTTTGTTCTGCATCACTTTTAACAGAAGCCCTCATTGGATCACACTGATTTATAAACACACGGTTATTTTTCTGAAGAAAAAAGTTTTCTTCTTGATCCCATTTCTCTTACAAACTATGGCCCCATTTCTTTCCTCTCTTCTGCAACAAAGCTCCTTTAGTGTTGTCTGTTCTGCTCCCCAATTCATTAAGGACCTCGGGGTGATGTATGCAATGGCCAATTCTGAGGTTTTCACTTAGGATCATCTGAAACAGCCAATCACTCCGCTGCACACTGCATTTTCCTCACTGGCTCCAGGAACACAGACCCCTACCCAGGGACTTCTTCTTACCCTCCTTGGCTGGAGCAAACCCCTTTGGATTCTTAATGCTGCAGGCTCCGCTTTCCCTGTTCCCTTCACCCTAACCTTCTGGGTGAGCTCATCCAGCTCACAGGTGTAAATAATCAATATGCGAGCGACTCCAAAGTGACAGTTCCCTCCCAGATCTCCCTCCCAACTCCAGCAGTCAGGCCACCTCACACTCCACATGCCTAAGCAGACTCTGATCCCCCCAGTGGCTTCTTCCACATCTCAACTGCAGGCAACGTCCTTTCCAAGGCTCGGGCACTCCAACTCTGCTGGCTCTTCCATGCTCTGCACCTGGCTGTCAGGAATCCTACTGGCTCTAGGACACATCTAGAGAACAAAGCTAGTGGAGGTGATGGAATTCCACGTGAGCTATTTCAAATCCTAAAAGATGATGCTGTGAAAGTGCTGCACTCAATATGCCAGCAACTTTGGAAAACTCAGTAGTGGCCACAGGACTGGAAAAGGTCAGTTTTCATTCCAATCCCAAAGAAAGGCAATGCCAAAGAATGCTCAAACTACCACACAATTACACTCATCTCACATGCTAGTAAAGTGATGCTTAAAATTCTCCAAGCCAGGCTTCAGCAATTCATGAACTGTGAATTTCCAGATGTTCAAGCTGTTTTTAGAAAAGGCAAAGGAACCAGAGGTCAAATGCCAACATCCGCTGGATCATCAAAAAAGCAAGGGAGTTCCAGGAAAACATCTATTTCTGCTCTATTGACTATGACAAAGCCTTTGACTGTGTGGATCACAATAAACTGTGGAAAATTCTGAGAGATGGGAATACCAGACCACCTGACCTGCCTCTTGAGAAATCTGTATGCAGGTCACAAGCAACAGTTAGAACTAGACATGGAACAACAGACTGGTTCCAAATAGGAAAAGGAGTAAGTCAAGGCTGTATATTGTCACCCTACTTATTTAACTTATATGCAGAGTACATCATGAGAAATGCCATGCTGGAAATATCAATAACTTCAGATATGCAGATGACACCACCCTTATGCCAGAAAGCAAAGAACTAAAGAGCCTCTTGATGAAAGTGAAAGAGAGTGAAAAAGTTGGCCTAAAGTTCAACATTCAGAAAACTAAGATCATGGCATCTGGTCCCATCACTTCATGGCAAATAGATGGGGAAACAGTGGCTGATTTTATTTTCTTGGGCTCCAAAATCACTGCAGATGGTGACTGCAGCCATGAAATTAAAAGACGCTTACTCCTTGGGAGGAAAGTTATGACCAACCTAGACAGCATATTAAAAAGCAGAAATGTTACTTTGCTAACAAAGGTCCATCTAGTCTAGCCCGTCATGACTACAGTTTTTCCAGTAGTCATGTATGGATGTGAGTTGGACTATAAAGAAAGTTGAGCACCAAAGAATTGATGCTTTTGAACTATGGTGTTGGAGAAGACTCCCGAGAGTCCCTTGGACTGCAAGAAGATCCAACCAGTCAATCCTAAAGGAAATTAGTCCTGAATATTCATTGGAAGGACTGATGTTGAAGCTGGAACTCCAATACTTTGGCCACCTGATGCGAAGAGCTGACCCAACTGAAAAGACCCTGATGCTGGGAAAGATTGAGGGCAGGAGGAGAAGGGGAGGACAGAGGATGAGATGGCTGGATGGCATCACTGACTCGATGAACCTGAGTTTGAGTAAACTCCAGGAGTTGGTGATGGACAGGGAGGCTTGGCTTGCAGCAGTCCATGGGGTCGCAAAGAGTCAGACATGACTGAGCGACTGAACTGAACTGAACTGAGAGCCCCACCATTCTCACCAAGCCACATTTTTTCTCTCCCGGACCAGCCTTTGGTTTCCCTGCATCCTCCCAGCATTTTCTCAGGGTGACTCCTTCAAAACATAAATTAGATAACATCCTTCCTTTGCACAAACCCTCAAATGACTCTGTGCTTCACCTAGAGTAAAAGTCAAGAGTCTTTAGAATGGCCTTCCCTCCCCACTGTCCTGTCTCTGCTCTTGAGCAGGGCACACCATCTGTCTGATGCTCTTTCCAGACACTCGTCTGGCCAACTCCATGAACTTCAAAGTCTTGGCTCACCTGTCACTGTCTCTAATCTCACTCTGACCACCCTGCTTGAAACAGTAATGTGTGTTCTCTCCAGCATGTCAGTCTCTTGCTTTATTATATCTTATTATTACTTAATATCTTACAACATAGGAGAAAATTTGCTTTATCTAGACTTATTGTCTCTCTGCTATACCACAAAGTCCACAAGATAAGATTTTTTTGACTGTTTTGATCATTGATGGATTCCAAGTGCCTAGAAAAATGTATGGCACTGAATAAGCATGTAATGACTATGTGCTGAATAAATTAACATCCTCAAGGAGATAAGATACTGCAATAAGAAATAAGAAGACATACACAAAAAATATCCTAAGGACAAGAAAAACACCTGGAAATAAAGACACAATAGAAGGCTTTGAAAATAATGTTGCAGTCTCTTAGAAAAGAAAGCAAAAAGGCAGAGGAGAAAAAGCAAAAAAAAAAAAAAAAAAAAAGTTGTTTTTTTTTTTAAAAAGAAAGTATTCAAGAAAATTTCTTAGAATTGAAACACAGAGTTTCTAGATTGGAGGGGCCTACCAAGAACCCAGACCTAAGCTCATTATCATGACAGAGAGAAAAATTCTACAACTTGCAAAGTAATCACGTCAAAACACAAGATTGAACACAAAGAAACAAGAATAACTATGACTTTGAGGTTCTCAGAAGTAACATTTCAAGCTAGAAGTCAGTATGATACCTTGAAATTTCAGGAGGAAAGTGACTTCCAGTGCAGAATTCTCTAAGCAATCTACGATTTAAGCGTCAGAACAATGGCATCTCTCAGGCAGAAAAGGTCTCAGAACTTTCTGTTCAGCTGTAGGGAGTGTGGTCCTCCTCATTACTGGAGAGACTCTGGGAGCAAGTCTGTCCCTGTTCACAATCCTCCCTTTCAGTGTCCTGCAGCCAAGCATAAAGCACTTGATAACTTCCCTATGGCCTCCCTGAGGAAATGGTTTGAAAAACAGGCCCCTCAGTTCTTGGGACTGTGGGGGTTATTTACATGATTATGGGTAGATTTATAATTATGCCACTTTGGTACCTGTTTTATTCTCATGAACGATACTTTAAGGAATGCAGTAGGGTCCCTGTTAACACATGACCAGGACTGCATCTGTTGGATGATCCCATGAAAGCCACAGGAGTCTTAACTGGCACAGAAGTGGGAAGATCTCCAGGGCCTTTAAACAAAGAACAGGCCAGAGAAACAGAAAACCCAGCCTCTCTGAACTTTTAGGTGTGGTGTAAGCCTGAAATTGTGGTTTGTTTCCTCCTTGCCCCTGAGGCAACTCCTCCCCTTGAAGGACCTTGGCACAGCGGGCGCCCACAGACGGCGTACACAAACAGCTGGCTGAAAGGGACTGAGGAGAGGCTTGGGATTTTGGAGCTGGACAGAGCTGGGATTTTCATTTTTACTCAGGAGAGTGAGCCCGTTTCTCCACACAAAAGCACCACACCCACCCCTTCATCTACCCCATCACAGAGCACTTTCATGTGCTAGGTGTTTCCTCCATGTGTTATTTCATTCTAATTCTCCCACTAACCAAATAAGGTTGTCCTGATTACATAGAAAAGCTCAGGAGGAAATTCCTTGTCCAAATTCATACAAGTAGCAGAGCCTAGATTCCACACATCCAGGTTCCATAGTCTGCTCTTGACTTCCAGTCCACAGGCTAATGGATGACAAGGACCAGCATGACCTCACGCCAGAGGCATCTCACTGCAAGGCTGACCTGGTCAGCTTACCCTCCTGCTGGGACCAGGAAGTGCACTCAGGTCACAAGCCCCGCCCACACGCCGAGGAGCTGTCCGAGGTCCTGCCAAAGGAGGCTAGACCTGAGTCTGAGCTCCAGCCTGCTCACTTCCCGCAGGTGCTCAATGGAGGCTGTGAGCTGCAAGAGGCGGGTTAGCACCTCACTGTCAGCACTGAGCCTTTGGCCTGGCATGCCGCACGTGTGAACAAACGTTCGCTGGGAGGAACTGAGGCCCCCACCTCCAAGTTGGAGAAGGGAGGGGGTGCAGTGGCACTTGCGATGCAGTGATCCAGTGGCCTGACTCCATGGAGCAGGGGCCTTGAAGGAGCCTGCCATCTTCCTCCGATCAGGAAAAGCAATGATGGATCACAGGCTGCCAGGGCCAGTGGCCAGTCCGACAGAAGGGTGACAGGCATCGTGGTGACAGTCGTACTGGAAATGACACCTGGCTCTCCTCCAGACGTGACGTGGAAAAATTCAGACTTGGAAGGGCCCCTTTTAAGCTTCAGCAAGGAGACGGGGAAGGAGTAAAGACAGTCTATAAAAACGTTTAGGGAACCTGGACGTCACACCTGAGTACTGCTTTTGTGAATTTAGCAAATGAAATAACAGTTCTAAGACTGCCTCACAAAGTTAAGAATCGTTTGGGACTGCTCCGAATGGTTCGAGGGGCCCAGAAAGCAGGGCTTCTCTCAGGCTTCACTTTCTTACCTTCTGCATTGGGCACACAGGAGAGAAAGTGCTGAGTACAAGTCACAGGTTTGGCCACGGGCAAGAACTACCCCTCATCCCAGCTGTGACCATGGGCAGGCCATCAGCGTCCTCACTGGGAAATAGCCATGAGTGCAGTGCCCACTCCCAGGCATGCAGTGACCCCCCAGCCATGCCATAACCTGCCTAGCCATGCCGTGATCCTGACACGCTGTTGACTGTTTGGTGCAACTGTGAATGCAAAGGCCTGTTACACATGCAAGCTCAAGACAGGCTTCTCTTAGATTCACCCACGTTCTGGAGGGCCTTGGAGTAAAAAAAGAAAGCTATTATTCTAGTGAACTACCTGGGACATCACAACACAAGCAGTCGCCACATGTTCCATGAGGAAGGCAGCCTTCACGATTGTGACCAAGGCTCCCAACCATCGCTCCTGAAGGCAGAGAGGTGAGAACAGAGGACCCCACAAGTGTCACAACAGAACCGTGTTTACTAAGAACTGAACTAGAGCACCCCACACACTTTGTGGACATCAACTTTTTCTCTTTCAATTTTAAAATGGAGTTGTGCATACACATTCTTTTAAAAGCTTAGACACATTTTGGAGAAAACAGACAAATCTGAGAAAGCACTGAAATGCTCTGAAATCCACATTCACACACTATCAGAATCACCCCATCAGCTGTGGGTGTCCTTTTTCTTCGGGGAACTGGGAACTGGAGCCTGTGTCACCAGCAGGAGTCACAGACGGAGCTGTGTTAACACATCCAGCAGGTAAGCAGGCTTCTAAACAAGCCCTGTAAATAACAGATCCTCCATTCACCTTACAAGTGCTCTCACTTCCCTCAGTGTGTTAGGCAGAAGCAAGCTGAACACACAAGGCAAGATGCCCAGGTAACAAGGGTCACCCTCACTGCTTCCGGTCAGGAGACGTGGCCAGAACCAGGGTTTCCACGAGCTGCTCCCTCTTGCTGAGTGGGGTGATTCCCGTGCAGCTGCTCTGGCCTCCCCTGGGAAATGAGCCAGTCTGGATATAACTCCATGCTGAGGCCTGGAGGGCTGCCACTGGTCTGGCTGAGGTGGGAATGGTGTATGTGGGCCGACATCAAATGAGCTTTTCTGACAACAGCCCAACCCACTCCAGTCCCACCTGTGGGTCCTGGGGAACTGGGCTGCCTGGGAAGCACATGAGGAGACCCAGGAAGTGGTTAGAATATACAATCATGAGGATATGTACCCATGGAAGTCATCAAACTAACTTAAAAAAACAGTTATGACACAGAAGTGAGTGTCAGAAAACGAAGAGATGCATGAGGCATCATTTAGAAAACAAAGGGCACATGTTAGGGTGTTACCCCAAAAACAAGGCTTGGCATCCCGAGAACTGCACATGTGCAAAGGAACCTGTCTTCTACTTGGACATTCTTCTTCATCCTTTATGAAAGGAGTGGAAACCAGGGCTGATAAACATTTGACAACCCCTTGTAGACAAGGACCAGATCATCAGAGATCTACCTTGTCTTCTATGATCAGGCCTTAGCCCATAAGTGAGAAGTCTGTAGAAAGTCTCAGACCATTCATACCATGACAACAAAGCTCTTCTAAAGACAGATCTACATGGTAAAATTATTGAGGGTATGCTAATCCAAGTTAATGCCCAGTTTTAAAAGAAAAAACATCAGACAGACAGTGTAATTTTCTTGGTTAGAACTGTTCCCCATATACATAGATACAGACTAGTACTTTATGCTTAATACATTTCATCAAATGTGAGATTTCTATCACCTGAATAACAGACAAAAAGAAGGACTATATTCATCCCAAATTTGTACTTTGATAACTCACCAAGTTGTGAAAAAAGTTTAAGTGGAGGAACATGGGAATAATGTATCTGGAATTGTATCCACTGAACTTACAGCACTACGTCATAATGCTGATAAAACTGCGGTGCAGCCTGCTTTAATAACATACACTGAACCGAGGCTTGCAGCCCTCAGTCGCTGCTACTTGATTTACAGTGTGGCCATGAAAAGGCTCCCCCGAATGGCCCTGGTGTCACGGGTCTGCTCCTCAGCGCACAGGCTGCCGTGGGCTGTGAGGAGGGGCTAGAACTTCACACAGCAAGCCTGAGAAAGGGAACCCCAGCAGGGGACAGTGCTGGAACGTGCCCCCTCTGGCTTCTTATAAACACTGAGGGCACCGCACACAAACAGGGGACATTCGACTCTGGTGGACAGGGTCCACCCCGTACTTCAGCAAATGTGTTTCACTGTTTTCATTTTGGAGTGGTCTTTCTCTCACGCTCATCCACAAGGCACACACAGAAAATGCTGAAAGTTTGACCACCGGGACATCACTGTGGAGAATTTTGTTACGTAAGAGACACCACCTGCCTATTTCCTTGTTTGTCAAGACAGAAAACGCCTCACTTTAAACAGTATGTACAGAGAGGTGGGTGCCGTGCGCCCTCATGCACAGCCAGCTCGGGCTCATGGACAGGGAAGGGCTTCTGTTTACAACAACCTACACCTACAGACAGCAAACACCAAAAGACATGCACACACGACGGAGAACTGGACGTGGAGGGTTCACACTGTGCGCCAGCGAGGGGCGCGGTCGCACAATGCTGCTGGGGCGGCCGGTCATCACACTCCGACACGGGCGTCTAGGACGAGGCCTGCTGCTGCTTCTTCCCCCGCTTTCAGGATTCCCAGTTGGTTCTGTGTCAGGGGCTAAGCAACCTGGTGGCTTCGGGTCCAGTCAGGTCTCTTAGTAGTCTTTTTGAACCTTTGTATCCCTCTGTGAAGAGCTGAGTTCAAATGCTGGAAACCGTGATGCCTCTGGGGCCAGGATGTCGGAGAGGAAGTGAACAGTGCCAGCCACGCCTGCAACGAAAAACGTGATCCATCATGAAAAAAACGGTGTGCGGCGGCGTCCCAAACCAAGTGACCTTTCATCGCTGCCTTTACTGGGCCTGTAAGGATGCGGGGAAAGGTAGTGAGGACTTTAAAAATAGCTTCACATACACAAATGGAAAATCCTTATATTAGCACACAGCAGGTTTTCTTCACTATCGTATTTTTAAATCTTGCATCTTGACATTTTATGGTGATTTCATAGAACTGCTAACAAAAAAATTAAGGGCATTGCTATTGTGATATTCCAACATGTAAACTTGCTCTCAGAGTCTTTATGTTTTTATTTCAAATATAAAGCTGCATTTTATATTTTCCTTAGGTTTTAAAAATACTATTTAAAACAAACCTTACTTGCCTGGTTAAAATCCCCACCGCCAATCACTGCAGTAACTCAGCAGCCTACCCGAAGGAACCCTTGGTTAGAGGGAACTCCTGCAGAAAGGGTCCCAAGCGCTGGGGGCCCTGCCAGACTCGTGGCCTCCACACAGCCACTCACCATCTGACTAGAACCAAGTTATTGGTGTCTCCTGTCAGGCATTTGTCAGGCACAGGGTCCAGAAGAATCTGAGAGCTTCCCAGCCTCTAGGCAGGGAACATTCAAAGATTTTCACCCACTGGGGCTTTGAATTTGCCATTTATAAACTTGAATTTATGAACCTGAATGAACTTCATTTACAGTTAATGTTAAATCTATTATTCTGTTATTTCTTTACACACACACACACACACACACACACATATATATAGGTTATTCTGCTGTGTCTGATACAACTCATTTTTATGACATGATGAAAATTTTTATCCTGAGAAACATTTTTTCATTATAAAATCTGTGAATACTAAAAAAGATCTTTTTTTGCAAAAGATAATGACAAATGCTCTAAGTTTTGTTCACTATCTATTATATGATTAAAATATTATCAGTAGTAGAAATAAAACATGATATATCACTACGGACAATTCAAAACATCAAAAAGATAATGAAGGGATACTACCAAAATTTTATGCACATAAATTTGATCCCACAGGTGAAATGGAGCAATATCTTAAAAATAAAAACTAACAAAACTCACTGAATATGAAATAGATAACTTACAGCCTGGTAAACTATTAAACAGATTAAGTTCATAAATTTAAGACTCTTGAAAAAGAAATCTGTAGGCTAGGAAGGTTTTGCAGAAGAATGTTACCAAACATATAAACCAGAATTCTTCTGCCAATTAATATACAGTCTATTACAGAAAACAGAGAAAACATCAATTTAGTAGGCCAGTATCGCCCAGACAGCAAAGCAGACAGTGACAGTACAGAAATGGACGGCTACAGGCAGACATTCCTTATGAATATAGACACAAAAACTATCAACAAAATATTAGCAAATGCAATTATGCAATACATAAAAAGTACCGTACACCACGGCCAAGTAAGCTTTATTCCAGACACTTAAGACTGGCTTAATATTTGAAAATGAACCAATGTGATTCACCGTGCTAGGAGGCTGAAGAGAAAAATCACATGATCTTATCAGCTTTGTACTTGACAAAACTCAACACTCATCTATTATTTGATTTTTTAATAAATATTCATTTATTCCTTCCGGAATTTACTTTGGAATTACTATAAAATGTAGCCCTAAAGTAATTAAAAAATTACCATCAATTTATCCCAAACCCCATTTAAACTTTGCCCTTAGTTTCTGCAACTTATGTTAGAATATAAGTAATTAAAAAATTACCATCAATTTATCCCAACCCCATTTAACCTTTGCCCTTAGTTTCTGCAACTTATGTTAGAATATCTCAATCTCTGCAGGACTTCTGTTTGGTTTTCCTGAATTATATTCTATGCATTGTGCCTGCAGCAGACTCTTAATGTGTCTGCTGGTTTCTTTCACCGCTCTTGTTTTTCAGAACTTTCTTATTATTTTTCCAAGTACTAATAGTTTTACTTACTAATACTTTTAAATTACTAATATTAATTATTTATGCTTCTTTATATGACTTAAATAATTCAACTGTATCTAAATAACTAACCAAGTTTGCTGGGAACAGATCAATCCTATATGCATGGTATTACAGGTGAAATGCAGAGGAAAAACTTATTATTTCTTCCATCACAAAGCAGCAAATAGTCTATGCATATATACTTCACAAAAGATCTAAAAATACATGGAAGAAGTTCACAGGAGCACAAATAGGCAAGGTAAAGAGACTCAGAATAGTTTTCAGCAGGAATGACTTTGCTCCTGGTATTTGCCAGCTTTGCACCGATCACTAAGTAAGATCAACTGCGATGGTGCACAGAGCCAGGAGGACCAAACGCACACAGCCAGAGCCTTGAACCTGGAGTTTCGCTCACTCTTACCTTCAAAGAGAGAATAGGGTCTGTCAGGAATTCGGCAGCCATGTGCTCCATAATCTAGACACCACTCGGCAAACTAGGAAGAAAGACATTTATTTTTAAGAGTGGGGTTTCACTTGGTGGAAACAGAACTAATAAGACACTGTAGTGAATTCACCAAGAATCAAAGGCCCAGGCAACAGAGCGGCCAGCAGTGTGGGCCTGGGGGAGCTTAGCACCGCCTCTTCTAAGGAGGTGAGACCTGGCAAGTCCTGTCACCTGTCCAGGCCTGTTTCCTCGTCTGTGAGGGAGGCTTTACCCAGGGAGGTTGTTGGGAAGGCTGCAGTGGAAAGCGCACAGCTCACAGCCCTGTCTCTTCCAGGCACTGCCTCCCGCCCTGGCAGGCTCTCTGTGCAGACGGAAGCCCCCGCATGCTGAGCCCTGTTGCTCAATGTGCAGCGTGCCCCCTCTCCCCACTTTCCCCGCTGAGCCCCTGGGCCTCACACTGCCCACCCTACTCCTCTCGAAAACGCATTCCTTAGCTTTCTCAGCAACTCCTCTCTGAGCTCTCTGACCCTTCCTTCTGAAACTTCTTCAGTGGATTTTTGTAACATTATAATAAAACTCATGCTGCTTTCTCCCCTCCAAACCCTTGCACACTTCTAGCTCTCTTGATGCACTATCTATCTGGTTTTCTTAGTCAGACATCAGGAAGATATTCGTACATTTCTGTCTTCTCCACATTAAAAAAGAATCCACCAAATTCTGTGGTCTCAACATCCTAAGTGTTTCTAAATCTCTCTTTAGTATCATAGCCAGTATCCCTGGTTTGTAACTCTACATTTCCACTTTTTAGAAAATATTTAGTGAGTTGGGTGTTTGGCTGCACTGGGTCTTAGTCGCAGCACTAGGGTACACAAACTCTACAGCTGGGGTGCCCGGGCTTCAGAGCACACTGGCTCAGTAGATACAGCATGCCAGCTTAGTTGCTCCAAGTGTGGGATATGGGACCTTAGTTTCCTGACCAGGGATCAAAGCCACATCCCCTGAATTGGAAGGCAGATTCTTAGCCACTGGACCACCATTAATTATTCAACAACAATTTGGAGAAACCCAGATTGTTTACCTCTACCTCATCCATCCACTGCTGCCATGGTGATCCTTCTGACAGAGAAGACCGAACGTGAATCACAAACCCTCCTGAAGCCCCTCCTTACAGATGAGGACTCACGGGGCTGGTGGGGAGACCCACAGGCGCTGGGACCATAGGGCTTGGGCTCCTGCATCACTGGATCTGGGCTGGGGTCCAGGCCGTCTTCAGTGTGAGAGCTTTTCAGCACTCACAAGCTCCCAGTGAGTCTAAAGTGTACCCAAAGTTGAGATCCACTGACGAGGGGAAGGACTAGCTTTCTTTGGCCTCTGCCCCTCTGACTTCATCCCTCACCCCGCACCCCCAACTGGGCACTGAGACTGTCGGGCTGCCCTGGCTGGGCCTGCCTCCATGGTTCTGCAGGAGCTCTCCTAAGGGACAGACACGCCTTCTCCAAGCCACGCTTTGCTGGCCCACCTGAAAGGCTCTACATCTTTAGAAAACTATCTGTGCCTCCCTCCGTGTGACGTCTTCCCCAACCCCCAAAGCTTCTGCCCATCTGCTGCTGTGACTGCTGTCACCCTAAGCTGCCCCTCATGTCTCTGCTCGGGCCAACGGGACGTCAAGGCTCCAAGGTGCTCACCCCTCCAGCTCCCTCTGCGGGCAGCTCCGCTCCCACCCCCACCCCTGCGAAGTTTGCAGCTCTCCTCTGGGTCTCAGTTTACATGACACTCCTGGGCCACCAGCTGCCCTCAGGACCCCCACAACACCCCGTGCGCACGGCCTTTGTGAGCGTGGGCAGCACGGCTCTATTCCACCTGCTTTAAGAAGAGCCTTCAGAATAGAAATAAACATAAAAAATAAGCCCCCCTGAATGCCTCCATCTACCCATGGTCTCGTACACTTTGGTGTATTTTCTTCCCATCTTTTTCTCCAGTGTCTTCATAGCCCTATTTTGTGAAATGTGTATAGCAAACGTTTACTGAGCCTTGCTTTGTGCATTCATTTTCAAACACCCGATGTGTATCTGTCAGTCTCTACTCGGGGCCAGGCACTGTCCCGGCTCATGGTCGAGGCGCGGCCCACCAGGAGAAAGGGGAGCACCCCGCGGTGATCAGCAGCTCCATCACTGGGGTCCTCTCCACCAGGCGGATCTCAGGGGAGCCCCAGGCCTGCTGTGCTCCATGGGGAGCACAGGGGTGAGGCGGCAGTGTGGAGCATAGGGCTAGGCAAGAGGCGGGCAATGGCAGAGGCACACGGGCCCTCCAGTGTGGGGGCGTGCGTTCTGAGGACTTTGAGCAGGGGCACCAACTGATGATCTGCCCATTATCACGATTCATTTTTCTTGGGACAAATTTAGGAGGCGGAGAGTATTTTTCCAGTTGAGGCTTTAAGAAAGGACATCCTAAAGTCATGAGACTAATAAACGCTCAGGAAGGCACTCTAGCCAGGTTGTGGGACTGCGGAGGGCATTTCCACTCCCCAGTCCCACTGCACAGAGAGAAGCAGCGGGCCAGCAGGGACACGGCTGTGTGGAAGACACTGCAAGCTGGGCGAAGCGTATCTGAAACCAGAGAGCTGTTTGGGCTTTGTGTGCTCTGCAGGGCTCAAAAGCTGTCTGGATAGACATGCTCGTACCTTGCAAGCTCGGTAGAGGTACTTTTTATCCTGCGTGATGTGGTAAAGCGAAAGGAAGGAGTAGCCGTTCCCAGCGGTCCCGTGGCAGATCCCATAGCCCTTCCGCAGCAGGCCTCGCTGCCAGATCACGTCGCTGCACTCCACTGCGTCCTTCAGGTACTTCTCCTCCTTAAAAACCTGAGCAATGAAAATCAAAGCAGAGCTAAACTAGCGTCCTAAGTAACAAACAGCAGGACAGCTCCCCTTTCTGCTGAGAAAAGGTCCTGAAGTGACCCGAGGTGGGCTGAGCCCAGGGCAGCAGCATCGCCCCGGGCAGCCTGCAGTCCCAGCCACTCCCCTCCCCCGCCCTCCTTCCAGTGGCAGTTCCAGAAGCAGTTCACAGGTTAAAAAGTTATACGGAAACTGACAAGATCTCTTTGGGACGATGGTCTGTCATACACAAACTGTTTTGTACTTCCTGGGACTTAGAGGCTGCAGCTCTGAAAGTCCTACTCGTGTAGAAGGCAGTGGAGGATTCCACACAGGCCTGCCATCCACATCAGGAACATTCCATACCCGAGGTCAGCCATACACCCAGTGCCCCCGACAAGCTGTCATATAAACTGTCACAAAGAAACCTGCACGGAGCATCTTCAGCCCTCAGCGGAGGCAGCACCGCTCCACGCGGTGGTTTACAGGGAGAGACAAACGCACTTGGGAGAGATGACCCGGGCAGGGCGGGAGGAAGCTTTCACCACCCGACTCCCCTTCACTCTGCTCTTCCTCCTCACACTGCGTTTGTTTTCCTTCCCAGTCCTCTCCTCAGAATCTGTTATTTTATTAACAGCAATCTCTGCTGCTGAGCTCATTCCATTCTAGTGCAAACACGTTTTAGACCATGGATTAGAGGCAAAAGGTCACTGGAGAAGAGTTCCCTTGGGCAGCCAACAGGATCCTCCCTGTGACCTCTTGGGCATCCAACTGAGGAGGCTCTGAGGAGCAGGAAAACAGCACCTCAAAGGGGATCCGCTTCTGCAGGGGGCAAAAGGAAAGAGGCGGATCTGCAGTCCAGCCACTGCTCCTGGTGCAGAACCTCCAGGGTGGGCTCAGCCACAAAAGCAGTCGAGACATGGATGCTGGGGTTCCTGAGTCTGGGTCTCAGCTTTGCCGCCTTTTAACTGTGGCTGAGGACGAGTCACCTCTGAACTCTTTAAGTTTTATTTACTATAAAAAGATACTATTTCTTCATCTCGGCTGTTGGATTAAAATGGAACAACACACAAGAAGCTCTTAGGACACTGCCTGGCCCATGGTCAGGGCGCCTCCTGAGCTGTCATTAATATTGTTTTTTCTGTGTCATCACGCCAGCTCAGACACTTCATCCTGTCATTTCCATCTTAAGCCTTTTAATATGAATTACAAACAAAGACATTTTCCCATCCTAAAAAGTATTAGATCAGAGCTGACAGGTGAAAGTGTTACTGAAATGAGAAACAACACCTGAAAGGGGATCCGCATCTGGGGGTCTGGCTGCTCGCCGTTCAAAAGCTAATAATCAGGCCAGGTTGGTGGAAAGAAAATTTGCTTTATTTCAGACGCTGGCAACGGGTCGGGGGAGGTGGTGGACATCTGTCCAAAGGCCGACTCCCCCCTGACACCACCCAACAAGCAGGAGGTGACAGCTTTTACAGACAGAGTGGGGTGGGGGGAGGTTACACAGTCATCTCTAACAGGCATCTTCAGCTGGTCATCAGTGGTCTGACCGGCATCATCTTGGTTGTTATAGGTACAGTTAATCTTCAGTTCTGGGGTGCACCTGTTCCCATGTCTTTGAAGTCAATTCTCAGAATTGTGGCAGCTCAAGTCCTGGATAAAGTCTGCTCATCACGTAGTTAACTTCTGAAAGGTTGCTAAACCACGAAAGACGCAGGGATTCTTGGCCTCCAGAGGAGAAGAATTCGACCTGGGGCCAGAGATGAGGCTTGATGGCTCAGAGCTTTTGTGTAATGAAGTGAAAGTAAAGTGAAAGTGAAGTCACTCAGTCGTGTCCGACTCTTTGTGACCCCAAGGATTGTAGCCTACCAGATTCCTCCATCCATGGGATTTTCCAGCTAAGAGTACTGGAGTGGGTTGCCATTTCCTTCTCCAGGGGATCCTCCCAACCCAGGGATCAAACCCGGGTCTCCTGCATTATAAACAGACACTTTACCGTCTGAGCCACCAGGGAAGACCTCATGTAATGAAGTTTTATTAAAGTATAAAAGAGGTAGAGAAACCTTCTGACAGACATCAGAAGTGGGCAGAAAGAGTGCCCCCTCACTAGTGTTAGCAAGGGATTTCAGTTCAGTCGCTCAGTCGTGTCCGACTCTTTGCGACCCCAGGAACCGCAGCACTCCAGGCCTCCCTGTCCATCACCAACTCCAGGAGTCCACCCAAACTCATGTCCATCGAGTCAGTGATGCCATCCAATCATCTCATCCTCTGTCACCCCCTTCTCTTCCTGCCCCCAATCCCTCCCAGCATCAGGGTCTTTTCCAATGAGTCAACTCTTCGCATGAGGGGGCCAAAGTACTGGAGTTTCAGCTTCAACATCAATCCTTCCAATGAACACCCAGGACTGATCTCTTTAGGATGGACTGGTTGGATCTCCTTGCAGTCCAAGGGATGCTCAAGAGTCTTCTCCAACACCACAGTTCAAAAGCATCAATTTTTCGGCGCTCAGCTTTCTTCACAGTCCAACTCTCACATCCATACATGACCATTGGAAAAACCATAGCCTTGACTAGACAGAATCTCAACTTTTTAATATGCTGTCTAGGTTGGTCATAACTTTCCTTCCAAGGAGCAAGCGTCTTTTAATTTCATGGCTGCAATCACCATCTGCAGTGATTTTGGAGCCCCCCAAAATAAAGTCTGACACTGTTTCCACTGTTTACCCATCTTATTTCCCATGAAGTGATGGGACCAGATGCCATGATCTTAGTTTTCTGAATGTTGAGCTTTAAGCCAACTTTTTCACTCTCCCCTTTCACTTTCTTCAAGAGGCTTCTTAGTTCCTCTTCACTTTCTGCCATAAGGGTGGTGTCATCTGCATATCATATCTGAAGTTATTGATATTTCTCCCGGCAATCTTGATTCCAGCTTGTGCTTCTTCCAGCCCAGCGTTTCTCATGATGTACTCTGCATATAAGTTAAATAAGCAGGGTGACAATATACAGCCTTGACGTACTCCTTTTCCTATTTGGAACCAGTCTGTTGTTCCATGCCCAGTTCTAATTGTTGCTTCCTGACCTGCATACAGGTTTCTCAAGAGGCAGGTCAGGTGGTCTGGTATTCCCATCTCTTTCAGAATTTTCCACAGTTTATTGTGATCCACACAGTTAAAGGCTTTGGCATAGTCAATAAAGCAGAAATAGATGTTTTTCTGGAACTCTCTTGCTTTTTCGATGATCCAGCGGATATTGGCAATTTGATCTCTGGTTCCTCTGCCTTTTCTAAAACCAGCTTGAACATCTGGAAGTTCACGTTTCTGTGGGGGGCAGGAGGGCTGAGAGGAGCTACTCCACGTTCAAGGCTGTGCTTTGCTGGAGCAGCCATGAAGAGATACCCCATATCCGAGGTAGGAAACCCAAGTAAGATGGCAGGTGTTGCGAGAGGGCATCAGAGGGCAGACACACTAAAACCATAATCACAGAAAACTAGCCAATCTGATCATAGGACCACAATTGTGTCTAACTCAATGAAACTAAGCCATGCCGTGTGAGGCCACCCAAGATGGACGGGTCATGGTGGAGAGGTCTGACAGAATGTGGTCCACTGGAGAAGGGAATGGCAAACCACTTCAGTATTCTTGCCTTGAGAACCCCATGAACAGTATGAGAAGGCAAAATGATAGGATACTGAAAGAGGAACTCCCCAGGTCGGTAGGTGCCAATTAGTTATTACAATGAATCAAAAAAATGTCTGGAGGTTGTAAAGATCTTACTAGAACCACTCCCATAATTTACATTTTAGGATAACAGGATTAGCCAGAAGGTTTTCAGGAAGGAGAAACTGTCCTCAATCAGGATACACTGTTAGTACAGAGTACAGAGTTTAAACTGAGCTGTTTGTTGTGTAATCATCAGTTTGAGGCTTAAAGATAAAAACGTTTTATGTGACTAAGACTAAGGAATCTAGAGGAAAAAAAAAAAGCTTGTCCGTTCCTCCTCCTTGAGAACCCCAGACCCCTCTTCTCCTTGGGGACCCCTGGACTTCTTATCAGGCTGCCTAGGAACTGACTCTCTCACTTCTCCATCTGGTGTTTTAGAATCTATAAGACAGCTCACAGGAGATGGCTCAGAATATTATCTACAGCCCATGAGAAAGAAGGAAAGGTCCCTGACGATGTTTAATGACTACGTTATTATTATTTAGTCTCCTCAGACTGTTTTCCTTTGTTTCCACATTTCTCACTTCTCTGATTAAACTTATTCTTTGACTAAAGTGTTCCACAGGCAAAAGGCAGGCAGAGGACATGATGGGGTGGGGGACTAGGACCATAGAGTCCTGCTCCGTTTCAAAGGGAGGCTTTTTCAGAGGCTGTGTCATGAAAGCACAGAGAATAAGCCCCAGTCCTACAGGAAACCTCTGGCGCCTTTATCCTTCCCAGCGGACTCCAGGAGTACGTGAATCAGGCAGAGCCCCTGCTCCCCTGCTTAGGCTGAAGCTGCGGGAGGTGTGCTGCGTACAGTGAGCTTCCCCTTCCTTCCTCAGCACGAGGCGCTCGGCCACCACACCCACCACCATCACACACTCATGCTCCAAGTGAGGGGCTACTTCTAACAATGGGACATTTGGAAATTTAATGAACACGGACGAAAGCCCCCAGATTTAATCACAGACTTTATCTTTTCTACATTGTAGCCATTATAACTTGGCCAGAAAAATCTATTTACTGATTGACATTACCTGTCTCAAATGCTAAATTTCCTGGGAAGTGTCATGACAGAAAGTCTGAAGAGACGGGCAATGCAGAGGACAACATAAGGGATCTGGAGTCAGAAGACACTGGTTAGATTCCTTCTCCCACAACTACTGTCTGTGTAACTTTGGGTAAGTCATCGTAACTTCTCTGAGCCTGTTTGCTCAGGTAACAAAATGGACTGATGCTGAGATGACCAAATGTTGAAAATAAAGGCAAGGATTTGGGGCAGTTATTAAAAATCTTTAATGATAAAAAAGAAACTATACTCAGCATCAGAGAATGCTTCAGAAATCTGAGAGAAACATCACTATAGAAAGAAACAGGTATCACCTCACACCGGTCAGAATGGCCATGATCAAAAAATCCACACAAACAAGTGCTGGAGAGGATGTGGAGAACAGGCCACCCTCTTGCGCTGCTAGTGGGAACGTAAATGGATACAGCCACTACGAAGGACAGTATGGAGATTCATTAAAAAATTAGGAATGAAACTACCAACTACCCAGCAAGACCACTTCTAGGCATATACCCTAAGGAAACAAAAACTGAAAAAGACACATGTAACCAAATGTTCACTGCAGCACTATTTACAATAGCTAAGACATGGAAGCGACCTACATATCCATTGACAGATGAATGGATAAAGAAGCTGAGGTACATATGGAATGGAATGCTACTCAGCCATAAAAGGAATGCACATGAGTCAGTTCTAATGAGGTGGATGAACCTAGAGCCTATTATACAGAGCGAAGTAAGTCAGAAAAGATAAATACAAATATTGAATATTAATGCATATATATGGGATCTAGAAAGATGGTACTGAGGAACCTATTTTCTGGGCAGCAATGTGACACAGACACAGAGAACAGAGTTATGGTCACAAGCAGTGAGGTGGAAGGAAAGGGTGAGATGAATGGAGAGAACAGCTTGGAAGCATATATACTAACATATGTAAAAGAGATAACCAGTGGAAATCTGCTGTATCACTCAGGGAACTAAAACCCAGGCTCTGTGACAACCTAGAGGGGTGGGACATATGTGTACTATGGCTGATTGATAACACAATATTGTAAAGGAATTATCTTGCAGTTAAAAATAAATACATTTAAAAGAAGAAGAGAAAAAAAATCAGAAAGAGGAAGATAAAAGAATAGCTTTGATCACATTATTAAAATAATTATTATTTTGTTCAGAATATGCTTCTTGCAATTTAGGAAAACAGTTTTACAAAAATATTTGCTAGCTCTTTCCATCTGATCACTTTTCTGTTATATGAATCAAAATGTCAACGAGAATTATGATAGAAAAAAAAAAAGGAAAGATATTCAAAAACTGATAAAATACCAATAGGTGAAATTAAAAACTTACTGGTAAGACTTAATACAGAAGAAATCATTAGTGAATACAAAGCTAAATAAATAGAAATTATACAATCTGAATTACAGAAAACAAATTAAAAACAAAAGCCTTAGGGGCCTGTTGGAAATTAAAGGCCTAACATTTACCAAGTGTAGTGAAAGACACACAATTACAAGTCAAAAACTCAAAGGCTCTCAAGCAGGATAAATACAGATATACATAGGTACCTGATAAAATACTGAAAACCAAAAAGTAAGAGGAAATGTCAAGAGCTTCCAGAGAAAACACATACTAGTAAGAAAAATATAGCAAAAAAAAAAAAAGACTAACATCTTAGAAACAGTCAGGCCAGAAGACCATGGAGCAGTATCTTTAAAGAACTGAAAGGGAAAAAAGAACTGTCAGCATAGATATTCAGCAAAAGTATCTTCAAAGAATGAAGGTGGAATTTACAAGAGCCTGAAAGCAACCTAAATATCCACTGACAGATGAATAGATAAAGATGTAGTACACATACACAATGCAATATTGCTCTGAAATAGTACAAGACTGAAATAATGCCATTTGCAGCAATATGGATGGACCTAGAGATTAACATACTAAGTGAAATAAGCCAAATAACCTATATCACTTATATATGGAATCTAAAAAATTTATATGTATATGTATGTGTGTGTTATACACGTGAAACTAACAATGACACTGTAAATCAACTATGTTGATGTTCATAGCCATCATTTCTGACTCCCTGCAACCCTATGAACTAGCATAGCCAGGCTTCCCTGTCCTTTGCTATCTCCCAGAGTTTGCTCTAACTCACGTCCATTAAGTCAGTGATGCCATCCGACCATCTTACACTCTGTCGCCCCCTTCTCTGCTTGCCCTCATTCTTTCCCAGCGTCAGGGATTTTCCAGCAAATTGGCTCTTCGCATCAGGTGGCCAAAGTATTGGAGCTTCAGCTTCAGCATCCGATGAATATTCTGAGTTGATTTCCTTTAGGACTGACTGGTTTGATCTCCTTGAAGTCCAAAGGACTCTCTCAAGAGTCTTCTCCAACACCACAGTTCGAAATCATCAACTGTTCAGCACTCAGCCTTCTTTATGGTCCAACACTCATATCCACACATGTCTACTGGAAAAACCACAGCTTTTGACTACACATACCTTTGTCAGTAAAGTGATCTTTCTGCTTTTTAATATGCTGTGGAGGTTTGTCATAGCTTTTCTTCCATGGAGCAAGCGTCTTTCATGGCTGCAGTCACTGTCTGCAGTGATTTTGGAGCCTAAGAAAATAAAGTCTGTCACTGTTTCCATTGTTTCCCCATTTATTTGCCATGAAGCATCCAGACCAGATGCCATAATCTTGGGTTTTTCTTTGAATGCTGAGTTTTAAGCTAGCTTTTTCACTCTCCTCTTTCACTTTCATCAAGAAGCTCTTTAGTTCCTCTTCACTTTCTGCCATTAGAGTGGTATCATCTGCATATCTGAGTTTATTGATATTTCTCCCGGCAACCTTGATTCCAGCTTGAGCTTCATCCAGCGCGGCATTGCACATGATGTACTCTGCATATAAATTAACATAAGCAGGGTGACAAAGGAGTCTTGATGTACTCTTTTCCCAATGTGGAACCAGTCTGTTGTTCCATGTTTGGTTCTAACTGTTGCTTTTTGACCTGCATACAGGTTTCTCAGGAGGCAGGTAAGGTATTCCCATCTCTTTAAGAATTTTCCACAGTCTGTTGTGATCCACACAGTCAAAGGCTTTAGCATAGTCAACAAAGTAGATTTTTTTTGGAATACCCTTCCTTTTTCTATGATCCAGCGGAAGTTGACAAGTAGTTCTGGTTCCTCTGCCTTTTCTAAATTCAGCTTCTACATCTGAAAGTTCTCAATTCATGTACTCCTGAAGCCTAGTTTGGAAGATTTTGAGGATTGCTTTATAGCATGTGAAATGAGTGCTATTGTACAGTGATTTCAATATTCTTTGGCATTGCCTTTCATTGGGATTGGAATGAAAACTGACCTTTTCTAGTCCTGTGACCACTGCTGAGTTTTACAAATTTGCTGGCATATTGAGTGCAACACTTTCACAGCATCATCTTTTAGGATCTGAAACAGCTCAGCTGGAATTCCATCACCTCCTCTAGCTTTGCTCATAGGAATGCTTCTAAGACCCACTTGACTTCGCACTCCAGGATGTCTGGCTCTAGGTGAGTGATCACATGATCGTGGTTATCTGGGTCATTAAGATCTTCTTTGTATAGTTCTGTGTATTCTTGCCACTTCTTCTTAATCTCTTCTGCTTCTGATAGGTCCTTACTGTTTCTTTATTCCTTTATTGTGCCCATCTTTGCATGAAATGTTCCCTGGGTATCTCTAATTTTCTTGAAGAGATCTCTATTCTTTCCCATTCTATTGTTTTCCTCTATTTCTTTGCAATAATCACTGAGGAAGGCTTTCTTATCTCTCCTTGCTATTCTCTATCTTTCCCTTTCCTTTGCCTTTTGCTTTTCTTCTTTTCTCAGCTATTTGCAAGGTGTCCTCAGACTACCACTTTGTCTTGCTGTTACATTTCTTTTCTTGGGGATGGTTTTGGTCACTACCTCATGTACAACGCCATGAACCTCCACCCATAGTTCTTTAGGCATTCTGTCTACCAGATTTAATCCCTTGAATCTATTCATCACCTACACCGCATAATCATAAGGGATTTGATTTAGGTCATACATGAATGGCCTCATGGTTTTCCCTACTTTCTTGCATTTTGCAATAAGGAACTGATGGTCTGATCCACAGTTAGCTCCAGGTCTTGTTTTTGCAGACCGTGTAGAGCTTCTCCATCTTTGGCTGCAAAGAATATAATCAATCTGATTTTGGTACTGATGATGTCCACATGTAGAGTCGTCTCTCCTGTTGTTGGAAGAGGGTGTTTGCTATGACCAGTGTGTTCTCTTGGCAAAACTGTGAGCCTTTGCCCCGCTTCATTTTGTATTTCAAGGCCACACTTGCCTGTTACTCCAGGCTATCTCTTGACTTCCAACTTTTGCATTCCAGTCCCCTATGATGAAAAGGACATCTTTTTTTTTGGTGTTAGCTCCAGAAGGTCTTGTAGGTCTTCAGAGAATCATTCCAAGTTCAGTTTCTTCAGCATTAGTGGTTGGGGCACAGACTTGGATTACTATGAAGTTGAAAGGTTTGCCTTAGAAATGAACCAAGTTCATTCTGCTGTTTTTGAGATTATACCCAAGGACTGCATTTCAGACTCTTTTGTTGAATATGAGGGCTACTCCATTTCTTCTAAGGGATTCTTGCCCACAGTAGTAGATACAACAGTCATCTGAATTAAATTTGGCCATTCCTGTCCATTTTAGTTCACTGATTCCTAAAATGTCAATGTTCACTCTTGCCATCTCTGGTTTGACCACATCCAATTTATCTTGATTCATGGACCTGACATTCCAGGTTCCTATGCAATATTGTTCCTTACACATCTTACTTTACTTTCACCACCAGACACATTTACAATCGCAATATTGTTCCTTACACATCTTACTTTACTTTCACCACCAGACATATTTACAATCGGGTGTTGTTTCCGCTTTGGCTCACCCTCTTCATCTTTTTGGAGCTATTTCTCTGTTCTTGCCTTGTAGTATATTGGACACCTACTGACCTAGGAGGCTAACCTTTCAGTGTCATATCTTTTTGCCTTTTCATACTGTTCAACTATACTCCAATTAAAAAAAAATAAAGGAGAGTGAACAGAAGATGCCAGTGGCTCCAGAGCCCTCTGAGACCACACTGCTTCATGTCTAACCCTCCTCAGAGTGAATGTTAACTCTTCGGAGCCACTGAACTAGAACATACTCTCTCCCTCCTTCAGACCTGGTCACTGAGACCTTGCTCCTCTCTCTCTCTCTTTAGAACCCTGCTGTAGATTTCAAGGTATGAAATAAAATTCATAATTTTTTAGTATCTTGTGAGCTTTTCCATTGAGCTATAACATTCTGATATTACTCCCTTTTCCAAGGGAAAATTGGGTTGATTTTTTTCTTTTATGGTTTAATACATGACTATATGGAACAGCTTGTGGGGTGCAAATCATTATTTGCCATATTGCCATGGTGTTTATCATTCCCTCATAAACACCAAATAACAATGTCTGCTCCAAGGAAATGAAGGCTTTTCCCTTTCTTCTTAAAGCTTTCACCTTTTTATCATATATTTCGTTTATCTTCTTCAAAATGGTTTCAACTATTAAAATTAAAGCTTTTAAGGAAAATATGAAAAAAGGTAAAAATATGAGCTCATATTCTGTGAAGCTGAATTGGTGACAGGGCTTGGACTTGCCAAGAAACAAACCTGATACAAAGTTAATAAAACTACTTAACTTTTTTTTTCAATTCTCACAAGCAGAAGTGAAGTTTCAGGTGATTAGACCTCTTCCAGGATAATACTTACTTTATTAACTTACAGTATTTCACTAGTTAATATAAAAAATAATTCCTAAGAGGCATTTTCATTGTAAGCCTTGGAGAGATGGAATCCCATAACAATTAAAAAAGCAACTTCAGTTTTTTGTTTTTTTAACATCTTCCACTTAGCAGCCAATTTGATGGGGCAGAAGAATTGAGTTTTCCCAAGTATAGAGCAGTATTCATCTCCATCACTGCTTTTGCTTATTGTTGTGCGTGCTCAGTCGTTAATTCATGTGTGACTCTTTGCAACCCCATGTACTGTAGCCCACTAGGTTCCTCTGTCCATGGGATTCTTCAGGCAAGAATACTGGAGTGGGTTGCTATTTCCTCCTCCAGGGATCTTCCTGACCCAGGGATCGAACACACATCTCCTGCATCTCCTGAATTGGCAGGTAGATTCTTTATCACTGAGTCTTTTTTTTTTCCTTTGTTATTTTTTTCCATTTATTTTTATTCAGTCAGTTCAATTCAGTCACTCAGTCGTGTCCGACTCTTTGCGACCCCATGAATCACAGCACGCCAGGCCTCCCTGTCCATCACCAACTCCCAGAGTTTACTCAAACCCATGTCCATCGAGTTGGTGATGCCATCCAACCATCCCATCCTCTGTCGTCCCCTTCTCCTCCTGCCCCCAATCCCTCCCAGCATCGGGGTCTTTTCCAGTGAGTCAAGTCTTCACATGAGGTGGCCAAAATATTGGAGTGTCAGCTTCAGCATCAGTCCTTCCAATGAACACCCAGGACTGATCTCCTTTAGGATGGACTGGTTGGATCTCCTTGCAGTTCAAGGGACTCTCAAGAGTCTTATCCAACACCACAGTTAAAAGCATCAATTTTTCGGCGCTCAGCTTTCTTCACAGTCCAACTCTCACATCCATACATGACCACTGGAAAAACCATAGCCTTGACCAGATGGACCTTTGTTGGCAAAGTAACGTCTCTGCTTTTTAATATGCTATCTAGGTTGGTCATCACTTTCCTTCCAAGGAGTAAGTGTCTTTTAATTTCATGGCTGCAATCACCATCTGCAGTGATTTTGGAGCCCTCGAAAAAATTAAGTCTGCCACTGTTTCCCCATCTCTCTGCCATGAAGTGATGGGACTGGATGCCATGATCTTAGTTTTCTGAATGTTGAGCTCTAAGCCACCTTTTTCACTCTCCTCTTTCACTTTCATCAAGAGGCTTTTTAGTTCCTCTTCACTTTCTGCCATAAGGGTGGTGTCATCTGCATATCTGAGGTTATTGATATTTCTCCCAGCAATCTTGATTCCAGCTTGTGCTTCTTCCAGCCCAGCATTTCTCATGATGTACTCTGCATATAAGTTAAATAAGCATGGTGACAATATACAGCCTCCTTTTCCTATTTGGAACCAGTCATTAGTTGGAGGCTAATTACTTTACAACCACTGAGTCTTATTGTTAGGCATTCTTAAAGTCATAGGATTTCTGGATCAGTTATTACAAAATCCCTGTTCTCTGCAGTTTTTGGAATAATAAAGAAATGTCTGCAGAATTGATTTAAATGTTCATGATAAGGGGAGCATTCTTCACAAATCACCACAAGATGTAGAAGGAAGACTGAAGCACCAACCAGAGGGATGGCTTCAGATTTTGCCCATGAAAATGACCATTGTTGGAACAACCAGGAAATAACCAAAATGTTCACCTATATTAGGAAAAGTTCCTTGGTGTGTAATGTAGATGAACCAGTACTCCCAAAATGTCAAGCTCACCTTGAAATCTATAAAGCAATTTGGTACAAAATACCCACACACTAGTGCCACAGGAATATGAAACAGTAGGAATTCTACTGTTAGAATTTTATTGGTTCATTTGGATGTCAAGAACCGTACATCATCATCACAGAGAACCCAAGAAATTTCCTTAAATCAGGAAAACGATACAAAATCTTTGTTACCACAAATACCACAACAATCAACAAACTGAAGGCTGTTTGCCAGACATGCATTCCTTGCAAGAATCACCTCTTTGACAATGGATCACCCTCTCTTAAGTAATCTGCTGAATAAGCCAAAGCCAGGTCAAGGGAGTTCCAGCTGGTGCATTCAAGTGTGTGGTTCCAGGCAGAACAACCTGGTGCCTGTATGGTGCTATGTACCTGAGGCAGGGCCTGAGACATTTAGCAACATGTTGGGATACAAAAGTATACGCTACAATTAAAATATACTGTCCTTTACTTTCCATTAAAAAAAAAAAGAATGAAGATGAAATAAAGACAAGTGATAAGTAACAACTGATAATCAATGTGTTGTTACTAAACTGACTATAAGAAATGCTAAATTACCCTCAATGGTGAAAAATTGAAAGCATTTCCCCTGAAATCAGGAACAAGACAAGGGTGCCCACTCTCACCACTACTATTCAACATAGTTTTGGAAGTTTTGGCCACAGCAATCAGAGCAGAAAAAGTAAAAGGAATCCAGATAGGAAAAGAAGAAGTAAAATTCTCGCTGTTTGCAGATGACATGATCCTCTACATAGAAAACCCTAAAGACCCTTACCAGAAAATTACTAGAGCTAATCAACGAATATAGTAAAGATGCAGGATATAAAATTAACACACAGAAATCCCTTGCATTCCTATACACTAACAATGAGAAAACAGAAAGAGAAATTAAGGAAACAATACCATTCACCATTGCAACAAAAAGAATAAAATACTTAGGAGTATATCTACCTAAAGAAACAAAAGACCTATACATAGAAAACTATAAAACACTGATGAAAGAAATCAAAGAGGACACAAACAGATGGAGAAATATACCATGGTCATGGATTGGAAGAATCAATATTGTCAAAATGGCTATACTACCCAAAGCCATCTATAGATTCAATGCAATCCCTATCAAGCTACCATTGGTATTTTTCACAGATCTAGAACAAATAATTTCACAATTTGTATGGAAATACAAAAAACCTCGAATAGCCAAAATAATCTTGAGAAAGAAGAATGGAACTGGAGGAATCAACCTGCCTGACTTCAGGCTCTACTACAAAGCCACAGTCATCAAGACAGTATGGTACTGGCACAAAGACAGAAATATAGATCAATGGAACAGAATAGAAAGGCCAGAGATAAATCCATGAACCCATGGACACCTTATTTTCGACAAAGGAGGCAAGAATATACAATGGAAAAAAGACAACCTCTTTAACAAGTGGTGCTGGGAAAACTGATCAACCACTTGTAAGAGAATGAAACTAGAACACTTTCTAACACCATACACAAAAATAAACTCAAAATGGATTAAAGATCTAAATGTAAGGCCAGAGACTATAAAACTCCTAGAGGAGAACACAGGCAAAACACTCTCCGACATAAATCACAGCAGGATCCTCTATGACCCACCTCCCAGAATATTGGAAATAAAAGCAAAAATAAACAAATGGGACCTAATGAAACTTAAAAGCTTTTGCACAACAAAGGAAACTATAAGCAAGGTGAAAAGACAGCCCTCAGATTGGGAGAAAATAATAGCAAATGAAGCAATAGACAAAGGATTAATCTCAAAAATATACGAGCAACTCCTGAAGCTCAATTCCAGAAAAATAAATGACCCAATCAAAAAATTGGGCCAAAGAACTAAACAGACATTTCTCCAAAGAAGACATACAGATGGCTAACAAACATATGAAAAGATGCTCAACATCACTCATTATCAGAGAAATGCAAATCAAAACCACAATTAGGTACATTACATGCCAGTCAGGACTTTTGCTATCCAAAAGTCTACAAGCAATAAATGCTGGAGAGGGTGTGGAGAAAAGGGAACCCTCTTACACTGTTGGTGGGAATGCAAACTAGTACAGCCGCTATGGAGAACAGTGTGGAGATTTCTTAAAAAATTGGAATTAGAACTGCCATATGACCCAGCAATCCCACTTCTGGGCATACACACCGAGGAAACCAGATCTGAAGGAGACACGTGCACCCCAATGTTCATCGCAGCACTGTTTATAATAGCCAGGACATGGAAGCAACCTAGATGTCCATCAGCAGATGAATGGATAAGGAAGCTGAGGCACAAATACACAATGGAATATTACTCAGCCATTAAAAAGAATACATTTGAATCAGTTCTAATGAGATGGATGAAACTGGAGCCCATCATACAGAGTGAAGTAAGCCAGAAAGATAAAGACCAATACAGTATACTAACGCATATATATGGAATTTAGAAATATGGTAACGATAACCCTATATGCAAAACAGAAAAAGAGACACAGATGTACAGAACAGAATTTTGGACTCTGCGGGAGAAGGAGAGGGTGGGATGTTTTGAGAGAACAGCATCGAAACATGTATATTATCTAGGGTGAAACAGATCACCAGCCCAGGCTGGTTGCATAAGACAAGTGCTCGGGCCTGCACTGGGAAGACCCAGAGGAATTGGGTGTAGAGGGAGGTGGGAGGGGGGATCGGGATAGGGAATACAAGTAAATGCATGGCTGATTCATGTCAATGTATGACAAAAACCACTACAATATTGTAAAGTAATTAGCCTTCAACTAATAAAAATAAATGGACCAAAAAAAAAACAAGAAAAAGAAACGCTAAAGGATGCTCTTCAGCCTGAAGGAAATAATACCAGACAGAGATCTGGATCTTCAAGAAGGAATGAAGAGCGCTATAAAGAACAAATATACAAATAAACATCAAAGACCATCTTCTTTGTCTTAATTTCTTTAAAATACTATTTAAAAAGCAAAAATTATAAAACTAAAAATTATAACACTGGTTTATAACATTTGTTGATTTATACAACTGACAGATGTAATAAAGATATACAGAACTGCAGTCAAGAGAACTTGGCACTTACTACTTTCTTCTTTTTTATGTGAAATGCACAATGTTAATTCTAAAGAGACTGAAAAGTTAAGGATGTATACTGCAATTTCTATACTGAAATATTAAAGATGTACCACTAAAAAATGAGCAGTGAGCAGCCGAGAAGAGATACCCCACGTCCAAGGTCAGGAGCTACAGCTGCGCTTTGCTGGACCAGCCAAGAGGAGATAGCGGTCATCCAAGGTCAGAGAATACCCAGTAGGATGGTAGGCGCTGGAGTGGATTTGAGGAGATACCCCATGTCCAGGGGCAAAGGAGAAGCCCCAGCAAAATGGTAGGAGGGGCAAATTCACACTTAGAATCAAACCCCGTTCCTGCCAGTGATGCTGAGGGCTCAAACCTTGTGTACACCAGGACCCAGGGAACCCACAGAGACTGAGACAGAATTGTGTTTGAGCATCTCCTGTGTACAGGTCAGTGGTGGACTGTCACAGGGACAGGGGCTCTGGGTGCAGTAGACTTGGGTATGGAATAAGCCCTCTTGGAGGAGGTCACCATTAATCCCATCATAGAGCTGCCAGAGCTTACACAGGACTGGGAAATAGACTCTTGGAGGGCACAAAGAGAATCTTGTGCACCAGGACCCAGGAGAACGGAGCTGTGACCCCACAAGAGACTGACCCAGACTTGTCCATGAGTGTCCAGGAGTCTCCAGCAGAGGCGTGGGTCAGTGGTGGCCTGCTACAGGGTTGGGGGCACGGAGTGTAGCAGTATATGCGTGGGATCTCTTGAAGGAGGTCACCATTATCTTCATCACCTCCACCATAGTTTGAAAGTGAAAGTGAAGCCACTCAGTTCTGTCTGGCTCTTTGCGACGCCATGGACTGTAGCCTACCAGGCTCCTGTGTCCATGGGATTTTCCAGGCAAGAATATTGGAGTGGGTTGCCATTTCCTTTTCCAGGAGATCTTCCCAACCCAGGGATTAAACCTGAGTCTCCTACATCTGAGCCACCAGGGAAGTCACTCCACCATAGATTGGTCCCAGGTAACAGCAGGGAGGGAACACAGTTCTAGTCATCAACAGAAAATTGGATTAGATTCACTGAGCATGGCCCCACCCCTCAGAACAAGACCCAGTTTCCCCCTCAGTCAGTCTATCCCATCAGGAACCTTCCATAAGCCTCTTGTCCTTCTCCATCAATGGCAGACAGACTGAAAATCACAATCACAGAAAACCAACCAATCTAATCACATAGATCACAGCTTTGTCTAACTCAATGAAACTATTACCATGCTGTGTACGGTCACCTAAGACAGACGGGTCATGGTGGAGAGGTCTGACAAAATGTAGTCCACTGGAGAAGGGAATGGCAAACCACTTCACTATTCTTGCCTTGAGAACCCCATGAACAGTATGAAAAGGCAAAATGATAGGACACCGAAAGGGGAACTCCCCAGGTCAGTAGGTGCCCAGTATGCTACTGGAGATCAGTGGAGAAATAACTCCAGAAAGAATGAAGCGATGGAGCCAAAGCAAAAACAACACCCAGTTGTGGGTGTGACTGGTGATGGAAGCAAGGTCCAATGCTGTAAAGAGCAATATTGCCTAGGAACCTGGAATGTTAGATCCATGAATCAAGGCAAGTTGGGAGTGGTCAAACAGGAGATGGCAAGACTGAATGTCAGAATTTTAGGAACCAGCGAACTAAAATGGAATGGAATAGGTGAATTTAACCCAGATGACCATTATATCTACTACTATGGGCAAGAATCCCTTAGAAGGGAGTCTTCATCATAGTCAACAAGAGTCCAAAATGCAGTACTTGGATGCAATCTCAAAAATGACAGAATGATCTCTGTTCATTTCCAAGGCAAACCATTCAATATCACAGTAATCCAAGTCTATGCCCTGACCAGTAATGCTGAAGAAGCTGAAATTGAATGGTTCTATGAAGACCTACAATACTGTCTAGAACTAACACCCCCAAAAGATGTCTTTTTCATTATAGGGGACTGGAATGCAAAAGAAGGAAGTCAAGAAACACCTGGAGTAACAGGCAAATTTGGCCTTGGAGTACAGAATGAAGCAGAGCAAAGGCTAATAGAGTTTTGCCAAGAGAATGCACTGGTCATAGCAAACACTCTCTTCCAACAAGACAAGAGAAGACTCTACACATGGACGTCACCAGATGGTCAACACCAAAATCAGATTGATGAGATTCTTTACAGCCAAAGATGGAGAAGCTCTATACAGTCAGCAAAAACAAGACCAGAAGCTGACTGTGGTTCAGATCATGAACGCCTTATTGCCAAATTCAGACTTAAATTGAAGAAAGGAGGGAAAACCACTAGACCATTCAGGTATGACCTAAATCAAATCCCTCATGCTTATACAGTGGAAGTGAGAAATAGACTTAAGGGACTAGATCTGATAGACAGAGTGCCTGATGAACTATGGATGGAGGTTTGTGACATTGTGCAGGAGACAGGGAGCAAGATCATCCCCAAGAAAAAGAAATGCAAAAAAGCAAAATGGCTGTCTAAGGAGGCCTCACAAATAGCTGTAAAAAGAAGAGAAGCAAAAAGCAAAGGAGAAAAGGAAAGATACACCCATTTGAAATCAGAGTTCCAAAGTATGGCAAGGAGAGATAACAAAGCCTTCCTCAGTGATCAGTGCAAAGAAATAGAGGAAAACAACAGAATGGGAAAGACTGGAGATCTCTTCAAGAAAATTAGAGATACCAAGGGAACACATCACGCAAAGACGGGCTCAATAAAGGACAGAAATGGTAGGGACCTAACAGAAGCAGAAGATATTACAAAGAGGTGGCAAGAATATACAGAAGAACTGTACAAAAAAGATCTTCACGACCCAGATAATCACGATGGTGTGATCACTCACCTAGAGTCAGACATCCTGGAATGTGAAATCAAGTGGGCCTTAGGAAGCATCACTCTGAACAAAGCTAGCAGGGGTGATAGAATTCCAGTTGAGCTATTTCAAATCCTAAAAGATGATGCTGTGAAAGTGCTGTACTCAATATGCCAGCAAATTTGGAAAACTCAGCAGTGGCCACAGGACTGGAAAAGGTCAGTTTTCATTCCAATTCCAAAGAAAGGCAATGCCAAAGAATGCTCAAACTACCACACAATTGAACTCATCTCACATGCTGGTAATGTTCAAAATTCTCCAAGCCAGGCTTCAACAATACGTGAACTGTGAACTTCCAGATGTTAAGCTGGTTTTAGAAAAGGCAGAGGAACCAGAGATCAAACTGCCAACATCTGATGGATCATCAAAAAAGCAAGAGAGTTCCAGAAAAACATCTATTTCTACTTTATTGACTATTACAAAGCCTTCGACTGTGTGGATCACCACAAGCTGTGGAAAATTTTGAAAGAGATGGGAATACCAGACCACCTGACCTGCCTCTTGAGAAATCTGCATGCAGGTCAGTGAAAGGCTGTTGCTAAACCACAAAAAGACACTGGGATTCTCGGCTTCCGGAGGAGAAGAATTCAATCTGGGGCCAGAGACGAGGCTTATCACTCAGATCTTTGTGTAATAAAGTTTTATTAAAGTATAAAGGAGACAGAGAAAGCTTCTGACATAGGCATCAGAAAAGGGCAGAAAGAGTACCCCCTTGCTAGTGTTAGCAATGGAATTACATACTCTCCAATGAATCAAAAGAATGGCTGGAGGTTGTAAAGAGCACACCAGACCTACGCCCATAATTTACATTTTAAGATAACAGAACTAGCCAGAAGGTTAATCCATAGACTGTCCTCAGGCAGGATACATTATTGTTATATAATCCTAAGGAATGTAGAGGGAAAAAAAGTCTGTCCTTTCTTCCTCCTTGAGAATTCCAGACCCCTCTCTCCTTGGGGACCCCTAGACTTATCAACCTGCCTAGGAAATGACTCTCTCATCAGGAAGCAACATTTAGAACTGGACATGGACCAACAGACTGGCTCCAAATAGGAAAATGAGTACGTCAAAGCTGTATATTGTCACCCTGCTTATTTAACTTATATGCAGAGTACATCATGAGAAATGCTGGGCTGGATGAAGCACAAGATAGAATCAAGACTGCTGGGAGAAATATCAATAACTTCTGATATGCAGATGACACCACCCTTATGGCAGAAAGTGAAGAAAAATTGAAGAGCCTCTTGATGAAAGTGAAAG
Source organism: Cervus elaphus (assembly GCF_910594005.1). NCBI lineage: Eukaryota > Metazoa > Chordata > Mammalia > Artiodactyla > Cervidae > Cervus > Cervus elaphus. Next base: position 13,528,572 of record NC_057838.1, on the reverse strand, counting down.
AGGAGAGTGAAAAAGTTGGCTTAAAGCTCAACATTCAGAAAACTAGGATCATGGCATCCAGTCCCATCACTTCATGGCAAATAGATGGAGAAACAGTGGCAGACTTAATTTTTTCGAGGGCTCCAAAATCACTGCAGATGGTGATTGCAGCCATGAAATTAAAAGACACTTACTCCTTGGAAGAAAAGTTATGACTAACCTAGACAGCATGTTAAAAAGCAGAGACATTACATTGCCAACAAAGGTCCATCTAGTCAAGGCTATGGTTTTACCAGTAGTCATGTATGGATGTGAGAGTTGGATTATAAAGAAAGCTGAGTGCCAAAGAATTGATGCTTTTGAACTGTGGTGTTGGAGAAGACTCTTGAGAGTCCCTTGGACTGCAAGGAGATCCAATCAGTCCATCCTAAAAGAAACCAGTCCTGAATATTCATTGGAAGGACTGATGTTGAAGCTGAAACTCCACTACTTTGACCACCTGATGAGAAGAACTGACTCATTACAAAAGACCCTGATGCTGGGAAAGATTGAAGGTGGGAGAAGAAGGGGATGACAGAGGATGAGATGGTTGGATGGCATCACCCACTCAATGGACATGAGTTTGAGTAAACTCCAGGAGTTGGTGATAGCCAGGGAAGCCTGGCGTGCTGCAGTCCACTGGGTCGCAGAGTCGGACACGACTGAGTGAGTGAACTGAACTGAAAAAAATGTGCAAACAGATACAACTACAGAGTCAACAGAGAAACTAAAATGGAATTCCAGAAAAAATCCAATTAATCTCTCCTACCTCCCTAAAAAGGAAGAAAGAAAAAACAAACAAGGAAAAAAAGTCCCAAGACATAGCCAATAGAAATCTATGGGAAAATGGCAGAGCTAAACCCAAGCATGTAAATATTGTTAAACCAAACTTCCAGATTAAAGGCTGCGATCGCTGAAACTGCATTGCTAGACAAGGCCCAACTACGAAGAGACACACTTTAAATATAAAGACATCAAAAACTATAAAACATTGTGGACATAAATGAAAGAAAATATAAACAGTGGAAACCATATTTGTGGATGGGAACACTCAAAATCGATATCAGATATACCAAAATGATCTATAAATTGACTGCAATCTCAGTCATAACCCCAATAGGCCTCGTTTGCAGAGGTTGACAAACTGATTTCTGAATTTTATATTTAAATGGAAAGGATCTGGGATATTTAAAACAATTTTGAAAAAGAAAAACAATGCTGAAGTCTTAAATCATCTGATTTCAAAGCTTAAAGCTAGCGTAATCCAAACAATATGGTATCATGGTGACAGATAAAGAGGCCAAAATAACAGAATAGAGAGCCCAGATATAAATCTATGCTTACTGGGTAATTTGATCTTTGAACTAGTGCCTCTACAGGTACCAAATCAATCAATTGGGGAAATAAGTCTTTGCAACAAACAATGTGGGAACAATCAAACACTCCCACAGTGAGAAAAAGAGCCTCAGTCCTTCATAAAGCATATAAAACTTAATTTGAGACAATTCTAAATATAAAATCTAAATCCATGGAAAATGTAGGAGAATACTGTCTGTATAACCTGGGAGTGAGTAAAATTTCTTAGACAAGATTCAGAAAGTAGTTGCCATTAAAAAAAAGAAAACAAAACACTGATAAGGTAGACTTCACCAGAATTTAAAACTGGATTCATTAAAAGATACCATATAGAATACTAAATTAGGCTGACTACAGACTGAGAGAAATTATTTCCAAAACATATCTGCAAAAGGACTTACAACCAGAACATAGGAAGAATTTTTATAACTCAGTAATAAAAAGACAAAAAATAAATAAAACAATGTGGGGCAAAGATATGAACAGACACTTAACAAAAATATACAGTTAACCCTTGAACAATATGGGGGCTGGGGTACTAGCCCCCACCTAGTTGAAAATCCTTATATAACTTTACAGTGGGCCCCATCTGTATGCCATTCTGTATCCTCATTCAACCCATCGTGGACCGCGTTGTACCACAGTACTGTATTTATTGAAAAAAATCCAAATATAAGTGGCCCCACAAAGCTCAAACCTGTGCTGCTAAAGGTTCAACTGTACAAACAACCCATGAGCACAAGCAAAATTGCTCGATATTATTAATCATCACAAAAACATAAATCAAAACCAGAATGAAATACCCACCAGAATAAAATGAAGACAACTTTCAACACCAAGAGTTGGCAGAGATGTGCAGCAACTGGAACTCTCTTACATTGCTGACTCAATGTAAAAATGGCACAGCCCTTTAAGAAAAGCTCTAGCAGCGTCTTATGAAACTAAACAAGTCACCTTCTGACCCAGCAATTCCACTCCTGGTTATCAGCCCCCAAATAAACGCAAACGTACGTCTACAAAAAGACCTGTACAAGAATGTTCACTATAGCTTATTCATAGTAGTAAAAAAACCAGAAACAACTGAACAACAAAGGGATAAACTAGTATGTCTATAATGATGCTTCGTATCAGAAAGGTACCAGAATCTTGAGGAAGAAGGAAAGAAAGTATAGTTTGAAAATAATCTCTCCAGGTGATTCTGACAAACACCACCTGGAAGAAACATAGTTCATGTTAGAAATAATCAACCAACAAATGAGATTTTAGAAAATAATTTATATGAAGACATTTTCTGATGAAAAGTCAAGGTCAAGAGTTGACTATCAAGATGCATTTCTAATAGTTCTACCGTGGAAATTACAGAGCAGGGTTGTGGGTACAGGAAGGGAAGGTATGGTTTTTTCACACATTTAGCCCCTAATCAAAGGATAACTTTGATATCACTTTGCTATGACTTACATGGTTTTCTTGGGCAATATATTTACTTTTTCAAATATAACTTTATTTGACCAATGCTAGTATTTGTTCATTAGTGGCTGAGTACGCACAAACTGCTAATGCCCTAAGGCCTAAATGTGTGGTTAGAAGGTGGAAGATTTTGTTACTATAACGTATAATTTACCATAAAGAACTGATCATAGAAAAGTGAAAGTGTTAGTTGCTCAGTCATGTCCAACTCTTTGCAACCCCATGGACTTGTAGTTCACTAGGCTCCTCTGTCCATGAGATTCTCTAAGCAAGAATACTGGAGTGGGAGAATCCTTTATCCAGAGGATCTTCTCAACCCAGTAATCAAAACCAGGTTTCCTGCACTGCAGGCAGATTCTTCGCCATCCAAGCTACCACGGAAACTCACTGATTGGAACTATTCATCAAAATAGCTTCCATCCATGAGGTCCACAAATGTCCACAAACGTAATTGTTAGGAAATCACTTTCAATTAACAAAATTCCTAATACATCATAGAAATAGTATTAAAAATCTTGACATTTTTCCAACACCATCTAAAATATTACATAATTTCAAATAATACATGTTTATACCAAGAAGAGTATACCCTATGTGAAATGTGAGTAGCAGCGATAGGAGGGGAAATCAAAATCAAACATCAACAAAGATGCATTAAAAAGAAAAGTAAAATTGCTTTTCAATTTTACATGATAATTTCAATTTACATGGTAATTCTAAGTCCAGGAGAGAAATAACAGTTTTATTAACACTGTGCACAGACAGGTCTACCACAGTTCATCAGTAAAGTCAAGGCACGGCCTGATCTCCAATAATACCCTGTATGTGTGAAATTTTGCATGCCATGTCCATCTTTTATAAATAATTTTATAATAATTTTAAATTCAGACTTAAAAGTTCCCAAATCATCATCATCATCCTGCAACAAAGGTGTATTCAAAGAAGGAAATGAAATGATGTGAAGTCAGACAAAAAGCACTGTGGCCATAATGCTACCTCCTACCTTACTGGTTATTCACACTTAGGTCATCTAGGTCTTCTTTTACGCATAAATATAATTCCGGTTAAGACACACATACACACTTACAGCTCTAACTATGGTGGGGATCAACAGTGAGGTAAGACTTTCGTTTACTAGTAGAAATACCAGCCCTAGAAGGTTTTCAGTTTGCAAGCGAATGCGGTTACCGAGACCAAACCTCAGGCGGCGGCGCACACCGCCTGTGCGCGCAGGGGGCCAAGCGCGCGGCGGGGCACTGACCTTGTGCGCCTGCATGAGCGTGTGGATGACGCCGGGGGCCCCGTGGCACCAGTGCACCAGGCGGTCCGTCTCGTTGCTCAGTGAGGACGGGTAATTCCCAGACCGGAACCTCTTGTGGCGCATATAGTCAATACTAGGCTTCACCATTTCTGTCAAGGTTTCCTGGTCCACTTTTGCTGCTGGCTTTTGAACAAATAAAAATTTTAATTAATTTTTCCGTAAGTTTTTTTTTTTTTTAAACCTATATTGTGATTAATATAGTTAAGCATCAATTGCCTAGAATACTGAGGAACATATAAAACTAGAATCAATTTACCTCTCTGGTTACTTAAGGCCTGGGCAGACCTTTGCATCAATACTTGCTGAGGCTGCAGATGAAGCTGAAGGCTGTCTGCTGGGGATTCCCTCTTGCTCAGGGGAGGCCTTCAACTGACTGGACGAAGCCCACCCACGTGCAGAGAACAGACTTCTTTACCAGAAGTCAACCTGTTTAAATGTAAACATCACCTACACACCCTCACAGAAATACCCAGAATAACGTCTGACTAGATGTCTGGGCACCACAGCCCAGTCAAGTTAACATATAAAATTACCCATCACAGACAGCTGGGGACTTTCATATACCTATATCTACAAATCTTTTATCTGAGCTGTTTCTGCAAAAGAGACTTCAACTCCCTATGTGAGGTGGTGAGGCTCTGACAGCTGGGCTGGCGGAAGGTGCTGGGGAGAGGTGGGCTGTGGCCACAGCGAGGTCTCCTTGCTGACCGTGGGAACGGTCACAGAGCCCCACCTTCAGTTCTGTGCTTCACTTCAAGTCTCATCTACACCTGGCTTTCTGGAGCTAAAAGAACTCGGCTTACTCTTTCAGCCTACTTCCTGTTATCTCTAGTCACCTTGCTGTGTAGGGTGATCCCTGCAGAGGCCCAGGTGGGCTCCACGGAGACTTTCAAAAGATGCCCTCCTGGGGCCCAGACTCACTCTCCACCTGCACATGTCCGGCGCTGCCTCTGAGGGCACCTTAAGTTCCTGAGTGCAGGGCTCCGTGGGACTACCGGCTTCTTCTAGCTGGCGTCCTCTTGCTCAGGCACCTGTGCAACCATCTGTCCTCTCAGTCGCCTCCTGTTCCTTTGGTCCTTCATCTGCTCTCAGTCTACATACTTGTCTAGTGGGGCTGCAGAAGTCTCCAAGTCTCATCAAAGAAGCTGGGCGTCTGTTTTCTGTTTTCCTTGATGTTTTGAGATGATTTTCAAGAACTGTTCTTCATTGTAAAGTGGAGCTCTGTTCAAGTGAGATTTTGAAAGTTTTTGTGTATGCTGTTCCGACAGCTGTTCTGATGAAACCACACCGGAGTCCCGGCGTGGTCAGGCCGCCACCACTGGGGAGAGACGTGCACGCCCAGCTTCAAGAGACCAGCTCTGGCACATCACTGCTTAGTGATCCGGAAGAGAACGCTGACATCAATGTCTAAACAGTGTCCTTTACAAAACACTGTCTCTATGTTCGTCACTTTAAAAGTAGGTGAGTTGAAAATTTTATGATTTGTGATTTTCTCAAGGAACCCCCTAATATCTAGCAAAATGAAACTAAACACCTAAAACTAAATTACTGGTGATTTTCTTATGATTATGTTCCCACTAAAGGTTTTACCACTTTTAAAAAAGAATCAAAGGCCACTGTTATAAACGTTTCTCTGAGAAAAAGAGAGAAAAACAGACAGTCTACCAACTGTCTAGAACAACATTGCCATTTTAAAATGAGACATGGAATTCTGGCTGCTTGGGAACATGTCTGAACTAAGACAAAATTCAGAAATTAGAATACATAGGTGTTTTACTTTCTACAACCAAGTATACTTAATCACCAGAAAAAGGAGTTCTAGTCCTGGGCAGATAGGAATTTCCCATTTTCCTTCAGTGAGTACCAGCATGACGCCAAAGGTAAAAATAAAAAAGGCATCTGTAAGTAAAAATTTTAAAGAGGAATATACGGGCTTTTAATTAAAAAGATCTAAATTCTAATCCATGTTCCTTGACATACTAGCTTTGTAATTTTGAATAAGTTTATAAAGTACTCTGTTATGGGTGTGGTAGAATTAAAAAAAGGCTTAACTGGGAAAAAAAGTGCAGCCAGACCTTGTTTTATTCGTCTTTGTTTTATTGTGCTGCACTTGTGTTTTTAAAAAACTGAAAGTCTGTGGCAACTCTGAATCAAGCAAGTCTATTGGCACCACTTTTTCCAACAGGATTTGCTCATTTTGTTTCTCGGCGAAACATTTTGGTAATTCTCACAATATTTCACACTTTTTCACTGTTATTATATTTGATATAGTGATATACAATCAGTGACCTGTGATATAACTACTGCAAAAAGATTACCAATCACTGAAGGTTCAGATGACAGTTTAGCATTTTTTAGCAATAAAGTATTTTAAAATTCAGGTATGTGCCTGTTTTCTAAGGACATAATAGTATTGCACACTTTAAACAGACTACATTATAATGTAAACATAACTTATACATTCACTGGAAAGCCAAAAAACGGATGACTTCCTTCACTGCGACATCTGCTTTACTGCAGCCGTGTGGAACTGGACCTTCGATGTTGCTGAGGTCTGCCCCAGAGGAGGGACTCACAGGCCATAAGGCTGGAAGCAGGCTGAAGCAGTATTTGGTGCGAGGTCTTTGACTATCAGTACGTGATTCAGCAGACATCAGGGGTGATTCAGAGACAAGATCATGACCATAATAACAAATGAGTTAAAAATTTGCAACACAACTGATAGCAAGTTGGGGTTATTTGAATATGAAAAAGCCTCTGCCCTAGTCTGCATTCTAGAAGCCTCTTCTGCTTCTTGAAGGTTTTCCCCAATTAAAAGAGCAGGGAAAAGTGGACAGAAATAAAGTGTGGGCCACAGCCACCTTATCCAGCATAAAACTGCACGCAGAATGCACTCTCTCTCAGGAAGCCCCTGCCTGAGGAGTCTTATTTCACTTCAGCCTGCTTGGTTTGTAGTAGAATTTCAGTTCCCATTCTTGATTCAACCTCGCATTTCATAATGTGGTTGCCGCACTGGTGTTACAGGCTATCACTCACCTGCATTAACATGTAGTAGATCCCGGCCATTCCATGGGCTGCTCCAACATACTGCTTCTTGTGCCACTGATACAACAGGGGACAGCGCTCCATCTTCTTCTCTTCCCTGGACAAAGCTTTGCCAGATTCAATGATGGCACTGACTACCTACACAGATGATGAGACAGAGAAAGTCTAGAAAACTTACATGTAGTCTGTTTTAGTCTAATTAACAATAACAGCATGTCTTTATATAATAGACTACTTAATCTGAAAATCTTTGTATACATAGACTACTTAATCTGAAAATCTTTAATACATAGATGACTTAATCTGAAATGATAAGCACCATTATCTTTATTCTATTAATCAATAAATACAGTCATGGAGAAATCAGAAGACAATCGCAGAATAGAAAAAGATATTAAGAAGTAGAACCAAGAGATCAAAAGGTCTTTGAATGGACAGTTTACTAGAACCTAGAAAAACCTCCTATAAAAACTATCCTGGACTACTTAGACTCAATATTTCCCCCCAAAAGGCAAGTACAGTTGGCCCTCCACATCTGCTGCGGGTTTCACACCGTGGATTCAACCAACCTCTGAAAAAAATATTAGGGAAGATATATTCCAGAAAGTTCCAAGAAGAAAAACTTGAATTGGCTGCATGGGGGCAACTGTTTGCATAGCATTTACATGGTGTTAGGTATGAAAAGTAATCTAGAGATGATTTAAAGTACATAGGAGGATATGCATAGCTTACATGCAAATACTACATCACTTTATTAAGAGACTTCAGCATCCTGGCATTTTGGTATCCAGAGGGGGTCCTGGAATCAATCCCCAGCAGGTACTAAGGGATAACTGTACATCCATCAATGCTGGAGGAACTGGCTTTATTTATGAAAGACTCCAGCAATGAGGTTTGCTGCAGGATTTTAGAATGACTATGTGGCAAAGTAGTATTTAACTGTTTCCTCATATCCTCTCTCCCCTCATACTTTTGCTAACAGGGCTCCAAGTTTTAGTGAGACATATAGCCTCAGAGATACAGACAGGGGGACACAGTCATCTGACGGAGTTCTAGAAGCAGGATGTGTGCACAAGTGAGGTGGGCAACTTCCAGTTCCTCCACGTCCTCACCACGCGCTGGACTGGGGATCTCAGCGCCCTGCAGGTAAGGGCGTGGCCCAAGGATAAGGCAGAACAAGAGGGAAGCTGGTCCCTAGCCATAGTCACCTTGATTGCCTATCAGTTCAGACACCTCACGAAAGAGAAATAAACATTCTTCTTTAAGCTACTGTGTGGTTTTAGTAAAAACAGCTGAATGAATACAAACTTAATTAAAAAAAAAAAATCCCCAGAAGAAAAAATAAAGGAGCTATTTATTAATTTTGTGAGAGGCCTTAGGAAATTACTCTTACCTAGAGGCAGAGTCCAGTCACTACTATAACTCTGCTAGCAGACAGGCTGCCTGATGGATAGGAGAGGACTCCCCAACCCACGGCCCCACAGTACCTCTTTGATAGCTGACTCACACACAGCGCCTGGACCTATCTCCGTGTTCACGTAGAGTAAGGCATACAGATAACCTGCCCGTCCATAAAGCAGCTCATCAGGAAGGTCTGAATCTCGACAGACGATGGTTCTCTGGAGTTGCAAAAGTCTACCCAACAAGAAAAATTCTGTTCACCCAGAGAATGTCTAAAATACCTCTTCCTAAAACTGCAAGTAACCCTATCACTTTAGGAGTTATCTGTTATTATTTTTCATTTAAAAGTGATTTTTAAAAACATCAAAAAAGAGGGAAAACAACAAAAACTTCCACTACAAAACCAAACAAAAACTTCTCTCTCAGATATAAAAATTAGTAATAACACATCTTGCTGTTCAAAAGTTCTACGTTTACTAATATATCTAAACTTTATAGGAATATATACATATAAGAGAAGATACTCAGTTTTGAAACCCAGAAATACAAGAAAGTGATTACAAATTTTAGTAAAAATCTTACTAAAATGTAGCCAATGCTTGAGAATTAGCTTGAGTCACCCCATCTTTAACAAACATTAACTGACCAGCACAAGCCAGACACTTCACTAGACCATGGCTAGTAGGAGACCATGGGTCTGATTCAAAAGAGAATACAAACCAATATATGTAAAAGCTTACATTCTCTATGTTTCATAACAACTGAACCTAAGAATAACTCAGTTATTATAGTGAATCTAAGGCATATAAGCTAATTTTCATGCACTGAAGGCAACCAAAAATTACTTAGGAAAAAACATGTTTACTCTCTTCCCTCAGATTAAGACAAACACATGCTTGGATAGAAAAGGAGCAAACAATCCCAGTATTGAGCCCAATCAGGCTCAAGATTAATTTTCAAACTTTTTTCTACTTGGAAAGAACTATTTGCAAGAGCAGGTGAATTAAAAGAGAAATTCATTTTCGTTTTTTGAGTTTCTTTCCACATCAATACTGAGAATTTGGAAAAAACATTTGCAGTAGTAAAAACTCACTTTGTGATGCATTCCTGGGACTCACAGTCACTTTTGAGTTTATGATACACAACAGCTCCGACGGCCAGGGGCCCAGCATCTCCACAGAGGAAAGTGACCCTTCGGCCACTCAGATTCCGAAGTGTTCTCTTTACGTAATCCAGGGATCGAAGCAAATAGGACTGGTCACATGTAACCCGGTATAACTGCAGGTACAGAAGGGCTATGCCTGGAATAGTCCCCCACCCCCACAAAAAAAGACAAGCATTACAGGACATTAATTCACTGGACATTAAATTCACAATTACATGAAACTCCTACACAAAGTCTACACTTTTGAAGGGGTAACATAAAAAAAAAAAAAAAATCACATGTTTCTTAAAAATGAGGGGAAAAAAAAACAGGGTAGAAAAAAATTTAGACAAGTTTAAATGTTGCCAATTGCTCTAACACAATGATTTAGTAACTCCTAGATAAGAGAAATGTAGGACTTCCCACTCATTCCCCTTCAATTTTTATTTCTCTCAAGGTTGTACTTATTTTCCTTTGCTAACTTGGGTCCCTTTCTTCTTACTTCTCATATAATAATGTCATCCTCCTATCTTATGTCAAATTACATGATTGCTTTTCTGAATTTTATACCCTCTTCTTTCCAATATCTATCACAATTTTTCCATTTTCTTTAGTGACCAACCAACAAGTTATCCAGCTCATCATTTATGGAAGAGCCACATGATGCGTTTAAGGTAGTGAATTCACAAGACATAGCTTATCACCTATCCAACTTTCCTATGTTAGATTAAAGAACAGATCTGGTTACTCAAGGGAACCAGAGAGGTGTCTTTTTCTGAAAATCTAAGAGGGATGAACTATAAGGCTTCTAAGGAAGCATGTTATTATTCCTGGGCTCAGGAAGTCAATGTGACAGCTAAATAATAAATCAATCTGTATAAATATACACCTAGTAAAATATACTCAGGAAAAGTATATTTAAAAATGATACGCTGGTCAAAGGCCAAAAAAAAAAAAATCTATTAATGTTTGAATTGAGTTTCACTAATATTCTGTTATCTGATATCCTACTTTCACTTTTTATTTTTCATTCTTCTTTTTAAACTTCTCAAAATAGGTAGCTTCTTTCTTCTTTAATTTTGCTATTCAAGGTATCCTACTTCCCTTTCAGATTAACTCTTAACACCCACATATATTTTTTGAGAAGTCCTTTTGTCATTATCCATTGTTTTTACAAGTCATTGTGTAAAACAGATACAAAAAGAGCACACTTATAAGCCCTAAAAAAGATCCTTCCATATGATTTGCATATGATTTCAAGTGAGTGTTTTCTGTATTCAAAAACTGAAATTATAAACATATAGAAAACAAGTTCAATACCAACAAATTTCAAATATAATAATCACTATAAAAGGTTCACCAGTACTTCCTTACTGACTCAGAAACCCCTAAAAATAGGATGATGATCTGGTCAATCTATGAACCTAAAAATCTAAGGTTATAGAAATTCAAAGCTTAAGTATTTTAACGTAAATGATGACAGGCAAAGTATGAAAAAAAGAAGTCATCATGATATTCTGTCCCTGAATACTTAAGTATGAAAATCTAAAATATACAAATCTTTTCTTAGAAGCCAAATTAACATTGTAACTATCAAAATTAATAACTAGTAAGATTGAGCTGCATTTATTTTTTCTTTTCTTTTTAGTAAATCTTTATATCAGTTTTGGCACCAGTATTAACCTTGCTTCATAAAACAATGAGAAGTATTCCTTATTTTCCTGTTCTCTGAAACAGTGTAAGATAGCACTGAGATTCCCTGTTCTTTAAAAAACAAAAACACTGACTCTTTTATTTATTTATTTTACTTTACAACATTGTATTGGTTTTGCCGTACATTGACTTGAACCCGCCATGGGTCTCTTTTACTGTTCATTGTTCATTTCCTCCAGTTTTACTGAGGTACAACTGACGAAAGATGTCCTTTCATTATAGGGGACTGGAATGTAAAAGTAGGAAGTCAAGAAACACCTGGAGAAACAGGCAAGTTTGGCCTTGGAGAAAAGAATGAAGCAGGGCAAAGGCGAATAGAGTTTTGCTAAGAGAACGCACTGGTCATAGCAAACACCCTCTTCCAACTACATGAGAGAAGGTTCTACACATGGACATCACCAGATGGCCAATACCGAAATCAGATTGATTATATTCTTTACAGCCAAAGATGGAGAAGCTCTATACAGTCAGCAAAAACAAGGCTGGAAGCTGACTGTGGCTCAGATCATGAACTCCTTATTGCCAAATTCAGACTTAAATTGAAGAAAGGAGGGAAAACCACTAGACCATTCAGGTATGACCTAAATCAAATCCCTTATGACTATACAGTGGAAGTGAGAAATAGATTTATGGGACTAGATCTGATAGACAGAGTACCAGACGAACTATGGACAGAGGTTTGTGACATTGTGCAGGAGACGGGGAGCAAGACCATCCCCAAGAAAAAGAAATGCAAAAAAGCAAAATGGCTGTCTAAGGAGGCCTCACAAATAGCTGTAAAAAGAAGAGAAGCAAAAAGCAAAGGAGAAAGGAAAGATATACCCATCTAAAAGCCGAGTTCCAAAGAATAGCAAGGAGAGATAGAAAGCCTTCCTCAGTGATCAGTGCAAAGAAATAGAGGAAAACAACAGAATGGGAAAGACTGGAGATCTCGTAAAGAAAATTATACCAAGGGAACATTTCATGCAAAGATGGGCTCAATAAAGGACAGAAATGGTATGGACCTAACAGAAGCAGAAGATATTTAGAAGAGGTGGCAAGAATACACAGAAGAACTGTACAAAAAAGATCTTCACGACCTAGATAACCACGATGGTGTGATCACTCACCTAGAGCCAGACTTCCTGGAATGTGAAGTTAAGTGTGCTTTAGGAAGCATCGATATGAATAAAGCTAGTGGAGATGATGGAATTCCAATTGAGCTATTTCAAATCCTAAAAGATGATGCTGTGAAAGTGCTGTACTCAATATGCCAGCAAATTTGGAAAACTCAGTAGTGGCCACGGGACTGGAAAAGGTCAGTTTTCATTCCAATCCCAAAGAAAGGTAATGCCAAAGAATGCTCAAACTACCACACAACTGCACTCATCTCACACACTAGTAAAGAAATGCTCAAAATTCTCCAAGCCAGGCTTCAGCAATATGTGAACCGTGAACTTCCAGATGTTAAGCTGGTTTTAGAAAAGGCAGAGGAACCAGAGATCAAATTGCCAACATCCATTGGATCATTGAAAAAGCAAGAGAGTTCCAGAAAAACATCTATTTCTGCTTTATTGACTATGCCAAAGCCTTTGGCTGTGTGGATCACAATAAACTGTAGAAAATTCTGAAAGAGATGGGAATACCAGACCACCTGACCTGCCTCTTGAGACACCTGTATGCAGGTCAGGAAGCAACAGTTAGAACTGGACATGGAACAACAGACTGGTTCCAAATAGGAAATGGAGTACGCCAAGACTGTATACTGTCACCTTGCTTATTTAATTTATATGCAGAGTACATCATGAGAAATGCTGGGCTGGAGGAAGCACAAGGTGGAATCAAGATTGCCAGGAAAAATATCAATAACCTCAGATATGCAGACGACACCACCCTTATGGCAGAAAGTGAAGAAGAACTAAAGAACCTCCTGATAAAAGGTAAAGAGAAGAGCGAAAAAGTTGGCTTAAAGCTCAACATTCAGAAAACTAGGATCATGGCATCTGGTCCCATCACTTCATGACAAATAGACGGGGTAACAGTGGCTGACTTTATTTTTTGGGGCTCCAAAATCACTGCAGATGGTGATTGCAGCCATGAAATTAAGACGATTACTCCTTGGAAAGAAAGTTGTGACCAACCTACACAGCATATTGAAAAGCAGAGACATTACTTTGCCAACAAAGGTCTGTCTAGTCAAGGGTATGGTTTTTACAGTAGTCATGTATGGATGTGAGAGTTGGATTATAAAGAAAGCTGAGCGCCGAGGAATTGATGCTTTTGAACCGTGGTGTTGGAGAAGACTCTTGAGAGTCCCTTGGACTGCAAGGAGATCCAACCAGTCCATCCTAAAGGAAATCAGTTCTGCATATTCATTGGAAGGACTGATGTTGAAGCTGAAACTCCACTACTTTGGCCACCTGATGCAAAGAGCTGACTCATTTGAAAAGACCCTGATGCTCGGAAAGATTGAGGGCAGGAGGAGAAGGGGACAACAGAGGATGAGACGGTTGGATGGCATCACCGACTCAATGGACATGAGTTTGGGTAAACTCCGGGAGTTGGTGATGGACAGGGAGGCCTGGCAAGCTGTGGTTCATGGGGTCCCAAAGAGTCAGACACAACTGAGTGACTGAACTGAACTGATAAATAAATCTGTATACATAAAACTGCCTACATTAAAGTGTACAAAAGGATGATCTGACATTGTGGAAATATTACCACGATCAGGTTAACTTATCCATTACCCCCACACAGTTATCATTTGAGGTATGGTGAATGTATGTGTGTGCATGAGAATGCTTAAAATCTACTCTCTTGGAAAATCATAAGTATACAAAACAGTATGTGAACTGTAGTCCCATGCCGTACATTAGACCGATAGAGCTGGTATATCTAATAACTGCAAGCTTGTACCGTTTGACCACGATTTCCTCATTTCCCCTACCACACAGCCTCTAGTAGTACATCTTTCTCTTCTGTTTCCATGAGTCTGACATTCTGTTTGTTTTAGAATTTATATATATATATGAGAGATCATATAGTTTGTGTCCCTCTCTGTCAGGATTTTCACTTAGCATAATGTCCCCTAGGACCATCCATATTGTCACAAAGGACAGGATTTCATTTTTTCTCATGGCTGAACACTGCATTCATATACAATGTAACATTCCATTAGATACAGTTAGATAGAAAGATATACAGGTAGATAGATCACAACTTCTTTATCCATTCAAGGATGGAAGGGTATTAAGGTTGTTCTGATATCTTGGCTATTGTTAACAATGCTGCTATGAACATGGTGGTGCAGACATCTCTTCGAGATACAGACTTCCCCAGAAGCGAGACTGCTGAATCATATGATTCTATTTTTATTTTTGAGGAACCTCCATACTGTTTTCCACAGTGGCTGTGAGAATTTACATTCCCAACAAGTACGACAGTCTCCTTTTCCACAAATCCTCACCAACACTCTCTCTAGTCTTTTTAATAAAACCCTTCCTAACAGGTGTAAGGTAGTATCTGTGGTTTTGATTTTCATTTCACTGATAATTAGTGATGCTGAACACTTTTTCATATATGTGCCAGCAATATATATGTCTTCTTTGGAAAATAAATGTCCACTCAGGTCCTTTGCCCATGTTTTAACTATTTACTTTTTGCTATTGAGTTTTATAAAAATTCCCAATATACTTTGGAGACCAACCTCTTAGCAGATATGTGGTTTCCAAATGTTTTTTCATGCTGTTTCCCTGTGCAGGGGCTTCCCAGGTGACAGTAGGGGAAAAGAACCCACCTGCCCGTGCAGGAGACCTAAGAGACACAGGTTCGATCCCTGTTCAGGATGATCCCCTGGAGGAGAGCACGGCAATCCGGTCCACTTGCCTGGGGAATGCCATGGACAGAGGAGCCTGGCGGGCCACAGTTCGCAGAGTCTGACACGCCTGAAGCAACTTAACATGCAGTTTGTTTGCTCTTGCTGCCCGTGCTGTTGGTGTCATATCCAAAGAAATCACTGCTAAGACCCATGTCAAGAAGCTTTTCCTTTGTTTTCTTCTAGGAGTTTGATGGTTTCAGGCCTTACATATTTAAGCCTGTAATCCACTTTGAGTTAATTTTTGAGAGCAGTGTAAGACAGGGATCCAGTTTGACTCTTTTGCAATTTTCACCATTTATTAAGGTATTTTCCCCACTGTGTGTTCTGGGTGCCCATTTATGCATGTGTTTATTCCTGGGCTCTGTATTCTGTTCCACTGGTCTCTCTGCCTGTTTTTATGTCAGTAACATACTGTTCTGATTACCATACCACTGCAATATATTTTAAAATCAGAAAGTATGATGCCACCAGCTTAGCTTTTCTTTCTCAAGATTGCTTTGACTATTCTGGGTCTTTTGTTGTTTCATATAAATTTTAGAATTGATTTTCAATTTCTCTGAAAAATGCCATTAGAATTTTGATAAA
Source organism: Cervus elaphus (assembly GCF_910594005.1). NCBI lineage: Eukaryota > Metazoa > Chordata > Mammalia > Artiodactyla > Cervidae > Cervus > Cervus elaphus. The sequence goes on along the minus strand of NC_057838.1, from coordinate 13,512,666 downwards.
GACTGTTATAAATCTATACATCACTTTGGGTAGTGTGGGTATCTTAACAACATTAATGCTTCCAACCCATGAACAGAGAATATTTTTGCATTTATTTTTTTCATCAATGTCTTGTAATTTTCAGTGTACAAGGTTTTTTATCTCTTTACTTAAATTCCTAAGGATTTTTCTTCAATGTTACTGTAAATACAATTGTTTTCTCAGTTTCTTTCTCCAACAGTTTTCTTAATATATAGAAACAACTGATATTTGTATATTGATTTTGTATCCTGCAACTTTACTGAATTAACTAATCGGTTCTAACAATTTTTTGATGGATCTTCAGGGTTTTTAACATATAAGATCATGTCATCTGTGAGCAGAAGCAAGTTTACTTCTGATTTGGATGACTTTTGTTTATTTATTTTTGGGTGGGCCTAACTGCTCCAGCTAGAATTTTCAGTACTAGGTTAAACAGAATTGACATGATTGAATATCCTTATCTTGTTCTTATCTTAGAGAAAATGCTGAGTATTGTTAGCTGAGTGTAAGTATTATCCATTATGATCATAGCTGTGGACTTATTATATATTACTTTCATTACTAAATATGTTGAGGTACATTCTTTACCAAATTTGTTGAATTTTTATGATGAAAGTACACTGAACGTTAGCAAATGCTTTTTTCTGCATCTACTGAGATGATCATGATTTTTATCCTTCATTCTTTTAATGTTGTGTCCTATTTATTGCCTTGTGTGTGTGTGTTGAAACATCCCAGCATACCTGGGATAAATCTCATTGATGATGTATACTCTTTTAATGTGCTCTTGAATTGCATTTTCTGGTATTTTGTTGAGGATTTTTGTATCTATGTTTATCAGAGATATTGACCTTTAGCTTTCTTCTTTACTTCAGTTTTTTTTGGAACAGTTTGAGAGGGCCTGACATTAATTCTTCAAATGTCTGACAGAATTCATCATTAAAGTCATCAGGTCCTAGGCTTTCATTGGGAGGTTTATGACTATAGATTCTATTTTCTTACTCATTACTGGTCTGTTTAGGATTCCTATTTCTTCATAATCCGGCCTTGGCAGGTTGTAAGTTTCTAAGAACTGATTCATCCCTTCTGGGTTATCCAATTTGTTGGCTTATAATTGTTCATAGTAATGTTTTATGATCCTTTGCATTTTTGTGGTACCAAGTCTTTTATTTCAGATTTTATTTGGATCTTCGCTCGTTTTCTTAGCTAGGCTTGGTAAACTGCCTATTATGTTTACATACTCAAAAAATCAACTTTTAGTTTCACTGATCTTTTCGATTGCTTTCTGGTTTCTATTTCATTTATATTTCTGCTCTGATCTTTCTTATATCTTTTCTCCTATCTTCGGGTTTAGTTTGTTCTTGTTTTTCTAGTTCCTTGAGATGTAAAGTTATGTTTTTTATTTAAGACCTTTCATTTCTCTTAACGTAGCTGTTTAGTGCAAGCTCTTAGAACTGCTTCTGTTGCATGCATCCTGTTAAGTTTCAACATGTTGTGCTCCCATTTTAATTTGTTTCAAGATATTTTTTTATTATTCTTTGATCCATTGGTTGCTCAGGAGCTTTCTGTTTAATACCTTGATAGTCATGAACTTTCCAGTTTTCCCACTATTACTGATTTCCAGTTTCGTACCACTGTGGCTGGAAAAGATACTTGATATAATTTCTATCTTCTTAAACTTCTTGAGACTTGCTTTGAGTGTAACACATGATCATCCTGAGGAATGTTCTACATGCACTTGAGAAGAATGTGTTCTGCTGCTAATGAACACAATGTATATGTCTGTTAGATCCATTTGGTCTAAAGTGTGGCTCAATTCTAATGTTTCCCATTGATAATCTGTATCATTTGTCCAGTGTTGGAAGAGGGGATCTTGAAGTCCCCTATTATTGCTTCACTGTTGTATATTTTCCTCTTTAGAATTGTTAGCACTCGCATTTTTAAGTACTCTGATGTTGCCTGCATAATACATAATTACAACTGTTATATTCTCTTGATGAACTGACTCCTTTATCATTATATAATGACCATCTTCGTTTCTTGTTAAAGTTTTTGGAGTTAAAGTCTATTTGTTCTCAGATAAGTATACTTGCTCTGGCTCTATTTTCATTTCCAGTTGCATGGAATATAATTTCCCAGCCTCCACTTTCAGCCTATGTCCATAAAACTGACATGAGTCTCTTGTAAGCAGCATATTGTGTGTCTTTTTAAAATCTTCCAAACAGTTCTTTAATGACAGTGTAATTTTTAATTTCAAAATCAGACAAAAAGCATAAACAATGAAAACAGGATACCAGACTTGTGGGCTTAAATGCAAAAATCCTAAGTGAAATCTAGTGATCTATTTTAGGAGAATAACACATCATGACCAAGCAGGTTTGTTCTAAGCATTCAAGGATGATTAAATATTATCCAGTGTAATATTCTACCTTAACCTTACCTATAGCCCATGAACTTCAAATACTGTATTTTATTATCATTCAGTTAAAAATAATTTTGAGTTTTGATTTTTCCTTTCGCATTATTTGAAACTATGTTAACTTCCAAACATTTGAGACTTTTCACGTTTAACTTTATAGTAGTAAAAATAATACAAATAAAAAGTCTGTGAGAATTCAGACTTTTGAATTTTATTGTTTTTTTTTTTAATTATTTAATTGGAGGATAGTTACCGGATATTGGTTTTTTCTTAATTCATTCAACCACTCTGTCTTTGACTTTAGAATTTAATCCATTTATATTTAAAGTACTTAGTGATGATATGTAAGCATGTACTAATGCCATCTTATTTCTCTGGCTGCTCCATAGTTCCTTTCCTGCTCTCCAGCTGTCTTCCCTTGTGATTTGATGACTGTCCCTATTGGAATACTTAAATTCCTTTTTAAAAACAATTTTTGTGTATCTACTATAGGTTTTTGCTTTGTGTTACTATAATATTTACATTAAACATAACACTCTATTTTAAGTTGATACAAAAACTCTCCTCTCTCCCATTTTATGTTTCTGATATCATGAATTCCTATACATATTTTATGTTATGTAGCTATAGTTAATTTTACTATTTCTGTTAAAACCTTTGTAGTATTAATACAATTCAGTACTACATGACCACATTACATTACTGTAGTATTTGGATTTGACTACACACTTGCTTATAACAGTGTGTTTTAGATTTTCATGTTACTAATTAGCATCCTTTTGTTTTAGTTTGAAGAACTAATTTCAGTATTTCCTGTAAAGCAGGTCAGTTATGATGAACTCCCTCAGATTTTGTTTGTTTATGAAAGTCTTTATTTCTCCTTCATTTCTGATGCGCAGACTGCCAAGTTAAGTATTTTTGTTTGGATTTTCTTTTTTTCTCTAAGTACTTTGAATACACCAATCCATTCTCTTCTTGCCTGCAAGGTTTCTACCGAGAAATCTTCTGATAGCTTTACTGGGGGTTACTTTGCACTCATTTCACATGCTAGTAAAGTAATGCTCAAAATTCTTCAAGCCAGGCTTCAGCAATACATGAACCGTGAACTTCCAGATGTTCAAGCTGCTTTTAGAAAAGGCAGAGGAACCAGAGATCAAATTGCCAACATCTGCTGGATTGCCGAAAAAGCAAAAGAGTTCCAGAAAAACATCTATTTCTGCTTTATTGACTATGCCAAAGCCTTTGGCTGTGTGGATCACAATAAACTGTGGAAAATTCTGAAAGAGATGGGAATACCAGACCACCTGACCTGCCTCTTGAGAAACCTGTATGCAGGTCAGGAAGCAACAGTTAGAACTGGACATGGAAAAACAGACTGGTTCCAAATAGGAAAAGTAGTATGTCAAGGCTGTATACTGTCACCCTGCTTATTTAACTTATATGCAGAGTACATCATGAGAAATGCTGGGCTGGAGGAAGCACAAGCTGGAATCAAGACTGCCAGGGAAATATCAATAACCTCAGATATGCAGATGTCACCACCCTTATGGCAGAAAGTGAAGAAGAACTAAAGAGCCTCTTGATGAAAGTGAAGGAGGAGAGTGAAAAAGTTGGCTTACAGTTCAACATTCAGAAAACTAGGATCATGGCATCCGGTCCCATCACTTCATGGCAAATAGATGGGGAAACAGTGACTGACTTTATTTTTCTGGGCTACAAAATCACTGCAGATGGTTATTGTAGCCATGAAATTAAAAGATACTTGCTCCTTGGAAGGAAAGTCATGACCAACCTAGACAGGATATTAAAAAGCAGAGACATTACTTTGCCAACAAAGGTCTGTCTAGTCAAGGCTATGGTTTTTCCAGTAGTCATGTATGGAGGTGAGAGTTGGACTATAAAGAAAGCTGAATGCTGAAGAATTGATGCTTTTGAACTGTGGTGTTGGAGAAGACTCTTGAGAGTCCCTTGGACTGCAAGGAGATCCAACAAGTCCATCTTAAAGGAGATCAGTCCTGGGTGTTCATTTGAGGGACTGATGTTGAAGCTGAAACTCCAATACTTTGGCCACCTGATGCAGAGAGTTGACCCATTTGAAAAGACCCTGATGCTGGGAGGGATTGGGGGCAGGAGGAGAAGGGGATGACAGAGGATGAGATGGTTGGATGGCATCACCGACTCCATGGACATGAGTCTGAGTAAACTCCAGGAGTTGGTGATGGACAGGGAGGCCTAGCGTGCTGCGGTTCATGGGGTGGCAAAGAGTCGGACACGACTGAGCGACTGAACTGAACTTGCATGTAAGTAGTTTTTTGTTTCCTGCTTCAGAAATTGTCTTTGATTTTAGACAGTTTTATTACAATGTGTCTCAGTAACATCTTCCTTGAGTTGAATCTCTTTGGGAAAGTACAGACATCTTGAACTCAATTCCCATCTCTCTTTCCAGGTTTTGAAAATTATCAGCCATTATTTCTTTAAATAAGCTTTTGCTTTCCCCTGTGCCCTTTTTCCTTCTGTGACTCCTATAATGCATTAATTGTTTTCTTGATGACATCCCTTAATTCATGTAGGCTTTCTTTACTTTTATTCATTCTTTTTAGTTTTTTCTCCTCTGACTGGTTAATTACAAATGACCTGCTTCCAAGCTCATAGGCTATTTTTTTCTTGTTGATTCCTTCTGCTGCGGCTGCTTTCTGCTGCAGTTGTCATGTCATTTGTTTGTATTCTTCAGCTCCAGGCTTCCTTTCTGGTTCTATTATGTATGGTTTTCCTGTTCTGTTTTGTATCGTTTTATGTATCGTTTCCCTGATTTCATTAAAATGTGTTTCTCCATTTTCTTGTAGTTCATGAGCTTCTCAAAAAACACTTATTTGAATAATTCTTTATCAGACAAACCATAAATCTCCATTTCTTTAGGGGTGGTTACTGGACAGTTATTTTATTATAAAATTCTGAAGTATAAGTGGTATTATGTTTCCTTGATTTTTCATGTTTCTTGAAGTCGTGTGTTGCTGTCTCAGCATCTGAAGATGCAGTCACCTCCTTCAGTCTTTATTGACAGCCTTCAGGAATGAAATGCCTTCTGTCAGACTTACGAGGGATTCTCAGGCTTTCTCAGAACGTCTCTATGGATATGCCTGCTCCACACTGTTTGTTCCCTGTTAGGGGAGAATTCTTAAGACTGTATGCCTCTCCTGATTCCATAAAGTCAGGTGAATGTTGAGTCTCCTGTTTGCTTTTCCTAGGGTAGTTGAGGGCTGCTCAAGTGTGTATGCTTTCTCCCAGTCCTGCTGGGTTGAGCCAACTTTCTGCCCATGCTGAGTAACTGCCCACAAAGGTTGCACACACTGCCGTCAGGGGCACACCTAAGGTGGGTCAGTGTGTGGGTGTGGGATGCAGAATGTTGGAGGTAACCATGGGCCAGTTTGGGGGGATGCACAGGTGGTGCCCCCAGTGACTCACGGGCAGGCCTCCTGATGGAGTCTGCACAGTGGTTATGGACTTGTGTCCCCTGCTGAATTGTGAGCCCTGGCTGCTATGCTCTCCTTGCCCCTCAGTTATGTAGATCACCTCTGTATTCTGAAAGGGGTGAGAGAGAAGTCGGTGTCCTCAGCAGTTCACAAAGAGCTGGGGAAGCTGGGCACTCACTCATATGTTCTCACTTTCCTCTGCAGGAGAAATCACAGGCCAAGCATCTCTCTCTTGGCCCTGAGCTGTTGACGATAGGGTGACAGGTGATGTGGGAATCTTCCTCTTACCCCTTTCAATGTGTCCAATCTCAGTTCCATATGTTTTTTTTTCTTTGCTTCAGTGGTATCACGTAACTCCTCCACTGGACTCTTGGGTCCCAGAAGGGTACTCTCATTTGTGTGCAATTATCAAAATCAGTCTTCTTTGGGTGGGAGAGGGAAACAGTACAGAACTCCTGTTACAGCATTCTTATGTCATTCTCCTTGGGATTTCCTGTCCTTTAACAAAAGTTTGGTAAAATTTCCCAGTGAAATTTTTGGGCAGGTAGTTGATAACATTCTCAAATTTTTATTTGGAATTTTATCTATTTACATGTTGTATCTCTTCCAGTGTCAGATTTGGTAGATTATGTATTCAGAGAATTATCCATTTCAGTTATATTGTGAAATAAATTTATGTAGTGAAAAGTAGTCATGTATTCCCAAAATTTCCTGTTTTAAGGTTTCTCAATTTTATTGATGTTTGTATGCCTGGTTCTCCTATCTGCAAAATTCTGTTCCTAATCAATGTTACTCTATGCTTATGTCCATGTTTCCTTGAATCGTATCGTGGCTAAGCTTCTAATGCTGGAGTCAGCAAATTGTTTTTCCCATAAAAACCTAGATAGGTTTCTTAGGAATATAAATAAAAGCCCTTCTTGGTACCAGGCCTGTGAAAAAACAGACTTTTCCCCAGAGTTGGCCTATGAGCCACTGTTCGTAAGCTACTACACTAGCAGAGTCCTCTGCAATGCTCTAAATAAAAATATTTTCTAGGTTCTTCTTATACCTTTTGTTATATTTTATACGTCTGGAGGGTGGTAACCTAGCTGGATTTAAAATCTTATCTCCTTGAAAGTCTTGCAGGGTGCTGGTGAACTTCTGAATGTGGCCACTTAAGAGGTTTAACACCAAGGTGATTTCCTGCCTGTTGATACTTCTCTCATACACCTCCTCCTCAACTACGGACATCCCACACCACAGTAGTCCCTGCGTCACAACTTTTCACCAAAAGCCCACAGTTTATACTGCATCCGCTCTTGGTGTTATATACTCTATGGGCTGGGACAAGTGTGTAACAAGATGTATCCACCACTGTGGAAGATCCAGAGCAGTTTCACTGTTCTAAATATCCTCTGTGCTCTGCCTGTTCATCTGTCCTCTACTTCTAAATTCACTGAGACCAGTAACCACTTCTACTGTCCTCATAGTTACATATTTTCCAGAATACCATATAATTGAAATCATATAGTACGTAGCCTTTTCGGAATGTCTTCTAGAAAAACTAGAAAGTTTTAAGTTTCTTCCATGTCTCTTTTTGGCACACCTCCTTTTAATGCTGAATAATACTTCATTGTTTAGATGCACCATTTATTTATCGACTTACTCACTGAAAGACATCGTGGCTACTTCAAACTTGTGGCAACTCTGAATACAGTTTGCTAAAATTAAGGTATGTACATTGCTTTATTTTTTTTTTTTTTTGGACATGATACTGTTACAAACTTAACAGACTAAACATAACTTTTATATGCACTGAGAAACCAAAAATTTATATGACTCATTTTATTGTGAAACTTGCTTTACTGTGATAGTCTAGAACTGAACCTACAATATTCCCAGGGTTTTGGCTGTATTTCTTTCACAGATCACATCTTCAGTGTTGTATGTAAAAAGTCAGTTCCACACCAAAGGTCATCTAGGTTTTCTCCTGTGTTATCTTGAGGAGTCTTATATTTTATGTTCAAGTCCATAATCTATTTTGCTAATTTTTTTTTTTGCTAATTCTTTTGAAAGGCATCTAGATTCATTCTGTAGCATGCGGATGCCCAGGTGCTCTAGAACCATTTGTTGAAATGACCATCTCTGCTATACTGCATTGCCTTTGATCCTCTGTTAAATATCAGTAACTGTATTTCTGTGGCTCTATGTCTGGGCTCTCTTCTGTTCTTTCACCAGTACTATACCTGTTTGATTACTGCAGCTTATGAGTCTTATAGTCTTAAAAGTCTTGTAAATCTTAGTTCTCCATCTGTTCTTTTCCTTCAATGCTGAGTGGAATAGTCTGAGTTTCTTTCCTCTCTCTATAAACTTTAGAATCAGTTAGTTGATATTCACAAAATAACTTGTTGGAATTTTGATTGGAACTGCATTGAATCTATAAATCAAACTGGGAAGAAATGACATCTTGACAATATTGAGTCTTCCTATCCAAGAACATGAAATATCTCACTTTAGTTCTCCTTTTGGTATCTTTAATAAAGAGCTTTGTAGTTTACCTCTCACAGATTTTTTGTATATATTTTGATAGATTTGTACCTCAGTATTTTGGGGGGATGCTAATGCAAATGGTATTGTGTTCTTTACTTTAAATTTCACTTATTCATTACTGGTATATAAAAAAACAATTTGCAAACTCACTTCATATCACGCAACTTTTCTCTAATTGCTTATTAGTTCCAGAAAATTTTTTTGTTGTTGATTCTGATTTTCTACATAGAATGGCTATGACATCTGCAAAGGCAGTTTTATTTCTTCCTTCCGAATCCGCATACCTTTTATTTCCTTTTTTTGTCTTATTACATCTGCTAGAACTTCAAGTATGATGCTGAAAGCAGTGGTGAGCAACATTTTTACCATGTTGCTGATCTTAGCAGGTAAGTTTTAAATATTTTACCATTAAATATGACATAGTTTTTTTGTGATGTTCTTAACCAAGTTGAGGATGTTCCCCTCTATTCCTAGTTCACTGAGATGTTTAAATCACAAATAGGCATTGGATTTTGCCAAATGTTTTCTCTGTATTTTATGATGTGATTTTTTTTTCAATTTAATCCCACTCCACTTACAAATATCACTATAACACTTCATGGGTAGAGCAAGTATCTTATAATAACAAAATAATAAATTCATCTTCCTTTCTGTTGTATCTTACTATTGTTCATTTTACTTATACATAACATATACACGATAGTATGGTCATGCTCAAAATTCTTCAAGTTAGGCTTCAGCATACACGAATCGAGAACTTCCAGATGCTCAAGATGGGTTTAGAAAAGGCAGAGGAACCACAGATCAAATTGCCAGCATTCACTGTCTCATGGAGAAAGTAAGGGAATTCCAGAAAAACATCTACTTCTTCTTCATTAACTAAAGACTCTGTGTGGATCACAAAAAACTGGAAAATTCTTAGAGATGGGACCTCCTTACCTGTCTCCTGTTCTCACTTCTTGCAGGTTAATAAGCAACAGTTAGAACTGAACATGGAAAACTGGTTCAAAATTGGGAAAGGAGGACAACAAGGCTGTTTATTGTCACCTTGCTTACTTAACTTATATGCAGAGTACATCATGTGAAATGCCAGACTGGAAGAATCATAAACTAGAACCAAGACTGCTGGGAGAAATATCAACAACCTCAGATGTGCAGATGATCCCATTCCAATGGCATAAAGTATAGAGGAACTGAAGAGCTTCTTGATAAGGCTGGAAGAGGAAAGTGAAAACACTGACTTGAAACTCAATATTAAAAAAACTAAACTCATGGCATCTGGTCCCAACACTTCATGGCAAATAGAAGGAGGAAAGTGGAAACAGTGACAGATGTTATTTTCTTGGGCTCCAAAATCACAAGTGTGAACAGTGACTGCAGTCATGAAATTAAAAGGTACTTGCTCCTTTGAAGGAAAACTATGACAAACCTAGGCAACATATTAAAAAGCAGAGGCATCACTTTGCTGACAAAGGTCCATATAGTTAAAGCTATGGTTTTTCCAGCAGTCATGTACAGACATGAGAGTTGGACCATAAAGAACGTTGAGCACTGAAGAATCAATAATCAGTGTTTTCAAACAGTGGTGCTAGAGAAGACTCATGAGAGTCCCCTAGACTGCAAGGAGATCAAACCTGTCAATCCTAAAGCAAATCAACTCTCAATACTCATAGGAAGGACTGATGCTGAAGCTCTAATACTTTGGCCACCTGACACAAATGAATCATTGGAAATGACTCTGATGCTGGGAAAGGTTGAAGGCAAAAGGAGAAGGGGGCAGCAGAGAACGAGATGGTTAGATAGTGCCATCGACTCAATGGACATGAATTTGAGCAAACTCCAGGAGATAGTGGAGGACAGAAGGGGCTGGCGTGCTGCAGTCCACTGGGTCACAAAGAGTTGGACACAACAACAACATATACATAATCATATATATATGTGCATATATATAAACATACATATATGCTTATGTAACAAATATATTAACTGCTGTTATTTGAATATATATTAAGTTGGTGCAAAAGTAATTGCAGTTGGTGCAAAAAAGTGGGGTTCAAAAGTGCTTGGTGCAAAAATAATTGCGGTTCATTGATGCAAACATCAACCACAATTACTTTTGAACCTCAATTACTTTTGTACCAACTAGTAATTACTTTTGCTAGTTGCAATTACAACTGCAATTACTTTTGCACCAATCTAATAATTTGATCTGCCAGATCATTTGAGAATAAGAAAAATAAAAGTTTTTATTTCACCTTCACTTATTCATACACTAAAGCTCTTCCTTATTTTAAATGCAGATCCCAGTAACTCCTGGTGACTCAGATTGTAAAGAATCCACCTGCAATGAGGGAGACCTGGGTTCGGTCCCTGACTTGGGAAGATCTCCAAAGGAGGGCCTGGCAACCCACTCCAGTATTCTTGCCTGGAGAATCCCCATGGACAAAGAAGTCCATGGGGTCTCAAAGAGTCAGGCAAAACTGAGTGACAAGCAACAAGTAGCTAACTAATACCATTTTCCTTCTCACAAAGACTTGGTTTACCATTTCTTGAAAATCAAGTCAAATGGCAACAAATTCCCTTGATTTCTGTTTGAGAAAGTTTTTATACCTCCTTCACATTTAAGGATAAATTGAAAGGGTACAAAATTCTAGGATTCTTTTTTTAACTCTTAACACTTGAAATATTTCACTCCACTCTTAACTTGCTTACATTGTTGCTGAAAAGAAGTCTGGTGTAATTCTGATCCTTGCTTCTCTATAGTAGGGCAGTTTTTTCCTTTATGTTCTTCCAAGAGTTTAAAAAATATATATTATTGGAGGATAGTTGATTTATAGTGCTGTGTTTGTTTCAGGTGTAAAGCAAAGTGAATCAGTTATACATATACATATACCCAGTCATTTTTCAATTGTTCTCCCATCTAGGTCTTTACAGAGTATTGACTAAGGTTTCCTGTACTATATGCATGCTCAGTTGCTCAGCTGTGTCCAACTCTGTGAGCCCATGGACTGTGGCCTGCCAGGCTCCTCTGTCCATGGGATTTCCCAGGCAAGAATGTTGGAGTGAATTGCCATTTTCTTTTTCAGGGGATCTTCCTGACCCAGGGATTGAACCCACGTCTCCTTCATTGGCAGAGGGATGCTTTACTACTGAGCCACGAGGGAAGCTGCGCTATAGTAGGTCGTTATTAGTTATCTATTTTATATATACCAGTGTGTTTGTGTCAATTCCGCTCTCCCAAATTATCTTTCCCTCCCCACTTTCCCCACTGGTAACTGTTAGTTTGTTTTCTACATCTGTGACTCTATTTTGTAAATAAGTTCACTTGTATCCTTTTTAAAGATTCCACATATAAGAAATATCATACAATATTTGTCTTTTTCTGTCTGACTTACTTCACTCAGTATGACAATCTCTAGGTCCATATGTTGCTGCAAATGGCATTATTTCAGTTCTTTCTCATGGCTGAGTAAATTACATTGTATACTGTAACCCTCCAGGCTCCTCTGTCCATAGAATTCTCCAGGCAAGAATACTGGAGTGGGCAGTCATTCTGTTCTCCAGGTGATTTTCCTGACCCAGGGATCAAACCTGGATCTCCCACTTTGCAGGCAGATTCTTTTACTGTCGAGCTACCAAGGAAGCCCAGATATGCCCACATCTTCTTTATCCACTCCTCTGCTGTGGACATTTAGGCTGATTCCAGGTCCTGGCTATTATAAACAGTGCTGTGATGAACACTGGGATGCATGTATCTCTTTCAAGATTTCTTTACCTTTGGTTTTGTGAAGTTTGGATATTAAATGCTTAGATGCAGGTTTTTGTTCTTTGTTTTTGGTATTTATCCTGTTTGGTATTCTCTGAGCTTCCTAGACCTGTGGTTTAGTGCATATTAATTTGGAAACATTCTTAGTCATTATTGCTTCAAATATTGCTTCTGATCCTTTCTCTGTTTCTTTTCTTTCTGGTATTCCCATTTCACAAATGTTAAACCTTTTGTCATTGTTTCCCATTTCTTGAATATTCTGATTTTTTTTTCAGTTTTATAAGTTTCTTCTGCTGTATCTTTAAGCTAAGGATTCTCTCCTTAGCTGTGTCTAGTAGACAATTCTTCATTTGTTACCGTGTATTTGAGTTCTAGCATTTATGTTCAATTCTTAGAATTTACATCTCTCTGTTTACATTATCCATGGGTTCCTTCAAGTTGTCTACCTTTCATTTAAAATCCTTAGCATATCATCATAGTATTTAAAAATTCCTGGTCCAATAATTCCAACATTCCTTCCATATCTCGTTCTGGCTCTAATGTTTATTTAGTCGCCTCAAACTGGCTTGTTTTTGCCTTTCAGTATGTCTAGCAATTGTTCTGTTGAAAGGTAGACAAAGTACTGGGTAAAAGAAACTGCAGCAAATAGTCTTATGGTAATGGAGTGGTCAGGAGTGCGGGAGTGGAAGCATTCTATGGTCCTATGAGTAGGTCTCAGTGTTTCAGTGAACAGGTGCCCCTGGACCATGAACTCCATCGGTACTCCTCAGCGTCTTCCTGCCCTTAGGTTGGACAGGATGCCAGGAGGAGCTGGAGTCGGCTATTATCCTTTCCCCAGGTAGCTTAGCTTCTGATCCAGTAGGTTAAGCTCTGGTAAAATAATATCTCCTGAAGGCTGGCCTTGTTAAGAACAGAATGCTCTGGAATATTTAAAAATGGTTCCTTTGCCCCTCAACCCCACGAGAAGCATGCAGGGATTTTTCTCCAATATTCACAGTGGGGACCTGGGATAACTGCTGAAGTTAACTTCACAAAAGTGTGGAAGCCTCCCTATGATTGGGTCCTCCTGGAGTTTTTTTCTCTCTCATATTTGCCTACAGTGAGTTTCTAGCATTAACCAATTACAATTTAGGTTCTTGTGGTGATTTCCCTTTGTAGGTCTCTGCTCTAGTAAATTGTGATTTTCTGAATCTCCCTGAATATTGTTCCTATTTTTGGTGTAGCTATTTGTCATGTAACTCCAATTTTCTGGATCCATCAGAATTATTTTATTAGTAACTCCTCACACGTCAGGCAGAAACTGAAAGTTTTCCTTCAATTTAATTTTTTTCTTGTTTTACTTTTCCTTTTATGTATTCCTGTATTTTCTGTGGTTTCAATTCTTTCTTCAACTCCTTGCAATTTGGTCCTTATTTCTGACGTGATTTTGTCTTTTCCTTGAATTTCTTTTTTGAGTTCTGTCAATTCTTATTTTACATCATCTTACTGCCTTACCACCTCTTCTCAGAGTTCCTTTATTTCTGCATTGTGAATATACTGCATAATTAAGTTACAAAATTAATGCTGAAAAGTGCTGCATTTTTTTCCATCTTGTAGTAGAATTTTCTTGCTATGTTTTCTTCTGCTGACAAACTCTGATTTTCTTTTTTATTTTTTCTAATATTATGTAAATAATTGATCTTTTTCTTAAATTTGAAACAGATGGCTTTTTCTGGATCAAATATTAATAGGAAGATTCTCTAGAAGAGGAAGATGGTGAGAGTGGCTTTAATCTGAAAGGCATCTTCTTTTTAGGTGAGGAACAGTTTACTTAATAAATGATGACTTTTGGTGGCCAGCCTTCCTTTGACTCTCTTTTTGTTTCAGAAGGCATCTACCATTGATGTTTCCCTCCTTCCTACACATTAGCAGTGTCACCAGGAACGCAGCTTCTGCTTTCTAAGTTAATCCTCTTTTTCAGAATAGTGCTTTGTTAGAAAGTCTATAAAACCTATGTTCCCCATATAACCAGATACCTTTCTTCTCTGCTTTGTCCAGCACTACTTGCCCACTTTTCACTCAGATATGCCCTCAAAGTTTCCCCTAGGGTGTGTCTCACTCCTGCTGGGAATAATCACTTGTGGGGAGGGACAGGACAGATTTTGCCACCCCTGGATCCTTTGTCTTTCTTCCTCTGCTCTACCAATGCTCTTTCCATAGTCATTCTGGATGGTATTTGTTTTTAACCCTGTATTATTTGTGTATATTCTCTATCTCATAGTTTGCTAAAGAGATACATTTTGAATGGTTCAATTACTCTTCTTATATTGTACAGTTTTAGGAGACAAGACAGGGAGGTACGGGTCCAAGTGGATTCCATACTGCTACATGAACCCCAAAGCCCTAAATATTATTTGAAATCATTCAAGCCAAATACTTCCATGATAACTCTCAGTGATCCCCCAAAATGACAACAATTGGGGATTTTTAAAAAAACAATGATTCCCTCTGAGTTCCTGATACAACTGTCCTAGAATGGAGTCTCTGTTTATTATAAAGCTCTCCAGATAATTCCGATGCCTAGCCAATTTGGGGCCTAACAATAATGGAGTTAAAACCTCTTTTCAACAAGAAGAAATGCTTTAAGTAAAAGACTTCATAGGGGGAAACCTGTGCTACTAATAATTGATTTTTCCTTTCAAAATAACTGTATTCTTTGTATTTTACTTCAAGTTAGCCAAAATTATTTAACTTTATATTTAAGATAAATTTCTTTGGCTCTGTAAGAGAACTAGCTCCATGTCTGTCTGGGTATAAAAGTTTGAAAACTTCAATTCTATTGTCACCATGTAATATTGTAGTCACAACAGGCAAATAATAAAGCATAACATAAGTGAGTACACATATAAACACAAATAAAGCGATCGTGGCCATCATACTTGAGTGTCACTTGCAAAACAAGTACCAGCTCCTGGTGACTTCTGTCCATACTGTTTACTGATTAAACTATAAAAATTTAGCAAGAAAAGACTATAAATTTACATGTGAATTGTCATTGACAATAATCATACTTTGTTTCTAATCCCTCAAAACAAGGTCTGTCCAGCAAAACAGACACAGATGTAAAGAGCAGACTTTTGGACTCTCTGGAAGAAGGTAAGGGTGGGATGATTTGAGAGAATAGCATTGAAACATATATATTATCATTTGTGAAACAGATCGCCAGTCCAGGTTTGATGCATGAGGCAAGGTGCTCAGGGACGGTGCACTGGGATGACCCTGAGGGATGGGATGGGGAGGGAGGTGAGAGGGCTTCAGGATGGGAACACATGTACACCCATGGCTGATTCATGTCAATGTATGGCAAAAACCACCACAATATTGTAAAGTAATTAGCCTCCAATTAAAATAAATAATTAAAAAACAACAACAACAAAAACCAAGGTCTGTCTCATTTCTTTTGTATTCCCTAGGTAGCTATTATAATGTATGGCACCATGATAAAATAATAAAAAGAATATAAAGATTAGTTAAGGCAAACATTTTGAAATGAAAATTTTTGATGTGAAGTGTTATTACTGGTTGCTTGCTTAATTATAATTATCAAAATCAAAATCTTTCTATGTACAAATGATTTAAATGAGTACAAACAGAAGGTTAAATCATAGATAACTATAAGACCAGAAGAGTCACACAAATACAACTTGTTGCAAAGAACAAAGACCTAGAAGCAAACAAAGAAAAACAGACCTTATAGCAAGTCTGTTCTCATTACACATTTAAAAAATCAGACATATATTAGGTCAGGTAATTAATGTTACAAAAATGACATACTAACTTCATATGACATTTAAACTTCAAGCAGAAAGAATTTCTTTAGAAATAAAATTAACAGGCCTGGAAGGAACACATGGCCCAGAATGGAAGCAGTTGGGGCTCAGGACGGGTAGGCAAGTGTTTAAGAATATTAATGTCCAGGAGACCTTCAAATGGCAGATGAGTAAGATGGGGAGATCACCTTTCCCCCAACAAACACATCAAAAATTCATCAGCATGTGGAACAACTCCTACAGAACAACTTCTGAACACCAGCAGAAGACCAAGTGACTTCCAAAAGGATCAGTCAATCTTATCATTGAAATAAGGTAAGAATGAGATACAGCAAAGGATAAAGAGACAAAGGATTTTGAGATGGGGACCAGCGCCCTGTGGAGGGAGTCATGAAGGAGGGAAAGTTTCCACACACTCAGAAACCCCCTCGTGGGAGGGATCGGGGGGACCTTTGGACTCTCAGAGGGGAACCCAGCAACAGGTGCTCAGGAGGCAAAACCGAGAATTCACCACAGAGATCTTGCCAAACAGCCCTTCCCAGTCGAGAAGTGGCCTGAATGCCTGCCAGTGAGTGGAGGCTGGGTGTCGAGGCTCAGGCTTTGGGGGTCGGACCCCAGGGAGAGGACTGGGGTTGACCACCATGAAGACACTCTGAGGAGGTTAGTATGACACAGCTAAGGAAGTTCAGGGGGAAGTCTGGGCCTGCCAGAGAAGCAGGAGATCATTGCTGCAGGAAGGCTCTAACTCCCCATGCTCAGGGAAGGCCGGACCCCATCCTCACAAGTACCAGAGGGACAAGGAGGGAGCGACCGTCAGTGACTCCAGAAACAGAAAATCTGGCAGGAGGGCCAGATGCAGAAACAGATGCAACTGCAGTCTGTGACCCCAGACGGGGGAACACGGGACACGTGACTGCTGCCAGGGCCAGTGTGGGGGCCAGAGGCGGTGGACAGGAGGCCACTGTGGTCTCGACCCCAGGGGTTGCAACTGCCAGCATCCTGTGAGTGGGCACAGGTCACTGCCCACACCTTCCCGGAGGCCTGAGCAGCTTGGCTCTGCCTAGGGACCCACAACCTGAGGCCAATTCCCCTGGGGAGGTGCATGACCTTCCTTAGAGTGTGGTGACTTTCTGCAGATCTCAGCCTCAGTGGGCACTCCCCACACACCCCAAATGTGTCTGCCGTACCCCTCTCTTTCCCCAGTCCAACTGAACAAGTGAGCCCTAATAAGCTGCTGTTTTTGTCCCCTCATGTCTAGGTGGAAAATAGACATGAGAAGGAGACCTACAAGCAGAGGCAGGGCCTAAACCAGAGCAGAGAACCAGGGGCCGTGTGAGCACCAGAGAGAAGGGGAAATAGCTCTTGCAGCTGCAGGTGCAGCAGACTAAATCCCCACAATCAGCCCAAAATTGTGGACCCTGGGAGCAAGTAAACCAAGTACTGAGTAAGGCAAAGTCTGAGTTTGAGCCGACACTACACTGCCCACAACAGGTCCAAAGACCTTTCCAGAAATGCTGGAAGGCTTTCTGAGTAGGTAGACCGACCACAGCACACCGTGTGAAGAGGAAAATAAGGAATCAGTACAACATTCTTCTAGCTATCACTCTATATATTTTTCTCTTTCATATTGTTCTAATGTTCTTTCTTTATTAAACCTTTGTTATTTTTTTATGAACTACTTTCACCTTTGTTAAAACATCTTATTTCTAAATGAATTCATCCTATTTTTTCCTGTTTTTACAGTACTCTTTAGTCATATTACATTTTTTCCATGCTTTTTACTTTGTATTTGTGCTGGCCTGCTGCTGCTGCTGCTAAGTCACTTCAGTCGTGTCCGACACTGCGTGACCCCACAGACGGCAGCCCACCAGGCTCCGTTGTCCCTGGGATTCTCCAGGCAAGAACACTGGGTGGGCTGCCATTTCCTTCTCCAATGTTCTAGTCTAGTTTTTAGCACTGATTTTCACATATAGATTTGTTTAATGGCTTGATTATGCTCTTTGTTTTTGACTCCTGTTTTTCTCTTTTTCTTTTCATCTCTTTTTTCTTGCTCTTTTCTCAATATAAGTGTGTGAGTTTCTTTGGGTGTTCTTGATTGTGGTTTAACCATTAGTCTTGGGGTTTTGCATTCTGTGCTGTGTGGCCTGTGACGTCTTGGAGCTACACTAAGGGGTTGGGCCTTAACCCCTGAGATGGGAGACCTCAGTACAAGACTCAGGACCAAGAGACTTCCCAACTATGGAACATTAATCACCAAGAGCTCTTCCAAAGGTCTCTCAACACTAAGACCAAGTCTTACCCAAAAGCAAGCAAGCTTCAATACCAGACACCTCAAGTAAAACCTTCAGCAAAATAGGAACACACACTTGCCCATTATCAGACAGGCTGCCCAAAGCCATAACAAGCCCAGAGAAACCCCAAAACATACTACTGGATATGGCACTACCCTTCAGGGAGACAAGACACAGTTCCACCAACAAGAACACAGGAACAGGTCCCCATAACTGGGAAACTTCACAAGTCATTGGTCCAACCCCAGCGATGGGGGCGGGGGCAACCCTGACAAATAAGAGGAACTACTACCTTCAAGCCTACAAAAAGGAGACCTCAAAAGCAATAAATTAAACAAAATGAAAAGAAAGAGAAACATGAAGCACATAAAGGAAAAATGGTAAAAACCCACAAGACCAAACAAATGAAGAAGAAATACGTAGTCTTCCTGAAAAAGAATTGAGAGCAATGATAGTAAAGATATCCAAAATTTTGGTAATAAAATGGATGCACAGATAAATAGAATGGAACACAGATCTAGAATATATGAAAAATGTTTACCAACAACCTAGAAGAAATAAAGAATAGACAGCCAGCAATGAACAACACAATAATTGAGATTAAAAATACTCTGGAGGAAACCAACAGCAGAATAACTGAGGCAGAAGAACAGATAAGTGAGCTTGAATACAGAATGGTGGAAATAACTGAAGCAGAATAGGACAAAGGAAAAAAAATTAAAGATACAGCAACACTCCAGAGAACTCTGGGACAATATTTAGTGCATCAATATTCAAATTATAGGGATCCCAGAAGAAGAAGAGAAAAAGAAAGGGTATGAAAAAATATTTGAGAATATTATAGTCAAAAACTTCCCAACATGGGAAAGGAAATAGCTACCCAAGTCCAAGGAGACCAGAGAATCCCATAAAGGATAAACCTAAGGAGAAACACACCAGGACACATATTAGTCAAACTAATGAAAATTAAACACAAAGAAAAAATATTTTAAAAGCAGCAAGGAAAAAGCAATAAATTACATACAAGGGGATCCCTGTAAGGTTAACAGCTGATCTTTCAACAGAAACTCTGCAAGTCAGAGGGAATAGCAGGATATACTTAAAAGTGATAAAAGGGAAAAAACCTACAACCATTACTCTATCCAGCAAGAATCTCATCAGATCCAAAAGAGATTATCAAAAGCTTTACAGAAGCAAAAGTGAAGAGAATTCAGCACCACCAAATCAGCTTTAACAAATGCCAAGGAAACTTCTCTAGATAGGAAACAAAAGAGAAAGAAAAGTCCTACAGAAACAAACCCAAAAGAAAAAAAGTAAATGGTAATAGGATCATATATATCAATAATTACCATAAGTGTAAATTGATTAAATGCTCCAATCAAAACACAGATTAGCTGAATGGACATAAAAACAAGACCCTTATATATGCTGTTCACAAGAGAATAACCTCAGACCTAGAGACACATACAGACTGAAAGTGAGGGGCTGGAAAAAGATATTCCATGCAAACTGAAAACAAAAGAAAGTGCAAGCAGCAACATTCATACCAGATAAAATGGGCTTTAAAATAGACACCATTACGAGAGACAAGGAAGGACACCACATCATGATCAAAGGTTCAATCCAAGAACAAGATACAACAATTATAAAGATATATCCACCACCACCACAATACATAGGCAAAAGCTAACTATTAAAGAGGGAATCTACAGTAACTCAATAATGGTGGGAGACTTTAACCATTCACACCAATGGACAGACCATCTAGATAGAAAATTAATAGGAAACACGAGCTTTAAATGATATATTGGACTAGCTGGACCTAATTGATATCTACAGGGCACTTCATCCAAAAACAGTAGATTTCACTTTTTTCTCACTTTTTTCCTGAACATTCTCCAGGATAGATCACATCTTGGAATCATCTCAAGATCTTTTTGACCACAATGCTATAAAATTAGATGAGAACTACAAGGGGAAAAAACTATAAAAATCACAAACAAATGGAGGCTAAAAATATACTTCTGAGTAATGAAGAGGTCACTGAAGAAATCCAAAGAGGAGATCAAAAAATACTTAGAAGCAAATGACAATGAAAACGTGACACTCAAAACCTATGGGATGCAGTAAAAGCTGTGCTAAGAGGGAAGTTTATAGCAATACAATCCTATCTCAAGAAACAAGAGAAAATTCAAATCAACTGCTTAACCCTACACCTAAAGCAACTAGAAAAAGAACAAACAACCCCCAAAGTTAGTAGAAGGAAAGAAATCATGAAGATTGGAGCAGAAATAAGTTAAAAAGAAATGAAGGAGGGAAAAGCAATGATCAATAAAACTAAAAGCTAGTTCTTTAAATGATAAAAAAAAAATTGACAAACCATTAGCCAAACTCATTAAGAAAAAAAGGGAGAAGACTCAAATCAATAGAATTAGAAATGAAAAAGGAGAAGTTACAACAGGCAATGCAGAAATTAATCATGGAGATTACTACGAGCAACTATACGGCAATAAAATAAACAACCAAGAAGATATGGACATATTCTTAGAAAAGTATAACCTTCCAAGACTGAAACAGAAGTAAAAGAAAATACAAACAGACCAATTACAGACACAGAAATTGAAACTGTAATCAAAAATCTTCCAACAAACAAAAGCTCACGGCCAGATGGCTTCACAGGTGAATTCTACCAAAAATTTAGAGAAGAGCTAACACTTATCCTGCTCAAACTTTTCTAGAACTTGTCCTACAAGGCCACCATCATACCAAAACCAGACAAATCTGCCACAAGAAAAGAAAATTAAAGGCCAATATCATCAACAAATTAGATATAAAAATCCTCAACAAAATTTTAGAAAACAGAATCCAACAACACATTAAAAGGTTCATACATCATGATCAAGGGGCTTTTATTCCAGGGATGCAAGGATTCTTCAATATCACAAATCAATCAATGTGATATACATATTAACAAATTGTTAGGAAAAAAACCTGCACGATCATCTCAATAGATTCAGAGCAAGCTTTCAACAAAATTCAACACCCATTGATGACTAAAAAAAAAATACTCTCCAGAAAATAGGCATTGATGGAACATACCTCAACATAATAAAGGCCAAATGTGACAAACCTACAGCAAACATTATTCTCAATGGTGAAACACTGAAAGTTTTGGATGTCTTACCCACAGTAATCAGAAGAAAAAAACAAATAAAAGGAATCCAGACTGGAAAAGAGGTAGTAGAAGTCTCATTGTTTGCAGATGACATGATTCTTTACATAGAAAACCATAAAGATGTCACAAGAAAATTACTAGAGCTAATCAATGAACATACTAAAGTCGCAAGACACAAAATTAATACACTGAAATCCCTTGCATTTTTATACACTAACAATGAAAAACCAGAAAGAGAAATTAAGGAAACAATGCCATTCACCATTGAACAAAAAGAATAAAATACCTAGGAATAAATCTACCTAAAGAGACAAAAGACCTGTATGTAAAAAATTATAAGAAGCTCATGAAAGAAATAAAAGATGACACAAACAGATGCAGAGATATACCATGTTCTGGACTGGAAGAATTAATACTGTGAAAATGACAATACTACCCAGAGCAATTTACAGATCCAATGCAATCCCTATCAAAATATCAATGGTATTTTTCACAGAACTAGAAAAGAAAATTTCACAATTTGTATGGAAATACAGTTCAGTTCAGTTCAGTCGCTCAGTCATGTCCAACTCTTTGTGACCCCATGATCGCAGCACACCAGGGCTCCCTGTCCATCACCAAATCCTGGAGTCCACCCAAACCCATGTCCATTGAGTCGGTGATGCCATCCAACCATCTCATCCTCTGTCGTCCCCTTCTCCTCCTGCCCCCAATATTCCCAGCATTAGGGTCTTTTCCAATGAGTCAACTCTTTGCATGAGGTGGCCAAAGTATTGGAGTTTCAGCTTCAATATCAGTCCTTCCAATGAACACCCAGGACTGATCTCCTTTAGGATGGACTGGTTGGATCCAAGGGACTCTCAAGAGTCTTCTCCAACACCACAGTTCAAAAGCATCAATTCTTCAGCATTCAGCTTTCTTTATGGTCCAACTCTCACATCCATACATGACCACTGGAAAAACCATAGCCTTGACTAGATGGACCTTTGTTGGCAAAGTTATGTCTCTGCTTTTAAATGTTATCTAGGTTGGTCATAACTTTCCTTCCAAGGAGTAAGTGTCTTTTAATTTCATGGCTGCAGTCACCATCTGCAGTGATTTTGGAGCCCAGAAAAATAAAGTCAGTCACTGTTTCCCCATCTATTTGCCATGAAGTGATGGGACCAGATGCCATGATCCTAGTTTTCTGAATGTTGAGCTTTAAGCCAACTTTTTCACTCTCTTCTTTCACTTTCATCAAGAGGCTCTTTAGTTCCTCTTCACTTTCTGCCATAAGGGTGGTGTCATCTGCATATCTGAGGTTATTGATATTTCTCCCGGCAATCTTGATTCCGGCTTGTGCTTCTTCCAGCCCAGCATTTCTCATGATGTACTCTGCATATAAGTTAAATAAGCAGGGTGACAATATACAGCCTAGACATACTCCTTTTCCTATTTGGAACCAGTCTGTTTTTCCATGTCCAGTTCTAACTGTTGCTTCCTGACCTGCATACAGGTTTCTCAAGAGATAGGTCAGGTGGTCTGATATTTCCATCTCTTTCAGAATTTTCCACAGTTTATTGTGATCCACACAGTCAAAGGCTTTGGCATAGTCAATAAAGCAGAAATAGATATTTTTCTGGAACGCTCTTGCTTTTTTGACGATCCAGCAGATGTTGGTAATTTGATCTCTGGTTCCTCTGCCTTTTCTAAAACCAGCTTGAACAACTGGATTCATGGTTCACATATTGCTGAAGCCTGGCTTGGAGAATTTTGAGCATTACTTTACTAGCGTGTGAGATGAGTGCAATTGTGCGGTAGTTTGAGCATTCTTTGGGATTGCCTTTCTTTGGGATTGGAATGAAAACTGACCTTTTCCAGTCCTGTGGCCACTGCTGAGTTTTCCAAATTTGCTGGCATATTGAGTGCAGCCCTTTCACAGCATCATCTTTCAGGATTTGAAATAGCTCAACTGGAATTCCATCACCTCCACTAGTTTTGTTTGTAGTGATGCTTTCTAAGGCCCACTTGACTTCACATTCCAGGATGTCTGGCTCTAGGTGAGTGATCACACCATTGTGATTATCTGGGTTGTGAAGATCTTTTTTGTACAGTTATTCTGTGTATTCTTGCCACCTCTTCTTAATATTTTCTGCCTCTGTTAGGTCCATACCATTTCTGTCCTTTATCGAGCCCATCTTTACATGAAATATTCCCTTGGTATCTCTAATTTTCTTGAAGAGATCTCTAGTCTTTCCCATTCTGTTATTTTCCTCTATTTCTTTGCATTGATCGCTGAGGAAGGCTTTATTATCTCTCCATGCTATTCTTTGGAACTCTGCATTCAGATGGGAATATCTTTCTTTTTCTCCTTTGCTTTTCACTTCTCTTCTTTTCACAGCTATTTGTAATAAAAGACTCCCAATAGCCAAAGCAATCTTGAGAAAGAAGAATGGAGCTGGAGGAGTTAACTTTCCTTACTTTAGACTTTATTGCAAAGCTACGGTCATCAAGACAGTGTGGTACTTGCACAAAAATAGAAATATAGACCAATGGGGCAGGACAGAGACCCCAGAGATAAACCCATGCACCTATGGGCGCCTTGTCTGTGACAATGGAGGCAAGAACATACACTGGAGAAAAGACAGTCTCTTCAATAAACGGTGCTGGGAAAACTGGACAGCCACATGCAAAAGAATGAAACTAGAACACCTCCTAACATCACACACAAAAATAAACTCAAAATGGATTAAAGACTTAAATAGTAAGGCCAGAAACTATAAAACTCTTAGAGGAAAACATAGGCAATACAGTTTTTGACGAGATCATAGCAAGATCCTCTTTGACCCACCTCTGAGAGTAATGGAAATTAAAAAAAAAAAAAAACAAAACCCACAAGTGGGACATAATTAAATTTACAAGCGTTTTGCACAGCAAAGGAAACAATAAAGAAGATTAAAAGACAATCCCGAGAATCGGAGAAAATAACTGCAAATGAAATAACTGACAAAAGACTAATCTCCAAAATATAGAAGCAGCTCATATAGTTCAATATCAGAAAAACAAAGCCCCATCAAAAATTGGGCAGAAGGCCTGAACAGACATTTCTCTAAAGAAGACATCCAGATGGCCAATAAACACATGGTGATCACTAGAGAAATGCCAATCCAAACTACAATGAGGCATCAACTCACACCAGAGAGAACTGCCATCATCCAAAACTGCAGAAACAATAAATGCTGGAGAGGATGTGGAAAGGAGCGAGCCCTCGGGCACTGCTGGTGGGGATGTAAATTGATAGTTACTACGGAGAACAGAGATTCCTTAATAAACGAGGAATAAATGAACCAGCAACACCATCCCTGGGCATATATTTAAGAAACCATAATTCAAAAAGACACACGTACCCCAGTGTCCACAGCAGTGCTGTTTACAACAGCTTGGACAAGGAAGCAACTTAGACGTTCATTAACAGAAGAATGGATAAAGAAGGTATGGTACATATATGCAATAGAATATAATTCAGCCACAAATAAGAATGAATTTGTGTCGGTTCCAGTGAGGTGGAGCCTCACTGGCACTCTAGAGCCTGTTAAGCTAGATTTTTTTTTTTTTAATAAATTTTTTTAAAAAATTAGAAAGCATTTCATCAATGAAGATAGTTCAAAACTTCTTTTACAAAGTATAAAACACTATCATTTTAAAAGAAAAAAAATTCAGATCCAAGTCTTACATATCATAATCCAAAAATAAAATGTATCAATTACTTATAACCCCTAGACTCACCTGTCCAACCAGTATAAGCAGAGCAATCATGTGGATCAGCTGTCTTCAGCCCTTCTTCCATTTGCTGTAGAAGATCTTTAATTTTGGTCTGGATCCGTCTTGTGAAGTTATTAATAATCTGACAACCAAAAGAAGACATAATATTAAATTACTGAAGACCAGGATAATGTTGCAGTGGCTGGGAAGATCACCTGGAGAAGGGAAAGGCTACCCACCCCAGTACTCTGGCCTGGAGAAGTCCATGGACTGTATAGTTCATGGGGTCGCAAAGAGCTGGATGTGACTGAGCGACTTTCACTTCACTTCACTTCAAACACTTCACCTAACAATCTAGGTTATAAAAACAAACAGATAGAAATTATAATACCTGACCCATTTCAATGATTCATTGGTTGGAGCGAGTCTACCTTGTTTTTATAAGGTTAAGTTTTAAAATGAGAGTGTGCCCTATATGGATTCTAAGTAACAAGTAGGATCACAAAAAATAAGCTGCAGAAATCAAAGGAAAAAACGAAACAAAAAAAGAGTAAAGAGATGGATTCGCCTACACGAACGTTTTAAGTTAAAGAATATAAGATGGTTTAAAAGTCAAAGACAAGGGAGGAATACATACAATATAAAATATTATAAACAAAAGTAGGCTATGTAACAATATGGAAATACACATAAAATTATCAACATACCTTACAAAAAGAAAAAATCAAATTGCAGGCATATGTAAACATTTTCAATCACGAGGCAGTTAATGAATTGAAAATAAATACAAATACTATCAGATTAACAAATAATAAAATATTAAGTTCCAAGGCTGCTAGGAGCTAAGGAAGCAGATATTCTTACTGAGTGCTGGTGATCTTTCTCAAAGGAAATTAATCAGTAATTCTTAAAAAGTTTTACTTATTTTTGGCTGTACTGGGCCTTCATCACCACGCACAGGCTCTCCCTGGTTGTGGCGAGCAGAAGCTACTCTTGAGCTGCTGTGCATGGGCTCCTCACTGTGGTTCTTTTTCCTGTTGCAGAGAATGGGCTCTAGAGCCAGGGTTCAGCAGTTGTGGCACGCAGGACTAGCTGGCCCACAGCATGTGGGATCTTCCCTGACCAGGGATGGAACCCTTGTCCTCTGCACTAGCAGGCAGATTCTTAACCAACGGATCACCAGGGAAATCCCACATCAATCAATATTCTTAAACATGTAGTTGACAGTGTTGTCCAGATGTTTCTGCCTTTGATGATTTTTGAAAACTCTAGCCACTACATCAATCGCTGAGGTGTAATTGTAATTCTCTTTTTGCCCCCCTTTAGTGTTCTTGCAGTTCTGTTATTTGACATAGACCAATTAGGACTGTTATGTCTTCCTGACAGATTTTATCATTAAGAAACTTCCCTCTGTGAGGCTACAGGGAAGTTCCTTTCATGTTACTGGACAGTTAGTGCTTTCAGGCCAAATTTTACTGAAATTTGGGATTCTGGACTAAAAGCAACCTTAGAATTACATTACAACTGCAAAAGCCCCAGAGAGGTTTACTTAAACCTGGAGAGATGTGTGTACATTTCAAAGGGGATGAGAGTCCAGAGCAGGAAGACACTTCCCAGTCACAGAACTGAAGACAACGGAGCCTGGTCTTATCACAGAGAGATTTATTTACATTCCAAAGACTTCACTTTGCGACAAAGGTCCATATAGTCAAAGCTATGGTAGCTTTCCAGTAGTCATGTATGGATGTGAGAGCTGGACAGTAAAAAAGGCTGAGGGCCCAAGAGATGCCTGAGAACTGTGGTGCTGAAGAGAAGACTCCTGAGAGTCCCTTGGACTGCAAGGAGATCAAACCAGTCAATCCTAAAGGAAATCAACCCAGAACATTCACTGGAAGGACTGATGCTGAAGCTCCAATACTTTGGCCACCTGCTGCAAAGAGCCAACTCCTTGGAAAAGACCCTGATGCTGGGAAAGACTGAAGGCAGGAGGAAAAGGGGGCAACAGAAGATGAGATGGTTGGATGGCATCATTGACTCAGTGGACACGAGTTAGAGCAAACTCCAGGAGAAAGTGAAGGACAGGGAGGTCTAGTGTGCTCCAGTACATCATGGGGCTGCAAAGAGCTGGACACGACTGAGTGACTGAATAACAACGATGACGACTTTGATATTTCTGACAAAACTCTCTCAGAAAGGGAAGGAGAGACAGATGTCTTCTTCCCTTTTATAAAAAGGACAGAAAACTTAGTTTTTCTTCATTCTTTGCCTATAGTACAGACTTTGTCTACAAACCTTTGACCTGGGTTTTGCTGACTCAGGGTTAGACGTGAGACTCAGGGAACCACTCACTAGTTTCTTTCTCATAAATAATTAATCTCTGATCCAATAACCTCTTGTGTACATTCAGGAAAAACTTAATACATATAAATATTAAAAACTAAAGAACAAAAATTAGGCATCTATCCACAAATGGAAGAATGTTCATGTGAGTAGTGGGACCCAGCACCTTACTCCAAGGGACTTACAGCAAACCTAGCCGACTAAAGCACCGGGTAATAAGCAGCAGACTTCAGTACCAGCTGTGAAACCTACAGGAGACTGAGCCGGGTCCAGCCCCTGAGCCATAGTCTGACTCAGCAGTCACCTTCAGAGGAGAGAGCCTTTGTGGAAATCCATATTTCCAGAGGAGAAGTATCGACATTCCTTTTGAGGACAAAGAAAAAAGGAAGTTCGGATGAGCTGCAGTGGGTAAGAGGAACAGCTTGTCTCTGCCTGCATCACATAATGCACAGGTACAGCATGTGGCTAAATAGATGGCCCGTGATTTCTCTCACAGAGGAAAGGGAGAGCCACTGGGTCCAGTTTCAGAAGGGACAGCCGCACTCGTTTGGTATCTCAGTCTGCGCATGACTCTGCTCAAGAGACTTAATTCTCTCATTTCTCATAATGCATCCCGAGTATCACAGAGGAAGTCCACGCCTGGGGAGAGGAAGCAAGTCAGAGAGTAGCATGTAAGATTCCCAGAGGCCATTAAAGGAATGTAGTTTCTGCTGATGCATTTTGGACTCTATCAGAAAACACAAAAAATCAAGGAGACATGGTATCACCAAAAGATCATAATAATCTTCCAGTAACCAAATCTAAAGACTGGAAAATCTACTATTTACACAATAAGGAATTCAAAATAGCTCTTCTAAGGAAACTCAGCTATAAGAAAACACAGAAAGACAATTCAAAGAAATTTAAAAAAATAACAGATTGTGATGAAAATGAGAAATTTAACTAAGAAACAGAAATCACTGAAAAAAAATTCTAGAGTTTAAGAGCTGAACAAATGAAATGAAAAATGAAATAGCATCAAAAGCAGGTAGACCACATAGAAAACAGAATCAGTAAGACAGCTAGGGAGACTTCCTGGTGATCCAATGGTTAAGAATCTGCCTTGCAATGCAGGGGACATGGGAACCTCTGGTTCTGAACCCCTGGTCAGAGAACTAAGATCCCCTATGCCACGGAGTAACTGAACCCTCACACCACTAACTACTGAGCCCCTGTGCTCCAGAGCCTGCAGACCACAGCTAGAGGGTCTGTGGGCCACAACGAAAGGTCCCACAGGACTCAGTGAAGACCCTGCGTGCTGCAACAAAGACCTGACACAGCCAGATAAATAAGTGAATATTTTTTAAATTCTTTAAAAAAAAAAAAACAAAAAAGAAGATAGGACCTTTGAAAGAACTCAGCCTAAAGAGAAAAAAGAATAAAAAAATGAAGAAAGTCTGTATAATCTATGAAGACATCCTCAAAAACCCAGAATCCAAATCATTAGAGTTCTAGAAGGAAGAAATGAGAGAAAACGGGGGCAGAAAACTTATTTAAAGAAACAATGGTTGAGAACTTTCCAAATCTGGAAAGAGATCTGGACATCAAGTTCATGAAGCTAATAAACAGATCGACCCATTAAGACAACCCAAAATGTCCTTCTGCAAGACATTTTATTTTAAAAACAGAAAGTATAAAAAAATCAAACACAAAAAAGAGAAACCTAAAGACAACAAGAAAAAAAGAAGACTGTAACCTACAAAGGAACCTCCAATGGGACATCAGTGAATGTCTCAGAAGAAATCTTACAGGCCAGGAGACAGTGAGATGATATATTCAAAGCAATGAGAGAAAAAAACAATAAAAAATAATCCACCTGGGAACTTTCCTGGTGGTCCAGTGGTTTTGACCTGTGCTGTCACTGCTGGGAGGACAGGTTTAATCCTTGGTTGGGTAATTAAAATTTTGCATGCTGCTTGGCATGGTCAAAACTTTAAAAAAATTTTTAAATTAAAAAAAAAATACTCTATGTGGCAGAATTATCCTTCAGGGATATGAAGACATTTCCAGACAAAAGATGAGGTAATTCATCATCACTAGACCTATCTAACAAGAAATGCTGAAAGAAGTTCTTCAAGCTGAAATGAAAGGAGGCTAACCAGTAACATGAAAGAAAAAATACACAGATAAATATGTAGTCAAACTCAGAACCCTGTAATATGATGTTAACACAATGCTACTTTAAAGATTAGAACAAGAGTATCAGAAGTAACTATAGTTACTATAATTTGCTAATAAATACACAATATAAAAAGGCAAATTATGACATCTAAAAAACTTAAAAGGAGGAAGAGTAAAAGTGGAAAGGTTTTGTATGTGATTGAAGTTAAGCCATTGTCAGAGTAAAATATGACTAGGTATAAGATGTTTTATGTATCTCCTGATAACCACAAAGCAAATAATTTGACTAGATTCCCAAAAGACAGAGATGGAGAATAAGAAGCACACAACAGTGGGAAACCACCATTTCACAAAGGAACCCAGCAAGAATCAAAAAGGAACAAGGGAACTACAAAATAGCCAAAACACAATTAAAAAGGTGGCACTAGGAAGCTCTTCTATTTGTACTCAGTCATTCAGTATGTCTGACTCTTTGCGACCCTTAGACCATAGACCCTCAGGCTCTCTGTCCATGGAATTTTTCAGCCAAGAATATGGGAGTGGGTTGCTATTTCCTCCTCCAGGGGATCTTCCCAGGCATCACACCCATGTCTCCTGCATTACAGGTGAATTCCTTTCTGCTGATCCATTGAGGAAGCCCAGCAAGTTCTGACATATCCATAATCACTCTAAATATAAGTAGACTGAACTTCTAATCAAAAGGCAAAGAATGGCTAGATGAATTAAAAAAAACAAGATCCAACTACATGCTGCCTACAAAAGACTCACTCTGGCTTTAAGAACACACAGGCTCAAAGTGAAAGGATGGAAAAAGACATTCCACAAGTGGAAACCAGAAGACAGCAGAGGTAGCTAATTGATACCAGACAAGTGATCTTAAGCAAAAAACCGTCACCCTGAGACAATGGTCCTTCTATAAAGGGGTCAATTTGTGAAGAAGACATTACCAATTAGGAATAGTAACACAAATGCACTCAACACCAGAGCAACTAAATACATTAAGCAAATACTAACAGAGCTAAAAGGTGAAATCGACAACAATACAACAGGAATGGGTAACTACAACACCACACTGTCAGTAGGGATAGGTCATCCAGTCAAAAAATCAAGAGAACACTGGACTTGAATCGTACATTAGACCAAATGAACCCAACAGACATATAAGACATTCAATCTGACAACAACAGAATACACATTATTCTCAAGTACACACAGAATATTCTTAATGGTAGATCAAATGACTGGCCACAAAACAGGTCTCACCACATTTAGAAGAGTGAAACCATACTATGTAACTACTGTGCTTGTGTTCAGCTGGTTGTGTCTGACTCTTTGTGACCCCACGGACTCCAAGGAGCCTACCAGGCTCCTCTGCTCATAGGTTTTTCCAGACAAGAATCCTGGAGTGGGTTAACAATTCCTCCTCCAACTTTTCTGACACTGGCATAAACATGGAAATCAACAACAAGGGGGAAGTGGAAAAATCCACATATATGAGGAATTTAAAGAATATACTCCCAGACAACCAATGTCAAAGAAATCAAAAGGGAAATCAAACAATACCTCAAAACAAATGCCAACTGAAGCACAACATTACCAAAACTACAGGATGCTGCAAAAGCAATTCTAAGAGAGAAGTTTATAATGATAGATACCTAAAGGAAGGAAAAAGAAAAATCTTAAATAAATAACCTAGCTTTACACCTCAAAGTGAAAGTGTTAGTTGCTCAGCCATGTTCAACTCTTTGCGACCCCATGGACTGTAGCCCACCAGGCTTCTCTGTCCATGAAATTCTCCAGGCAAGAATACTGGAGTGGGTTACCACTTCCTTCTCCAATGGATCTTCCCAACCCAGGGATTGAACCCTGGCCTCCCACATTGTGGGCAGATTCTTTACCATCCAAGCCACCAGGGAGGGAATTAGAAAAAGAATAAACCAAACTCAAAATTAATAGAAGATAGGAAATAACAAAGATCACAGAAGAAATACATGAAATAGAAACTAGAGAAATAACGGAAAAGATTAACAAAACTAACAGCTGATTTTTTTTTTTAAATTTAATTGATAAACCTTTAGCTAAATTAAGAAAAAGAGAAGACAATAAATAAAAACAGAAATGAAAAGATATATTACCAGTGACACCACAGAAACACAGCTGACTCTTGGAAAGCATGGATCTGAAATGCACGGGTCCACTTACATGCAGACACTTCTCAGCAGTAAAGACTACAGCGCCACATAGTCCATGGTTGGTTGAATTCAGGGATGTGAAGGAATCAAGAACATGAAAGGCTGACTATATAAATTATATGCAGATTAACCCCCATGTTGTTCAAGGGTCGACTCTACCAAGTATCATAAGAGACTACTATGAACAATTATATGCCAACAAAATGGATAATCTAGAAAAATGGATGAATTCCTAGAAACATACAACTAACCAAAGCCAAATCAGGAGTAAATAGAAAATATAAGTAGACCAACAATGGATTCGGAGATTGAAATCAGTAATTCAAAACCTCCCAAGAAACAGAACCCCAGAAATATGACAGTTTCACTGGTGAATTCTACAAAATATTTAAAGAATAATTAACACCAATCTTTTCTAAACTTTTCCCAAAAACTGAAGAGGAAGGAAAACTTACAAATGCAAGACCAGCATTACCCTGACTCCTAAGCCAGATAAGGACACTATTCATAACTAATATCCCTGATACATATGGATGAAAAAACTCTCAACAAGATGTTCAGTTCAGTTCAGTCACTCAGTCGTGTCCGACTCTTTACGACCCCATGAATCGCAGCACGCCAGGCCTCCCTGTCCATCACCAACTCCCGGAGTTTACTCAAACCCATGTCCATTGAGTCGGTGATGCCATCCAACCATCTCATCCTCTGTCGTCCCCTTCTCCTCCTGCCCCCAATCCCTCCCAGCATCAGGGTCTTTTCCAATGAGTCAGCTCTTCGCGGGAGGTGGCCAAAGTACTGGAGTTTCAGCTTCAGCATCAGTCCTTCCAATGAACACCCAGGACTGATCTCCTTTAGGATGGACTGGTTGGATCTCCTTGCAGTCCAAGGGACTCTCAAGAGTCTTCTCCAACACCACAGTTCAAAAGCATCAATTTTTTGGCACTCAGCTTTCTTTAGAGTCCAGCTGTCACATCCATACATGACTACTGGAAAAACCATAGCCTTGACTAGACGGACCTTTGTTGGCAAAGTACTGTCTCTGCTTTTTAATATGCTATCTAGATTGGTCATAACTTTCCTTCCAAGGAGTAAGTGTCTTTTAATTTCATGGCTGCAATCACCATCTGCAATGATTTTGGAGCCCTCCAAAATAAAGTCTGACACTGTTTCCACTGTTTCCCCATCTAATTCCCATGAAGTGATGGGACCAGATGCTATGATCTTAGTTTTCTGAATGTTGAGCTTTAAGCCAACTTTTTCACTCTCAGCAAGATGTTAGCAAACTGAATTCAAAAATACACTAAAAGGATCAATCAACAACTTCAGATATGCAGATGGTACCACTTTAACAGCAGAAATTGAAGAGGAACTAAAGAGCCTCTTGATGAGGGTGGAAAAGGAGAATGAAAAATCTGGCTTGAAACTCAACATTCAAGAAACTAAACTCATGGCATCTGGTCTCAACACTTCATGTCAAATAGAAGGGGGGAAAGTGGAAGCAGTGACAGATTTTATTTTCTTGGGCCCCAAAGTCACTATGGATGGTGACTGCAGTCATGAAATTAAAGGACATCTGCTCCATAAAAAAAAAAAAAGCTATAACAAACCTAGACAGCATGTTAAATAGCAGAGACACCACTTTGCCAACAAAGGTCCACATAGTCAAAGCTGTGGTTTTTCCAATAGTCATGAACAGATGTGAGAGTTCAACCATAAAGAAGGCTGAGTGCCTAAGAGTTGATGCTTTTAAACTGTGGTGCTGGATAAGATGCTTGAGAGTCTCTTGAACTGCAAGGAGATCAAACCAGTCCATCCTAAAGGAAATCAACCCTGATTGTTCACTGGAAGGATGATGCTGAAGCTGAAGCTCCAATACTTCAGCCACCTGATGTGAAGAGCCTACTCTTCAGGAAAGACCCTGATGTGGGGAAAGACTGAGGGCAGGAGGAGAAGGGGGCGACAAAGGATGAGATGGTTGGATGGCATCACTGACTCAATGGACAAGAGTTTGAGTAAACTCAGAGAGATAGTGAAGGACAGGGAAGACTGATGTGGTGCTCTGAAGTCCATGGGGTCACAAACAGTTGGACACGACTTAGTGACTGAACAAAAACAACAAGGAGAGAAAACCCTAACGACTCAACCAAAAAACTGATATAAGCAATAAACCCAGTAAAGTTGCATGATATAAAATTAACATATGAAAATCAGTTGTGTTTCTATTGCTGCTGTTCAGTCCCTAAGTCGTTTTGTACTCTTTCTGACCCCATGGACTGTAGCCTGTCAGGCTCCTCTCTCCATGGGGTTCTCTTGGCAAGAATATTGGAGTGGGTTGCCATTTCCTTCTCCAGGGCATCTTCTTGCACCAGTGATTGAACCCGCCTCTCCTGTGATGGCAGGAGGATTCTTTCACTAAGCCACCAGGCAACACTAACAAGAAACTTCTCAAAAAAGAAATAAAGAAAACAATTTCATCACAATAGCATCAAAAATAAGAAAATACTTAGGAATACATTTTATTATCAAGGAGGTAAAAGAGGTGTATGTTGGGACTGAAAGCTTCTGATGAAAGAAATCAAAGACATAAACAAAAGGGAAGATATCCTGTTTCCATGGATCAGAAGAATTAAGAGGTGCTACTGTTATGTGTTAAAGAGGAATAGTTGTCTGATTCTCCATCCAACTGCTTAATAACTTTTTGACCCCAAGTTAGTCATTTAAGCCTCTTGTATTTAAACCTTTTAAACCATTTAAACCTTTGGTTTCTACCATTAGTCAAAGAAATGCCAAATCATAGTCAAAAGGAAAAAAAAAAAAAACAATAGAGTATTATATCTTCATAACCTGATATGGCAGAACCCATAAGGTAGTATCCAGTCCACATTTATTTCCCACACCTTCTTATCATCAGAATCCTGATTCTATTCACAGCAGCAACGCATCTAAGCCCAGAAGAGCGACTTGCTGTCCCAGACTGCCTTACGACCAAGGGCAGCCACAGGACACAGTTCCAAACGGTGAAAGGCAAGTGCGAGTCTTCTAGGGCCTCTTGGAAGGTTCTCACATTTCTTAATAAAAGAGAAATATAGAGCTTGTATTCCCTTCTTTTTTCTCCCTTTGTCCAGTTGTAATATTAGACAAGAAATCCAGCACTGCAGCCATCTTATACTATAACACAAAAAATATGAGAGCAAGACCAACATAATTGCAGAAATCCTATCTGATATCTTATTGAAATGAATCAACACCATGAGTTGCCTACTTCTAGACTTCCTGTTATACAGGAAAAATAATCTGATTAAAATACTTCCAAGTTAAGTCTTCTGTTCATTGTAGCTGAATGTAGGCCTAAGATATTTGTGTATTGTTTTAGCTCTGTCATGATAACTTGACTCCAAAGCAAATGCTTTATTCCTCATAAATGATACTAGCGTATAGTTCTAAGGCTTATGATTACTCACTCTAATTCCTCTTAATACTTGTCAAAATTTAACTGTAAAAATAATTTCTCTGCCTTTGTTTTAAGGTATCTTTTCTAGTTCCTAATTTTTAATTTTGTCATAAAAGAGATTTCTAATTTACATTGGAACCAAAGCCTCATGAACAAAGAAGAAAATCTGTTATGCTATAATTTTACTTGGAGGAATTTTAACTGGTTCATCTCATTTAATAATGGTATTACTATAAAGACAATTTATTTAATAATTAGTGACCATTTACCATATGCCTGGCACTCAGTACTCTACATGATATTTGAATTAATCTTTCACATCACTGAATGACTCTCCATTTTCTAGGTGAGAAATCTGAGGCTAGCCCTAGGTCACGTGTCAGCAAGAGACCTAACTCCTGGAGCTGTAACTAGACTATTTAGTCCCAAACTTCCTGGGCTTCCCCATGCTGAGCCTTCACTATGAACATTTTCGTTTGATTTTTCCATGTACAATTTACCTTGAGCTTTGCAAAAGGTTTCCAGTTTTCACTCAATCACACCATGTGAATCCACCACATATCCACCACAAAGCACAGAAACAGCATGAGAAGCTAAAGAATTTGGGAGGCTGATTTTTAGTAACTACACTGCAATTCATGACCCAGATAATCACAATGGTGTGATCACTCACCTAGAGCCAGACATCCTGGAATGTGAAGTCAAGTGGGCCTTAGGAAGCATCACTATGAACAAAGCTAGTGGAGGTGATGGAATTCCAGTTGAGCTATTTCAAATCCTGAAAGATGATGCTGTGAAAGTGCTACACTCAATATGCCAGCAAATTTGGAAAACTCAGCAGTGGCCACAGGACTGGAAAAGGTCAGTTTTCATTCCAATCCCAAAGAAAGGCAATGCCAAAGAATGCTCAAACTACTGCACAATTGCACTCATCTCACATGCTAGTAAAGTAATGCTCTAAATTCTCCAAGCCAGGCTTTAGCAATGTGTGAACAGTGAACTTCCAGATGTTCAAGCTGGTTTCAGAAAAGGCAGAGGAACCAGAGATCAAATTGCCAATATCCACTGGATCATTGAAAAACCAACAGAGTTCCAGAAAAACATCTATTTCTGTTTTATTGACTATGCCAAAGCCTTTGACTGTGTGGATCACAATAAACTGTGGAAAATTCTGAAAGAGATGGGAATACCAGACCACCTGACCTGCCTCTTGAGAAACCTGTATGTTGGTCAGGAAGCAACAATTAGAACTGGACATAGAACAGCAGAATGGTTCCAAATAGGAAAAGAAGTACATCAGGCTGTATATTGTCACCTTGCTTATTTAACTTATATGCAGGTACATCATGAGAAACACTGGCTGGAAGAAGCACAAGCTGGAATCAAGATTGCCAGGAAAAATATCAATAACCTCAGATATGCAGATGACACTATCCTTATGGGAGAAAGTGAAGAACTAAAGAGTCTCTTGATGAAAGTGAAAGAGGAGAGTGAAAAAATTGGCTTAAAGCTCAACATTCAGAAAACTAAGATGATGGCATCTGGTCCTATCACTTCATGGCAAATAGATGGGGAAACAGTGGAAACAGTTGGCTGACTTAATTTTTCTGGGCTCCAAAATCACTGCAGATGGTGACTGCATGAAATTAAAAGACGCTTACTCCTTGGAAGGAAGGTTGTGACCAACCTAGAGAGCATGTTGAAAAGCAGAGACATTACTTTGACAACAATGGTCCATCTAGTCAAGGCTATGGTTTTTCCAGTGGTCATGTATGGATGTGAGAGTTGGACTATAAAGAAAGCTGAATGCTGAAGAATTGATGCTTTTGAACTGTGGTGTTGGAGAGGCCTCTTGAGAGTCCCTTGGACTGCAAGGAGATCCAACCAGACCATCCTAAAGGAGATCAGTCCTGGGTATTCACTGGAAGGACTGATGTTGAAGCTGAAACTCCAATACTTTGACCACCTGATGCGAAGAGCTGACTCATTGCAAAAGACCCTGATGCTGGGAAAGATTGAGGGCAGGAGAAGAAGGGGATGACAGAGGATGAGATGGTTGGATGGCATCACCGACTCAATGGACATGGGTTTGGGTGGACTCCGGGAGTTGGTGATGGACAGGGAGGCCTGGCGTGCTGCAGTTCATGGGGTTGCAAAGAGTCGGACACGACTGAGCGACTGAACTGAACTAAACACTGCAATTAGCAAGAAAATATTCTTTTCCCCCACACTAAGCAATTTCCCCAAACAAGGACCCCCAAATGTTATAAATCAAAGCTACATTGGTTATTTCTAAAATAATTATATTTTCTCTATTTTTTATAAAAGTTGTTTGAGGAAATATAATATAAAATATTGTAAAATATAACTTAAAAGTATAATAAGATATAAATATTATATTTTATATTTATAATTTATATTTAAAGAAAAATTAAAATATAAATTAAAAGAAAATCGACAATTAACTTTAAAAATTCATGATCTTAATTTCAAACAGAAGAAGAGTGGAAAGTCTCAAAATAGGTGTTTAACATGCACATATAAATAACTCCTAAAGCAAAACATAATGTTTTGAATAGGTATTTGTGAACCAAACTTCTGAGTTTGAATAATGCACCAGGAAAGCTTATGAATAAAATAATTTATTATACTCCTCATATATGCAGGCACTTGTGACACTTATCTAATTCAATCTTGGTAACTCTGTAACATTATTATCCCCATGTTATGCACAAAGAAACTAAAGCTAACAGTGAGTCGCCTACATTTTTAAAGACAATAGAAATGGCTTTTTAATTGACATTTTGTTTATTTGATATACACAGATTATACACATCAACATATGAGCAAATGTACAGATATCAGTAAATACAAGTATATATATGCCATGCTGGGCTTTGCTTAGTCCCTCAGTCATGTCCGACTCCTCGCAACCCCACTGACTGCAGCCCGTCGGGCTCCTCTGTCCATGGGGATTCCCCAAGCAAGAATATTGGAGTAGGTTGCCATGCCCTCCTCCAGGGGATCTTCCCAACCCAGGGATCGAACCCAGGTCTCCCGCATTGCAGGAGGATTCTTCACTGTGTGAGTCACCAGCAAAGCCCGCAAGTATAAGAATACATATGCAAATATATAGACATCGGCAAGTAATTCTTTCATAGGAAAGGTTTTAATAAACCTTCTTCCTTCAGGGCACAGGTGGAGGAAAGTGCATTTTGTAATCTCAGATCTCCCAAGGGAAGAAGCTCTGTGACAGTTCACACACATGAAATAGGTGGGCGTGTTTTCTAACATTCTATTTTCAAACAAAAATGAATATCAAAAATACCCCAATAATTATCTCAAAGTGAATTACTAAAGAAGAAAAGGGGATGTATTTATTTTGTGTCATAAAAATTAACTCAATAATCTACTGTGTATACTTTCTAGGGCAAGGGTTCCCAACCTCTGGGATTTAATGCCTGATAATCTGAGGTACAGCTGATGCAAGAAAAATAGAAACAAAGTGCATAATAAATATAATGCACTTGATTCATCCCCCAAACCATACCCTCCATCACCTTGATCCATGGAAAAATTGTCTTTCATGAAACTGTTCCCTAGCACCAAAAAGGTTGGGGACCACTTCTCTAGGGGATATATGTCTTAACCACGAAAATGTTTATAATTGCAATGAAGAATCAAGGTCAACTGCTTAGCGATGTATATTAATAAACTAATAAGGGCTCAAAGCATATATAATTATAGCTAACATAGTGGGACTTTGTGGTCAAATTATATTTATTTTTGGAAAACTCAAGTTTGTTGTATTCAATTCTAATTCAGCAAAATTTGCTCAAGATCTACTCTGGCCCTAGCAGACTCCAAAGGTGGCCCTACAGAGTATAGGCCTCACCTTGGACACGGATAAAGTATATTACACAGTCTTTTATTATCTTTGAAGATTGTCAAAAGGACCTAAACTGTGACTCAAATAATATTCTTGATACACAAGAAACTTTAAAAGTAAAATACTATTAAATAATATATAAAATAATTCTAATAAAACAATAAAAAGTTTTTTATTTCAGTACATTTATTCTTCATTCTATTGAAGAATATTCACTGAGTATCTATTATGTATTAGGCTCAGTATTAAGTGTGGATTTTTTTTATAATAACCATAATTCAAGCACAGATAAGAAAAAATTCCTGTCTGAAAGAGTAAAGTCAAGTGGGGAAGAAAAATAAAAATGCATGGTTAGGCCCTCTGTAACCATGGATTAATCATTCTGTTTAGTCCATTAAGCCTCCTGTTGAGGGCTCAAGCTCAAACATGCAAATCTGAAGATCCATTTAATGATATACAACAATCTTCAATCTTGCTGTGGCCCGAATAAAAACAGCATGAGTTGACAGAACTGTGGACAGAGAGTTTAGCTGACTTTTCAACATCTGGTAATCCTTTTTCACCTTCACCACCATCAGCAGGGGTGTTAGTATCCCCATTGTGGAGATGATGACAGTGAGGAGAGTATGGTATGGAATTTGAAAATCTGAGAACTGTTGACAATCTGAGAACATACCTATATGAATACTGCATGTTTGGCTGTATCTTCCTCAGAAGAAAAATGCAAAAGAGGGAAAAAGTAAAGGATAGGCAGTATTTTTGATATTCCAGTAAAGATAAACTTTTAAGAAATTTTTCATTATCACATTTTATGCTACAGTAACAAAAAATAGGATATATAACAATGGTAGTAGCTATTGTTAACTGAACTCAAACTACTTACCTATGAATTAATATTAGCAACTATGTGTAACAAGGTACTGTAAATAACTGTATCAATATCAAGCACTTTTGAGTGCTCTAGAGGTATTAACTCTAAGCTAAAGAGGAACAGCTTATACCACAACTACTATATAAACTTTCAACCAATACAGTATATTATCACAATATTATACTAAGAACTTCAATTACCTTTTCAACTTAACCTTGTACTACAAGCTGATGGCATAAATGCTATTATCCTATATTAATGGGCATCATTCTAAGTGTTTACATGCATTAACTAATTAAATAGTCATAACCTATGAGGAAGGTAGTATCATTGCCCAAATTACTTGTTCAAGGTCCATAGCTAATAACAGGCTTCCCAGGTGGCGCCTGTGGTAAAGATCACACCTGCCAAGGCAGGAGACATAAGAGAGGCGGTTCGATCCCTGCGTCAGGAAGATTCCCTGAAGAAGGAAAAGGCAACCCACTGCAGTACTCTTGCCTGGAGAATCCCTTGGATGGAAGAGCCTGGTGGGGCTACAGTTCATAGGGTTGCAAAGAGCCGGACACAACTGGAGACTTAGCACACAGCACAGCTAATAAGTGGCAGAAATGTAGGCGTCAAACCTAGGTCAATTCACGTTCCCATGTGCTCTTCACATGTTGTTCCCAACTGATGGGAAATGTCGACTTGAGGTATTTTCTAGTCCCCCCTACATAATCTTTCAATTCTACTTTTATGTCATTATCTTTCCACAATCCAATCTGAAAACTGGCTGGAGGAAAGGCTGATGTTTTGGATCCAAAAATCTCACTCTGAGGAGAAACGCCCGTATTAGCTTATTTGAATGAAGAAAAAATAATTATAATTTCTGGGCAACTGAAAACTGCTATCTTCTTAGGTTTCTGGGATATATTATGACAGTGAACAAATTCTGAAGTGAGAGAACACACTTTCAAACAAAAATACAGAAAATTAATTTAAGTGAAGAAGTATAAAATGAAGCATTTCCAACAGTTCAAGATAATGCCAAGTTATAGAAGACAAGTAAAAATTCTCTTTATCTTCATTTCTGTATGTTTAAACTTTTAAAATCCTTAGGACCCATCAAGTCCTTCACAATGGGCTCCAATCTGCCTTTTCATCCTGGTTACCATCCAATGTTACTCACGCTCCCTCCTCAGCAGTTAGATTTTACTCCCCTGTCCCTTCACTCAGAACTCCCCTCAGCCTGGCAAAGCCCATTTATTTTCAGATTCATTAGCCTGAGGCAGCTCTGAAGCTGTGGCAATTTAATTCAGCAAACCAAAACCTAAGCCTGTGGGCGCCTCAAGGTTACGAAATCCAAACACCAAGGACAACCAACCACAGACAGACAACTAGGCTTTAAGTCACAGCCAATCAAGAAGGTCCATGCTTTGCTTCCACACTTTTCTATACAGTTGACCCTTAAACTAGACAGGTTTGAACTGCTCAGGTCCACTTGTACATGGATATCTTCAACAGTAAATACTACTGTACCACAGTGGTTGTCTAAAGCCACAGATAAGGAACCATTGATACAGAAGATTCAATACAGAGGAGCCACCTATTTGGAGTTAAGTTACGGTAACATTCAGCTGTTCATAGGGTCAGTGCCCCTAATCCCACATTGCTCCCCTGGCTCCTGTCAGAAAAGGGCTCTGGACCACTTTCACTTTGGTGTTTCCTGATTCAAATCAGTTTGTGCTCCCTTAACTCTTAGCATTTGCAATATGCCTCAGTTTATCTTTTAACAGGTCCACTGTCAGAAGGAGATCCTTCACAACCCCCAGGAGGTCCCCTCACTAAGACAGACCAAGTTCAATGAGAGGACTTATGTTGCGAACAAATGAGCTTTATCTTAAATAGAAATGATGGTGATGGCAGAGAAAAAAAGTTTATCCCTGTTGTTCAGTCACTAAATCATGTCCGACTCTTCGCAACCCCGTGGACTACATAAAGCACATCAGGCTTCACTGTCCTTCACTATCTCCCAGAGTTTGCTCAAATTCAAGTCCACTGAGTTGATGATGCTATTTGACCATCTCCTTCTTTTCGCCTTCAATTTTGCCCAGCATCAGGGTCTTTTCTGAGGAGTCAGTTCTTTGCATCAAGTGGCCAAAGTACTGGAGCTTCAGCTTCAGCATCAGTCCTTCCAATGAACATTCAGGGTTGATTTCCTTTAGGATTGACTGGTTTAATCTCCTTGCAGTCCAAGGGACTCTCAAGAGTCTTCTCTAGGACCACAGTTTGAAACTATCAATCCTTCTGCACTCAGCCTTCTTTATGGTCCAACTCTCACATCCATACATGATGGAAAAACCATAGCTTTGACTATGCAGACCTTTGTTGGCAAATTGATATCTCTGTTTTTTAATATGCTGTCTAGGTTTGTCATAGCTTTTCTTCCAAGGAGCAGGCACCTTTTAATTTCATGGTTGCAGTCACCATCTGCAGTGACTTTGGAGCCCAAGAAAATATAATCTGTCACTGCTTCCCCTCTATTTGCCATGAAGTGATGGAACCAGATGCCATGATCTTAGTTTTCTGAATGTTGAGTTTTAAGCCAGCTTTTTCACTCTCCTCTTTCACCTTCATCAAGAGGCTCTTTAGTTCCTCTTTACTTTCTGCCATTAGAGTGGTATCATCTGCAAATCTGAGGTTGCTGCTATTTATCCCAGCAATCTTGATTCCAGCTTGTGATCCAGGCAGCCAGCATTTCCCATTATGTACTCTGATATAAGTTAAATAAGCAGGGTGATGATACACAGTCTTGAAGTACTCCTTTCCCAATTTGGAACCAGTCTGTTATTCTATGTCTGGTTCTAATTGTTGCTTCTTGACCTGCCCACAGGCTTCTCTGGAGACAGGTCAGGTGGTCTGGTAGAAAACTGTAACACAACCTTGTATCAGACTTTAGTCCTGTACATTGTCTTTGAGGTTTGTTATATACCTGTAAACTGGACTGGATCCTGAACTCTTCTAGTTTTTTCAAATACCTGGTTATGATTTTCCAAAGTAATATTTCCAATTTTCTCCCCACTTTTTGATTTGGATCACTTCTTAGTGATTGCTCTTGCATGTCCTTGAAGGGACCATACCAATTCCTCCTCATACCCAGATGGCA
Organism: Cervus elaphus; assembly: GCF_910594005.1. Taxonomy (NCBI): domain Eukaryota; kingdom Metazoa; phylum Chordata; class Mammalia; order Artiodactyla; family Cervidae; genus Cervus; species Cervus elaphus. The sequence continues at coordinate 13,469,397 of NC_057838.1, read as the reverse complement.
GCCAAATTTCAGGCCTTTGAACCTTGGGTCCACAGCCCTCAATTAAAAAGGGCTCCTCTAGACTCTTGGAACTGCACACCAGCTGGAGATATAAAATGAAACTGACCAAGGAGATTCCTGCCCAGAAGCAGATGGCATCTCCTGAGATCCCAGAACAAGATCTTCATCTCCGAAAAAAAAAAAGAAAACCTTTATTCTTTTTGCTTTTTCACTACTTGCTTTTTCTCTCTGCTAATGTATAAGAAGATAATGTTCCTTAACTCTGGCAACTATCACTGAATCTATTCCTGAGGCCATAGTTGCACAACAAATGTCACTAGGTTTTCTTGCTAAGGTGGTTCTAGATAACAGAAATGCTTAGATCATTCACTGGCTGAACAAGGAGTGTGCACCAAAGCCAGTACCTTCTGGCTTTGGTCCAGCTGTACCTGGACATATCTCTGACACTGTAGCAAATGTAAGAAATTAGGAAATAAGACACTTGGCTAAAACAGGTTGATGCCCCTCAGGTATATTCTTTGATTTAGCTGATGCCAACTAGTTTGGTTCATGGGGGCCCTGGCTGAAAACTATTCTTCGATCACTTGGTATTATTCTCCTAATAGTCCTCATCAGTCTCCCTAGTGGACTATATTCCCTCAACCGTCTTAAGCTTATGTTCACAGCCATTGGCAGTATATCACATGGTCTCACTACTCTTGGAGAAACAGATACAAGTGAACAATGAGAAGAACAGCAAAAACAATTCTTCCATGAACCTGACACCATAACCCATGAGTTTCATGACAAAGAGCAACTTAACTCTAATGGTGACTGAAGGTGGCACTTCTAAACAATGAGATCAGTCTTTCATGTATGAGAACATAATCAAAAGAAGGATATTGTTAATTAAACAAGGAGACCATTAGGCTGAGGTGGCTCTGTTGCCCTGGTGGCCTACATAAGTGAACTAAAACCTAAGCCTGTAAATGCCTCTAAGTTACAAAACCAAAACCTATGGACAAGCAATTACAAATAGCCAACTGGACTTCAGCCTACAGCAACTGGATTCCTGACCCTCAGAGTCTACATAAGATAATACATTTTTATTACATTATTCAGTTTGGGGGCCACTTATTCCACAGCAATACGTGGACAGTAACAGCGGCTTCTTGAGTATCCTCTTAGTTGTAGAAATGGGGCTGCTCCTCATACTGGCTATTTTCCTATATTCTTTAGAATTCCCTTTAGTTTTTATGAGGCAATCTCTCATTAATCCAATTTTCATGGTTAGTAGTAGTCCTTTATATTAAACTTTCCCTATCAATTCACTGTGTGATTTCTATCTCCTGAGTGTATCACAGTTCTTGAGGCCACAAGTCCATAATCAAGGGTTGGCAGGGCCAAGTCTGAGACTCTGGGAAGAATCTTTCCTCGCCTCCTCTAGCTTTGACTGTTTGCTAGCAATCTTTGACGTTCTTCGGCTTACAAATGCAGCCCCCATCATTACGTGGTCATCTTCTCTCTCCCTGTGTCTCTGTCTCTCTTCTAACGACAACAGCTATATTGGATTGAGAGCCTACCCTATTCCAGTATGACCTTAATTAATTACATCTAACATAACCTTGTTTCCAAATGTCACATTCTGAAGTTCCAGGGCTTAGGACTTCATCTTTTGGGGAGACACAATTCAAGCCATAACACCCTCATTTTCATGAAGCTTCATGTCTCTATCAAAACAAATGTACAGCTGACAACTTCTGTTTTAACTACATCCTTAATATTCTAAGGATTAAAAAAGTAATAATCTGTCAATTGTAATCTATCTTTACAGAAGACAGTGGAACTTAATCTTCAACTTTACAATTTCCCTAAATCTAAGTATTTTTTGTGTTACCAAACGTGGGGTCCTGCTGCTGGCCTCTCTAAAACCAACACCTGAGAAGCAAGGTTGGTGGAAAGGAAAGTCTGCTTTATTTTGGAGGAGGGCAAACCAGGGGGATGGCTGGTGGAACTCAAAGCCAAAGGCTGACTTCCCCACTGACAACCAATGGGTTAGAGCTTTTAAAGGCGAATTTCAGGGGGGTATAAGTGGAAGGAGGAACGGTGTGCAGAAACGGCAGTCAATTCCCATAATCATCTTGAAGTTGGTCATGTAGTTGCCCGATCAGCATCATCTTGATTGTTTTAAGTATACTTTGTCTTCAGTTCCAGGGTCGGTTTGTTCCCATTTCTTTGAGGCCAGTTCTCAGAGTTGTGGGAGCTTATTTCACGGATACAGCCTGGTCATCCTGTGGTTACCTTCTTCCACCTGGTGGGGAAGCTCACAGGATATGGCTCAGAATATTATGCATAGCCCTTGAGGAGGAACTAAAGGCCCTTGACTGTGCTTAATGACCAAACCTTTATTATTTTGTCCTATTTGATTGCTTTCCTTTGCTTCTGCATTTCCTCACTTTTCTGATTCAACTTATTCTTTGGGTAAAGTTTTTCACAGACAAAAGCTGAACTGAGGACACGGGCAGGGGCAGACAAGGGGGGACCGTAGGGTCCCATTCAGCTTCATTTCTACCTCTTAAAATCATAAATCCTTCTAATGGGCCCTCATTTTCATGTCAAGAACATGAAAGAACACTTCCCCTTTCCTGTAGTGTGTAACAACAACTGCTGGCATGGGTCCCCACAAGCCCCATTAGTTATTTGTTTAGTTTAATTTCCATTTACTTAAGCCAGTCTGGCATGTGGTTGAGGTCAAAATTATGTTTACCAGATATAAAGGTTAAAAAGAAAAACATGCAATTTCAGAAGCAGTGTTTACCTCTTTTTCTGCAGTAGAAAATGAAACTCAACTGTTCCCAACTCTTTACTGTTCTCAGGGAGACTCAAATGATGGTCAGAAGTTCCTGTCATATATCTTTAAACTGCAGCAGCATCCTTACTCTTAAAATAGTATTTAGTCCTTAAATATACTATTGAGATAGCAATGGTAATGTGTATGAAAGACAGATTTTTTTAAATGTGTGCCAGACATGTATTTTTATTACAAAGGATTTGAATACTAAATCACAAATATAACAGAAAGTATGTAAAAACAAGAGAAATCTAGAGAAAAATAATTATTAACATATGAATTCTAAACCATGAGCACAAATTTTCAAGAGGAAGAAAGACAATGTATCTATCTATCAGGGGCTTACTAGGTGCCACATAAGGTAGTCTGACAGACCATTTTATATATTGATACTTTAACTCAATCTGGAGGAGGAAATGTCAACCCACTCCAGTATTCTTGCCTGGAAAGTCCCATGGAGAGAGGAGCCTGGTGGCTAGAATCCATAGGGTCGCAAAGAGCTGGACATGACTTAGTGACTGAGCACTTTAATTTAGTCACTACATTCCTGTGAATCAGGAATTGTTCTCCAGTTTTTAATTACATACAAGAAAAGAGAGTTTAGAGCAGTCACTTGCCTAAGATTCCACATTCAGACCAGTAATAGCACTTTCAAAACTGCCTTAATTTGGGTGAACTCATACCCTTTCAAATACAAAATATTTGGGCAGCCAGGGAGGTAAAGTGGGAGTTGGAGATCAGTGGAGAAGCAATAACCTAACCAGTGAACTTGTGGTTTTACCAAACCCAACAACAGCTGAGTGCCAATATTCCCATGTTCCTTCCTGCTCACTTTTCCGCTACCAAGTTAGTTTGTTCCCAGATATCCCACTTCCACCTCCTGGGTGCACAGACCAGACCCATCAAAGCGACCCGTATGAACAATAACTTTTGGCTGCTGTTCCCAAGCCATTAATTCCAACACTGCAGAGCCAGGACCAGGCCTGATGATAAACTTGGGACACAGGAACAGTACCACCAGGTGGTCAGCAGGTAACTTTTGCAGCTGTGGAGGTGGGCCCTCAAAGGTGAACAAATCTGCACACAATAGACACCCCAGCGCTGGCCCACAATTCCAAGCACCCTGAAAGAGCGCATTTCAAAGGCAAGTGAAATGAAATATTTCCTTCCATATCAGTAAACAAAAATGCCACAGCCATCAGCGAGGGCCTCCAAATGTGCATGAGGGCTCTCAAAAGCGAAAACAATGCCTGTGATGAAACAGATGCCGCCACCCACCCCCAACCCCAGTGTGATTGCTGAGGAGCCCAGGGGAATATGAGAAATCAAAAACACAGGATGCTGGCCCCAGAGAACTGAGATGCATATAAAAGGAATGACTTCAAAAATCCCAGACTCTTACATGTTCCCAAACATAGTAGAGCAGTAAATTCCTTAACTTGATATCTGGTTTTTCTTACTTAGTAATAATCTTTGACGTTCAGACTACCTACCCCCGTTGTTACAAACTTCTATGCATCCCGATTCCTTTCCATGCTTCCTTGAAGCTGTTTCTCATGGCTACCTAAGATGCTGCCTCCTGGGCTTGAAATCCTAAACATTCCTACAAAATAAAACACACCCCACCTTCAGGTTCTGACTATTTTTTCTTAGTCAACAGTTTTGGTGACCAATGCAACAGGACCCAAAGCAGATTCCTCTCCTCTGCCTAAACTCTACAAGGATCCAGAGTCTTGGTACCAACAGAGGCCCCTTTTGCCCATTCGCTTCCTCTGGAGTCTGGACAGATTTCAGTGAGTCTCTCCTGGTTCTCAGATCTCCCGTACTGGTTGATGATCCTGAGTTTTATTTGGTGGGGTATAGCAGGTACCTGTCCCTTCTCAGTTGAAAGATACTGGGGGTCTAGATACTAGTTGGGGCTTGGCTGAAAGTCACCAAGGCATACCTGCCCAGTTGAAAGACACTGGGGACACTGGCTGAAAGATATCAGGGAAAGCCCCACCCAGTGGAAAGGTACTGGATGGGGGGATGGTTGAAAGATACCAAGGAATACATGGCAGCTCAAAGGAAAGACACCGAGGCTGCTCTGAGGTAGGAGGCTGAGTGGTCTGTCCTGAGTAGTAAAGTCAGAGCCTGACTTGATGCTCTTCCTCAGTTCGGCTGCCTTAACAGAATTTGTCGGAATAAAAGTGAAGATATTCCATGAGAGCTTTGCTTCAAACAAAAGGGACAAAACTTCTCCCAGGTAGTTATGGTTTCCTCAGGTGACTAAGAAATTTATGGAGGTGGTTGAGGCTGAGTCCTCATACTGTGCAGTGGTCCCACAGGGAAAGTCACTCATTAAAACACTTGCTTGCCTGGGGGTCACAAATAAGAACTGGCCATTCAGCAATCTGAGCAACCACACTGGTCTCAGACTACCAGAGATAGACTCTGAGACACATACGATGAGCTAAAACAACTCAGGGGTGACTCCCGGAGGAATGAGGCTCACAAGTCACACACAGGCCCACCACATAATTTCACTAGTAATTTTATCTCTGACATAGTCAACTTAAAATGGGAAAGAGAATCTCTCAAAAGCAAAACAATGGGTATCAGAAAGTCAATCTCCAACTAACACCCCAGATTCAAGGACAGTATCTACAGAGTTCATTCTGGCCAAGTATCTAGTTAACTAGAGAAAATACACTATAGTTGGAGAAATTATACTAAAGGAAGGTGAAAGTGTTAGTTGCTCAGTCATGTCTGACATTTTGCGACCCCATGGATGGTAGCCTGCCAGGGTCCTCTCTCCGACAAATTCTCCAGGCAACAATACTAGAGTAGGTAACCATTCCCTTCTCCAGAGGATGTTCCTGACCCAGGGATCAAACCCAGATCTCCTAGATTGCAGGCAGAGTCTTCACCATTTGAGCCACCAGGGAAGTGAAGTGAAGTGAAGTCACTCAATCATGTCCGACTCTTTGAGACTCCATGCACTGTAGCCCACCAGGCTTCATCCATGGGGTTTTCCAGGCAAGAGTACTGGAGTGGGTTGCCATTTCCTTCTCCAGGGTATCTCCCCACCCAGGGATCGAACCCAGGTCTCCCGCATTGAAGGCAGATGCTTTACCCTCTGAGCCAGCAGGGAAGCCCTAAAGGAAATCTCACCCTAAAAATTGATGGGACTCTTTTATTACATTAAAAGCCAGCTTGGTAAAACCTTAAACAAAGGCCTTCTAGGGGGAAACTCTTATTTCTCTGTGTCTTTGAGATGTAAATGTTCTACCTGATCATCCTAGATTGTTCTGTGTTTGTTTGTGTTTGGCCTATAAGAGGTTGAACTTCCCAGGGGGCACCAGTGGTAAAGAATCCGCCTGCCAATGCTAGAGACACAAGAGACTTGGGTTTGACCCCAGGTCTTTTTGCATGGTTTGAATATCTACTGAGATATAATTTATTGGTGGCCAAATAATGGATCCTTTTAAAATTAGAGAAACTAGCAGATTAACAAATTTGGGGTACTCTCATTGTAAACAGCTGTTTTGTTGGTACCTATAAAACAAAAATCATATTAAAAGTGAGGAAAACATCTAATATTTAACCTGAGAATTTCTTTTGTCTAGAAGAAACTAGAAAAACTAACCAGCTTCATTTATAACCCTTGTAGCCTTTATTTTCCCTCAATACATCTTACAGACGCTAATAAGAGCATTATAAAATCAATAGGAAAAACTTGGAAGGAAAGTCTAGATATTATTTCCAAAGTAGAATTTTTTCATTTCATTTTTCAACTTGTATAAGATGTACAAGTTGGATTTAGAAAAGACAGAGGAACCAGAGATTAAATTGCCAGTATCTGTTGGATCTTAGAAAAAGCTAGAAAATTTCATAAAAACACTTACTTCTGCTTAACTGACTACACTAAGGCCTTTGATTGTGTAGATCACAACAAACTGTGGAAAATTCTTAAAGAGATGAGACTACCAGACCACCTTACCTGTCTCCTGTGAAACCTGTATGCAGGTCAAGAAGCAACAATTACAACCGGATATGGAACCATCAGTTCAGTTCAATTCAGTCGCTCAGTCATGTCCAACTCTTTGTGACCCCATGGACTGCAGCACACCAGGCCTCCCTGTCCATCACCAACTCCTGGAGCTTGCTCAAATTCATGTCCATCGAGTCGGTGATGCCATCCAACCATCTCATCCTTTGTTGTCCCCTTCTCCCACATTCAATCTTTCCCAGCATCAGGGTCTTCTTCAGTGAGTCAATTCTTTGCATCAGGTGGTCAAAGTACTGGAGTTTCAGCTTCAGTCCTTCCAATGATACTGATTTCCTTTAGGATGGACTAGTTGGATTTCCTTGCAGTCCAAGGGACTCTCAAGAGTCTTCTCCAACACCACAGTTCAAAAGCATCAATTTTTCAGTGCTCAGCTTTCTATATAATCCAACTCTCACATCCATACATGACCACTGGAAAAACCACAGCTTTGACTAGATGGACCTTTGCTGACAAAGTAATGTCTCTGCTTTTTAATGTGCTGTCTAGGCTGGTCACAGGTTTTCTTCCAAGGAGCAAGCGTCTTTTAATTCATGGCTGCAGTCACCATCCGCAGTGATTTTGGAGCCCCCAAAAATAGTCTCTGTTTCCATTGTTTTACCATCTATTTGCCATGAAGTGATGGGGCTGGATGCCATGATCTTAGTTTTCTGAATGTTGAGTTTGAAGTCACCTTTTTCACTCTCCTCTTTCACTTTCATCAAGAGGCTCTTTAGTTCTTCTTTGCTTTCTGCCATAAGGGTGCAGTCATCTGCATATCTGAGGTTATTGATATTTCTCCTGGCAATCTTGATTCCAGCTTGTGCTTCATCCAGCATGGCATTTCTCATGATGTACTCTGCATATAAGTTAAATAAGTAGGGTGACAATATACAGCCTTGACATGCTCCTTTCCTAATTTGGAACCAGTCTGTTGTTCCATGTCCAGTTCTAACTGTTGCTTCCTGACCTGCATACAGGTTTCTCAGGAGGCAGGTGAGGTGGTCTGGTATTCCCATCTCTTTCAGAATTTTCCACAGTTTGTTGTGATCCATACAAATATGGAACAATGGACTGGTTGGGAAATGCTGGGAAAGATTGAAGATGGGAGGAGAAGGGGATGACAGAGGATGAGACTGTTGGATGACATCACCAACTCAATGGACATGAGTGAGCAAACTCCAGGAGATGGTGAAGGACAGGGAAGCCTGGTATACTGCAGTCCATGGGGTCACAACAAGTCAGACACGACTAAGCAACTGAACAACAAGAAGAATTTTTTTAAAAAGGAGTTACTGCAAGTGAATAAAGAAATCTTTGGATGGTTATTTGAAATTGGGTAAATAAAATAGACTTTCATGTGATGAAAACAAGATTTGATATTACTACACTATCTAAGATTAAATGGGCCCAAAGAGACCTCCTACTAATCCCCATCTTTAAAGCCAATCAAGTCTGTTTTATTTATAAAAGTTTTAACTTAATATTTAATAGGCTAGGAAAATTTACAGAGATATCTGACCAATAATTATTTGGGACAGTTAGGCCAAAGGACCAGAACTCCTTGGCTTAAACCACACTCTGGGAATCCCAGAGCTTTTTATATAAAAGTAGGTAATTGGACAGGGAAAAGAAAAAAAACCTTCTAAAACCCTTCCTCTAGGACGAAAGTTTACTGTTTAGATCCTAATGAAAACTAAAGTTAAAGGTATAAAAGTTGGTTGAATTTAGATAAAAGTATATAAAATTGGTATAATTAATTTGGCTTTGTATAAGGCGGTTACAGCTCTCATTTAATTATACCGTGGGATAGACAACTGAGGAAACCAATAGTTTGTTACTCGGTCCAAGCTCACTGTACTTGCCGCAGGACAGGCCGATGAATGCAAGAGATGAGGTGTTGAGGCAAGGAAAAAAATTTATTTGGAAAGCCAGAAGACTTTTAGCTCCTCAAAACAACCATCTTGTGGAGGTCTGGATGCCAGGTTCTTTTATAGAGCCAGAGAGAGAGAAGCAATGAGGAACTAAAGTCAATAGTCAAAACAGAGTCAGTGAGGAAGTGAAAGGGACTTTAGTCTCCAGGAAGAGCCACCCTTTGGAAAAGGGTGTGTTAATCTCTTCTTTTTTTTTGGTAGCCATTCATAGGCAGGTAGGGATGAGCTGAACAAAAGCATTTTAGTTTATATTCAAGCAGAGGGGGAATGTCCTCTGAGGCAGGCTATTAAGTATGATTAAAGCAATGAAAACCAAGTCAAAGAAACAGTTCCAACATGGAGTCAGAATTGGCTTCCTCCCCACAACAGTTACCTAAGCCATACGAAATTAGTAAAACTGGGTACTAACATGCAAGGGCTAATGAAAATAAAAATAGTGATTTTGCTTTTAATTTATAAACTCAGAAAGGTCTTTGCTAAATGCCTTATACAAACCTTTGAGAGCATAATAAGTTAAACTCTAAAGTTGTGAAACTAAGCAACTGTTTTTGTTTCACAAATGTCTAAAAAAACAGAAATGTAAATGTAGGCCTTAAAGACCTGAATTAGCTCAAGCCGCCGGCAAGATCTGAAACCAAGGGAAAAAATATGGCAGTTTTAAATCCAAACTGCTGAGATTGTTTCTTCAGCCAAACCTTACAGATAGTAAGCCTTAATTAACTCAGCAAGCAACGTTAATGTATTCCAACTGTTGGTAAACTAGTAACTTTATATGGTAATACCTGATTCTTAGACAAGCTTTTCAATGAAGCCATGAGATTGTTAGGGGAAGCACACTGACTGAAACCGCCCACTCTGGCCAGGCACCCTAGTAACCATTTGCATGAGTTGTTTTAAGACAGGAGATCCTGGTAAGGAACACGGAACTAATAAGCCACCACCAACCCAAAGAGTTGGGGAAAGGTCAAAAAAAGACACCACGTGTCTGACCTCCTCCCACAACCCTCCTCTCTGGCATCCATCTTGGCTGAGCAATGACAACCCAGAAACTAATCCCATCAACATAAAACCCGAGACTTCCAGCCAAGTGGCAGAGCAGTTCTCCTGGGTTCCCCTACCCTACTGTTCTCCACCCGGGTGCCCCTTCCCAGTAAAATCTCTTGCTTTGTCAGCAAATGTGTCTCCTCAGACATTTCCGAGTGTTAGACAAGAGCCCACTTTCGAGCCCTGGAAGGGGTCCCCATTCCAGCAAGAAGATCTTGAGTTTGCCTATTTATGTCTGTGTCCACATTATACATATGAAATATCTCCTTCTAAAAAAGTATTATTAGAATTTGATTTAAAAAGAGTTCTATCTAATCTTCATAAAAAGCTCTTACTTTTAAAGAAACTGGCCATGATGACTTTCAGGTTCACATGAACTGAGAAATAGTCAATATTAAGTTGATACCTGATATTAAGGTTTAAGATTATTAATCTAATTAAAAGAAGACATGCTGTTAAGATTATTTTACCTAGGTTTAATAAACAAGACTTTACTAGATCTCTTGTAAGAAAATAACTTGATATAATGAAACTTCAAAGTGAATGTAAATAAGAATCTTAGAGTTAAAACTCTTATCTTTTAGAAGTGACTGCTTAAAATGATCTTTCCAGATATTTGATAACTTAAAAGTTCTGGAGTTATGTTAACTGATGTGATGAAAAATTATTAAATAGCTAAAAGATACTGAGACATCAATTACTGTGAAATATGAAACCCAAATGACTCCATTTTAGGATAGCACCGCCATTTTGAGTAAAACCCCCTCCGGAGGAGAGAAAATGAAATTTAAAGAGAAAGAAACTCAACGAGCCAATCAGGGGAGGACAGGAAAGTCCCTCACCCCCCCTTACTCTAACCCACCAATCAGTAGCTAACAAGACATCCTTAGTTGAAGAATTAACCAATCCCCTTAAGCTTCCCTTCCCGCTTCCCCTGCTGCACAGTATGAATTAACCAATCCCCTTAAGCTTCCCTTCCCGCTTCCCCTGCTGCACAGTATGAATTAACCAATCCCCTTAAGCTTCCCTTCCCGCTTCCCCTGCTATACAGTATAAAAATGATTCACCGCTTTCACTGGGGGCTCCTTCACTGTTGTGTGAAGAGAGTCCCTGCTCGAGCTTGTAATAAAGTTCCTCACTGTTTTTGCATCGATCCTCGGCTCCTGTGGTGTTTGGCGGGGTTCCGCGATCCGGGTACAACATTTTGGGGGCTCGTCCGGGATCCCCTGGACCCTCCAGGACCCGCGCTTCAGAGGACGAACGGCCGGTAAGCAGGAGCAGCAGCTGCACCTGTATCTGTAAGGGGGCCCCGCTCTGTAGCTGGACTTAAACCTCGGTGGACGCCGATATAGTCTCCAGCAGGGAGCAGGAAGCGACGTCTTCCAGTTCCCACTCAGTAGTCCCATATATACACACACACACATCTGATATACACCTGATATACTCTGTACCTTTTGTTCTCGGAATTGCACGCTCTGTTGCTTGTCTGGTGTGTCGTCTTGTTTGTTCATTGTGTGACTGACCGACGATGGGACAGGCCCAATCTGGATGCTCTCCGCTTACCTTAATAACTGACCATTTCAAAGAAGTTAGAGCTCAAGCTCATAATCTGAGTGTCGAAATTAAAAAATCTCAGATGGTTATCTTTTGCAATGCTGAATGGCCCAGCTTTAATGTAGGCTGATTGTAGTCCCCTCCTGATGGGACTTTCAACTTAAGGACTGTCCGGAGAGTCCGAGAAATCATCCTCAGACCTCGAAGCGGACATCCAGACCAGGTCCCATATATTCTGGTTTGGGAAGATTTAATAGTCAGCCCAACCCCTTGGATCCAACCCTTTTTACCTCCACAGGCAGCAGCAGCCACGGAGATCCTAGTGGCTGAAGAAAAGAAAAAGCCTCCTGCTGCCCCCTCTGCCCCTGTTTTACAGGAAGATTCGACTCTTCTTGATCTCCTTATCACACCTCCACCATATTCTCTCCCTCCTCCTATTCAGCCCGAACCCCCACTTCCCCAACCTTCTCCAGAAGCGGCTGGGGGAGGACCTGCAATGAACACGCGAAATCGTAGGGCCGCCTCCCCCGGGGGGCCTGCCGACTCTACTTCAGCAGCTATTCTTCCTCTCAGGGCTCTGGGTCCCCCTGATGCTGATGGAAATCAGCCCCTTCAATATTGGCCCTTTTCTACTAGTGATTTATACAATTGGAGGACCCAGAACGCCCCATCTTCAGAGAGACCTAAAGAGCTTATTAATTTGTTAGAAACTGTTCTGTTCACTCATCAACCTATGTGGGACGATTGTCAGCAGCTACTCCAGATATTATTCACCACAGAAGAAAGAGAAAGGATCCAGCTAGAGGCACGGAAACTGGTGCCAGGAGATAATGGGCAACCCACGGCTAACCCTGCGACGATTAACTCTTCCTTCCCTTTGTCTAGGCCACAGTGGGACTGTAACACGGCAGAAGGTAAGGAGCGGCTCCGGGTCTACCGCCAGACTCTGTTGGGGGGTCTCAAAGCGGCCGCTCGCAGGCCCACTAATTTGGCTAAGGTAGGTAATGTACAGCAAGGGAGAGAAGAAAGTCCTGCGGCGTTCCTGGAGAGACTGATGGACGCATTCCGTCAGTACACTCCCATGGACCCTGAGGCGGAGGATACTAGGTCAGCTTTAATGATGCATTTTATTAATCAGTCAGCCCCAGATATAAGGAAGAAGTTACAGAAGATAGATAGATTAGGTGAAAGATCTATTCAAGATCTGATGGCAGTAGCAGAGAAAGTTTATAATAACCAAGAGACACCTGAAGAGAAGCAGACTAGAGCCGCCGACCGGCAGACCCGAAATATGGCTCGCATTCTCCTGGCCGCCACCAGCGCCCAGCCGGACGAACGAGAGAAGAGATTGAGACAACTGGCAGAAGGTAAGCTGAAACCTAACCCCCAGGGAAAACCAAAGTTAGGACGGAACCAGTGTGCATATTGTAAAAAAGGACACTGGGTTAAGGATTGCCTTAAAAAGTTCAAACAAGGAACCAACGTTTTGGCTCTGGGGGACCTGAGCGACTAGGGGAGACAGGGCCCGGAACCCCTCCCCGAGCCCAGGGTAACCTTAAAAGTGGAGGGGACCCCAATTGAGTTTTTAGTGGACACTGGGGCTGAACATTCTGTCCTGCTTGACCCACGGGGAAAACTCTCTTCAAAGACTTCATGGGTGCAGGGGGCCACTGGTATGAAAAAATATTCATGGACTACCCGAAGAAACCTAGATCTGAGCACGGGCTGGGTATCCCACTCTTTCATGGTCATACCAGACTGCCCCTACCCACTGCTTGGCCGAGACTTGCTAACTAAAATAGGAGCCCAGATCCATTTCTCACCTGACGGGGTGAATGTTACGGACCCGGCCTGTACAAGTTCTAACCATGCAAATAGAAGATGAGTACAGATTACACCAAGGCCCCTCCGAAGTAGCCCCTGAGGCTGATATGCATCAGTGGCTTAATGAATACCCACAAGCCTGAGCAGAAACCGGAGGTCCAGGCTTAGCCAAACATCGGCACCCAATCTATATTGAGTTAAAACCAGGAGCAGAGGCCGTCAGAGTCAAGCAATATCAGATGCCACAAGAGGCACAAAGCGGTATTCGCCCTCACATACGCAGGCTGTTGGCTCAGGGCATCTTAAGCCCATGCCAATCCAACTGGAATACCCCCCTTCTCCCAGTCAGAAAGCCGGGGTCCAATGACTACAGGCCAGTGCAGGATTTGAGACAAGTTAACCAACGGGTGATGGACATCCACCCCATAGGACCAAACCCCTATACTCTTTTGAGCTCTTTGAACTCCAATCACCAGTGGTATACAGTACTGGACTTAAAAGATGCTTTTTTAAGCCTCCCCCTGGCACCCAAAAGCCAGAATATTTTCGCCTTCGAATGATCAGATCCAGAGGAAGGCATTCATGGGCAACTAACTTGGACAAGACTACCACAAGGATTCAAGAACTCGTCCACGATCTTCGACGAAGCATTACATGAGGACCTGGGTGAGTACCGTATCCAACACCCACGGGTTACCTTGCTACAGTATGTGGACAACCTTTTGTTGGCCACAGAATCCCAACAAACCTGTCTGGAGGCAACCAGAGACTTGCTGTATACTTTAGGTGAGCTGGGATATCGGGCCTCTGCAAAGAAAGCACAAATTGGCAGACAAGAGGTTCATTACCTAGAATACATATTAAAAGAAGGACAGCGGTGGCTGTCCAAAGCTAGAAAAGAGACCGTGTTAAAGATCCCTAAGCCCCAGAGTCAACGCGGAATTAGAGAATTTCTGGGGTCTGCTGGATTCTGTAGATTATGGATCCCAGGTTTTGCTGAAATGGCAAAACCACTATACCAGGCAACAAAAGAGACTATACCATTTGCCCGGACAGAGGAAATGGATAAAGCCTTCCAGGACATTAAGGCAGCCCTCCTGTCAGCCCCTGCCCTAGGTCTACCTGACGTCACTAAGCCCTTCCTTCTCTATGTAGATGAGAACAGAGGGGTAGCCAAAGGGATGTTACTCCAGAAACTGGGACCTTGGAAAAGACCAGTGGCATATCTTTCAAAAAAACTGGACCCAGTGGCTAGTGGATGGCCCCCCTGCTTGCGTATGGTGGCTGGTGTGGCCTTGTTAGTAAAAGACGCTGGCAAATTAACCCTGGGACAAGAACTGCAAATAACAACCCCACATGCCATAGAGGGTATATTGAGACAACCTCCAGATCGATGGATCAGTAACGCTAGACTGACCCATTACCAGGGACTACTACTAAACCCTACCAAGATCATTTTTCAGCCGCCAACTACCTTAAACCCAGCCTCACTCCAGCCGGATCCAGACCTGGACGCTCCACTACATGACTGTGCTGACATCCTGGCTCAGGTATGTGGGATCCGAGCTGATCTGAAAGACGTCCCCCTTCCAGATGCTGAACTGACTTGGTACGCGGATGGGAGCAGCTTCGTACAAAATGGACAAAGGTATGCGGGTGCGGCCGTGACCACTGAGACAGAAGTTATATGGGCTGCCCCTTTGGCCCATGGGACTTCGGCCCAAAAAGCCGAACTTATAGCATTGACTGAAGCACTCAAAAGAGGTAGAGAAAAAAAACTGACCATTTATACTGACAGCAGATATGCGCCTTTGCCACAGCGCACATACACGGGGCCATCTATAGAGAGAGAGGACTCCTGACGGCTGAAGGAAAGACTATAAAAAATAAAGAGACAATTCTTGAGCTTCTACAAGCCCTTTGGCTGCCCAAGAAACTGGCCATAGTCCACTGCCCAGGCCACCAAAGAGGCGACTCCCCCGTGGCAAGGGGCAATCGACTGGCTGATCTTTCGGCCAAGGAAGCTGCTCTAGCATCTGTTACCCCGGTTTTGGCAGTCTGACTCCCTGATCCAGGGACCATGACTCTACCCGATAACCCCGAATACAGTGAAACAGATAGAGAATGGATTAACTCCTTACCTATGACACAATTTAAAAATGGTTGGTGGAAAGACGCTAAGTCAGCGCCTATCCTACCTGAACAACTGGGGACAGAACTGCTCAGGAAAATTCATAATGCAACCCATTTAGGGGCAAAAAAAAATGCAGGATCTCGTCAGAACTGCAAAGATTGTCATCAAAGACTACTGGGCGAAAATAGAGAAAATTGCCTCAGACTGTAAGGCTTGCCTGCTAACAAACCCAACAAAGACTTCAGGAGCAACTAAAGGAGCCAGAGAAAGGGGAACACGCCCTGGAGCCTACTGGGAAGTAGACTTTACTGAGGTTAAAACCGGGACAATATGGATATAGATACCTGCTAGTCTTCATTGATACTTTTTCTGGATGGGTAGAGGCCTACCCAACAAAAAAGGAGACAGCCCAGGTAGTAACAAAAAAACTCTTAGAAGAGATCCCGCCACGGTTCAGATTCCCTGCACAGGTAGGTTCCGATAACGGTCCTGCCTTTGTCTCCAAGGTAAGTCAGGGACTGGCGGCGGTTCTGGGGACAAATTGGAAATTACATTGTGCCTATCGACCCCAGAGTTCAGGGCAAGTAGAAAGAATGAACAGAACTTTAAAAGAGACCTTGACCAAATTAACCCTAGAGACTGGCGGGGACTGGGTGGCGCTCCTCCCCTTTGCTTGTTCCGGGTGCGGAACTCACCTTACATGTTGGGGTTAACCCCCTTTGAAATTATGTTCGGGAGACCTCCCCCTATTGTACCTAGTTTAAAGACTGACTTAATAGCTGACTTACCTGTTGATGCTCTATTTTCCTCCCTCCGACTCCTCCAACGGGTGCACAAGGACATTTGAAAATGGCTAGAAGCCCTATACCTCACCAAGCCACCGCCTGAACCGCATCGTTTTCAGCCAGGAGATTAGGTCTATGTGCGGAGACACCACTCAGGCACCCTCGAACCACGCTGTAAAGGACCCTACTCTGTCATCCTAGTCACACCAATGGCCCTCAAGGTAGATGGTATCTCAACATGGGTCCACTTCTCGCATGTGAGGCCTGCTGATCCTTTCACCGACCTCCACGAGGTTCTGCCACAATGGAGAGTCTCCAAACATCCAGACAATCCACTCAAGCTAAAACTCCGGAAACGCCCCAAAGAAGCATCTCCCTTTTAAGGTACTTTGTACTCTGGGCAGCCTTCCAGGGCATTACCTCAGCCAATCCTCATCATCGGTTAACATGACCTGGATGGTCTACAACCCTGAGACTGGAGAAATACTTAATTCAAGTTCCAACGTAGCCCCCAAAGGGACATGGTGGCCGGTATTGACCTTTGATTTGTGCATCCTGGAGGCCGACAATAACAGCTTCCATGGTCCCAGCCAATTGACCAACTTTTTTGCTCATGGCTCCTACGGCTTACTCATCCGTAACTGTGAGGGTAAGGGCCCACAGTATTTAGAACAAGTGCCTGTCTATGTCTGCCCAGGGGGAGGAAGAGATCAGAACCAAATTGAAAAATGTGGGGGAGTTGACTCTTTTTATTGCGCCGCTTGGGGATGCGAAACCTCGGGAACGGTCCCTTGGCCCATCAATCCTGGCAACGACCTCATTCAGATAAAATTACCCCAGAATACCCCAAAATGCAGGTCTCAAGGAATATCGTCTAAACCTGGACAATGTTTTCCATTACAGATTAAGTTCACAGATAAAGGGAAAAAGCTTACCAGGTGGGATGTAGGCCGAGCTTGGGGCCTACGTCTTTATAAGACTGGGTTTGACAATGGAGTCCGATTTGAACTTAAATTAAAGATGGGACCACTCTACTTGACCCCCAAGGTAGCTTTGGGACCAAATCAGGTGATAGCCCCAAAACCTTCCTCACAGGTGGTAACCCCAAAACCTCCCTCCCAGAACCAAAGTCGGGATACTGGGCCTACTCCACACACTCCTCCCATAGCCGACATGTCTCCACCTACAGACCCCCTTATAAAGATGATCTCTTCAGCATATCTTACCTTTAATGCCTCTCGTCCGGACTTAACAAATGGTTGCTGGCTCTGCTATATTATTAGGCCTCCTTACTATGAGGCAGTTGCTTTTTCTTCAGGATTCAATGTGGCTGCTGATATCTCAGCCTGTAGATGGCAGCAACAACCTAGTACTGGCCGCCTGACGGTGGGCTCCATTACGGGTATAGGCACCTACATAGGGGCCATTCCTGAGACTTATCAACACCTATGTAATCACACAGTTCCTATGACCAACCTCATTAATTCCACCCACCAGTGGATCATCCCACCAGAAAATGCATGGTGGGCTTGCTCCGCTGGGCTAACCCCATGTGCCCATCAGGCGGCACTAAAAACCTCTCAAGATTTCTGTGTCCTAGTCCATCTAATCCCCTGGCTAAACTATTATTCAGAAGAAGAACTGCAACCAAGGTTAGAGACACCAGATCAATATAGGGTAAAAAGAGAACCAGTCACTGCCCTAACTTTAGCTGTCCTGTTGGGATTGAGGGGTATAGGAATGGGAAGTGTAATTGCAGCCTTAATGCTCCAAAATAAGCAGTATAACCAACTGAGGGCTGCCATAGATAAAGATATTGAACAGCTTGAAAATCCATTTCCCACGTCCAAGAATCCTTAAGTTCTCTGGCTGAGGTAGTGTTACAAAATAGAAGAGGTTTAGATTTACTATTCTTACAACAAGGAGGACTATGTGCAGCCCTAGGAGAAAAATGCTGTTTTTATATTGACCATTCAGAGTAGTACAGAAATCGCTACCGAAAGTTAGAGAAGGCCTAAGTAGGCGAAAGCAAGAAAGAGAAAATGAACAATCATGGTTCGAGTCTTGGTTTATACTTCCCCTTGGTTGACCACCCTGATTTCTTCTCTATTAGGACCCCTCATTCTACTGTTATTAATCTTAACTGTAGGTCCCTGTATATTAAATAGAATTATGTCCTTTGTAAAAGATAGATTTAATACCGTCCACCTAATGTTACTCAGATCTCAATATTCGACTGTCTCCACAGATGATATAGTTGACTCTGTGGAAGACCCATGATTGGGCCTTCCATAGGAACTAGAAGAGGGAGAAATGTGAAATGTGAAACCCAAACAACTCCATTTTAGGATAGCACCGCCATTTTGAGTAAAACCCCCTCCCAAGGAGAGAAAACGAAATGTAAAGAGAAAAAAACTCAACGAGCCAACTCACCCCCCTTACTCTAACCCACCAATCAGTAGCTAACAAGACATCCTTAGTTGAAGAATTAACCAATCCCCTTAAGCTTCCCTTCCCGCTTCCCCTGCTGCACAGTATGAATTAACCAATCCCCTTAAGCATCCCTTCCCGCTTCCCCTGCTATACAGTATAAAAATGATTCGCCGCTTTCACTGGGGGCTCCTTTGCCATTGTGTGAAGAGAGACCCTGCTCGAGCTTGTAATAAAGTTCCTCACTGTTTTTGCATCGATCTGCGGCTCCTGTGGTGTTTGGTGGGATTCCGCGATCTGGGTACAACATTACTAAGTAGAAAAACAAAGTATTTGGGAATATTAATGAAAATGTTTGGTATCACCTGAGATGTTCTCTATAAGAAAACAAATGTTTTTGGAAATTATCACTGGTGTTTACACACCAATCTACAGAATGCCGATGTAAGACAGTTCAGAACTGCTTACTTCTTAGCTTTACTAAAATTAAGGTTTTAAGAGTTGAGGATTCTAATTTAAACATGGAATTAAAAAGCTATGAGAAATGATACAGTAACTTTTCAGTATACAGTAAGAAACAGAATGTATGTTTTCAGAAAGAAGATATGAAAAATGAAATTACATTTTATTGAGGAAAGAGAATGTATGAGCCAGTTGATTTTATTTGGATGGAAAATGAGAGATAGGCTGAACACAGAAAGTGTTGAGAGATTTTGGAAAGAAAAAGGAAAAAGTTTTATCCATATTCAGGATTATCTAAATTTAGATTCAAGTTGACTAAATGGATTTTGTTAAGTGAGCCAGTGCAGGAGTGGAATTTGATTTCTGGGAGAAATGCTCCTTTTTAATAATAAATTGTGTGAGTTTCTGCAACCTTAAGTGATTTCTATTTGATTTCCTTTAATTGTTTTATGACTTTGGTTGAATAAGTATTCTTTCAGTGACCTATGATACTGTGGTTTATAATTCTAACAAAATTCCCAAATATCAAAATCTAACTAAGCTGTTTTAGCTTCTAGCTGACTCGGGGATGAATGCTTCGAAGAAACATCTCCAAAACATCTCAGAGACAAATGTTAAATTAAGTTTATTTGGCATTTTTTAATTCAAAAGCACTGTCAAATGATTGAAGGTGAACTTTAGGTATGGATAAATATCATTAACACAGATATTCCAAAATTTATATGAAATCCTTAACATCTGATATGTCCTGATATAATGCTACCAGTCATAATTTTAGTGATTATACTAAAATATCCAAATTTCCTAATTACACTGAACTCAAACCTTTAACTATGCTATTTCAAGTTTTGTCCTTCAGAGACTATCATTATTTTATACTGCCTTTACAAAATGAAGATTTCAAGAAAACTCATAAAAAGAACTTTTAAACAAATGTCTTTCTGATAGCCTTACCACCACTAAACTGGGTAACAAATTACAAACTAATGGAAAACCTGATTACTTCATACAGATCAACAGGAATCAATTACATGAAACTAAATGAACTGATGAATTATGATTTTTATCTTTGACTTTAGAAAACATACTAACTTGAATCTGTTTTCCAGTAAATTTTTTTCTCTTATGCTGTGACCTACAACAGGTTGATAAGTATGCCTTTGGAAACAAAGATAAAACATTTATCTTCTTCTCTCTGCCTGATCCTGCCAAGATCTGGCTTCTCCAGCTGGATCTCCTATGGACTTAATGGTTATTGCAACTGGATTACAACTCATTAAACTAATAACTTTTGTTGTTTCCAAATTGCTTATGCTTTTGTCTCTCAGTTACAATGACTTTTTCAAGGTTACTAGTCAAATTGCTTATGTCTATTTTATAAGACTGTCCTCTCTTAAGAGTGTGTAGCCAGGCCTCCAACCAATGTAATGGTGACTTAAAGCAACTGATCCAAAAAATAGAGATCTGTATGCCGTCAATAACAGTAACAGTGTATTCTAGGTATGGGAAGATGCAACAAGGGAAATATCTCCTGAATCCTAATAGGTTAGAAGATAGAGGATCCAGAGAATCTTATATTGTCTATCAATGGGCCTAATCCAGAAGTTAACACCTGGAGCGACATATCAACAAGAACTTTCGTTTGATCTCAGATGTCCTTCCAGAGTAGCGGGACAAAAAAAAAAAAAAAAAGAGTCATGAAAATTCTCTCACATATGGTTGAATTTCCAACCATAGAGAGGGACTGTGAAAGAAACATTTCCTGCCACATCAGTAAACAAGCATGTCACAGCCATCAGCGTTTTGGGGCTTCCAAATGTGAATGAGGGCTCCCAAAACAGAAAACAATGTCTGCGATTCAGCAGATGCCACCACCCACCCACCCTCAGCCTCAGTGCTGAGGAGCTCGGGGGCATGTGAGAAATCAAGAAAACCAGGATGCTGGCCTCAAATAGCTGAGATGCACAGGACAGGACAGGAATGATTTCAAAAACTCCACACTCCTGCATCATTCACAGTAAATTCCTTAACTTGAGATTATCTATTTTCTTTAATTAGCAAAAAACTTTGACGTGCAAACTGCCCGGCGCCTTCTGTTACCAACTTAAATATATCCTAACTCCCTCCCCGGCCTTCTCCCGGCAGTTTCTCAGGGCTATATGACACGCAGTCTCCCTGGCTTGAAGTCCTAAGCATTCCCATAAAAAAAAAAAAAAAAACACACTCCTTTCAGGTTGTGACTGTTTTTTAGCGGACTGGCAGGAGAAGCCAGGAGGCGCCTACCACGAGGAAAGAGACTAATAGCACAGAGGGTCACAGCATTCCAGGGCGACGCCGCCCAGACAGGACCGCGGCCCGGCCCCCTGCCCGGTCCCCTCATGCCGAGCCTCTCACGCCCCTGGCGTCCCCCGGGTCAGGCCTTGACCCAGGCGACGCGGGAGCGTGACGTCCGCGCGGCGCCGGCGGGTGACGTCAGCCCGGCGAGGGGGCGGCAGTTGGACTCTACCACCGCTGGCGCCCCTGCCCCTCCCCTCCCGGCCCGGTGCTTCCCGGGCGTAGCAGTCTATCACCGACTCACCTTCCCATCGCTGTGGAAAGGGAGGCCGAGCTCCTCGGGGGAGAGCGGGGTGCGAGAACATGGCGGTTCTTCGGCCTGCCTCTCAGCGGCGGCCTCGTAATCCGGGAAAGGGTTGGGGAACGCCCGATCTTCCATATCTGCGTCCCCACCCAGCTGCAACTTGAGCCTCCGGGACATGGTCTCGCCCATGTCGGCCGCGCGCCCTGCCCTCCGCGGGGCCGCGCGGTACGGCGAGTGAGCTGGGACAAGCCTCCTCAGAGGCGCTCGGCCCGGCCACGGCGGGCGGCGGTAATCCCTAGGAAAGCGGCGGATGCGCCGCGCCGCGCATACACGTGGCTGTGGCGGGCGCCCGGTCCCGCCCCGACCTGGCTGGGGATGGGCCCCCGGGGAGGCTGCGGCGCCTTGCAGTCACCAAGGCTCCGCGGTACGGGGTCCCCTCCGAGGAGGAGGCTTCAGCCGGCCGGCGGCGCCGCGAGGACAGCGTCTCCGGGGAGGGCGCGGTCCCTCCCTGTCATCCTGCTGTTGGGGGGGGGGTCTGGAGGAGGAGCCAACGCCTTTTTTTTTTTTTCCTTCTTTTAGGTTAGCCCCTTTGTTTTGGATAAACGAATATCTTAGGTAACAACAGGTCACGTGAAAGCATACTTAATCACCTAAATATTTCATTGACCCGAAAGTTCCATCGATATTAGTTAAATTGCCCAGGAACATAACGTGTGTAATAAAGGGCACAAGCAAGTAAATCTGCAGTTATATGATCACAACACAGTTAACAGTCTTTACTGGTTCTCTTTTTTTCTTGTTGTTGTTTCTTTAATTATTTGAAGCTAAGTAGATGTTAGAGATGTCATGATTTCTCCTCGCGGGAAATACATTGTTCCATTATTTCGTTTTTTAATTTTTGTTTCCATTTAAACATGATTGAATGCCAGATGGTACTAGTTAGTTTGTTAAGTTGCTAAGTCATATCCGACTCTTTGCGACCCTGTGGACTGTAGCCCACCAGGCTTCTCCATCCATGGGAGTCTCCAGGCAAGAATACTGGAGTGGGTTGCCATTTCCTTCTCCAGGGGATCTTCCCGACCCAGGGATTGAACCCAGGTCTCCTGCATTGCAGGCAGACGCTTTAACCTCTGAGCCACCAGGGAAGCCAGATGGTACTAGGTGATGACAAAAGATAGTTTCTGCCCTGGGGATTCCAAGTTAGAAAAGTAAGCATAGCTTAGCATGATATGAATACTCTTCTGGAACTAAAGAAGGTATACATTAATATATCAAAAGTGACATGATAGAGGAAAACAATATCTACCACAATAAAGCCTGTATTCTGCCTCTGTGGTCTGGCTTCCCACTCCTGCCTGTCCAGGTGTCTCCCCTGAACTGTACTAGATAAACATGTTGAACAGCCTCCTCCCATAAGATGACCATGGAAAACGCCACTGTAGGAGAAAATCACTGTAAAGGTTACTCGGCATAAACGTATATCCTTTGTGTTCAAGGAAACAGAACTGATATAACGGGATGCCTTGAAGGCCCATTCCACTTTCCTGCTGTTAGGCAGGTAGAATAGGGAAAAGGAGTCCAGAATGGCAGTGACTAAAAGACCTGGAAGGGAAAAGCCTGCGAAAATAGAACAAAGGAAGGTCCAAGGATCGGAGTGAGAACCTCAGGTAAAACAAACAGCACTCCTGGCTGACCCAATTTACATAGGACAGGCCCAGGGAGAGAAAAACATATAAAAAGAGGAGCCAAAGCTAGCTCGCTCTCTCACCCGTGCGCTAGGGCGCTCTTCTCTTCGCAACTTTGGGTCGACATGTCCTCACGCCTCGAAGATGAATTTTCCTGCTATTATCTAAATAAAATAGAGCTGTAATACTGAGCTGTAACACTGATTTATCTAAGAGCTATAGCACGGTCCATTCGAGACCTGAGAGCTATAACACGGTCTGTCCAAGACCCGAGAGCTGTGACCCGCTGAGGGGGGCTTTCATGTCCGTCACTCCAAATCTTTGTTGTGACGAGGCAAAAAGCAGGGAGCATACACTCGCCTGACACTGCTTCATTTCTTTGTCCCAGTGTCCATCTTTCTCTCACCCTCAGTGAAGGACATTTTCTAACTACTCCTGAATTCTGATCCCTTTCTATTGTTGTTCAGTCATTCAGTCGTGTTTGACTGAGTCGACTGCAGCACGCCAGGCTTCCCTGTCCTTCACCATCTCCCAGAGCTTGCTCAAACTCATGTTACCTTTACCATATTGAAGTTCAATCCCCTAACTGCTGAGACTCGTCTGTCTTAGGAGCCGTCTCTCTCCCACTTCATGGACTTTACTAGGCAAAATAACCCGCAGCAGATGTTTCCCAAAGCCTGAGTTATTTAGACTCCGACACCACAGGTATGTGCAGCAGAAACATCCGCTGCTGGCTTTGCTGTATTAGGCCTAGTGACCTTTGGCCTTTCTCTACCCCTTGTTGACTGGAAAAAAAAAAAAAAAAAAAGCACAGTCTAAAGGTTGAGAATTACATTTTATTCCATGGCCGTACTGAGGACTATAGCCTGTGATGGCAGCCTCTCAGATAGTTCTGAGGAACTGTTGAAGAGGAAAAGGAGGAGCCAGGATACATAGGAGTTTGATGGAGGGGAAAAAAAAAACCCTGTAGTTGAATATTGAAAAGTTACTGCTAATCACACATACACAAAAAGACTCCTGACTTCACAAATTAATGATTTTAGTGCCCTTCTAAGATGCAAGAGTCCAAGCTCATTGACATTATTCCTCTGATCTGCATCTTACCTATCTGGGGTTTCATTATTGCTTTTTTCTTCATCATGAATCCCCTTAGGGTGTACCACTGGGGGCAACCACGGTGGATGATGGCTCTATGATCAGAACATCCCTTGTTTGCTGCAATGGCAAGGCAATATTTTGCTCACAACTTGGTGTGAGATACTTTTTCTCCTTCTCCTTAAAATCTTGGTGATAACCATGGACAACTACTGGCAGGTACACAAACTTGTCCTAAGGACAGCCAATATTTTCGAAGATCAAAAAATCTAAACCTAATGTAAGGACTTGGCAAATTTTCCTAAACGCTGTTCAACTTGCAGCTTCCTGTCTTCAGTGGAGATTTCATTTACATTGTTTTTCAAGAAGTGACAGTCTCCTTTCTTCAGCTCCTATCTCCAAGAGGCTTCTTAATGCAGGAGGCATAGGGATCCCTTTTGACATTTCAAACCTCAGGACCACCCTCCTCTGCTGGACACTCTTTAGTAGTACAAGGACGTGGCCAGTGCCTTGAAATTACAGACGTTTTAATTATTTTAGGCCAAACCAAATTCTTAGGGAGAGCATCCTTCCCAACCCTTCTATGTAATTGAGGTGGTCAGTACAAGGGTTAACCAAATACCCATCCAAAACAAATCCCAGGAGTGGTAAGGGCAGTTGGCAAGTGATGTCTCCTTTCTTTCAAAGGAATCTAACTGGGAAAGGGGCATCTCTGTGTTCATCTGACTGAGAACTAGGGCACCACTTAAGGTTGGAAACCCTGAAAGGGCCCAGAGAGTAAGACTTTCTCCCGTAGGAGCAGGTTTTCCTGAGGGCGTGAGTAGGGATGTGTGGCTGAGAAACTTCCAGATAGCATGCATGTTGGCAGGGGTCAGGTGAAAGAACTTCTGTTGAGGACACAGGAAGGCCTGAGGCTTTGCTTTTGATTTCTTATTTCTCTTTTTGTTATATTTATTCTTCACATGTTTGTCATCTGACAGGCTTTAGATTTGCACAACTTCCTCAGCCACCAGTGAGTCCTCTGGTCGCCTCTATGCTTGCCAGAGCTGCCCAGGCTTCCATTAAAAGAACTTTCCTTTAGGCGGTACAAGAGGAAGTCCCACAAGGCAGACCGGCAAATGCCCTTTGTCTTACACTGCAGTCTCCTCAGAGATTTCCTTACGCTTTGTCCATCCATCCTGTCCTGTCCTGTCCTGTCCACGTTGTTAGCTGGGGGAAGAAACAAGCGAGCCCAAGGGTATAGGGAAGGGTTTGTTTTATCCCCTGTCTCTTTTGGGACATGAGATTGTTCCTTGCAGCTGCAAGCCATATACAGGCCCTATGTATGCTATGCAACCCTGATTTAAGAAAAATTCAATCCCTTAAGCCAGCAGTTCTCGCAGTGTGATCAGACCCTTTAGGGGGGCTGTGAGGCCAAAACTAGCTTTTTTTTTAAAATTAATTTTAATAAAGTTAATATATTGAATTAGCCTTAAAATAAAAAAAAAAACCCAAAAGCTAGATTTGGCCTCACAGCCCCCCTAAAGAGCAATATTTCATAGGAACCTGGAAAGTTAGGTCCATGAATCAAGGCAAATTGGAAGTGGTCAAAGAGGAGATGGCAAGAGTGAATGTCAACATTCTAGGAATCAGCGAACTAAAATGGACTGGAATGGGTGAATTTAACTCAGATGAGCATTATATCTACTACTGTGGGCAAGAATCCCTTAGAAGAAATAGAATAGCCATCATGGTCAACAAAAGAGTCCAAAATGCAGTACTTGAATACAATCTCAAAAATGACAGAATGATCTCTGTTTGTTTCCAAGGCAAACCATTCAATATCACGATAATCCAAGCCTATGCCCCAACCAGTAACACTGAAGAAGCTGAAGTTGAATGGTTCTATGAAGACCTACAAGACCTTTTAGAACTAACACCCAAAAAAGATGTCCTTTTCATTATAGGGGACTGGAATGCAAAAGTAGGAAGTCAAGAAACACCTACAGTAACAGGGAAATTTGGCCTTGGAGTACAGAATGAAGCAGGACAAAGGCTAACAGAGTTTTGCCAAGAGAACGCACTGGTCATAGCAAACACCCTCTTCCAACAACACAAGAGAAGACTTTACACATGGAAATCAGCAGATGGTCAACATCGAAATCAGATTGATTATATTCATTGCAGTCAAAGATGGAGAAACTCTGTACAGTAAGCAAAAACAAGACCAGGAGCTGACTGTGGCTCAGATCACGAACTCCTTTTTGTGAAATTCAGACTTAAATTGAAGAAAGTAAGGAAAATCACTAGACTATTCAGGTATGACCTAAATCAAATCCCTTATGACTATACCGGGGAAGTGAGAAATAGATTTAAGGGACTAGATCTGATAGACAGAGTGCCTGATGATCTATGGACGGAGGTTCGTGACCTTGTACAGTAGACAGGGATCAAGACCATCCCCATGGAAAAGAAATGCAAAAAGGCAAAATGGTTGTCTGAGGAGGCCTTACAAATAGCTGTGAAAAGAAGAGAATCGAAAAACAAAGGAGAAAGGGAAAGATATTCCCATTTGAATGCAGAGTTCCAAAGAATAGCAAGGATAAGAAAGCCTTCCTCAGTGATCAATGCAAAGAAATAGAGTAAAACAACAGAATAGAAAAAGAGATCTCTTCAAGAAAATTAGAGATATCAAGGGAATATTTCATGTAAAGATGAGTTTGATAAAGGACAGAAATGGTATGGATCTAATAGAAGCAGAAGATATTAAGAAGAGGTGGCAAGAATACAAAGAAGAACTGTACAAAAAAGATCTTCACGACCCAGATAATCACAATGGTGTGATCACTCACCTAGAGCCAGACATCCTGGAATGTGAAGTCAAGTGGGTCATAGAAAGCATCACTATGAACAAAGCCAGTGGAGGTGATGGAATTCCAGTTGAGCTATTTCAAATCCTGAAAGATGATGCTGTGAAAGTGCTGCACTCAATATGCCAGCAAATTTGGAAAACTCAGCAGTGGCCACAGGACTGGAAAAGGTCAGTTTTCATTGAATCCCAAAGAAAGGCGATGCCAAAGAATGCTCGAACTACAGCACAATTGCACTCGTCTCACACGCTAGTAAAGCAATGCTCTAAATTCTCCAAGTCAGGCTTCAGCAATACGTGAACCATGAACTTCCAGATGTTCAAGCTGGATTTAGAAAAGGCAGAGGAACCAGAGATCAAATTGCCAACATCTGCTGGATCATTGAAAAAGCAACAGAGTTCCAGAAAAACATCTATTTCTGCTTTATTGACTAGGCCAAAGCCTTTGACTGTGTGGATCACAATAAACTGTGGAAAATTCTGAAAGAGATGGGAATACCAGACCACCTCACCTGCCTCTTGAGAAATCTATATGCAGGTCAGGAAGCAACAGTTAAAACTGGACATGGAACAACAGATTGGTTCCAAATAGGAAAAGGAGTACATCAAGGCTGTATATTGTCACCCTGTTTATTTAACTTCTATGCAGAGTACATCATGAGAAACGCTGGGCTGGAAGAAGCACAAGCTGGAATCAAGATTTCCAGGAGAAATATTAATTACCTCAGATATGCAGATGACACCACCCTTATGGCAGAAAGCAAAGAAGAACTAAAGAGCCTCTTGATGAAAGTGAAAGAGGAGAGTGAAAAAGTTGGCTTAAAGCTCAACATTCAGAAAACTAAGATCATGGCATTTGGTCCCATCACTTCATGGCAAATAGATGGGGAAACAGTGGAAACAGTGAGAGACTTTATTTTCTTGGGCTCCAAAATCACTGCAGATGGTGACTGCAGCCATGAAATTAAAAGACGCTTACTCCTTGGAAGGAAAGTTATGACCAACCTAGATAACATTTAAAAGCAGAGACATGGCTTTGCCAACTAAGGTCTGTCTGGTCAAGGCTATGATTTTTCCAGTAGTCATGTATGGATATGAGAGTTGGACTGTGAAGAAAGCTGAGCACCGAAAAATTGATGCTTTTGAACTGTGTTGTTGGAGAAGACTCTTGAGAGTCCCTTGGACTGCAAGGAGATCCAACCAGTCCATCCTGAAGGAGATCAGTCCTGGGCGTTCATTGGAAGGACTGATGCTGAAGCTGAAACTCCAGTACTTTGACCACCTCATGCGAAGTGTTGATTCATTAGAAAAGACCCTGATGCTGGGAGGGATTGGGGGCAGGAGGAGAAGGGGACGACAGAGGATGAGATGGCTGGATGGCATCACCGACTCGGTGGACATGGGTTTGAGTAAACTCTGGGAGTTGGTGATGGACAGGGAGGCCTGGCGTGCTGCAATTCGTGGGTCGCAAAGAGTTGGACACTACTAAGCTACTAACACTTTTACTTTCATATCTTAATGCCATTGTTTTAACTGTAAAGAAACAGATCCTTTACAAGACCAGAATAACCCACAGGTCACGAGGTGGGTTTCTCTGTTTTCCTTTTTTTTTTTTTTTTAATTTAAAAGAATGTTCACCAGGATGGTTCACCAAGTAAGGTAAATGACATGGCTATGAACACTGCAGTTTTGCACATCTAAAACCAAGGGAGGTGGGTTGGACAGAAGGGGTAGTCATTCTAGTTAAACAGTTAAGTAACATCATGACAAATGGATTTGCAGCATCAAGATTTTCCATTTAGATATCTTATTTCTTATTGATCAGAGGTTCCAAGTTGTTTCCAGTCTTTTTGATACCGACCAGGGTGCTTGGCCTTCTCAGATCGATGGAAATTGACTAGAGGCCAGTCAAGATATTCAGGTGAGGGTGGGGCCCCTGCTGCTGCGAAAAGGGAATGAGAATAAGGAACAGTTTTCCTTGCTTGCTTGCTGAGGGGGTGGCAGTGAGTTGGTTCCTTAACATGGGGCGAGAATAGGGATGTGTCAGGGGTTGGGCTAGAGGGAGGGCTTGGGTGTTTTATCAGCTCCTCTGGTGACATTGTATGCAGGGGGCATGCACAATACACTGTTTCTGCTCCCACCTCTTCAGAAGTGGCAGTTGGACTTTTTTGGCCTTTTTGTATCTTTTGTCCGTAATTTGCCCCACCTGCACATGCACATAATTGGTTTTAGTCCCTTGAAATTTCTTTGGATTTCATTGCTGGAGGAGAGGAGTGTCCAGGTGCAGGCCGTGTAGCACAGGGTCCCGGGTCCCAGCCTGCCTCATTTTTGTTGTGTTTTGGGTGAAATCCATTACGTAAACTTACATAAATCCAAAATGTAAACTTTTTGGACCTCCAACAACGGTAGTACACACTGGAGTTGTTTTTCTGGTTGTGAAAGGTTTTCATAGATGTGCTGCAAGGATCTTTAACATAAAATCTTTTGTAAGCTAGATAATCAGTTGCAGCTGGCCCACCAGCGGTGGTAATGGGTGCTCTGGTAGTCATATTCCGCATACATATGAACAGGACCCTGAGTACGGGTGAGCCTGTGCAGACAGTTGGAGACAGGTGCGAGAGAAGTACCCGTGCACTGCTCTCTCTCTGTGGTACTGTATGGAGGCAACACTGTACATGATGTCACAGCAGATTAAACAGAGAAGCGGTCAGGTACACAGATGTGCAAAAAAGCAATATGCCATTTCCCATGCATATTATTTTGGTTTTGAAAATAGTTCTTTCATAAAAATACGTTGTTTATGTTAAAGTTTAGCATCTAACTTATGTTAAAATTTTGACAAGTATATTAACATAACAGATTGTTAATTATAATTGACAAATTAAGGGTGTAAAGGAATTCTGAGACCTAACATTTGAAAACTGTTGCCTTCAGCAACCTGTTGTTACAGGCCTATGCTTCAGGGACTTAGAGCATTCAAAGCAATGCAGTGTGCATGTGAGCATTGCAAAGAACTCCACCCTCACTGCTGGTGTTTGCTATTTCCTGTTGAGAGGGCAACAGGCAGGAACGCCAGGGGTCTCCAAATGGAGGAAATAGGCTGCAAGTGCCAGACATTTTTATCTCTCTTAGGTGGCAGGAGGAAACAAACTAGCGATATTTTTTTTTCCTTCTCTATACAAATTTTTTTTTCCTTCTCTATACAAATTTAAAAGGAGGTTTCTCTTAAAATGCTGTGTTGCCATGACACCTGGTTTCACCTGAAGCTAACTGTTCTCAAACCTTGAGTTAACCAATACATTTTTTCTTATGGAAATGTTTGTCTTAAGCTATGTTAATGTACCCCAGACTCTGTCTTCAAGTTCCACCAAATGGCTCAGAACCTACTTGACAATCCAGTATGTTATACTCAGATATTGTTCTCCTAATCTATGTAAATGAAACTATTTGAATGGTAATCTGCCCTTTTACAAGATTCAAGTCAATCGTTTTATGGCCTGGGATGAATTATCTGGTCCCATTCTGAGTTTTAAGACATTCCTTTCTTTTCATTAACAGACTGCTAGTGACTACATAATATCCAGCTGAAGACTAGCAGGGGGGTACTCTTTCTGCCCCCTTCTGATGCCTATGTCAGAAGCTTTCTCCATCTCCTTTATACGTTAATAAAACTTTATTACACAAAAGCTCTGAGCAATCCAGCCTCATCTCTGGCCCCGGATTGAATTTGTCTCCTCCGGAGGACAAGAATCCTGGTGTCTTATCGTCCAGCAACAACCTTTCACTGTGAAAGTGAAAGTTCAAGTTGCTCAGTTGTGTCTGACTCTGTGACCCCATGAACTGAACAGTCCATGGAATTCTCCAGGCCAGAATACTGGTGTGGGTAGCCTTTCCCTTCTCCAGGCGAATCTTCCCAACCTAAAGTTCAAACCCAGGTCTCCCGCATTGCGGGCAGATTCTTTACCTGTAGTCTTTTTTTTCGTTAGGTCTCCCTATAACACTAGTGTATTTTGATGTTATTTGTTTAGTTTCTTGCTTTCTGGAACTCAATTTATAATTGGAAAATGATGATCAAAGAAAGGCCAGGTGTCAATTCAAATATGAAAATGGAGAGTTGGGAGATCCTGACCCAAACTTTTGTGTGTGTGTGATCCTAGATGGATCAATAGATTTAAAGCTTGTGCCAAATTTTAAAATGTAAGCTGGATGTTAATGCTTCCATGATAGTTGTAAAAACCAGAAACAATTTAGATTGTAACCAGTCTTGGGTTTTGCAGGCATTTGCAGAAAGAAGTGGTGGTGAACTGGGGGGCTCCTGTCGCCGTGGCAGCCCTCAGCACCAGTCCTCTGTGGCAATGTCTCTGAGTGCTGAGGACAGGGCCACCACTCTCGGAGGAGTCCCAGCAGGGACCCTTCAGTGGCCGTCACCAGGTGACAGCGTGGAGATCCCTGAAAGTCTTTGAGCCAAAATGGGCAGTTTCATAACTCTCCTTCTACATTGGATCAAAATCTATCATGACGATCCAAAATATCTAATTTTATTTCTAGATCTCGGCAGGACTCAGTGGGATGATTTAGGTTGTTCTAGACTAACAGATAGATAAGAAGGCAAAGATGAACCCAGCAGTTGGTTAGATCACAGGAAAAGCTAAGAAAGAGCAGGAGACATTGATGAAGTGGCAACATACTCTCAGCACGAGCTCATCTGGAGAACTCCAAAACATGAGACAGAGAGTTTGACTCAGACTGGAGATCCCTGTGGGGTTCAGCTATCTCTGAGGTCTGGGGACATGCAGGCAGCCCCAGCATAGTCTACTTGCAAGGTGTGTGTCTTCCTTTACTCTCTGAGGGCCACATGCAACCACTGGGCCCAAGAACAAAGCCTCAGTTGCAGATGTGGTGGGATTCTGAGAACAATGTAATGTGGGGGAATTCTGAGAACAACAGGGGCAGGGGCTTGTCCCCAGCCCAACTCAGATGGGTCCTCAGGAAAGAGAATGTCATCATGGTGAAGGAAGACAGGGCTTCATGGGTAACAGTGCGTTGCCCCCTCCTTCCTGCCGAATGGGCACAGCCTGTGAGGGTGGCAGAGGTAGCTTGGTGCCCTGCAAAGCAGATGCAGCGCCAGAGAAGCAGACTCCCCCATGAACATAGGAAACACACTACAAAGACTCCCATAAATATTTGGGCAGGGGGTATGTGGTTTGCAGGTAATAAGCCAGTGGGGAACCTGGTCTACCTGGTACACAAACTAGTTGCAGAGATAAGCTCTTTCCAGGACAAAATACAGGATTTTTCAGTAACAAGTACTTTTCTACTCAGATGGCTGCTCTGCCTCCATCTAGCTAATTCTTTCCTTAGCTCTTCTCCATGCAAGGAAATAGGCCTCTCCTAATGCAAACTGGGCTTCGCTTGGGACAGCGACATATTACACATTACATTTGACCCATTGATAAGGGAAGAGCTGGCTTACTAGCTATTAATACCTGATCCCCTTTGTAGATAATGGCAGGGACATTTCCACCTCCTACTCTACATATTGTACTATATAAACTGTCCAGAACAGGCTAATCTATAAAAACAGAAAACAGAAGAGTGGAGAGGCCTAAGGGGAGAGGGATTAGGAAGTGATAATTAGGAGACACAGAGTTGTTTGTTTTTTTCTTAAAAAAAAAAATATTTATTTATTTGAATTGGAGGCTAATTACTTTACAATATTGTAGTGGTTTTTGCCACACATTGACATGAGTGAGCCATGGGTTCCCCCATCCTGAACCCCCTCCCACCTCCCTCCCCATCCCATCCCTCGGGGTCATCCCAGTGCACCAGCCCTGAGCGCCCTGTCTCATGCATGGAACCTGGACCTGGCAATCTGTTTCACATATGGTAATATACATGTTTCAGTGCTATTCTCTAAAATCATCCCACCCTCGCCTTCTCCCACAGAGTCCAAAAGTCTGTTCTTTACATCTGACACAGAATTTCTTTTGGTGATGAAAACGTTCTAAGTTGATTGTGATGATAGTTGCACAACTCTGTGATATACTAAGGGCTTCCCTGGTAGCTCAGACAGTAAAGAACTGCCTGCAATGCAAGAGACCTAGGTTCAATCCCTGGGTCAGGAAGATCCCCTGGAGAAGGAAATGGCAACTCATTCCAGTATTCTTGCCCGGAGAATTTCATGGACAAAGGAGCCTGACAGGCTAGAGTCCATGGGATCTGAAAGAGTCAGACACAGTTGAGCAAAAACCACTGAAGCATACACTTTAAATGAGTGAATTTTATGCTGTATGAATATATATCAATAAAGCTGTTACATTAAAAAAAAAAAAAGTTGAGAAACTGATAGCCAAAACCTAGGCAACAGAGTGCCATGATCCAGCTCTCCAACACCAGAGGTTGGTGACAGGGTTATGCTAACCTGCAGCATGTGAGGTGGAGAAACTCAAGACTGCTGGGCTCTATGCTGGGACACCGATTCATTACTGACTGTTGGCAAAAAAGGCTTTGAGGGTGACATTACATGGCATCAGTCAAATGTGTTCTGTTATGATCCCTATGAGACTTAGTCTGTTGACCTAAGGATGAAAGAGCAGGATAAAGGAAAAAAAGACAGAGATGGCATAATACACCCATAGTACATTCCTTGGGATTTTCCAAGTTCCTCTCCTATGCCTAGGATTCTAGAAGACTGGCTGTGCCTTCTGGGTGGCATGCTCCAGGTCCTGGCAGGACACAGGAGAGTCTGTTCCCTTTCTTTCCTTCAGAGCACCCTGCAGGGTACAAACCAGATGCCCCAGGAGCTCTGGTACTTGTGTCTCTGGAGATTCCCTAGGGTCACCTGGCTGGACCTAGGCTCTAGAAAAGCTGTCTGGAGAATGATTAGGTCTCAGAATGGGGTTGATTCAAACTGTTCATGTAAATAATAGCCCTGCAAAACATTATTTGCCTTGGGCCCTATACACCCTACTGTATGTATCTGTTGATGAAAATTCAATTAACAGTCAAGCTAAGAATGAAAAATGGATAATTTTGAAATTGAGGACTATAACCTTGGGAAGCAGATTCTCAGAAACCTCTGAAAACTGTTCCAGCTGTTAGAAGTGAAAGACACAGTCAAATACATCTTCAAGACAAAGAATCATACATAAAAATGACAGACTGATATTTTATATAAAGTTCACCAGAGACACACAGTCCAGGTAATCATGTTCAAAATGAACATTGAGTCACCATGACCACCCTACAGACCTGGAAAGAGTACTAACCTTTTCAGACATTCCATTGCTGGCGTCAGAAGAAAGGAAGATTCATCTGTACAGTCGAGCAGGCGCTCCCACCTTTGAGGAGGTCTGCTTAATGTATGGGCTTCCCTGGTAGCTCAGACAGTAAAGAATCTGCCTGCACTGCTGGAGACCTGGGTTCAGTCCCTAGGTTGGGAACATCCCCTGGAGGAGGGCATGGCAACCCACTCCAGTATTCTTGCCTGGAGAATCCCCATGGACAGAGGAACTTGGTGGGCTATAGTCCGTGACATAGATGTACACTGCACTGTAAAGGAGGCCCGAACAGAATCTTATGTTTAAATTTTGTCTAACCTTAAAATGTAAATTTAATTTCATCATGTTCCCATACTTCAGAAATAATGTTAGTAGAGAAGAAGGAACATCCAGCATGGCATTTCACATGATGTGCATATAAGTTAAATAAGCAGGGTGACAATATACAGCCTTGACATACTCCTTTCCAAATTTGGAACCAGTCTATTGTTCCATGTCTGATTCTAACTGTTGCTTCTTGACCTGCATACAGATTCAGTAGGCAGGTAAGGTGGTCTGGTATTCCTATCTGTTTAAGAATTTTCCACAGTTTGTTGTGATCCACACAGTCAAAGGCTCTGGCATAGTCAATAAAGCAGAAGTAGATGTTTTTCTTGAACTCTTGCTTTTTTGATGACCCAGTGGATGTTGGCAATTTGATCTGTGGCTCCTCTGCCTTTTCTAAATCCAGCTTGAACATCTGGAAGTTCACAGTTCATGTATTGTTGAAGCCTGGCTTGGAGAACTTTGAGCATTACTTTACTAGCGTGTGAGCTGAGTGCAATTGTGCAGTAGTTTGAACATTCTTTGGCATTGCCTTTCTTTGGGATTGAAATGAAAACAGACTTTTTCTAGTCCTGTGACCAATACTGAGTTTTCCAAATTTGCTCAGAGGACCATTTAACTCAGAGGACCATTATGTCTACTATTGTGGGTAAGAATCCCTTAGAGGAAATGGAGTAGCCATCATAGTCAACAAGAGAGTCTGAAATGCAGTACTTGGATGCAATCTCAAAATCAACAGAATGATCTCTCTTTCCAAGGCAAACCATTCAATATCACAGCAATCCAAGTCTATGCCGTGACCAGTGATGCTGAAGAAGCCAAAGTTGAACAGGTCTATGAAGACCTACAAGACCTTCTAGAACTAATACCCAAGAAAGATGTCCTTTCTATTATAGGGGCTGCTGCTGCTGCTGCTAAGTCGCTTCAGTCGTGTCCGACTCTGTGCAACCCCATAGACGTCAGCCTACCAGGCTCCCCCGTCCCTGGGATTCTCCAGGCAAGAACACTGGAGTGGGTTGTGATTTCCTTCTCCAATGCATGAAGTGAAAAGTGAAAGTGAAGTTGCTCAGTCATATCCAACTCTTTGTGACCCCACGGACTACAGCCTACCAGGCTCCTCCGTCTATGGGATTTTCCAGGCAAGAGTACTGGAGTGGGTTGCCATTGCCTTCTCCACCATTATAGGGTACTGGAATGCAAAAATAGAAAATCAAGAGATATCTGGAGTAACAGGTAAATTTGGCCTTGAATTATAAAATGAAGCAGGTCAAAGGCTACCAGAGTTTTGCCAAGAGAGCACACTGGTCATAGCAAACACCCTCTTCCAACAACACAAGAGAATACTCTACACATGGACATCAGCAGATGGCCAACACTGAAATCAGATTGATGATATTCTTTGCAGCAAGAGATGGAGACGCTCTATACAGTCAGCAAAAACAAGACCAGGAGCTGACTGTGACTCAGATCATGAACACCTTATTGCCAAATTCAGACTTAAATTGAAGAAAGTAGGGTAAACCACTAGACCATTCAGGTATGAGTTAAATCAAATCCCTTATGATTATACAGTGGATGTGACAAATCGATTCAAGGGATTAGATCTGATAGAGAGCCTGAAGAACGTTGGATGGAGGTTCATGACAGCCTACAGGAGGCAGTGATCAAGACTATTCCTAAAGAAAAAGAAATGTAAAAAGGCAAAAATGGTTGTCTGAGGAGGCCTTACAAATAGCTGAGAAAAGAAGAGAAGTGGAAGGCAAAGGAGAAAAGGAAAGATATACCCGTCTGAATGCAGAGTTCCAAAGAGTAGCAAGGAGAGCTAAGAAAGCCTTCCTCAGTGATCAGTGCAAAGAAATAGAGGAAAATAATAGAATGGGAAAGGTTAGAGATCTCTTCAAGAAAATTAGAGATACCAAGGGAACATTTCATGCAAAGATGGGCTCAAAAAAGGAATAAAGAAACAGTAAGGACCTAACAGAAGCAGATGAGATTAAGAAGAGGTGGCAAGAATACACAGAAGAACTATGCTAAAAAGATCTCCATGACCCAGATAACCATGATCACTCACCTAGAGCCAGACATCCTGGAATTTGAAGTCAAATGGGCCTTAGGAAACATCACTATGCACAAAGCTAGTGGAGGTGATGGAATTCCAGTTGAGCTATTTGAAATCCTAAAAGATGATGCAGTTAAGGTGCTGCACTCAATATGCCATATATCTGATAAGGAGTTAATTTCCAAAATGTACAAAGAACTACTATAGCACAATGGTAAAACAAACAAAAATCAATTAAAAAATGGGTTAACAACTTGAATAAAAAAGGTCAAAAACATAGAACTGAAGAATGGAATAGCGGCTGACAGAGATGGGGCCAAGGCAGGGCAGAGAAAGGGGAGGAGGGGGGAGGGAAATAAGCATATAGTGTTAGTGACCCAAGAGGAATAAGCTCTCAAGATCTGCTGTGCCACATTGTGTGGGATGCTGAACAGTAGTATACTGTGCACTTTAAAATTTGTTAAGAAGGTAGATGTCAAGTTAAGTGTTTTTTCACAGTAAAATTAAAACAACAGCAAACAAACAAAAGATAGTTTAGTTACATGTCCTGTGATTTGTGTTATTGTAAATTTGTGTCATCTACATATATCACAAACATCCAAATGCAGTGTTAATCTTTCTTTTAAAGAAATTAATAGAATAAAAAAGGAACTTCAAACTCTTCCTCCCTTGCAGTGGACAGCAGTGAATTATCTGTTTCTTTAGTTTTCAGCTCTTACTTTTTGCTGGGCCCGTTAAAGTCTCTTTGTAAAGAAGCAGGACCCTATGTAGGCTTCCTGAGACAGACCCCCTCCTCATATCCTCTGCTTTAGCTGCTCTCTGAAGTATTTGCGTGTGTGTGTACTAAGGCACTTCAGTCATGTCTGACTCTTGGCGACCCCACAGGCTCCTCTGTCCATGGGATTCTCCAGGCAAGAATACTGGAGTGGGTTGCCATGCCCTCTTCCAGGGGAATCTTCCTGACCCAGGGATCAAACCCATGTATCTTGTCTCCTGCATTGGCAGGGGTTTTCTTTACCAATAGCACCACCCAGGAAGCCCTGAAGTACCTTGATAACATCTGATGCATATTCCTGAATTGTTCTACAGATGTGAAAACCCCCCACTAAGTGGAAGAGGTTAACTACTACATGACCAGGAGCACATAACCCCGGGTCTCCTGAAGTCTGAGGATTGATAATGTGACACTGCCCTGTTGCCACACCATCAAACAATCAGAGAACTGTGCACGGCTATCATGCACCCCACCACCCCCTCCCTCACCTGGCCTATAAAAATGCTTTGCTGAAACCCACTGGGGAGCTTGGGGTTTTTGAGCACTAGCTGTCCTGGACTACTACGCGTATGGCACTTTACAATAAAGGCTGCACTTTTCTTTACCGAATCCGTGTCAGTAGACTGGCTTTACTGCAAGGATGAGCAGACCCATGTTTGGTTCAGTAACATCTCCATGCGTGTGTAGTTTAACAGATCAGCCAAGAACCTGGGCAGAGTTTACAGTCAGATTTTGGAGGTTATCCACTCTAAATCTCCCTCCTTTCCAGAATGTCACCCCTAACTTTCCACCTGCTCCGCCAGCCCCACATTTTGTCATCTGACACTTCAAGCTGCCCTGAGCAGTCTGTGGCCTGGGGAGTTCTCCAGGTTGCTTCAGACGAAAACCTGCAAAATTGCAAATTTTGCACTCTAGGCTCCTTGACTTTCAAGGCCTGACTTCACTTCCATTTCTGCCTGCTTTCCGTCATGCTCAAGAACATACACACTGTTGTCTTTTTAACTCTTTTCAGTCTGTTAATCCTTATTATATACACAGTATTAGATTTTTTTTTTTTTTCTCTCCATCTGTCAGGGAAAGAATTGGCAAGGGTAGGGGTGACTCATCCTGGTAATTTCTTCTAGTCCTGTATTATTTCCCTGGCAATATGAATATCATGGAATTCTATCTGCTTGAGCAGAAAGCCTCTCTATGTTCTTTTATTATTATTTTTAGTAAATCATATCTACCCAGAATTCATATCACTAGTGGAGGCTTCTGTTCTCAAAAAGAACTGAAGATTAAGATTGGTTCCATCTGTACTTGGTCCTGTTGAATAATGACATTCCCCCTCCTCCTAGCATCAGGTTAATAAAAATAGTGAGAAAGTCCAACAGGACCCACTCAGGTTAAAAAGGTAAGCTGCAAAAGAAAAGTTACAGTTTGGCTTTGTATATCATGAATCTTATTAATGTAAAGTTAATTGATACCACCACCAATACAATAAGATGTACCCTTATAAGAGGGAAACAGAAGGAGATTTCACACACAGAGAAGAAAAGTGATGTGTCCAGGAATGCTGGCAGCCACCAGAAGCTGGGAGGGGAAAAGGATGGATTGCCTTATAGCCTCTGGAAAAAGCACAGCTCTGCTGACTCTGGTTCAGATACTATCTTTGGATTTTTGGCTCTGGAAACACGAAAAAACTCATTTCTGTTATTGCAAGCCACTGTGTTTGTGGTAATTTGTTACTGCAGCACAGGAAAGGAATGTACCATGTAATGGAGTGCTACACAGCAATAAAATAAATGAACTGCTCCACATGCGACTTGGATGGATCTCAAAAACAACCCTGAACAAAATGAGCCAGAGTCAAAAGACAATACATTGTGTAGTTTCATTTCATTTCAGTTCAGTTCAGTTACTCAGTCGTGTCTGACTCTTTGCAACCCCATGAACTGCAGCATGCCAGGCCTCCCTGTCCATCACCAACTCCCGGAGTCCACCCAAACCCATGTCCATCGAGTCGGTGATGCCATCCAACCATCTCATCCTCTGTCATCCCCTTCTCCTCCTGCCTTCAATCTATCCCAGCATCAGGGTCTTTTCAAATGAGTCAGCTCTTTGCATTGGGTGGTCAAAGTATTGGATTCTCAGCTTCAACATCAGTCCTTCTCAAAGAACACCCAGGACTGATCTCTTTAGCATGGACTGGTTGAATCTCCTTACAGTCCAAGAGAATCTCAGGAGTCTTTTCCAATACCACAGTTCAAAAGCATCAATTCTTCAGCAGGCAGCTTTCTTTATAGTCCAACTCTCACATCCATACTTGACTACTGGAGAAAACATAGCCCTGACTAGACGGACCTTTGCTGACAAAGTAATGTCTCTGCTTTTTAATATGCTGTCTAGGTTAACTTTCCTTCCAAGGAGTAAGCATCTTTTAATTTCATGGCTGCAGTCTCCATCTGCAGTGATTTTGGAGCCCCCAAAAATAAAGCTAGCCATTGTTTCCACTGTTTACCCATCTATTTGCCATGAAGTGATGGGACCGGATGCCATGATCTTAGTTTTCTGAATGCTGGTTTATGCTTTGCCTGGAAAAGGGGGAAACACAGCAGGTACTGTCTCAAGATCTGAAAGGGAAAATGCAGCCTTTTCAAACTGGAGAGGTGCCCTAGGATTCAGTCAGGTGAACACAGAGTGCCCCTCTTCAAGTTAGATTCCTTTGAAAGAAAGGAGATGTCATTTGCCCTTACCACCCTTTGGATTTCTTTTGGATGGGCATTTAGTAAATCCTTGTACTGACGATCTCACTTACATAGAAGGGTTGGGGGAAGGATGCCCTTCTTAAGAATTTGGTTTGGCCTAAAATAATTAACCAGGAGCTGATTGTGGTTCAGATCATGAACTCATTATTGCCAAATTCAGACTTAAATTAAAGAAAGTAGGGAAAACCACTAGACTATTCAGATACTGAAAGGTTGTTACTGAACCACGAAAGATGCCGGGATTCTTGGCCTCCGGAGAAGAATTCAATACAGGGCCAGAGACGAGGCTTGATCACTCAGAGTTTTGTGTAATAAAGTTTTATTAAAGTATAAAAGAGATAGAGAAAGCTTCTGACATAGACATCAGAAGGGGGACGGAAATAGTGCCCCCCTCCTACTCTTTAGCCAGATGTTATATAGCTACTAGCAGTGTGCTAATTTAAGAGAGGAAATGTCTCAAAACTCAGAGAATGGCACCAGGTGAGTCATTCCAGGCCGTAAAACAATTGGCATGAATCTTGAAGAAAGGCAGATTTCCATACAAATATATAGTTTCATTAACATTAGGAGAAGAATTTATGAGTATAACATACTAGTTTCTCAAGTTGGTTTGAAGACAGAACCAACTTGAAGACAGTCTACGGTAAATACATAGTAATTAACATAGCTTAATACAAACATTTCCATAAGAAAAATGCATTGGTTAGCTCAAGGTTTGAGAAAAGTTAAGTTCAGGTGGTTCCAGGTGTCACGGCAACACAAAATTTTAAGAGAAACCTCTTTTTATATTTATAGAGAGAAGGGGAAATAAATATAACACTAGTTTGTTTCCTCCTTCCACTTAAGAGAGAGATAAAAACAGTATGACACTTGCAGCCTATTTCCTCCATTTGGACACCCCTGACCTTCCTGCCTGTTACCCTCTTAATATGATCTAAATCAAATCCCTTATGGTTATACAGTGGAAGTCACAAATAGATTCAAGGGATTAGATCTGATAGACAGAGTGCCTGAAGAACTATGGATGGAGGTTCATGGCAGCCTACAGGAGGTGGTGATCAAGAACATCCCCAAGAAAAAGAAATGCAAAAAAGGCAAAATGGTTATCTGAGGAGGCCTTACAAATAGCTGAGAAAAGAAGAGAAGTGGAAGGCAAAAGAGAAAAGATATACCCATCTGAATGCAGAGTTCCAAAGAGTAGCAAGGAGAGCTAAGAAAGCCTTCCTCAGTGATCAGTGCAAAGAAATAGAGGAAAACAATAGAATGGGAAAGACTAGAGATCTCTTCAAGAAAATTAGAGATATCAAGGGAACATTTCATGCAAAGATGGGCACAGTAAAGGACAGAAATGGTATGGACCTAACAGAAGCAGAAGATATTAAGAAGAGGGTGCAAGAATACACAGAAGAACTATACTAAAAAGATCTCCATGACCCAGATAACCATGATGGTGTGATCACTCACCTAGAGCCAGACATCCTGGAGTCCTAAGTCAAGTGGGCCTTAGGAAGCATCACTATGAACAAAGCTAGTGAAGGTAATGGAATTCCAGCTGAGCTACTGCAAATCCTAAAAGATGATACAGTTACAGGGCTACACTCAATATGCTAGCAAATATGGAAAACTCACAGTGGCCACAGGACTGGAAAAGGTCAGTTTTCATTCCAATCCCAAAGAAAGGCATTGCCAAAGAATGTTCAAACTACCACACAATCACACTCATCTCACACACTAGCAAAGTCATGCTCAAAATTCTCCAAGCCAGGCTTCAACAGTACGTGAACTATGAACTGCCAGATGTTCAAGCTGGATTTATAAAAGGCAGAGGAACCAGAGATCAAATTGCCAACATCCATTGGATCATTAAAAAAGCAAGGGAGTTCCCCCAAAACACCTTATTCTGCTTTATTTACTATGCCAAAGCCTTTGACTGTGTGGATCACAACAAACTGCAGAAAATTCTTCAAGAGATGGGAATACCAGACCACCTGACCTGCTTCCTGAGTAATCTGTATGCAGATCAAGAAGCAACAGTTAGAACCAGACATGAAACAACAGACTGGTTCCAAATTGGGAAAGGAATAGGTCAAGGCTGTATATTGTTGCCCGCTTATTTAACTTATGTGCAGAGTGCATCATGCGAAATTCCAGGATGGATGAAGCACAAGTTGGAATCAGAATTGCTGGGAGAAATATCAATAACCTCAGATATTATGGCAGGAAGCATAGAGAAACTGAATAGACTTTTGATGAAAGTGAAAGAGGAGAGTGAAAAACTGGCTTAAAACTCAACATTCAGAAAACTAAGATCATGGCATGTGGTTCCACCACTTCGTGGCAAATAGCTGGGGAAACACTGGAAACAATGACAAGCTTTACTTTCTTGAGCTCCAAAATCACAGCAGATGGTGACTACTGCCATGAAATTAAAAGACGCTTGCTCTTTGAAAGAAAAATTATGACCAATCTAGACAGCACATTAAAAAGCAGAGACATTACTTTGCCTACTAAGTTCGTCTAGTCAAGCTGCGGTTTTTCCAGTGGTCATGTATGGATGTGAGAGTTGGACTATAAAGAAAGCTGAGCGCCAAAGAATTGATGCTTTTGAACTGTGGTGTTGGAGAAGACTCTTGAGGGTCCCTTGGACAGCAAGGAGATCCAACCAGTCCATCCTAAAGGAAATCAGTCCTGAATATTCATTGGAAGGACTGATGTTGAGGCTGAAACTCCAATACTTTGGCCACCTGATGGGAAGAACTGACTCATTTGAAAAGACCCTGATGCTGGGAAAGATTGAAGAGGGAGGAGAAGGGGACGACAGAGGATGAGATGGTTGGATGGCATCACTGATTCAATGGATATGAGTTTGAGCAAACTCTGGGAGTTGGTGATGGATAGAGAGGCCTGGTGTGCGACCATGGAGTCGCAAAGAGTTGGACACAACTGAACGACT
Source organism: Cervus elaphus (assembly GCF_910594005.1). Classification (NCBI taxonomy): domain Eukaryota; kingdom Metazoa; phylum Chordata; class Mammalia; order Artiodactyla; family Cervidae; genus Cervus; species Cervus elaphus. The sequence goes on along the minus strand of NC_057838.1, from coordinate 13,426,026 downwards.
GAACTGAACTGAAAATAATTAAAAGTTGTAATTTCAAGGCACTGGTCATGTCTTTTTACTACTAAAGAGAGTCCAGCAGACGAGGGTGGTCCTGAGGTTTGAAAGGTCAGAACAAATTCCCATACCTCCTACATTAAGAAACCTCTTGGAGACAGGAGGTGAAGAAAGGAGACTCATATCTTGAAAAACAATGTTTTTCTCCATTGAAGACAGGAACCTGTGGAGAGAACAGTGCTTAGGAAAGTTTGCCAAGTCCTTACAGATGGGAAAACACAGCAGGTTAGCCTCTCAAGAACTGTGCTGCTTGCTTCTGCTGGTAATATTATAATTTGGATGAAAGAGTGATACTTTGTATTTATTTCTTTAATAACCTATGAGGAAGTATGTACAGTTTTGCCCAGGAATTCCAGGGCTGCACTTTTCCTGATGATTTGTCTAACGTTTTACTAATTCAGTTTCTGCTTATTCTTCTTTAGAAGATTATTTATTTATTTATTTTTGGCTGCGTTGGGTGTTTGTCTCTGTGGGCCAGCTCAGTCGCGGCGAGCGGGGCTAACCTTCCTTGTTGTGTGCAGACTTCCTTCTCATTGTTGTGACTTCTCTTGTTGCAGAACGTGGGCTCATAGTGTGGGGGCTTAGGTAGCTGTGGTGCGCAGGCTTAGTTGTCTTGGGGCATGTGGGCTTTTCCTCGAGTAGGGATTGAACCTGTATCCCCTGCATTGGCGAGAGGATTCCTAACCACTGGACCGCCAGGGAAGCTCAGCGTCTGCCTATTCTCATATTCTCTTTTCTGGCAATGATCTAATTATCCATTTATGTGCAAGTAGATAGATAGAGGCCCTGACTTTTATCAATAAACATTATACCATGAGCATTTCCTCAGGCTATGCTTTAGTCTGCGAAAGTGTGATCTTAGTGGCTATGTAATATCCCACCTAATGGAAACATCCTAACTTCTTAGGAGTCCCCCAGTTTTGGACTCTGAGTTATATATAATTTCTCTATGCTCTTAATAACACTTGGAACATCTTATTTGTAACTGTACATCTAATTATTCCACTGTAACTGTTCCTAGAAGTATAATCAAATGATACAAAATTTTAAAGACATCTTGAATCATTTTTCGAGAGGATTTTTTTTTTTTTTTTGAGAAATGATTTTGGTTCTGCTCAAACAGTGAAAAGGGGAGAAAAACATCCAGTGTTCTGGATCATAGAGTATTACTGAGACAGGCCTGGGCTGGGACCTGGGATCCTTCTTTGCCCTGGTGCAAAGCTTGCACATGGGCACACCTCTCCTTGAGTAACAAAATACAAAGAAATTGTATGGGACTAATAATAACTGTGTGCATGTGCAGTTGGGACAAATTCTGAACCAAAAGATATAAAGACAAAAAGCACCCAAGTGCTATTTCTGAAGAACCAGGAGCAAAAAAACTGGGGTAGGGAGCAAAACCAGGGTATTGCACATGCTCCCCTGCACTGGACACCACAAAGAGGTAGACAAACCACCTAAGCCACCCCTCCAGCCCAATCCCTGGACACAGCCCTACCTCACCCCATATAAGGAGAGAGCTCTCTACCCCACCCCCAACCCCCTCACTCCCCATCCTCTTTCTCAGTCAGTGAGCAAGGGGACCACAGCCAGAACAGGAACCCCAGTAAAGCCTCAGCTGAATTTCTTCTGTCTGACCTCTAGTCAATTTTTATTGATTGGAGAAGGCCAAGAATCCTGGTTGATATCATTACTATATTATTTTTACCTTGAAAAATGTTTAAAGCTGATATAAGAAAATGCTCACTTAATGATAAAAATAAAAGTCAGTGCAAACATTACATCCAACAGCACAATTCTCATTAAATGATTTAGTTTTGAGTCCCTCTGCCCCTTTAAGCCCTTTTCTAAGCTCTGTTCTTCCCTGTCCCCAGGTGAAGTCTCCAGCAGGTGGTGACTTTTTTGTTAACTTACCTGTAACTGAGACGTTCTAAGGCCACTGTGCAAAACACAGCCTCTAGCATGTCTACCTTCAATAAAAACAAACTTGATGCCCTCACTTACTCATTTGCTTGAAAGCAACTAAAACTCCCGTATAAACTTGTATCTACAGGCCTTAGAGGCTTCTTTGAGATTCCAGGACAGTTAGGTGTTCTCAGGCCAGTGTTGCATGCAGACAGAGCTGAAGGGCAAGCAACAGGCAAGGGCCTCTGCCATCTCTGCGAAAGGGACACGGGCAGAGCCACACACCAAACAACCGCAGTCACGTGGGGGCAAAGCTGAGAAAGAAGAACCCAGGGCCTGACCTGGTGTCAGGTTCTTTCCTACAAAGCTCAACTTCTAATCTGCTTTCAGTGTAAAGTGTCTACAAAGTAAACTGAAATAGAAGACATAGATAGGTATGGTATGCATGCGTGCTAAGTCGCTTCAGTTGTGGCCAACTATTTACAACCCTATGAACTGTAGCCCACTAGGCTCCACTGTTCATAGAATTCTCCAGGCAGGAATACTGGACTGGATTGCCATGCCATCCTCCAGGGGATCCTCCCAACCCAGGGGCTGAACCTGTGTCTCTTATGTCTCCTGCATTGGCCAGTGGGTTCTTTACCACTAGTACCACCTGGGAAGCCCATAGATAGGTAATGAATACATGAAAAGATGCTCAAAGATTCATTATTAGAGAAATGCAAATCAAAACTACAATGCAGTATCATCTCACACCAATCAGAATGGCCATCATGAAAAGTCTATAAACAATGAATGCTGGAGAGGGTGTGGAGAAAAGGAAACCCTCTTGCACTGTTGGTGGTAATACAAATTGATACAGCCATAATGGAGAACAGTATGGAGATTCTTTAATAAACTAGGAATAAAACTACCATATGACCCAGCAATCCCACTATTGGGCACATACCATGAGGAAATCAGAACTGAAAAATACACAGGTACCCTAATGTTCATTGCAGCACTTTTAAAAATAGCTAGGATGTGGAAGCAACCTAGATGTCCATTGACAGATGAATGGATAAAGAAGTTGTGGTACATTTACACAATGGAATATTAGTCAGCTATAAAAAGGAATGTATTTGAGGCTGTTCTAATGAGGTGGACAAACCTAGAGCCTATTATACAAGTGAAGTCAGAAAGAGAAGAACAGATATCATATATTAACGCATATATATGGAATCTGGAAAGATGGTACTGATTAATCTATTTGCATGGCAGCGGTGGAGATGTAGACATAGAGAACAGACTTGTGGACGCAGAGTGGAAAGGAAAGGGTGGGACGAATGGAGAGAGTAGCATGGAAACATTTATATGTAAAATAGATAGCCAGTGGGAATTTAGGGTGCTCAAACCAATACTCTGTGACAATCTGGAGGGGTGGGATGGGATGAGAGGTGGGAGGGAGTTTCAAGAGGGAGGGAACATATATATACCTATGACTGGTTCATGTTGATGTATGGCAGGAACCAACACAGTATTGTAAAGCAATTATGCTTCAATTAAAATGAATTTTAAAAAGGTGAAAATGACAAGGAATTAATCTCCAAAATACACAAACAGCTCATGCAGCTCAATTAAAAAAAATCCAATCAAAAAATGGGGGGAAGATCTAAACAGATATTTCTCCAAAAGGACATATAGATGGCCAAGAGAAATATGAAAAGATGCTCACCATCACTGATTATTAGGGAAATGCAAATCAAAACTACAATGAAGCATCACCTCACTTTAGTTAGAATGGCCACGATTAAAAAAATCTACAAACAGTAAATGCTGGAGAGGGTGTGGAGAAAAGGGAACACTTCTATATTGTCAGTGGGAATGTAAATTTGTACAGTCACTATGGAGAACAGTATAGAAATTCCTGAAAAAACTAATGATATAGCTAACACATGATCCAGTAATCCCACTCCTAGGTATACATTCAGAGAAAACCAAAATTTGAAAGGATACATTCACCCCAATGTTCATTGCAGCACTATTTGCAATAGCCAGGACATGGAAGAAAACTAAATGTCCGTTGATGGAGAAATGGTTAAAGAAGATGACGTACATATATATAATAGAATATTACTCAGTCCTAATAAAGAATGGAATAATGCCATTTGAAGCAACATGGATAGACTAAGAGATCATCATACTACTAAATGAGGGAAATCAGAGAAAGACAGCTATCATGTGATAGCATTTATATGTGGAATATAAAAAAAGGGTACACATGAACTTATCTACAAATCAGGAATAGTGTTACAGACATATAAAACAAATGTTCAGTTACCCGGGGTAATGGGGGAGGGATAAACTGGTAGGTTGAAATTGACACACACTGCTGAATATAAAATAGCTAGCTAATAAGAACCTAGTGCCGAGCACAGGGCACTCTGCTATACCCTGCAATGGACTACAAGGAAGTGGAATCCGAAAGAGAGTGGATAAATGCTTGATTGACTCACTTTGCCGTATAGCAGACGCTAACACGACACTGTAAGCCAACTACACCCCATTAAAAGTTAAGTAATTGAAAAATGGCCACGATCTGTAACCCAAGAGCCTCCTGCCCCCGCTGCCGCTCATTGCTCTTCTTGGTGTGCTAAAAAGGAGACATCAGTATTGAGTCTGCCCCTGCACCTGCACTGGTTTTTCATCTGTCCTCACCACACCTTGGACATATGTCTGAAGATAGGCTTGGGGAGTCTGAGGTGAACCTGGGATATCATCTTGTTTTACCAGAAATCAAGGAAGTACTCAAAGATGGCTAAATTGGGTCAAAGGATACAAGGTTTGCTTTTCTTTCTTTATTGTATACCTCAATAACACACACACACAAACAACAAACACACCATCTGAAAGAGATTCCCACTGCCTCAAAATAGATCAATTTGTCAAAAAGAATAATGACCATAATAAATCATAACTGTATAAAACTGCACGAGTCCGTATAAAATTCAAAAACAGAAAGAAAGAAAAGGGAAAAGAAAGCAAACTCTTATTTACAAATATAAGCAAATAAATTTAGAAAGAATGGTAGCATTTTAAAGAGCACCCCTAAGTGATCACTGACTGTTGATTGATCAATGATCACTAGATAGATGATAAAACCATGAGATAAGATGTTGTAGGAACAGGATGTTATACACAAAAACCCTCATCCCACAGATTACTAACAAATTACATAGGTTACCTACTAATTAGATCAGGGAAGATGTGATTTCCTTATCCAAGTGATCTAATTGAATAGCACCAACAGTGGAAAAAATTGACATTTCAAAATTCCTGATGTGATACAATATTAAATATTCAAAATATTGCAATATTCAATATCTTCTATTTAGTACTCTTACCAAAAGTATTTGTCTTGAATCTTATCACAAGGAAATCATCAGACAAATGCAGAATGTGATTAATTTATTAGGCATCTGGCCCACATTCTTAAAAAACAGTCAAGTATCATGAAAAGGAAGAAAAGTCAAGGGGTATGTTTTAGACTAAAAGAAACTAACATTTAACAGCTTCAGTGTGTGAACCTAATTGGAGCAGGGACTATGGTGGAGCGGGGTGGGGGGGACTTCAAAAGATATCTTGGAGACAGCTGAGGAATCTAAAAATGATTCCTCTTGTAGATGATATTTTTTAACTTTTTATCTTACATTGGAATATTGTTGCTGTTGTTTTAGTCACCAAGTCATGTCTGACTCTTTTGTGACCCCATGCACAGTAGCCCTCCAGACTCTTCTGTCCATGGGATTTCCCAGGCAAGAATACTGGAGTGGGTTGCTGTTTCCTTTTCCAGGCAATCTCCATGACCCAGGGATCAAACCCTCGTCTCCCACGTTGGCAGGAGGATTCTTTACCACTGAGCCACCCGGGGAGCCCATATATAGCTGATTAATGATGTGATAGTTTCAGGAGCACAGCAGAGAAACTCAGTCACACAAACACACATATCCATTCTCCTACAACAGAATGTTGAGCAGCCGCATAACGTGGAGCAGTAGGACACTGTTGATTATCTGTTTTAAATATAGCAGTGTGTACCTGTCCCAAACTCTCTAGAGATTGTCATACTGTGTGAAGTAAGTCATACAGAGAAGGAGAAATATTGTACAATATCCCTTATTTGTGGAATCTATAAAGAAATGACACAAATGAATTTATTTACAAAACAGAAACAGACTCACAGACTTAGAGAAGGAAATTATGGTTGGGGGAAGGAAAGGGAAGGGTTGGGGAAGGATAGTTAGGGAGTTTGAGATCCACATGTACACACTGCTGTATCTTAGATGACATTATTGAATTATCTTTGTCACTATGAGAATGGTATTGTGGTCATGAAGGAGAATGCCACTTCTAAAAGAAGAACGCTGAAGTATTTAGGAGTGAAGTGACGTAACGCCTGCAACTTTTTTTCAAATCATCCAGAAGCTTTATATACAAACTTATACATACATACAGATAGGACATAACATATAGCTAATGAAAATGTGACAAAATGCTAACAGCAGATGGAGTAATTGTATATAGATGTTTGCCACTGGCTATAAAATATTGAAGGGCTTCCCTGGTGGCTCAGATGGTAAAAAATTTGCCTCCCAATGCAGGAGATGCAGGTTTGATCCCTGGGTCGGAAAGATCCTCCAGAGAAGAAAATGGCAGCCCATTTGAGTATTCGTCCCTGGGAAATCCCATGGACAGAGGAGCCTGGTGGGCTACATGGGGTTATAAAGAGTCAGACAGGACAGAGAATATTGAAATGTTAAGCACTACTGAGAATTGCAACTAGTTCCGTAGTTCTTGGGAAAACAAAGAAAGCAAAGTAAAAGATAAACTTTTTTTTTATGGGAGATTCTCTTAGGATGCTTCCTAAAGTCCCAGCCTAGCTCCCTTTCCTGAGAACTTGGCTTCCCTGCAGGATCCTCTATAGCAGGAACTTCCACCACCTTTCAGAGAAATCTGGTCCCCAACTCCAGCTGAAGACTTTGGATCCCTCACCTCAGGCCTTGGGCTCTCCAGATTTCAGCCAGCAGTGGCTCTCAGATGCCCTTCCTCAGAGCTATCTGTGAAGGCCTGGGAGGACACTCAGCCCCTGCCCAGGAGCAGCAGAGTTTATGCTCCTGGGGGCAACACAAGTCTTAGGAAGGTAGAAACTCATGGAGAGATGCCCTTGGCTTCCTGTGAGGCCTTCTCGAGGCATGTTCTTCCCAGCTCCTCAGAGGCTCCCAGGTGGAGAAGCTCCACTCGCCAACAGCAAGTTCAGCTCAAAACTACACCCTTAGTTGACTTTTCTCCCTCCCCTGCCTCTGCCCACTCTCTCACATCTGCTTCCTGAGATCCTCTTTACTGATAAACTACCAGCACCTCTGAAACTACATTGTGGGGACCCCAGACTAAGTTACCTACTCTGGGTGTTGGATCTATTTTCTCTCCACCGGTACATTCCTATTGTTTAGTAACCACATGAGCTGCTTCCACAGGACTGGAAAAGGCCAGTTTTTATTCCAATCCCAAAGAAAGGCAATGCCAAAGAATGTTCAAACTACCGCACAATTGCACTCATCTCACATGCTAGTAAAGTAATGCTCAAAATTCTCCAAGCCAGGCTTCAACAGTACATGAACCATGAACTTCCAGGATGTTCAAGCTGGATTTCAAAAGTTCAGTACAGTTCAGTCGCTCGGTTGTGTCCAACTCTTTGCAACCCCATGAACTGCAGCATGCCAGGCCTCCCTGTCCATCACCAACTCCCAGAGTCTACCCAAACCCGTGTCCATCGAGTCGATGATGCCATCCAACCATCTCATCCTCTGTTGTCCCCTTCTCCTCCTGTCCTCAATCTTTCCCAACATCAGGGTCTTTTCAAATGAGCCAGTTTTTCACATCAGGTGGCCAAAGAACTGGAGTTTCAGCTTCAACATCAGTCCTTCCAATGAACACCCAGGACTGATCTCCTTTAGGATGAACTGGTTGGATCTCCTTGCAGTCCAGGGGACTCTCAAGAGTCTTCTCCAACACCACAGTTCAAAAGTATCAGTTCTTCCGCACTCAGCTTTCTGGAGAGCTTTTATCATAAATGGTATAAATTTTGTCAAAAACTTTCTCTTCATCTGTTAAGATGATCATATGGTTTTTATCTTTCAATTTGTTAATGTGGTGTATCATATTGATTTGTATAGTTTTAAAATTTTTATTTTTAATTGGAGGATAATTACTTAAAACTATTGTGATGGTTTCTGCCATACGTCAACAGGAATCAACCATAGGTATACATACGTCCCCTCCCTTGTAAACCTTCCTCCCACCTCCCTTCTTATCCCACCCCTCTAGGTTGTCACAGAGCACCAGCGTTGGGTTCCCTGTGTCATATAGCAAATTCCCATTTACTATCTATTTTACAAATGGTAATGTATATGTTTCAATGCTACTCTCTCAGATTATCCCACCTTCTCCCTCCACCACTGAGTCCAAACGTCTGTTCTCTTTGTCTGTATCTCCATTGCTGCCCTGTAAATAGGTTCATCAGCACCCTCTTTCTAGGTTTATATGTGTTATATACAGTATTTGTCTTTCTCTTTCTGACTTACTTCACTTTGTATAATAGGCTCTGGGTACATCCACCTCATTAGAAGATACTCAAATTCATTCCTTCTTGTAACTGAGTAATAATGGTCCATTGTGTATATGTAGCACAACTTCTTTATCTATTCATCTGTCAATGGACATCTAGGACATCCATGTCCTCAGTTCAGTTCAGTCGGGGTCTTTTCAAATGAGTCAGTTCTTTGCATCAGGTGGCCTAAGTATTGGAGTTTCAGCTTCAGCATCAGTCCTTCCAATGAGTATTCAGATTAATTTATTTTAGGATTCACTGGTTGGATCTCCTTGCAGTCCAAGGGACTCTTAAGAGTCTTGATGAAGTTGAAAGTGCAGAGTGTAAAAGCTGGCTTAAAACAGCATTCAAATAAGTAAGATCATGGTATCTGGTCCCATCATTTCATGCAAATAGATAGGGAAATGATGGAAACAGTGACAGACTTTATTTTCTTGGGCTTCAAAATCACTGTGGAAGGTGACTGCAACCATCAAATTAAAAGACACTTGGAAGAAAAGCTATGACACATGTAGACAGCATATTAAAAGCAGAGACATCACTTTGCTGACAAAGGTTCATCTAGTCAAAGTTATGGTTTTTCCAGTAGTCATCTATGGATGTGAGAGTTGGACCATAAAAAGGCTGAACACTGAAGAACTGATGCTTTTGAACTGCGGTGTTGAAGAAGACTCTTGGAAGTTCCTTGGACTTCAAGAAGATCAAACTAGTCAATCCTAAGGTAAATCAATCCTGAATATTCATTGGAGGGACTGATGCAAGGGCTGAAGATCCAATATTTTGGCCCTTGATGCAAAGAGCTGACTCATTGCAAAAGACCCTGATGCTGGGAAAGATTGAAGACAGGAAGAGAAGGGGATGACAGAGGATGAGATGGTTGGATTGCATCACTGACTCTAGCATGAATTTGAGCAAACTCCAGGAGATGGTGAAGGACAGGGAAGCCTGGTGTGCTCTAGTCCATGGGGTCGCAAAGAGTCAGACACAACTGAATGACTGAACAACGACAAGGGCAGGGGGGATGGGGAGGGATGGATTGGGGGTTTGGAGTTGGTAAATACAAACCATTCCATTTAGAATGGATAAACAAGGTCACAATGTAGAGGGAACTAGAGTCAATATCCTATGATAAACCATAATGGGAAAGAATATAACAAGAGAATACATACATGTGTATAACTGAGTCATGTTACTATACAGCAGAGACTGGCACAATACTGCAAATCAACTATAGACTTCAGTAAAAAAAAAGTGGTGATGCTGCTTGACTTTCAAGGCAGGCTTAGAAATGGTCCCATGGCTTCTGGTGATTTCCTTTGGAATGCTTACCTTTGGGACCAGCCACCATGCTGTGAGGAGGTCCAGGCCACATGGGATGTCTGCATGTAGATGTTCAACCAATATCCTCATACTAGATTCAGCTGATAGGCAGTTGAAGCAGCTGATAGCCAGTGGAAGCAGCCTTGGAGAGGACTCTAGCCCAGCCACTGTCTAACTGTAACCACATGAGGCTTCAAGTAAGCACCATCTGGCTGAGTTCAATCAAGCCCAGACCAAGAGTGAAAATTACAGTAAATGGTTATTGTGGTTTATGCCACACAGCTATAGATAACCAGAGCAGCAATCTGCACTGGTTATTCAATTATTGCCCTTCATGGGAATTCCCTAGCAGTACAGTGTTTAGGACTCTGCCCTTTCACTGCTGAGGGCCAGGGTTCAATTCTTGGTTGAGGAACTAATATCCTATGCACCACACAGTGCTGGAAGGCAAAAAAACAAAATCAAAATACAAAAAAATAAATAAATAAATAACAAAACAAACAAAAACACATACATCCAACCAAACCCCAAACATATTAAAAAAAAAAATTATCGCCCTTCAGAAGACTCTGACTTTAGTTTGCATAGTCGCAGCACCCCTGTATCCTGGGCTGTGTTAGAACAAAGGGCCAGGTTTCTGCCCACCCACACTGCACATGCATTTAGCCCAGCTCTAGCAAGATACTGAAGCACTTTATAACAGTGAGATGCAACCAGAGCTGCATATCAGAGTCACCTAGAAAGATTCTTCCATTCCCCATGCTCAGGCTACACCTCAGATCAGTTAAATCAGGATCTTTGGGAATGTGGCCCAGGAATCAATATATTTTAAAACTCCTCAGGCATTTTTAACATGCAAAGCAGCTTGAGACCTATGAACAGTCAGTGAGGTTCCAGGCCAGCTTATCACAGAGATCATGATGCCAGCTCACCCCCAGCCCTGGCCCAGATCCTAGAGGAGCACTGTTACTCTCACCAGGGAAGCAGGATAATTTGGGCCCAGGGATAAGTTTATTCTTCTCTGTTTGACTTTAGGTGAAATATTTCATTTCTGATCTAGATTACTCTTTAACCTAATGCCCCTGCCTTCTCTCTCTGTTTTTTGTAACCAGACCTCAGAGTCCAATTTCTTTTGTGAAATATCCTGATCATTCCAGGCATATTAATTTTCTCTTTCTGCTTAACAAGTCACTCTAAGACTCAGCAGGTTAAAACAGCAATAAACATTTATCATTTCATACCTTTGTGTGGGTCAGGAATTCAGGAGAGGCTCAGCTGGGTGGATCTGACTTGGAGACTTTCATGAAGAGGCAATGTGTAGGAAGGCCTGACTGGGGCTGGGATGCATTTCCAAAATGGTATGCCCATGCGGCTGCTGAGTTGGCACTCACTGTTGGCAGGAGGCCTGGGCTCCTCTCCATGGAGACTCCTTCGTAGGGTTGCTTGAGCATCCCTATGGTGTGATGTGTCAGAGCAATAATCTTGAGAGAGTGAGGAGAAAAGCTGTGATGTCTTTTATTACCTACCTCAAACCATATACCATTTGCACTATCTTTGACTACTCATCTCACATGCTAGCAAAGTAATGCTCAAAACTCTCCAAGCGAGGCTTCAACAGTATGTGAACTGAGAACTTCCAGATGTTCAAGCTGGATTTAGAAAAGGCAGAGGAACCAGAAATCAAATTGCCAACATCCATTGAATCAAAGAAAAAGCAAAAGAGCTCCAGAAAAACATCTACTTCTCCTTTATTGACTATGCCAAAGCCTTTGACTATGTAGGTCACAATAAACTGTGGAAAATTCTTAAAGAGATGGGGATACCAGACCACCTGACCTGGCTCCTGAGAAAACTGTATGTAGGTCAAGAAGCAACAGTTAGAACTGGCCATGGAACAGTGGACTGGTTCCAAATTGGGAAAGGAGTATGTCAAGGCTGTATATTGTCACCCTGCTTATTTAACTTATATGCAGAATACATCATGTGAAATGCTGGGCTGGATGAAGCACAAGCTGGAATCAAGACTGGTGGGAGAAATTTCAATAACCTCAGATATGCAGATGACACCACCCTTATGGCAGAAAGCAAAGAGGAACTAAATAGCCTCTTGATGAAAGTGAAAGAGGAAAATGAAAAAGCTGGCTTAAAACACAACATTTAAAAAAATGAAGATCATGGCATCCAGTCCCATCAATTCATGGCAAATAGATGGGGAAACAATGGAAACAGTGACAGACTTTACTTTTTGGGGCTCCAAAATCACTGCAGATGGTGACTCAGCCATGAAATTAAAAGACACTTGCTCCTTGGAGGAAAAGCTATGACCAACCTAGATAGCATATTAAAAAGCAGAGATGTTACTTTGCCAACAAAGGTCCATCTAGTCAAAGCTATGGTTTTTCCAGTAGTCATGTGTGGATGTGAGAGTTGGACCATAAAGAAGGCTGAGTGCCAAAGAATTGATGCTTTTGAACTGTGGTGTTGGAGAAGACTCTTGAGAGTCCCTTGGATTGCAAGGAGATTGAACCAGTTAACCCTAAAGGAAATCAGTCCTGAATATTAATTGGAAGGACTGATGCTGAAGCTTCAATACTTTGGCCACCTGATGCGAAGAACTGACTCATTGGAAAAGATCCTGATGTTGGGAAAGATGGAAGACAGGAGGAGAAGGGGACGACAGAGGATGAGATGGTTGAATGACATCACCAACTCGATGGACATGGGTTTGAGTAAGCTCTGGGAGTTGGTGATGGACAGGGAAGCCTGGTGTCCTGCAGTCCATGGGGTTGCAAAGAGTCAGACACGACTGAGCTACTGAATTGAACTGAGCTGTTGGCTACCCAGCTTAGGCCTGATCACAGCAGGAGGCGCCCCAGGGTAGGAACACTAGACCACGGGGAGTCACTGTCAGTCCGCCTGGAAACTGACCAAGCCCCAAACCCCTCTTCCTTCTTCCTCTCTCCCCCAGTGGTTCTCAAACCTGGATGAGATAATCTGAGAAGCTTCTAAAAGTAAAGATTCTCAGATGCCACCTGAGATACTATGCTTCATTCAGGTCTAGGAATCTGTGTTTTCAGTCTTCCAAAGTGATTCTGGTGATCACAGTGGGAACTTACAGTCTGTTCAGTGTTGGCCCTGTTTCTGACCCAGCTGGGCCTCCCAGGAGCCAGGACCCAAGGAGAATCCTGCAGTCCAGGAAAGGAGCCCCAGGTTAGTTCAGGAACTGCCTCTTTGTACATTGCTCCTTCCCTGGACGCTGACATCTTTCTCAACCCTACTGCACCAGCTGCCCAACTGGACACTTTCATGGGCACAGATCTTTTTTTTTTTTTCTTTTTCTTTTTTTTTTTTTTATGCGGGTGCAGACCGGCCCTCCGCGTAGCTCCCGGGCCGCTCCCTCCTCCGCCCCAAGCCCCGCTAAGACCAGGACCCCGAAACCCGAAGGGAAAAAGGCCACTCACCGCCCCTTCGCTGCAGCTCCTCGCTGTCGGATGAGCTCGTCCAGAGAGATGTCGGCCATCTTGCACCGCCAAGCGAGCCGAGAGCAACTTAGGTTCCCTCAGCCTTCGAGCCCGCCCCTTCGGCCGCTGTGGAGCGACTAGCGGCTTCCGGAGTTCGGCAGATGAACTCTCGCGACAGTTCAGACTCGACACAGATCTTTAACTCAAGCTCTCATCCCTGGAGGAGAGCATTTTTAAAGACTGAAAAAATGGTGTCATGATGGTCTACAACCACGTATGGCCTAAACCTGTGGGAATGTGTGAGTGGGGAGTGACGGACTGGATATGTCTCACTCTCTCCATAACGAGAATGAAAGTTTACAGGTCAGCTGGGCAATTCTTTAGGTTATCTGAACATTCTTCATGTCCAGTCCTCATCGATATTTCACAGCCCAGACTTTGGAACCAGATTTTCTAGGTTCAAATCCTGCCTCTTCTACTTACTGTCTTGTGATTTAAGACAAATAATGACCATTACTGTGACCCTGGTCCTGAGTGTGCCAGCTGGGGGCATGTCCCTGGTCTCTGCTTATCCTTCACCCACTGTCCTGCCCCTGGGGCTTCGACACCCATGGCCTGGCAGCTAGCAGTGCAAGAGTTTAGAGACGAGCCCCGAGCTGGGCCTTGGGGGTTGGCAGGCCCTGGTAGGGAGGGGTTGGACTCCAAACTTATGAAGCAGTATGACCCACTGATGAATCCCAGAGTGTGTGGGAAAGAGGACTTACTGAGGATTCCTGGGGTCTTGATTTGAAGATGGTAGTAATGTCCATGCCATTTGCTGGCATTGGGCTCTGCAAGTTTCAGGGGAGTTGGGAAGAGTTTTGATGGTATTAATTTTCAGATACCTACTAGACATCTGAGTAAGCACTGAGATATGTGAGTTTGGATCTCAGGGAACACATTAGGGCTGGAAATAGACATTTAATAAGCATGAGCATTTTGGTGTCATTACAGACATGGGACAGACGAGATGATCTGGAGCAGCTACAGATGAAGAAAGAGGCAGTGTGGAGGGTGAGGAGCCAGCACTGTAGGAAGAAGCAGTTCAAGGGGGAACATGGGTTCTAGAGATGGCTTTTTAAAAAGTGGGAGATCCTAGAACGTGCTGTACTTTCATGATGATAACCCAGGAGATAAGGGTTAACTGCTGATGCCAGAGAGGAGAAAATCATAGAAAAATCCTTGAGCTGACACGAGGGGATGAGGTCCCAAGCACAAATGGAGGGCAGGGGTGCTTTAGAAGGAGCAAGGACAGCTCACCAACTGCCATGGGAAGAACAGGGAACAGGTGGTTCTTGGTGCAAGGAGTTTAGCAGATAGGCTGGGAAGTCATTACCTCTGTGTCCTCAGGGAGGCAGAAAGAGATGCTGTGGATGGAGAGTGAGGAGTGGGAGGAGGGGCTTGGGGTATTCAAGCCAGGAGAAGTTGTGAAATAACCTCTTAGGGAAGTGAGAAAGCAAAAAGATTCCAGAAATGTGCTGGGATCACTGGGCATGGCAGCCTCTCCTCCCCGCAACCCTGGTACTGATGGTTATTGAAAGGAGGCGACACTATGGTTCTTCCCCACCAAGTCCTCCATCTGCCTTTTGTCTGTAGAAAAACTTCAGCCAAAGAATAAGTCGAATCAGAGAAATGAGAATGTGCAGAAACAAATGAAAAAACAGCCAAATGAGACGAGATAGTAGTTTAGTCATTCAGCAAAATCAAGGACTTTTAGTTCCTCCCCAAGGGCTGTAGATAATATTCTGAGTCATGTCTTATGAGCTGTCTTATATATACGGAAATCCCTGCCAGGTGAAAGAAGTTAACTACTTGATGGCCAGACTTTAGCCATGACATAAGTTGCTACAATCTGGCCTCAAGGAAATGGAAAAAACTAACTCTGGAGCTGAAGATTAGTTGTACATGAAAGAGTCAAGATGACGCTGATCAGATACCACTGACCAATTTCAAGATGACTATCAGAGCTGATGGGCTGTTTTCGCATATAACCCCCTCCCTCTGTCTATAAAAGCTCTTGCCCACTGATTGTTGGTGGGGGAGGTGGCTTTTGGACACTAGCCTGCTCTCCCCAACAGTTGTTGGCCTCTGGAATAAAGTAAACTTTCCACCAACTTTGTTTCTTGTGCATTGGCTTTTGAGTTGCAAGCAGCTGGACCCCACTTTCAGTAACATTATGACGGGGAAGGGCCAGCAGATCCCTGGGTGCACAATGGATTTTACCTGCTGCTCATCCTCTCCCTAATGGGTGGTTGTGCTGTGAAGTGAGGGTAGAGTTGAAGCAGGGAGTTTCTTCCACTCTAAGGGCCTGGGAAGGAGCCACAGGAGGGGAAAACTGAGCTGAGTATCCAGGGTAGATTACCCTGTGGTGCTCAGAAGCACCTGGATGGGGGGCGCTCTGTGGTCTCGTGTTTCCCCCCCTGGGAAACAGCTGCCTCGCTGGGCACCTCTGTCCATGCTCAGCACAGGCTGAAGGTGGGCAGAGCCAACACGACCCTACCCTCCTGGGACTCGGAGTCCAAGAAAGCTGTCTTCCACGTACTTGTCCAGGTGGCTGCTCTGCTGACTGGTCATCAGAAGGAAGGCCCTGCTACCCGGCCTCAGATACAGTCGAAGCTTATGGAATCTGAAGGCCCACTTAATTCTGTGCCCCCTTGATGCCCAAATTGTGGGGCCAGTTGCCCAGGGATGACCTGAGCTAGAACTTTGCCTGACCCCTAATTTTCTTCAAGGTTATAATATACAGCAGCTCGGACCTCCTCAGGGAGGAAATGGAGCTCCTGGCCAAAGTCCAGCCTTCGGGTCTGTAGGCCCCATGGCTCAGCCATGCTGGTCATCAGGGCAGCAGAGCTCTGAGCAGTTTCAGCCTCCAGAGCCAGAGAGCAGGCCTGTCGTTCAGCATGGGGAGCTCAGCACTGCTGAAGTTTCGTCTGGAAAGTCACAGGATCAGGCGGGTGTCGTAGGTACCTAGAGATCTTCCCAGTCCTCGTCTTAGAGTCACAGGATCAGATGGGTGTCGTAGGTACCTAGAGATCTTCCCAGTCCTCGTCTTAGTCATCTCAGGACTGAAGCAAAATGCTGTAGACTGGGGCTTAACAATAGGAAGTTCTCTCTCCAAGCTCTGAGGCGAGGGAGCCCCAGTCAGCGTCCCCAGGATGTGATTTCTGGTGAGGACTCTTCCCCTGGCTCACAGACGGCTTCCTCCCCATAGCATGCTCAAGAGGCAAAGAAATCTCTGGTGTCTATGCCTCTCATAAGAGAACGTCGGTTCTGTGTGCCCACGGCCCAATTCTCATGACCTCATTTTTAACTTTAACCCCCTCCTTAAAGGTTCTATTTGCGACACAGCCACGTGAGTTTTGAGGGGCACAGTTCAGTCCAGAGCAATCCGAGGGCCCCACCTGGACCTGGTGCAATGTCCCCTCCAGGGTCCCACGTTGGCTGCAGCCAGGAACACTGGATTGTCCAGTCCCAGTTCTGAAAACATAAAGAGCCAGTAAAAGTGGTTCCTGGTGGTTTGTGTCCTGAGGGAGGAATTTCTGGCTGTCCTCTGGACCAGCTCTGCCCTAGCATCAGGGATTTTGCATCAGAGTGAGCATGCTCTGTTGCTCAGAGTTAGATGCCTGGGACCCAGGGCCCTGGTCCTGAGGCTGCAGTCCCTTTGGAGAACTGCTTTATTTTTTCTCTTGTCTGCCCTGACACAGCCTCACTTTGGACTCAGCTCTGGCAGGAGCTGTGCTTCTTGAAGGCTCTCTCTCCCTGATACTGAACAGAGTCACTGTTCGGTAGACTCTGGAGAGAGGCAGGGGGTCTGCTGCTCAGGGTGTGTCCTCAGCCAGTTTCCCTCTGTTCTAGCAGGGAAGGGATAGAAGCTCAAGTACAGTCCATTAGAAAGATAAGGGACCTCACTGTCCCTTGCGCTGACTCAGAGTCGGGAGTTGAGCGTGTTTCTTCAGCAACGGCAGGACGCTGGTTGTCGGGCCTTGCTCTCAGCTGTCAGCGTCTCTCCTCCACAGGTCTGCGTTGCACCTGTGAGTTGGCAGGGACGCAGCCCCTCCAGGGCCACAGGTTACAGGATTCCTGCAGCTCATGATTTGATAAAGAAGAGATCTCACGTCCTAATGTCCTCTTCCATCTCCCTGAATATGCTGATAGGTTTTGTTGATCTCCCCCTTAAGCCAGCACAGTGTCTGGAGGGTCGGGGCAGTGAAAGGCCAGCCTGGTCACAGGCTACAGCCTTCCGTCCTTGGCTCCAACAACACTGGCTAAGTCGAGTGCGGAAGTTTTCATAAGCATGTGTGGCAGACAGCAGCGTCAATACACCTGCACGCACGCCCTGAGATGGAGGCTTGGCAGGGGGCACTGACCCTCAGAAGAGCACCAGGGTCAGACCGCTGCTCTCAGATGCGGTGGGGGCACCCAGCCTCCCACTGCCTGGGTCACACAGAGAGCATCTCCATTCAGAAGACAGCTCAGCTTCCGTTTTCATCCTTTGTACATTGTCCTTCTGACATCTCTGCCACCTTTGGGCTTGGTCAGCTCTGTCCTAAGCAACGGGCCACACAGGAGGAGCTTAGGGAGACCCTGTCTACCACGTACCAGCAGCTGTGCTTGCTGGCCACGATCTTGGAGTGTTCACCACAGCCGGCCTTCTGCCAAGCCATGTTTGATTTCCTGGCAAGTCTCCCTTGGTTTTCCCCTTTGTTTTCACTGTGCCTGCTCCCCGTCCCGTCCTCAGATTCTAACTCACTGAGCAAAGGGAGCCCAGATGGGTGGCAGCTGGGTGGCTTGATTTGTTTCAGATCTTACCCGTCCTCCTCCAAAAGAGGGATGGTGTCATGCAAGAACAGAGTGTGTTCCTGGGTTCCCTTACCTACTGCTCTCCACCCAGGTGCCCTTTCCCAATAAAATCTCTTGCTTTGTCAAAAAAAAAAAAAAAAAAAGAACAGAGTGTGTGAAAATGATTTTAAGACTACCTGTTCCAAGTTCAACAAGGCGATTATGGGAATGTGGTTATTATTCCCATTATTGAGTGATCGTCTTTAGGAAGCTTGGGGGAAGGAGTTGACGTTTTGTCAATCATCTGGAGTGACAGTGATCCTAGGAGGAAACATGGGGAGTGAGGAGGTCTGCTGAGCAGGAGTGACGGGCCATGCTGGTCTCCCCTGGCAGGCATATTCCAGGCTCTGATGTTTGGGATGCAGGCCGGGCCACTCAGGGTGGTGGTCTGGGTTCCGGCGCAACAGTGCAGGATTCTGAAGGCAGACCCCAGCAATACCTTTGTCCTCAGCTTCTAGACCCAGGGTGGCACAGTGGAGTCTGCGGGGCTCAGGAGCACAGTGGTGGCCTGGATCGCACTGGACAGCTTGAGACAGACCCGAACCTCCAGGAATACTTGGGAATATTTTTAAGCATGTGAATTTCTAAAAAGAAATGCCCCTGTGATGTGGGCCAGACACATTGGACCATCATATTTGTCATGCTTTGGTTTCCCCTGTTTCATCCTTCTGCTCAGACATTTCACTGTTTGTCTTTCTGGCTTCCAAATTATGGCTTTGCTTCTGAAACTAGTTCCGTCTTTCCCAAATGTGGTTAGTAGTAGGCTTTGGGGGGAGAAAGCCAAGTTTCTCTGGTGTCCAAGTGTCAGACGATGAACACACAGCTTCAGGTGCCAGTCGGAGAGTGACTTCCAGCTTCTGCTACACAGCGTCATGGAGGTTATCGCCACATAGGGCGGCTGTGGGCATTGCCTTAGTGTGTCCGTGAAGGCTGCCTACACGAGAATAGGTGGAAGCTATTCACCCAGAGCTGGCTGTTTGTAGCCAGGGAGGCAGCCACTATCACCTGGTTTGTCAGAGATTCAAAGGCAGGCAGAGGAGTAGGAGAGGTTCAAGGGAGCAAAAAGGAAGGTTTTGGGTATATCCCGGCTGGAGGCTGCTGGTGTGGGAAGGCCGGAGGTGGCAACCAGAAGGGGACGTCCTATCCGTTTGTTAGAGGGACCTATTTGGCTTCTTCTGGATGGTCCCAAGTTGGAAGTAGGGACAAAATGAAGCTGTTGTTCATCAAGTCCTGGGCATTTTGGACTGAATGCTGCAGGGTTATTATTTGACTCTGACTGTCACGGGGGACAGCAGGCTGGTTCCTGGGCTGCTTACTGTGGATGAGAGGTTGGCTCCCTGGGCAGCTGCAGCAGGTGCGGGACCAGAGCTCTGCTTTTATATGTAGTCTGGCTTTTGTCTGTTTGTATATTCAGTCTCTCAAGTGCTTGGACACAGTACCAAGCTTCTAAAAGTAGCTGTTATTATTATTGTCACCTCCACGGGATGAGGGGTGCCCAGATTTCACACCTGGATGGCTGTAGCACCTGGCACTGTTGTGTCTGTGGCTCCCCTGAAGTGTGCGCCCTGGATCGTTTCCATGTCTGGCGGATGCGCTTTATGGACTGACCCTTCTAAGGCAGCTTGGCTAGGGCATTGGTGGTGTGGTCAAAGCTGTGGGTACAAACAGTAGCTGAATACACAGTTGCCTTCTGTTCCTAGAGGCTTGGGGTTCCACAACCGATTTTATGTTCTTTGTGTTTTAAATCCTTTTTTTTTTCAAATTTATTTATTTGTCTGCACTGGGTCTTTGTTGCTGTGTGTGGACTTTCTCTTGTGGATGACAGGCTCTAGGGCGCTTGAGACTTGTGGGCTCCAGAGCACAGACTCAGTAATTGTGTGCAGGCTTTGTTGCCCCACTGCATGTGGAATCTTCCTGGACCAGGGATTGAACCCGTGTCCCCTGCATTGGCAGGCGGATTCTTTATCACTAGACCACTAGGGAAGTCCTAAATTCTTTAATATTATAACCTTTTCCAGGCCAGCCCATGTCCTCTGCTGGGCTGCCACTGTTGACATCCTTTTCCATCTCTCCCATTGAATTCCTTGATTTCTCTTTCTCCGATTTCTCTCCCTTCCTCATTTCATTTGGTATTTTCTCTTGATCTCTAGTTTTTCACTATTTTCTGATGACCATTCTGACTGCTTCCTCATTTTCACAGCTTCCAAAATATTTTCAGACTGGAAAGTTACATTAACTTTCCTATTGCTGCTGTAACAAATTCCTACAAACTTGGTGGCTCAAAACAACATAGATTTATTATCTCACAGTTCTGGAGGTCGGAAATCTGCCTGAGCTAAGATCACGTCAGCAGGACACGGCGTCCCTTTGGAGGCTCTCGGGGAGAACAGAGGTGCCCCCAAAAACCAGAAAAGGTATTCTCTGTAGCCCCTTCCTCCATCTTCAGAGTCTGCAGAGTCTGTGAGTCTGCCTGTGAGTCTGCCTCTGTCTCCCTCTGACTGTGGTCCTCCGGCCTCCCTCTAAGGACCATGTGAGTACAATGAGGCCACCTGGCTAATCCAGAGTAACCTCCCACCTCAAGATCCTTAAATTAACATAATCACACCTGCAAAGTCCTTTTTCCTTGTAAGGTAACACATTCATTGGTCTGGGGATCAGGACATGGGTTAAAGGTCGGATTGGGTTCCCAAATTCCATATGTTGAAGTTCTAACCACAGGACCTCAGATTGTGACAGGGTGTATTTGGAGACAGGGTGTTTAAGAGGTGATTAAGCTACCGTGACGTTGTCAGGGTGGATCTGATTCAATTGACTGAACTGATGCCCTTGTCAGAAGAGGTTAGGGGACAGGCGCAGAGGGAAGGTGGTGCAATGCCTCAGGGAAAAGGGAGAAGTCGGCCAAGGTGGAGATGAGCGCCTCAGGAGGACCTGCTCTGCTGACACCTTGATCTCGAAACTGCAGCCATTAGACCTGTGAGAAAATGAACCGTGCAGTGTAAGCACCCACACTGAGGTATTTTCTGCACCCGTCTGTGGTGTGGCAGCCAGAGCAAAACTCAGACAGCATCTTTGAGGGGCTATTTTTCCTTTGGCCAGAGGTTCAGTCTCAATTTTGCCTAAGTTTAGTCTATTTGAGGAATGATAATACTTGTTCTCTTACCTGAGAGACCTAAGAAACCAGAGGCCTACCTGCGCTGAATGAGCCGGGGTGACATGCCTCTTTCCGTAACTCAAAGGCTCTGAATCTGAAATTCGACATGGACTCTTTCAAAGACAGCTGATCGAGCAGGAGTGTTTGGTGAATAGGACCAGGGCTGAGTTAGGGTTTTTGAGCACAGATAGTTTGTCTACAACAAGGAAACCATGCACCCGATCGGAGATAGTGGTGGAAAGGTAAGCTGCATGGGGGCGTCATGTTGTAGCAACATGGCCTGCCCACCCTGGGCACACGTTGAACAGGGTGTACTATCTCAGACAGTCCACCGGCAATGGACTGAATTCCGTGTGCTTTTTATAATTACCTTGGGCTGGAGATTTTACACAATGTCACAGACAAGGCTCCTGCCCCCTCCTGTGGGGGAAGGGAGTGAGACCACTGTGGAGATGGTCACGTGGTGTTAGAGCTGACTGGGGAGCAAGAACATGGACAAAAAGAGGTTGTGTCACGGGATCACAGATGTATTTGTGTGGTTATGTTGATGTGTGTCTCCTCCATGGATCACAGCACCCTGAGGGCAGTGGCTGTGTTTGCCCGAATGATCACTGCCTCGAGGCCTAGAAATGGAAGATGTTTCATGAGTGGACAGATGCTGAAGTTCCATCTGGAAAGGATTTGGGAGAATGAGATGAAGCTGACATCATTTGTACACTACTTTTTAATCTGTAAGGGACTTTCAGATTTATTTTCTCATTTGATCCAAATATATGCTGATATTTGCTTGACCTTGGTGCTGTGGGTCCCACACGGGAGCGCAGAGACTTGCACGTCTGCAGTCAGTGGTGGAACTGGGGCTGGGACGCAGCCTTCTGAATCGTCCCATCTTGTTTGGCTTCTTGCTTCTCCAGATAGAGAAACTACAGCATACAGAGGTAAAATAATCTTCACAGCGTTATAGAGCTACATTATATGAAAAACAAAATCACAGTGAAAAACCTATCAGGTGAAAATAAGTAGTATTTCCCCCAATTATTTTCCTCCATTTGTTTATTCTGGTCCAAGCTAGATTCCCTACCATTGCATAAGTTCGCTTTCCCTACCATGATGTTCCTTTCAAAATAAACTTGAGTTTAAAGATGTTCCTTTACAATAAGCAAAATAAACTTGAGTTTAGGGTCTTCATTTGTGTGACTATTGAGAGGCCATCAATCTTACTTGAAATTCACATTCTCTTAGGAAAATTCTCTTTCTGTCGTAAAGATGAGTCAGCACACTCCTTCATGTCCTTTTCAGTATATTCAAAATAAGAAGATATAATCCCAGGGTTTCCCTGGTGGCTCAGTGGTAAAGAATTCGCCTGCCAATCTCTGGTCTGGGAAGCGCCCACATGCTGCAGAGCAACCAAGCCCACTCGCCACAACTACTGAGCCTGAGCTCAGGAATCAGCTACCCACGTGCCACAACGGCTGAAGCCCGCACACCTCACGGCCTGTTCTTTGCAAGAAGGGAGACCCCCGCAGTGAGAAGCCGGTGAGCCATAGCTAGAGTAGCCCTCGGGTGCCACCACCAGAGAAAAGCCTGCCAGCAGTGAGGACCCAGCACAACCAGAAATAAATGAGGAAAGAGAGAAAGAAGAAATAATTCCAGCCTGACAATGGCTTATTTAATACTTCAATATGTAATACTTTGGAACAGAAACCTGGGGCTGAGAGTATGTGGTAGGAGCCTGTCTCTGACCTGTGTTCCACAGGGCTGGGAACTAGGAGCTGAGAAGGTTGGCTGGGCCCTCCTGGTGCCTAGGAAGGCGGTGGGCCCTCGAGATCCAGTTACTCCCCGGGTTGTAATACCTTCCCCCAAATCTTAACCCCATCTTGCTGACAAAATCAGCATCTGCGTCTTTTCCCTTGAGTGTTAGTGCTGGGGATCACTTAGCACCTCTGTGGTGGAGCAGGACAGATAAGGCATGTAATTGTCCTTGCAAGGCATCATCCAGTCATTTGCAGATGGAATACTAAACCAAAAAGAAAAAAAAAAATTACCTTGTTTGGCAGCACCTTCTGTCTAAATCTCTCATTAAGTCACCTCTTTAAAAGGGATTCTCATCTTCATAGAGTTCTGGATATTGCTGCTTTGAAGAGTGAAACTTTATGGGAAATTGTTAAGTAGGATTATTTACTCTGATTGTTCAGCAGCAGATAGAACATAACTGCAGGCTTTAAAATAGAATTTATTCTTTGCCCTTGATGGGTTTACTCATACTTAAATATTGGAGCTGTCTCTGCTTTCTGTCCTGTTTGCAATATTTTCAAATAGAATACATTCTAAGGGAAGAGATTTCAGTTGAGACTGTGAGCCGATCTCACCCTGTGTGTCTGTGGCAAACTGTTTGTTGCTCAAAATACTTGCTGCTCCGCCCACCAAGGATTGCAGACCCCACCACATGGAACAGATGTGAGCATGGATTGACTGTGGCCAACCAAGGGTGAGAAAAAGTGGCAGATGTCATCCAAGCAGAAGGTCTAGGACCAGCATGGTCTCTTGTTCTGAACGGAGTGTTTCTTTGGGTTTGAGAGAAAGGAAGCAGGGAACAGGCGGGCAGTGGACCCACCACGGACAAGCAACAAGAGCGAGAAAGAAGGTTTGTTGCCAAAAGCTTTCGACGCTGCTACTCACGCCTGACTCTGCCTGCCCCAACGAAAGTAGTGTCCAGGGTCTCTCCCAGGACTTTCTTATAGTATTCATTCAGTTGAACATACCTGTGCATCCTCCATGTTCTATTATCAGTCCTGGGTTCAGTTAGTCTATCCTGTGATCCTAACTTACACTTGTCAGATCACTGGTCCTAGTCTGAGGTTCAGAATATCAGTGTAAGGAGTGCCTGAGTCCTTTCTCAGGCAGCGCTGGTGTGTGCGGAGTCCCTCCTAGTGACCGGAGCTGGAAGGAATCCTTCCATCACAGCACATGCATGAAGCCCTTGGGTGCCTACTTACAGATAAGCACTTTATATATTTGCATTGGGTAATTTAGTCCTAAATCAACCCTAGTTAGTAGGATTACTTTGATTTCTAAATTACTGACCATGATATGAGCTAAAACAATCCAGAAGTCATTTCTTCTGAAGAGACCAGAAATGTTGGAGCAACTCAGATTGAAAGGTTTTTCAAAATAGGTTTTGGTACAGTCCTTATCTGAAAACCCCAAATCCAAATCCAAAACAGTTCTAAAAACTGAACATTTTTAGTGACAAACTTCATAGCAAAATTTGACAGGCATTGTGAATATCCCTGGAGGAAATACAGTGTTTTCCCATGCAATCATTTTTTCCCTTGGAGCATCTCAATGAGTCTTATTTTGGGAAATCATGCCCTGAGATAATCTTGCATTAGTACTGATGGTCTCCTCATTTATTTTTTGCATAAATTTGGATTTTTTTCAGTTTACTTCGATTCATTCTGTACTACCTGACTATGCCAGCTTGTTGTTTGATGGCGTCACAGCGTAATGATCACATCTATGTGCCCAGTTCTTCAGCAGTTTTGTATTCATTTCTCATTTGGTCCTCAGTAAACCCCTATTTTTCAGTAATTGGAGCGGAGACACAGGACCCAGCTGGAACGTGGCAGAAGCGCAGCTGAAGCCTGGCTCTGGCCTTTGGGATCGCCCCGCCCCCGGTGGAGACTAAGCCCGGGGCTGTCTCCAGGGCAGCTTGTCAATGGCTCTCACAGGCAGGAGGAGCTCCATGTTTTAGATAACCACAACCTTCACACCTACAAGGGACACAGGTAAAGAGCAGCGGTGGAACAGCCGTGGCCCAGGAAGAGCAGTGGGATTCGGACTGCGGGAAGGACGGAGGGCCTGTGGGAGATGCATGAACGGTTCAGCAGCCCGCCCTCCGCGGCCCCAGGTTTCTCTCTGCTCCGTCAGGAAGCTGAAAAGGCAAGATGAGTTAGGAGGTATTTTATTGGCCTGAACTTATTGTGGTTCAGGAAGTTTTATGGCTTCTACAGCAGGTTGTGAAAGGGTCTGGCTCCCAAACCTTGGATGGTTCCCTTGATATCCGGGAATGCAGGACTGCGGAAGCACTAGTTCAAGCTCTTCATCCCAGCACAGACTCCCGAGACCCAGGAGGGGCATCACTGACGGGATACTCGTAAGTCAAGCCGCGGAAGAGCTGGGGCTGGAATTCAGCTTCTTTACTGCCGAGCTCTCAGCCTCAGCACCTGTAGACGGGAGGCTGGGATCCCTTGTGCGGTATGTGCTGCGCTCTGCCAGCAGAGGGCGCCATGAGACCGGGAACGTTCTCAGTAACGTTGGTTTCCACTCCGGGTGTCAAGATTTAACACAATGTAATACAGGGATACGGCATTCCTGGATTGTGAGAACTGAGTATTTGAATATGTGGTTTTTACAAAAGGATATGAAACATCGTGATGTACTCTAATGTGGAGATAGATAGAGCTGGGACACGGGGAGCTCTTTTGAAAACCAGATTTAGGGAAGCATCAGTGTTGGCTGAGCCCCTGGGGGGCCACTGAATGTCCTGTCCTTGTCATCCAGGCACAGAAACACACTGCCGTTTGTGCTGAGATAAAATGGGCAGAACACACGGGACTCATTCCTTCTCTAGAGCAAAGGCACTGCTTCCAAGCTCGGTTCCCAGGGAAGAAGGCAGACAGCTGGGATGAAGCTCTTCCACGTGCCTTCTAGCTGCTCAGCTTGGTGACAGTTAGATCACTTTTCAGGGCCTTCACGGGGACGAGGTGAGACTGCGCGAAGCTGCCCGGGGCGATGCCCAGTGCAAGGGGGACCGACCCTAGAGGGCCTGTGCTCGGGGGAGGGCCTTTGGCTACCAGCTTGGGCTGGAGATGGCCAGTGTCCTGCGGTGTTGGGCAGATTACTGGAGTTAGTATGAGAGCAGAGGCTTGGTGCCTGGACCGCGGGTGACCTGCTGGGCACAGTCTTGTGCTTGAACAGGAAGGCCCTGATCAGTTTAGCGTGGGGCAATGGGCAGTGTCCTGTTAGAGACCTGGTTCTGGGCCCCCGGACCTCTGGGTGGGGTGAGTCTTGTAAGAACACTTCCTGTTCGCACCGGGCCTGGGACCGCAGGCTCACCAGCAGGTGGCGCTGTCAACTCAGCCCAAGGTTGCTAAATCCGAGGGGTGTCCAGGTCGGTCTTCACAAAAATCACTTCCCCCACCTCCCTCTGCCCATCCTGCTCCTGCCCTTCTTCTGCATCCCGCAGGTTGGAAAGGTTGTGAGTGAGGTTACAAGTCCAATAGGGACTGACGGGGAAGTGGCCGGGGAATCCACCAGGCCTGGCGGGCAGGTGCGTACAGGAGGATGGCCAGTGGCGATGGTGCAAGTTTGGTGAAGTGCGGATCTTGCTGTCCTTTTAGGGGAAGCTGGGAGAGTTGCTTAATACATGCAGCTGATGTTCATTTGGATTTTGGGAGAGGGAAAAGGGCTGGAAGTACCTGTTTGGGTGTTTTCCATATAGAAATTTTAAGTGAAGCCACAAGTGTGGATAGAATCTCTGGGGAGAAAAAGCTTTCAGAGAAGCTGAGAAGCGTGTGGGTTGGAAACAGAGGTAAGTTCCCTTTAGGGTCCATGAAGGGACACGGCAGCCTGAGGAGAAGATAAAGAGGGCTGTGAGATGTGGGTGGGACCCTTGGGGGAGAGAGATGGGAGCAGAGAGGATCTCAAGCCGTTGAAGAGACGGGGCATCCGGCCCTCTGAGTTGACTGGCCATTGTCATTGGCAGGTGCAGGAAAGTTTGCAGTTGAAACCACTTTACTGCATAGGGTGAACAGGAGGCAAAAGGAAGCCTATTTTCTGCTGAAATTACCAAAAAAAGTTGTCACATGATGATTCTGTGAACAGGTGAAATGGAGGTAACACTGAAAACAAGATGGTGAAGGTAAGGAAGGACACCAACACTTGCTGAAGGCTATTTTATTTCACTCTCACAACAACCTTCAGAGGAAGGCCTTATTACACCCATTTCATAGAAGAGGAGACTGAGGTTCAACAGAGCTATTTTGCCAAGATCATAAAGCTAATAAATCGTAACAAATGGCAGAACCAGCTTTCGGCTAGTTTGAGTGCTTCTAGACTCCAAGTTCCATCCTCTCTGTTGAATTACCTTCACGTGTCACTTGCCTACTGGTCTGGACTGTCAGCTTCCCTTTGAGCCAGTTCCTCTGTGTCCCTGCCTAGCTACTCACTTAATAAAATTATACAGTAGACACTTTCAGTCCATATCTTCATGATGTCCCTCTGAAAAAAAATTTACCTTTTTGAAATTTTCCTCTCCTTTGATGTTTGCGAAGTTGCCTGACCATTTCTTCTGTTTCAATGACTGTCTTTCCACTGTTCACCTCCTTGGTGGCTGGTTTCTCCAGGACTCTGTTGTTGGACATCTTCTCCATTAGCTTTGCACCAGAATCACAAAGTGAAATGACTTCAGGGGCCAGGAAGAGAATGAAACTGTGACCAGCAAACTGATGAGACGTGGCCCGCTACATTCAGACACGGAACATTGATATGGAGATGTGGGGTCCAGGTGAGAGGGAGCGGGGATGGTGGGTATCAGAGTTTGTGAGAAATGAACCAAGCAGTGTCTACTGGGGGCAGGCATGAAGAGACTGCAGAATGCAGGCTCAAGGAAAATTAGCTTTGAGGAAATTTATAGGATGTTTGGAATAAAGGAACCCAAAGGAACATGGCCCAAGTGGGCCAGTTAGACGTCAGAGGCTGGAAGGTCACTTTTTTCACTGTGCCCTTAGACAAAATCTCTGGGCTTTATTTATAAAAAGTGAGCAAATAAGCAAGCAGGCTCTGTCACACCAGTTTTCAGGCCAACGTTGGAACTGGCAGAGGATGTGGACTGAGGTTGAAAGACCGTCACTGTGGAGATGGGTGATGAGGTCCAGAATGCTGACGGGGTCCCACAGGGCGCTGGAAAAGGGGGCGTGACTTCCACTAAAACAGGGAATTCCACTCATCTTTTCATTTGAAAAGATTTTAGTTTCAATAAATCTTCAGTGTCTTTTCTAGGGACTCCACCAGTATCAGGGAGTTGAAATCTGATGACAGGAAACCAAACCTCTGAAACCACTGTCCATCCTCAAAAGAATTTTGGATGAATAGAAGAATTGAAATGTAGCAGTTTTGCACTGTTACATTTCCAAGGTCGTACTGTGAGTTTGGGGGTCTTTTGAGCACATCCTTCAGGAAGCCTGAATGGTCAGCACAGGATCAGGGGAAGGTTTTCTGTGGCAGCTCCTGAGCTTTTGAGAAATGACCCAGGGGATTTGAGGACCCCCAGTCAGAGTTCACAGGCATGTGTAAGATCCACAGACACAGGCAGGACAATAAAAGCTGCTTTACTTTGGGGTGTGAGGGAGAATCTCTAGGAATGCATGGGATTTCATGGCTCTCATCCAAAAATACCACCATTTGAGAAGAAGACTTAGGGAGACTTCCCTGGTGGTCCAGTGCTTAAGAGTCCACCTTGCAATATACAGGTTTGATTCCTGACTGGAGAACCAATATCCCACATGCCATGAGGTAACTAGGCCTGCGTGTGGCAACTACTGAGCCCTCGAGCCACAACTAGAGTCTGTGTGCCCCAACAGAAGACCTGAGGGACACCACAAAGATTCTACATGTCACAGCTAGGATCCAACAGAGCCAAGTAAATAAACAGACACTTCTGTGCTAGCAGCCCCACCCTAGGGGGCCTTAAGTTCCTTCACCAGAAGGACAGTGGACCACAGCACAAAGCTACCTTTCAAATGCCTGGGTCACGTGAAGAGTTGAAGCCTGATCAGGAAAGCTTCCCCCATAACCAACTGCTGTGGGGAAATGCAGACGATGCTGGGGGGAGTCTGGAAATGCATCTCCTTATCTGTGTCCCCTTCTGCTCCTTCCTGCCGACTTCTCAGAGCAGCCTTGCTTCTTCAGTGTCGTCATCATCACTGTCACTCAGGTAAGCAGCTGGAAGATGTCCCTCCACCTCCCAAGTCACTGTGGTCCCTCTGCACGTGCCCCGGCTCTTCCTTGCTTTCCTAAGGCAAAAACAGTCCCAGGGATTACATTCCGTCCCACCACCTGCTGTTAGGAGAGGCGGATGTGCCCTGAATTTTGAGGCCAGTGCAGCCCAGGACCCTGCAGTCCCGAGAGGGACTTGGTGCCTGTTCTAAGGTCAGCTCCTCAGATGGACTGCAGAAGTCCTCTCGCGTCTCCAAGGCCCCAGACGTGCTTGTCTCAGGTTTGTGGTGAGGTTTTCATGTCCTTCCCTGTCTCTTCTCTTTCTGCACCTGTGGGGCCAACATCATTAGCTAATCAATGTGTTCTTATCCTCAGTTCCTGCACCTAGGAGAGCAGCTGCTTCTAGCTGACGAGCCAGCACCTGAGCAGAGCCTTAGATCTCCCTGAGACTTACCTTTCACTGCACTCCATGCCATCACTCTGCTTTAATTCCTGATCTGGGGCCTTGTCTTCCTAACTCCATCTTTTCCTGTGTTATTTCTACCTAGAATACTCTCCCCACTACCCAACAGTTCCTGTCCTTGGGTTGCGGGATGCCTAATGCACAAAACAAACACTCTTTCCTTTCTTCTAATAGAAAACTCATGAGGATCCATGAAAAGATGAACAACAGCTCTGTAGGGTGATAACAGAAGGCCCTACCCCAATTTCCTGGGAAACTTTGACTCACATCACTGTTAGTAAGGGGAGTAGGAAGTTAGTTCTAGATCATGCCTTTCCCTCTCCTCCCCACCAACATCAGTACAGGAGGGAGGGGTAAGGAGCATGCGGACTCATATTGTCCACTGTCTGCAGCTCCGGGAAGATGGCCACACACACTGGGATGCCAGACAGCAGCCCCTCAGATGCTCTGGAGCAGAGCATTCCTGGATGACCGACCAGAAGGGATCTTCCAACACTCATGTGGACAGTGTGGGCTGCAGAAACGCTCCGTGTCCTGTTCTCATCACTTGTTGTCATCATACAGTCATGTCCAACTCTTTGTGACCTCATGGAGCGCAGCACACCCGGCTTCCCTGTCATTCACCCTCTCCCAGAGTTTGCTCAAACTCATGTCCATTGAGTCAATGATGCCATCCAACCATCTCATCCTCTGCCACCCTCTTCTCCTTCTGCCTTCAATCTTTTCCAGCATCAGGGTCTTTTCAATGAGTCAGCTCTTTGCATCAGGTGGCCAAAGTATTGGAGCTTCAGCTTCAGCATCCGTCCTTCCAGTGAGTATTCAGGGTTGATTTCCTTTAGGATTGACTGGTTTGATCTCCTTGCTCTTTAAGGAACTCTCTAGAGTCTTCTCCAACAGTGTCACCAATGGGACCAGGCCTAGACAGAGCTCTCCATTCACGGATCTCTCCCAGCATGTGTCCATTACTCCCTCAGAAAACATACAAACTCTGGCATTTCCAGCAGCTATGCTTTGCTGCACCCCAACTGCACGCCTCCTGAAAAGCAGGATACACTTCCTTCTCATATCAGGTCAGCTCTGCACCATGTCAACACTCATGGAGGTGTAGAGAGTTAACCTGGCAAACCGCTTCTTACAAAATCCTCTACAATTTTTTCTTTTCCCCTGAACTCTTTCCTGGAGTCAGCAGCCTCATCACTCCACCTGTAAGTCCGCTTGTCTGGGCCCCTCTGGCTGAGCTGGCTTCAGCACTGTCTTCCCAGACTTCAAGTCCCTTCTTTTCTTATGTCGAGTGACTACTATAATTTGTGTATTCACTTCCATCCCTTTGCTGATCTAAAAGGATTCTCCTTGGAATTTGCTCCTTCAACCAGATGCTGTTGGTACTCTCCAATGTCTGTTCTCTCATTCTTCTACAGTAAATGAACTCCGGGTGTTCAGCTGGGCATGTGGCCACCAGAACAGACCTCACCCCCCAGAGAGCACGGCTCTGTGAGTACAGGGCACCAAAGGGATAGAGGTGTTCTGAGACGTGTCCTCCAGAACAGGATCACACCCTTTCCTGCCTTTGTCTCCTTTTTGCCTGGAATGTGGATGTTATGGCTGGAATTAGAACAGCAATTTTGGATCAAGAGTTAGAGGCTTTGTGCTGGAGATGGCAGGTGCAACCAAAGAGAAAAAACAGGGGCTCTGGTGGATGATCAAAACTTTTATTTAAATTAAAAAATTTAAAGTTTTCTTTTTTTAAACAATGTCTCATAACATGTACTCACAGAAGAGACCCAAGAAAATTAACTCTTCAAGTTTTTTGTTGTAATTTTTCTACATGCATTATGTTTATAATTGAAAATCCCTCAAATTCCATGATTTGAGGCCTTTAAAAAATTTTAGTTTCTCTATTAAGATTTCCATTAATTTCTTGTATCAAAGAAAATAAGTAAATAATTGATAACTTGATTCTTAAAATATTCTAGTTTTAACACAAAGGGATAATGAATTTCTGGCAATAGAGGTCAGATTTGGATCCCTGATTTATCTCTCTAGATGTTCAAATCTTTATTTGAGGCTTACATTTAACTGGCCCTGTTTTCCTGTAAAACAGTTGAGCTCCAAGACTCCCCTTGACAGCAACATAGGATAAGGAATGAAGGAGACAGAGATCAGGGCATGGGGTACAGAGCTGCTCCTAGAGGGATATGAAAGTCAATTCTTTTCTATGTTCCTGCTTTGCCAAACAAAAGCTGATGAAATGTTTTTGTCTAGGGAGAAGGTAGTTGCTGGCCTTCTACTCATTCCTGATCAAACTTAGACAAAACAAGGAGGCATGCCTGGGTCCAGCCTTGGGATGTGGTTCAGAGGCCAGGTCAAGGGCTCCTGCCTGTGGGGGTGGGAGCTGGGGTGGAGAGACACACTCTCCTTGGCTGGTCTCCAAGTTCTGAGGCCTAAACTGTTTGGAATCATGGGGGGATCATGGCCACCGTCCTTGGCAGTGCTGGTCAGCCTCCTGTTTTTACAATCTGCAAGTTTCTTTCACTTAGTGCAATGTGAAGTGATCCTTTTGCCTGATCCTCCTTCTTTAACCTTAAAGTTGGGTCATGTGTGGGCTGAAAGGGGATGAATCTGTAATCACACTTGATGGTAAAACCAGAGTAAAAGGCTCTTACTAATCCAACTTTTCAGAAATTCAGATGTAAAGTTTCATCAAACCTTAAATATAATTAAGGCCCTATCATGAAAAATATACAAGGCTCTGGTTCTCTTCTCTTCTAGATCTTTTTACCCAAGGAGATTTTGTGCATTCAAAGAACCAGCTCTCTTCCCATTGTCTCACACTGAAACAGCCAGTGGTGTCTGACTGTTTGTGACCCCATGGACTGTAGCCCGCCAGGCTCCTCTGTCCATGAGCTTTCCCAGGCAAGGATACTGGAGTGGGTTGCCATTTCCTTCTCCAGGGGAACCCAGGAATCGAGCCTACACCTCTTTCATCTCCTAAGTTGAGGCAGGTTCTTTACCACTCAGCCACCGTGCGTCCATCCCTGTGGACACAGCCCACTGTGTTCACAGCCAAGTACAGAGGCTTGGGACCCAGAATGGACAGACGCGTGAGGGCAACTGAAGGCAAGAGCTACACATGCAGACTCAGGTGGAGGTCTGGCTAAGTGAGACATTTGTTTGGCAAGGATGGGGGGTGAGTGTGCATCTGTGAAAACTTGAGAGGTGGAAAGGAAAAGAAAGTTGCTCAGTCATGTCATACTCTTTGTGACCCCATGGACTGTAGCTTGCCAGGCTCCTCTGTCCATGGGATTCTCCAGGCAAGAATACTTGGCTGAGTTGCCTGCCATTCCCTTCTCCAGGGGGTCTACCTGACCCAGGGATCAAACACAGGTGGGCAGGACGGGGGCCTCATAGGAGGACCCAGCTTCCTGCCTAATTGTGCATGGTGTTTTCTGGAAGTAAACTGGAGCATCAGTCTCAGGGTAATTCCCTAAGGAAAGAATTTAAAATCCCATTGCAGGCTGAACATGGATTACAATTAAAACGAGCCTTCCTGCAGAAGAGGGATCGGGGCAATTTCTAGCCTGATAGGAGATCTCCAGGGTGGGGGGCCCAGCACAGTGAAAGGAAAGAGGCTTATACAGCCCACATTTTCAGAACTCATATGAGAAAAGAAAATATTAGTGGCTTCCAGAGTAAAATAAATACCAACAGTAACAACAAAATTCCACCATCCAGGGGCAGGATTCAACATATTTAACACTAGGTATGGCCTGGGCACTGGCCCATCAGAATGGATGCTCTGGAAGCACTCTCAGATGGGACCCTCCTGGCCCTTTAACTGTTTGGATGGTGGGAAGGTTTAGAGGTCCAAGAGGAGAGGCTGCAGGTGCTGGGACATGCTGGGGAGGGGGCGGGGGCTCAGAGGATGCTGACCGTCTACCAACTGGTGCAAAAGAATCTCTGTATTTTAATAATAGGTGTGGCTGTGTTAGTGTGGGCCAGCTGACTATCCGTCCTGCCCACTGCCCACCCCACTCTACCAAACCAGGGAAACGAATTAACGCGGTACTCTCTGTTCTGGTTCAATGCCTTTGGGCATCTGAGAAACAAAAATTCAAACCGAAATTTCTTACTTAGCCATGTTAGGTATCAAATATAAGTTATTTTCAGAATTGCAAGGCTTCAGAAAATGTACCTGCAATACAATGATGGGTTCAGGTTTGGTGGGACCTGAAGTCTGTATAACCTAGGGGACTCTCGTTAAGAAAAACATTAAAAAATTACTACTCCACAATTAGGTACAAAGTAAGTAGTTATTTAGAATCGTACAAGAAGTTACAACTAAAGTAGCTTTAAATATTATAAATATAAAATCCAGAAAAAGTTCATTTCATTGACTGATTTCTATTATACTTTTATACTAAATTTTCCTCATACTTTTTGATTGCTTCTTCATATGACAAAAGTCTTACACTATTTTTACAGAGCGATTAGAAACATTCAGTCCTTTCTCTGTGGTTAATCAAAATTTGTTATTTCCTATTGGTACTATAGGAAACTAAGTGTTCCTATTGGGGTATGACCTCAGCCCTACAGGGGTGAAGCCTGATGGGGAGAGGAGGACATGGCGAGTGGGGTGGCTCCTGGCTTTGCAAGAGCCCAGCTCTGCGTGGAGACGGAGGTGCCGCAACGCAGCGCTCCCACCATTCAGCTTCCCCGAGCCACACTGTGAACGTGCATCCAGGCAGCTCCACCGCCACACGGGGGTTCGCTGGTGGCTCAGACAAGCCACTGCCTACAAGCAGGATGCAGACAAAGGTTTGCCTGCAGTGCCATAGACCCAGGTTTGATCCCTGGGTTGGGAAGATCCCCTGGAGAAGGGAATGGCTACCCACTCCAGTACTCTTGTCTGAAAAATGTCATGGACAGAAGGAGCCTTGTGGGCCACAGTCCATGGGGCCACAAGGAGTCAGACATGACAGAATGACTAACACTTTCACCACCACTCAGGAAGGTGGGGAATGCGACAGAGGGCAGGCAAAAGAGACATGTTGCCCTAAACAATTGCTCTTAAAGTAACTAATTTTTGAAGAATTTGTAAAAACACACAATCATGTCAATATAAGGCAAAGGCCCTTCCTTCGCAGGCCCTTGAAAGATGTTCATTACCAGGGCAGGAAGTCCACTTTATCCCTCTGTGTCTATCCTGGGAAGCTACTACAAGGCTGTGCTCTGGCAAAAACAAGGAGCAAATAAGAAAAGAAGCCATGGGGTCCAGGAGACCGTGGGTCCACGTTGGGAGATCTCTGAAGGGACTTCCTGGAAGATAACAATTCTCAGCCCTAGAAAGATCATGTCTTCACAGACATGGGAGAAGGGGGCTCCTGGGACACACACAAGTTTCTCCGAAATGTGGGCCATGGATGTTGTGAAGGTGCCCTGAGGATGCCGTGACAGAGCCTGGCCACAGATGCAGCCTGTGCTTATGGGTTTCAACAGCTCTTACCATTAAGACAGTAGACATCTTGCAGTAGACCTAAAAAACACTGAGATGGAAAGAAAACAAGATGCCCAGGTGATGCTTACCTTCTCTGACAGCTAGGGATCCTAAATTACAAATCAGAGCAGATGTATTTTCCATTGGACTTTGATTAATAAGTGAGTGTTGGTGATGATTATATTTTAAAAAGAGAGAAACACAACATGCCTATAATTAGTGAAAGAAGAAATAGAGATGTAAAGATATAATTTAAATTTATAAAGTAATGAGAGATAAATTGAAAAAGTATTATACACTTATATTTCATATACATATGTATTTGTATATAGTAGATGAATGTGTTATGGAGGAAGATATTGAGTGTATAGGAAAACAAAACCATCATTCAGCATAACAGAGAGCTAATGGATAATACATAGAGCTGATAAATCCAGAAATAGCTCTGTGAGTTTGTTATGGGAATATCAGAGGCAACTGGAGAACCAAATCAGAAATGATTGAATCAGGTTGCTCTAGAGAGTAGGGCTGATGGGGGGAATGTAAGCGGGGACAAGTGGTTTTCTTTATCAGTGTCTCTCACTAGTTGATTTTTAGAAAACATGTGCATGTCATTCTGATTAAAAACGCCTTTAAAACATTTAGAGAAGAGTTTAGCTGAGGGCGCTCACTTGAGCAGGGACACAGGGCTCGTGTATGTTACTGCACAGCCCTGCCAGGCTTCATCAACTAGCTCTGTTCTGCTGCATTTTCATAGGCGTGTGTGTCCTAGTCAGCTAGGGCTGCTGTCACAAAACACCACATTCGTGAGGCTGAAACAATAGACATTTGTTTCTCACGGTTCTGGAGACTGGAAGTCCAAGATCAAGGTGCCAGTAGACACATTCCTGGCAAGCCCTCTTCGTGGCAGCAGACGGCTGCCTTCTGGCTGCGCTCATGAGCCGGGGTGGGGAAGCCAGCTCTCTGGTGACACTTCTTATAAGGGCCCTAATCCACTATGGGGGCCCTGCCCTCAGGAACCCATCTAAACCAGCCACCTCCCAAAGGCCTCATCCCCAAACAATGGATCCCTGGACCCCCACATCCAGGGCCTGGGCATCCACAAATGATTTTGGGAATACAGCTCAGTCCAAGTCACGTGCTAGGGGGAGTGTTGATGTGCCGCTGTGGCAGGCTGTTGGGTTTGGATTTACACAGTGTTGGGGTTTGGCCGAGGCCACACGGCAAGTTCGCAGCAATGCCCGTGCTCCTGTCTCCACTGCTTCTGTCTGTGGAGAGATGCTCACGTTGTGCAGTGTCTGTGGGGCCAGATAAGTCTGAGCAAGGCTAAATAGGCCATCTCTCTCTCCCAGCACTCTGCAGAGCTCCAAACCTGCAGAGTGATGTTTCCGAGGAATCAGCAAGAAAGAAAATACCTTTTCCCAAAGCATACTTGTCCCCAAGGCAAAAATTCTTAAACTTTTAAATTTCAGGACTCCTTTTATTTTTATTTATTTTTATTTTTTGGCTGCACTGGCTCTTCATTGAGGCACATGGACTTTCTCTATTTTCCGTGGGTGGGGGCTTCTCTTGTTGCCGGGCACAGGGTCTAGAGTGAGGGTGCTCAGTAGTTGCAACACGTGGGGTTAGTTGCCCAATGGCATGTGGATCTTAGTTTCCCAACCAGGGATCAAACCCATGTCCCCTTCATTGGAAGGTAGATTCTCAACCACTGGAGCACCATGAATGTCCTCTCTCTTCATTTTTAAAAATTACTAAGGGCTCCAAAGAGCTTTTGTTAATATAGTTTAGATCTATCAATATTTATTGAACAAGAAATTAAAGGTAGGAAACCTTTAAACTATTTACTAATTCATTTAAAATAACAATAATAAACCAAATGCATGTTAACATAAATGAAAAATTTTATGAAAAATAATATTTTCAAAAGAAAGTTTAGTAAGAAAAGTGGCTCTGCTTTGTATTTTTACATACCTCTTTGATTTGTTGGAGTATGCTATTATGGTAGAAATGTTTGCAGAAAATCCACAAAAAGGATGGGTATTTATTAATAAATATCTGCTTTGGAAAATTACAGGTCTTCTTTTTTCGATATTACACCAAAACTCAAAACAGTGATTTCTTAAAAGGTTAGTTGCAATGTGGAATTTGAAACATCAATTAAATTTTTATAGTCTGTTACATTAAAATCCATTTTTCTATCTTGCAGTTCGAATAGATGTTTTACCATTGTATTATTTTGTCACATTGTGTGACTTTGGTCATTTGGAAAATACTGGATTCTTGAGTTTTGAAGTTTTTCAAATATTGACACATGTCATGTTGCAATACCAAAATATCACATCTGTTTCTATCACTACTGATCTCATTACAGATGTAATTAGATACTGGGAAACAGACAAGCTTGTGGTGGCAAATTCAAGTTTTCCAATATTCTACTTTTTCAAAAAAATCTTGAAATTTCTCATTGGCAACTCTTGCTCTCAGTTATTTCCTTTGAAGCTTCAGGCTTGGTTTCTCAGCTTTCGGGAAAATGTCTCCCTAATACCTAAGTGTGAATTTGTGTATAAGTTCTTTCAAGTAAGACTGGTGTCCGTGAGAAAGCTGGCCAGCTCCAGCCCCAAACCCCATCCATCCCCAGGCTCCCTGGTGCCATGACCATCACCCTTCAGCGCGAGGTGCACGCGCCTCACTGAACCCCTCATTCCACCTCACGCAATAGTAAAGGACGTGTATCATTGGCCCAGATTTAGTGAAATTAACACCTCTACCCGTTTATCAAGAGTATTTTTAAGAGAAACTGACATCACTTGCCGTTGGTGTCACACTTCCTGGTTCATGACTGTGTGTGCTGACGGGGAGAGCGGGCAGCTGGCGGTTTGCAGCTGTTGCGTTGACGCGTGCATAGGTGTGCCAGCAGGCTTAGGTGCACTGCATTTGCACTCTCAGTGTGCGTGTCAACACCATGAGGTTCCCATCTTTTTCTGTATTTATGAGTTGGCGTTCTACTAATAAAGAGCTTTCACTTCTTATTTATATGTCTTTTATTAGTATGGACACATGAACTCCTATTTGAGTCAATGAGCTCTAATCTGTTCCAATCATTGCTTATTTTATTGTTCAAATTATTATAGCTTTGGAAATCTGCTTCTTTCTGCCACACATTCTCATCACAGATGGTCTTACTGTCCTTGCCCATCACTACTGACCCTGAAATTGCAAGGCCATGTGGACTTGGGGCTACGGCAAGTTCTCCTTGTATTTCAGCCTTGAAAGGTAACATAGTGATGTCTTTTTCTCTCTCTTTTATAGCATTTTTTCATATACTTTTGCCTGGAAGGGAATTAGTTTGTAGCATAGTCTTTTCATTTCAGGAGATTTATCAATATTTATATTGGCCACCTGATGCAAAGAGTTGACTCATTTGAAAAGACCCTGATGTTGGGAAAGATTGAGGGTAGAAGGAGAAGGGGATGACAGAGGATGAGACAGAGGATGGCATCACCGACTCAATGGACATGAGTTTGGGTAAACTCCAGGAGTTGGTGATGGACAGGGAGGCGTGGCGTGCTGCGGTTCATGGGGTCGCAAAGAGTCGGACATGACTGAGTGACTGAACTGAGCTGATCACTGTTTATACTGGTTTGGAATTTCAGGCTGAACACTACTGAAAATCTTATTCCCACAGATTACTGACTCAACAAAAGATCTGGATACTTACCTAGAAGAATTTCCTTTGCAGAGGTGGCATTTCTAAATTCTCCTTTGTATTGGTTTTAGACCAGGTGTTTATAATATATTAACATCTATGTTTGACAAACCAAATGAAACAGTCTCTGTCTTCATGGAGTATAAATTGTGAAAGAGATGTGACAGATATACAGAAAGAGGGGAACTTTGGTTAATGTATTTTGTTCTTTTTGTATGTTTTTTTCTTTATTATTTATTTTTCATTGACTCCTGAACACGGACGAGGGTGAAAACATAATGACAAACTAGGAAAAGGACCATGACAGTTCCTTGCACGCACTAGTACATTCAAGGGCCTGCTCTGCGTCCTTCACACGCACTAGACCTGCCTTGTGCGTGCTGGTGGCTCCCCACTTAGAGTTGGAGACTGCCTCCCCTGCTTCTCCGAGTTTTCCATCACAGAGACGAGCC
This sequence comes from Cervus elaphus, assembly GCF_910594005.1. Classification (NCBI taxonomy): domain Eukaryota; kingdom Metazoa; phylum Chordata; class Mammalia; order Artiodactyla; family Cervidae; genus Cervus; species Cervus elaphus. The sequence goes on along the minus strand of NC_057838.1, from coordinate 13,386,495 downwards.
CCCGCAGCTCAGATGAAGCTGGGCAGGCACTGGCACAGGTGCGAGGCCTGTGGAGCTGGCTGGCATCAGGCTGTTTCTGTCCAGAGGGCCAGGAAAGGTGCCAGGCTGCGTCTGGAGGGGCGGCCACTCATGGCAGAGGAACCCGGCTGAGCTCTGAGTGCAGGGGGCTCTGAAGCAGTGGGCCCGCGGCTGACACCGTCTGTCCGTCTGCTCCAGGGCAGCGGTGAGGATGCCCCTGGGTCATCAGGGGGAGCAGGGGACAGGGTGGTGGCTTCAGAAAGAGGAGCAGTCTGGTTCCCGGGACAGCAGAGGCTGTGGGAGGCTGCACCGTCCACAATGGATGCCCACAGCTCACCCGCACTGTCTGCTGGTTGTTAAACCAGAATGACACCTGAGCCGACGTGGGTAATGAGCGGGCTGCCATCGCAGGATCCCCACGAGGCCGTGGCAGGGTTCCAGCCCCTATGGTGGTCTCTCCTTGCTGCGTCCCCCAGTGCACATGCTTCTTGAGCAGGGTGGGCAGGGGGCCATGGGGAGACTGACCTAGGGAGCCCAGGAGGGCAGATAAATGGCAGGAAGTTCTCCCCTCCAAGTGAGAAAGCTGCTCTTTACCCAAGCCCGCCCTTCAGCACCGGTTCCCGCCGGCCCTTAGTGGTTCACCAGGCTTCAGGCTGCGGCTGGAGGCCTTGGCCGGGGTCCAGGGAGGCAGAGCGGCGCCAGCAGGCCTCTCCAGCCCCCTCTGCTCTGTGGACAGAGCCACCTGGCTCTCCTGTCACCTCATCCGGACGCTTTCGCCTTCAGAAAAGAGCTGATGACACTCGGTCTCGTTCCAGAATCCCAGCTGGAGCCCTGGGCTTCGGTCTGGCACCCCCTGCAAGCCAGAGCTGAGCCAGCCCACCTCCCTGGCCGCTGCTGCTGGCTCTGCCTGCTCCCATGTGTCTGCGGTGACCGACAGAAGAGGAGCAGGGCGGGGGAGAGGCGGGCAGCCGTCGCCTGTCCTGCTATCACGAATCACTTTTCACCAGAATCTGAGTTCTCCTAGAAGACTCTTGTTTCCCCAGTTGACATCAAATAGCTACATGTTCTTTCAACTTGTGCGTGTTCCCCACTTATGGGAAGAGAACCTCATGTTATATAACCCTGTATGTAATATTGTGGCTTACGGTTTCCTCATGTTTGGGAGCAGGCTGGGGAGTGTAGGCATTCTATAAAATACTGAACTGACAAGGAGGTAATCGTGCTCATGTATGAAAAGTCTGGTTTTCTTGGAGGCGAGTCCTTTACAAATGATAAAGTGCATTTCCATAGGGTCATTGCACCTTTGTAGGAGAGGCTAGAAGCACCTGTTCTGCCTGCTGTTTATTTCACATAAGCTTGTAAGTCACGTTCATGGCTGATTTGAGACTCTCACTGCCAAGGAAGTGGCTCCTCAGGTTATAACCCAAGTAAGCTCCCTCCTTTTCTCAAAGAATGTAAAACAAGTTAAGCCCAGCACTGCTTCCGCCCCCTGAACGTGAAGTCCTCTGCTCAGGCAGTTTGCGGACCCCGTGAAGGGCAGAGGGGTCCTGTGTTGTCTCCCAGAAGCGAAGGCATCTAGGGTCCTGTCCTGTTTGCCCAGCACACACGATGGAGCAGACCTCTGCGCAGATCCTAGCTCTGACGTCCGTTCTGTGTGTGACCAGTAAGTGCATCATTGAGAAAGCGACGTACTGTCTTCAGGGTGCCCTCTCCTCATCTGTGAAACGGGAACATCACCGCTGACATGCTGACAGTGGCAGGATGTGTAAGACACGAGGCTGGGGTCCAGCTCAGGACAGACACTCCGTGAAGACCTCACGTATGGAGGAAGGAATCATCTAGAGTCAGATTTCTTCTGCACTCTGAACCCTCTCCTAAAATGGGCATCCGCACTTGCTCCTTTTATTTTTTAACATTTATTTCTTTGTAACTGGAGGGAGGACAATTGCTTGACCATATTGTGCTGGCTTCTGCTGTACACCAACATGAATCAGCCATAGGTACACACATCCCTGCCCTCTTGAACCTCCTTCCCATCTCCCACCCCACCCACCCCTCTAGGTGGTCGCAGAGCCCCCGTTTGAGCTGCCTGTCAGACAGCGCATTCCCACTGGCTGCTTTACACATGGTAATGTATGTTTCCATGCTGCTCTCTCTGTTTATCCCACCTTCTCCTCCCTCTACTGTGTCCACGAGTCTGTTCCCTGTCTGCATCTCCACTGCTGCCCTGCATTTGCATGCAGCTTCATCAGTACCATCTTTCTATATTCCATATATATGTGCTAATATATCATATTTGTTTTTCTCTGACTTCACTCTGTAAAGTAGGCTCTAAGTTCATTTACTTCATTAGCACTGACTGACTCAAATGCATTCCTTTTTATGGCTGAGTAATATTCCATTGTATATATGTGCCACAGCTTCTTTATACATTCCTCTGTTGATGGACATCTAGGTTGCTTCCATGCACTTGTTTCTTTTATTGTAGATTATCTGATCTTGGGACTTCAGAGGTGGCAAACCTTCAGGATCTCTAACCTAACTGCTCATTGTAGGGTGGGTGCAGGTTTACCCAAGGTCACACCCAGCAACGAGTGTCAGAGCCCAGATGAGCCCCTCAGATGAGGAGGGGAGGGTATTTTCCTTGTTCTCTCTGGGAGAGAAAATCACACTTTGGTATGGAATAGGTGCAGATGTTTCTTCTACCTTCTAATTTTAGCATCTGAAGAGTCAACATAATCTCATGCATTTTAAGCGGCCTTAAAGCTCCTTTGTTACTGAAAAGTACATATGGATAGGTGGGACCCAGGAGATATTGCTGTTTCATTGGGAAGAAAGGCAATCCGCAGCTCCCACCTCCTGCGACTAGTCTTAGTCCACCTCCAACCCAGACTCGGGCTTGGTGAAGCACGTTAATAAAGTGATGGGGCGCCGTTGAACACTGAGGACATCTGGGGAAGTGTGCAGAGGGACAGGCCGCGCAGCCTAAACATTTCTCTCACCCTGGAGTTTGCCAGTAATATTTCTACTTCCTTGGCTTTTTTCCTAAATTAAAGGATGCTAGAGCTGTGAAGGCAGAAAGGACCATCTGGGCCAGCTTCCTCCTTTCAAATGCGTTCACAGAGGAAGCCCACTTGCGGGCACACAGTGATTTGGCTCTCCAGTCTGGACTAGACCAGCTCTTGTGTTTCCTGTTCCAGATGACGCTCCGCACCTGTTATGCCACAAGCACTTTTGTTTCTTGCTGAAGTTTGTTTGTTAATACTGTATGGGAAGCAATTTGAGGCTGAAGTTGCATGCATTCAAGACTAAGAGAAATGTGGCTTATCCTGAGGCCTGTCTGTGCTGGGCTTACCCCGGCTCTAAACAGTACAGGTGGTGATGACCTCATTGGAGAGCCCACTAAACTCACTCTTCAGTTACAATATGACCATTTCTGTTTTCTGCAGAGCTATTTGAAACCAGAGTAGCAGTGACATCATTTTTGACTTATAGAAATTTCTCCTGTCTCTCTTAGCAAACCTTACACACGCAGCAGCCCTCACATACCTGGCTGGGAAATACCATGACGCTGTGCACTGTGATGAGGTGAGGCCCCCCCGCCCCCAAATCCATGGTGGAGGACGGGAAGCCGCTCAGGCTAAATGCAGGAAATGCAGGAGGAACAGGGGACCTGTGATTCTCACTGACTCTTGCCTGAATGTAAAAGGAATTACAGCACTGAAAACAAATGAACAAACGTGAGGACGCTTACCAACATATAATGTAGAATGGAAAAAGCAGCCCCAGAAGCAGCTGAAGTCAAATTCATTCATTTGTGATAAAACTACTTTTTTAAAAAGTGAGAAGATAATTAAACACATGATTCTGGATGGTGCTTACATCTGAAAAGGCTTTAGGGGTATGTGATGAGCAGGATGCAAAAATGTGATGATTTGTAAATTGGGTGGTAGGTCAAAAAAGCGGGGGAAGGTGTACGATATTAAGCCGACTTTTGGACGGAACCTCTGACTTGTTAGCAGTCTTTATTAAGCAAGATGTCTTATTCCAGCAATTTCAGATACATCTGCTATCAGCAGGATGCTGTCTGTGCTTTATGGTTTGTTGTTGCTGTTGTTTAGTCGCTAAGTCATGCTTCACCATCTCCCAGAGTTTGCTCAGACTGTTATCCATTGAGTTGCTGATACCATCCAACCATCTCATTGTCCATTGCCCATTTTCCTCCTGCCCGCAATCTTTCCCAGCAACAGGGTCTCTCCAATTAGTCAGCTGTTCGCATGAGGTGGCCAAAGTATTGGAGCTTCAGCTTCAGCATCAATCCTTCCAATGAATAGTCAGGGTTGATTTCGTTTCATTTCAGTTCAGTTCAGTCGCTCAGTCGTGTCTGACTCTTTGCGACCCCATGAACCACAGCACTCCAGGCCTCCCTGTCCATCACCAACTCCCGAAGTCCACCCAAACCCATGTCCAGTGAGTCGGTGATGCCATCCAACCATCTCATCCTCTGTTGTCCCCTTCTCGTCATGCCTTCAATCTTTCCCAGCATCAGGGTCTTTTCCAATGAGTCAGCTCTTTGCATCAGGTGGCCAAAGTATTGGAGTTTCAGCTTCAACATCAGTCCTTCCAATGAACACCCAGGACAGATCTCCTTTAGGATGGACTGGTTGGATCTCCTTGCAGTCCAAGGGACTCTCAAGAGTCTTCTCCAACACCACAGTTCAAAAGCATCAGTTCTTCAGTGCTCAGCTTTCTTTATGGTCCAACTCTCTTATCCATACATGATTACTGGAAAAGCTATAGCTTTGACTATATGGATCTTTGTTGGCAAAGTGATGTTTCTGCTTTTTCATATGCTTTCTGGGTTTGTCACAGCTTTTCTTCCAAGGAGCAAGTGTCTTTTAATTGCATTCTATATTGTTTAGGAATGAGAACTCCAAAATGCACGAGGCCACGGGCAGTGTGCCTCGCTGTTTCCTGTTCTGTGGTAAATGGTCTCATAACTAATATGCTGTATTCTGTTAGATGGAATAGGTTGGGGAGACTGAAAGGTGAGAGTGAAAGCTGAGCCGCAGTCTGCAAGAGATGACAAAGTCACAGAAGAAGGTTTGTTTTTAGTGAATAAGTACGTTAAGGTGCTTGAAAAGATGGCTGTTGCATCTCTAAGCAACAAGTGGGAAGTGGGCCCTGCTGGGCATGGCCTGAAGCACAGACAACTCTTGGACTCCAGTTTCTCTCCACACCCTAGTGGATGAGAGGAAAGGAGGTAGCAATAACCCAGAGGCTGCTGAAATCTGGTACAAGCTAAGTCAAGAGAATGGGAAGGGCCTCGTGGGGAGAGAAGGAAGGGACAGGAGCTGTCCTGGACCTTTCTCTAGAACCGCAGACACAGAGCAGTTCATGGAGAGAGCGGGGAGACGGGCTGTCTCCTCTGTCACAGGGATGGGTGTGGAGGAGGCTGGTGAGCAAGTGAAGCTGAGTGGGAGCTGTGAGCTTGCGTTAGCCCCTCTTCCCTGGGCTCCCCTTCCAGCTGTGTTGGCTCAACTGAGCTCAACTTTGACGGGACCTAGTCACGTCCAGCAGGGGCGGAGTGTACTATGAGAGCCTCATCCCCACCCCTAGGGTGGAGGCTAGACTTGGTTGTCCTGCTCCGAGCCTTGCTCTGAGAATCTCTGGGCTACACTGGAGGTTGATCCTGGTCACTACCTGACTCCTAAGCCCCAGCTCCATCTCTAATGCTGGCTGCGTCTCCCTGGGCCAGGCCATCAGCTCTGCCTTGGCTTCTTGGCTGCTTCGTGGTCTCCTCCTGAGGCTGCTGCCTAGCCCTGCACTTAGACCTACTTAGCTGAGCCCACACACCCTGGCCCAGTTTTCCAGTCCTTCTCTGTGGGTTGGACTCTGGTCTTCACATCACTGCTAGCTTTCCAGGGTCTGCACCACGCTGAGGAGAGCATGGGGGTAACTATAGGGCTCCAACATCCCTGGCGGCCCCGAGACCCCAGGGTGGGGCACTCCCCACATCGAGCCCCCGTTGCTGCTCTGCCTGTGGAGTTGCGATGAAACCCCTGCTCACCCCTCTGCTGAATCCATACCTTTACCATAGTTCTGTTTCCCCCAATTTCTCCTTGTGTGCACTGGCTGTTCTCTCTCTGACAGCATCTCATTTCTCTTATTTTCTGCTGGAGAAGTCCCAGTTGTTCAGGGGGCAGAGATTCCTTGATTCTCGGAGGGTGAGTGACTACTCCAGCCCAAACGGATGGAACATGATGGCCGTAGAAGGGTCAGGGTATCTTGCTGCCCTCGATCAGTGTTCTGACAGATGATATATAATCAGACGTCTAGAGTGTCTGACCCAAAGGTGCTTGTTCGGCACTCCTCTTTACCTCTTGCTCCTGTCTCCAATCTTCTTGCTGTCATCTGGAGGTATAGCAGCCATCCTGCAAACTAGGATGATAATGAAAGCCAACGTCATGAGGATAGTTGTTTCTGTTGGAAGGAAGACTCTGGTGCTTCTTCTGTTTGAGGCCTGGAAGTCTTGGAATTGGCTGTTTTATGACAAAGGGGAAGGTGTCTCCTGCTGAAAATGTGCAGTGGTCTAAAGCCTGCCCAGCTCCAGGAAGGGGGACCCTGATGGAGTTGGCATGCACTTGAGGTGTAGAGCCTGTTTCTCTGATCCCGAAGGAGGAGAGATACGGTCGTATGGATTGGTTCTTTAGTCTGGAGGTGGCTCAGTACCACCCTGGAAGCCAACAGCCTCCACAAGTTCTTCTTGCAAAGAAGGTCCCGGCTATGACAGGATCTGCCAAATTTCTTCAGACCCCTCACTGCCACCCCATCCTGCCGAGTTATGTGGGGATGTGTTCCTCTGCCAGGAAAACATTTTTAAGGCATCACATGAACCTCCTACTGGTTAAGTCCCAGGGCTGTTCCTAGGTTTCCAGCCTCTGTGGGTGGCGTGGGAGGCATGTAATCACTAGGGGCATGAAGTCAGAACAAGGAAACCCAAAGCAGCAGGCCCGCTTGGAATGTTTCCCTCGACTTTTCTCATTGAGGCTGGGACTTGGTTTGCTGGGAGGTTGTAGGTTTAATAGTGATGAGGGAGCGGACCTGCTAGGTGTGCCTCGGCACAAGAAGTGCCATTGAGGAGCATGTGTCTAAGGAGACCACCTCATCGGAAGGATGTGTGGTCCAGACCAGAGGGGAGCTATGCTGTTGAGACTCATAAAGCTGAGAATAAAAATACCCTGGAGACAAACTGAAATATAGGAAAACATTTTTATGTCCTTAGGGAACAGGAAGACCTAAAAGAAGATGTACAAGGCAGAAACCAGAAAGAAAAATCATTTGTTTGAACAATGTTAAAATTATGTTTACCAATGGTAATAGTTACAATATATACTGTATGTGACTAGAAAATTGAAAGTGAGAGTCCAGGGTATGTAATGCGCTCCTATACATCCACAAAAAGGAAACAGACATCCCAATAGAAAAAGATCAGAAACAAAATCTGAATGTGTAATATAATAAGAAAAATAAATATATATTTTAATGTTCATTTATCTTTATTTATGTTTTACTTAAGCATGTTGTAAATGCCCAGATTCACTAGGAAAATGCAAAATCAATACAAAAAAAAGCAAAAGGAAAACCAAAACAGCTATTTAACATTCATTGAACTGACACAAATGTTAAAGTTTGATAATACTAAGAATTGACAAGGATATTAATAAATGGGCATTTCATTCTTATGGCCATTTGACGGTATGTGTTTAAAATATTCCATGATTTGACAAAGCAGTTCTCTGTTGCCATACCTCTGAGAGAGCCTTGTAGAGGTGAACAGGAGGGCGTATACAATGTCCATTGCAAAATTGTTTCTAATAGTGAATGACTGGAAACAAACTACCAAGGGGCTATGAACAAAGAGATAGTGGCTTAAAAAAAAAGACAAAGTTATACTGTGGAGTGTGTGCATGCGTGGTGTGTGTTCAGTCGTGTCTGACTCTTTGTGGCCCCATGGAATGTATCCCACCAGGCTCCTCTGTTCATGGACTTTTCCAGGCAAGACTACTGGAGTGGGTTACCATATCCAGTACTATGCAGTATTTGGATAGAATAGGCTGGATTTCTCTGTTATAATAGAGAGAAGTCTCTGTTTATAATTTTGTAGCTTGCTCTTTTCCCTCAGGAAAATGTTTTGGAGACTTCTCCCTCCTCACACACACACACACAAAATTGATTACCATGGACAATGCCTAGTTTTTTATAAAGAGGGATGAACTGATATTACATAGGTGTAGTATCAAAGACTATGTCCAAGGATCACAAGGTTTATGGAAGAACAGGAGTGTGATGACACAGGGGTCACAGTGCTGTGGAGCTGAGGGTGGGTGGGGGGATGGATGTTGTGTTCTGATACAGGTCACAGAAGAGAAGTAAGATACAGGACAGCTCACGGCCAGAGATTTCAGCTGGAGTTGTGCTGCTCATCTCATTCTGCTAACTATGCCTTTGGTCACTGAGAAATTAATTTTCTAGAGCAAGGAGAAAGTCACTGTGGGGCTATTTCTGGATCTAAGTGAAAGATTGGTTACTAAGTATAGAAGAAGGCAGGGATCATGCTAGTTTGGTTCAACAAATCTTTATTGAGCACTTACTAAGTGCCCGTTACTGCTCTAGGCACCAGAGAAGAATATTTAGTATGACATAATATTCAACTCCAAGGAATTTTGTCTAGTGTGGGAAATACTCCACACAACAGAATTCTCAGTATTGATGTAGGGGTCAGACGTGGCTTCCTGGAGGAAGTGGCATAGGGTTGGGTGTTGTTGGGTGAGTGACGGCTGGATCTGCTGGGGAAGGTGGCAAGTGCAGCATTGCTGGACCAGACAGTGATGGGCTAGTTACGGGCTAGGAGGGTGGACAGGCTGGGTTGGCTCACTAGGAATGAATGTCACACTGAGGAATTTGGACGAACAGAGTCAAGAAGGTGAGGTATGTGGTCGGATCTGGGTGCTAGATAAATCTGCTTGGCACTGGTGGCTAGTGGGTGTATTGGAGAAACCTGTCTTTGGAGTTAGGGAGATGAGCTGGTGGGTGGTTTCACCAGTGAAAGTAAAGTCCTAACCAGCTCTGCTGTGATGATAACAGAGAATATGTCTGGGCAGAGTTAGTACCAGGTCTAAGAAGGAAGGCAGAGCTGCTTAAAGGAAAACTCAGTGAGGAAATTTTGGAGGTCCTGGGAATAAGTAAATATACCCGAGAAAAGGGAGTCACCTGGAGAACCCACTGTGGTTGTTCTGGGAACTCCTTGGTGCCTTCAGATTTAGAAACTTTAAAATCATCTATGTCGTCTCAGGAAAAAGGGAGATGTAAGAAATGAGCTGAGGCTCTGATGGAGAGCAGGGCCTTGGAAGCTTGTCTACCATCACATCCCCAGTGTCCAGAATAGTTCTTGGCCCATGGTGGGTCTCAGGGATGCTTGTCAAATGAATGAATGAAGTCTTCCTGGTGGTAAGATCTGAACATTTTTGACCCTGCTAATGTAGGATTTATTTAAAAGGCATTTCTCTTTTCTTTAAGAAGATCCTTTTATTTTTTAACTTTATTTTTCTAAATTTTTGGTCACACTGCACAGCATGCGGGATCTTAGTCCCCCAACCAGGGATGGAACCTATGCACACTGCAGGGGAAGCACAGAGTCTTAACCCCTGGAAAGTGAGAAGTGAGTTAGTCACAGTCGTGTCTGACTCTTTGAGATCCCATAGACTGTAGCCCGCTAGGCTCCTCTGTCCATGGAATTCTCCAGGCAAGAGTATTGGAGTGGGTTGCCATTTCTTTCTCCAGGGGAATCTTCCCAACCCAGGAATCAAACCCAGGTCTCCTGCTTTGCAGGCGGATTCTTTACCAACTGAGCCACCAGGGAAGCCCTAACCCTTGGACCACAGTGAGTTCTCTTCTTTATTTTGTTCAAAGGTTGCTCTGCTTCTGTATCTCCCGTGTTACAGTCTGTACTTGTTAGATTAAAGAATATGTCATCTTAGCTTCCATGTTGGCTGTTTTATCAGGCTGTATGCTTTCAGCGTGGCTGTAACCCTTCTTGTTGTCAGAATGTCCTCTAGCAGTGGAGGGGGGAGCGTCCTCCCTTGTTACTCCTGGGCAGCTTTCATATGTGTGCGTGTGCGTGTGCATGCGTGTGTGTGTGCGTGTGCGTGTGTGTGTGTCTACTTTACTTGCTGCAGAACACCAGCCTTCTTCACAGTGCCTAATACCTCTCTTGGCACAGAGTGAGTTCGTAAATGTTTGCTGCAGTAAGCCAGTGTCTGTCATTACTGATGTATACTCTATTGACCTGTCATTCTCTGGGGGCCCAGAAGGATTATATCCCAGGGTTGCCTGCTTTGACTTTGTGTCTGCAGCCCAGGCAAGGTGCAGCTGACCCCCAGGGAATACCCCAGCTCTGTGGGCTCTGTTCCCATAAAGGTTGACACGATTTTTCCTATGTCCAAAATGGTAGTATAACACTGCATTTCAAATGCTTTTTCATCTGTAAAATGGGAAAATCATTTTTCTCTCCTAGTGTAGATATACAGTTAGCACAGTGTCTGATCTATGTTAACAATCAGTATTTGCTATCAATTATTATTGTTTCTTTAGTTAATTCCTTCATTGTTTCAAGTATCAATTAGCACTTCATTATTGAGTGTATTCCTTCTGTTAGTGTAATGGTGGAAGCTTGAAATCCTTTTTTACTCTTAGAGGTCAGTCGGCCTTTTCAACTTGGATACCTGGAGAGAATTAAGTCCTATGGGAAGTAATCTAAGTGATTATTGTCTTGGTGCATAACTAGCACAATGCTAGACAGGCAGGGAATGTTATTAGGTACATGCAGCTGTTGTTCAGTCGCTAAGTAGTGTCTGACTCTTTGTGACCCCTTGGACTACAGGACCAGGTTTCCCTGTCCCTCATTATCTCCCAGAGTTCGCTCTAACTCATGACCATCGAGTTGGTGATGCCATCCTCTGTTACTCCTTCTCCTCCTGCCCTCCATCTTTCCCAGCATCAGAGTCTTCTCCAACGAGTAGGCCTTTGCATCAGGTGGCCAGAGTATCGGAGCCTTGGCTTTAGCATCAGTCCTTCCAATGAATATTTAGGGTTGATTGGTTTGACCTTCTTGCAGTCGGGGGACTCTCAAGTATCTTCTTCAGCACCACAATTTGAAAGCATCAATTCTCCGGCATTTGGCCTTCTTTATGGTCCAACACTCACATTCGTCTGGCTCAATCTCTTGTGGGGTCACTGCTCCTTTCCCCTGGGTCCTGGAGCAAACAAGGATTTTTTTGTGCCTTCCTAGAATCTCTGGAAAATATGGGGTTTGGTTTTAAGATAATTGAGCCCCTCCTACCATGTTGTTGCAGCCTCTTCTTTGTCCTTGGACGTGGGGTATCTTTTTTTAGTGGGTTCCAACATCCTCTTGTTGATGGTTGTTCAGCAGCTAGTTGAGATTTTAGTGTTCTCAAAGAAGATGAGCACAGGTCCTTCTACTCTGCCATCTTGACTTGACTATTCTCACATCCATGCATGATTACTGGAAAACACCATAGCTTTGACTACACGGATCTTTGTTGGCAAAGTACTGTCTCTGCTTTTTAATATGTTGTCTAGGTTTGTCATCGCTTTTCTTCCAAGGAGCATGTGTCTTTTAATTTCATGGCTGCAGTTACCATCCACAGTAATTTTGGATCCCAAGAAGAGAAAATATGTCACTGTTTCCACTTTTTCCCTATCTATTTGCTTTGAAGTGATGAGACTAAATGGCATGATCTTAGCTTTTGGAATGTTGAGTTTTAAGCCAACTTTTTCACTCTCCTCTTCACGTTCATCAAGAGGCTCTTTAGTTTGTCTTTACTTTCTGCCATTAGAGTGGTATCATATGCTTCTCTGAGGTTGTATATTTCTCCTGGCAATCTTGATTCCAGCTTGTGCTTCTTCCAGCCCAGCGTTTCTCATGATGTACTCTGCATAGAAGTTAAATAAGCAGGGTGACAATAGACAGCCTTGACGTACTCCTTTTCCTATTTGGAACCAGTCTGTTGTTTCGTGTCCAGTTCTAACTGTTGCTTCTTGACCTGCATACAGGTCAGGAGACAGGTAAGGTGGTCTGGTATTCCTATCTCTTTAATCCACATACAGTGGATTCCCACATTAAGGCTGAATCCTCTCGTGGAACTGGGTTGAGACTGTCTTTGGGATGTGCTCCTTGAAGTGAATATATTTAAGGAAACTCTTCCTAACACCCTCCTGCTCCAACTCACTTTAAAAAACACATTCCAGATCTTTCTGTTGCTGGTTCCCGAAGTCAGTAAACTTAAAAATATTGTTTCTTAAGCATTAAAAAGCATTAAGTATTGAAACTTTGACCTATAAATTCAAGGCTTGAATACTTGGATCAGTATCTCATTTAAAAAGAAAAAAAAAAAAAAACCCAAAATTTGAAGGCATACTTGTATATCACTTAAACTAAAGGGTACATGTGCTCTCACTAAAGTCCTCTATCATCCTCTGGGCTCTTGCATTCTAAAATAAAGAAAGATTTCTATTATAGACTGAATATTTTTGTCCCCAGATCCATATGTTGAAATCCTGACCTCCAGTTATGGTAGTGTTTGAAGATGTGACCTCTGGGAGGTGACTAGGCGAGGTCATGAGAGTGGGGCCCCATGATGGAATGCACCGAGACACCTAGGAATCAAACTGACACAAATTAAAGACAGAGATAAAATATTAAAAGCAACAAGGGAAAAAGAAGTAACACACAAGGGAAATCCCATAAGGTTATCAGCTGATTTCTCAATAGAAGCTCCACAGACCAGAAGGGAATGGCACAATATATTTCAAGTGATGAAAGAGAAGAACTTACAACGAAGAATACTCTGCCCACTGAGACTCTGGATAAGATTTGATGTAGAAATTGAAAGCTTTACAGAGAAGCAAGAGTTAAGAGAATTCAGCACCACTAAAGCAGTTTTACAACAAATGCTAAAGGGATTTCTCTAGGCAGGAAACACAAGGGAAGGAGAAGATCTACTAAAAAACAAACCCTGAACAACTAACAAAATGGTAATAGGTTCATACAGATGGATAATTACCTTAAATGTAAATAGATTAAATACATGGACCAAAAGACATAGACTGTCTGGGCTGATAAAAAATCAAGACTGGTATGTATGTTGTTTACAAGAGACCCACCTCAGACCTAGTGACACTTACAGACTGAAAGTAAGGGGATAGGAACATTCCACGCAAATGGGATTCATAAGAAAGCTGGAGTAGCAATACTCGTATCAGACAAAATACACTTTAAAGCAACGATGATGTGAGAGATGCAGAGTGGGGCCCCTAATGTGCTAGTGTCCTTATAGGAAGAGGGGCCAGGGAGCGTGTCCTCACCCTCTATTTCTGCCCCGTGGGTAAGCTGTGAAGAGTCTGCTTTCTGCAAAGTCAGGAAGAGGCTTCAGGACCCGAATCTACCTTCACTTTGACTTTGGATTTCCCAGCCCCCAGAACTGTGAGAAACAGATGTCTGTTGTTTAAGTCACTTGGTCTGTGGTGTGATTTCACGACAGCCAAGCTGACTAAGACCCCCGGCTGTGGAGGGGCTATGTCCCACCCTTGGTGAGCCAGGAGCTGTGTGCTCAGCTCGACTCCCCTCCAGCCACACCCTCTGGAGGCCTGAAGCCCCAGCACTGCTTTCTCCTTCCATGACCAGCTCCCAGGAGATCGCGCTGCAAGGATTTGTTCTGGGGGGAAGAGAGGAAGAAGAGCAAACAAAACGAAAAACTGCTAAATGTTTTGTTGTGAGTGGAGGGAATGGAACAGACAAACATTAGATTTTGTCCCGACACAACTGCCTAAATAATATATATTCATTGTGGAAAGCCAAGCAACACAGAAGGATAGAAAATAGAACATAAAGTCGTTCCTTGCCACTTTATTATATCACATATTGCTCCCTACTCACCACAGTTCTCCAGCATGAAAGGGCTGACATTACTATTCCCAGATGGCTTCCAGACTGTGTGCACACACCCCCACATACACACACACTCAAAGGTAGGTATATATAGAAATATAAGCTTTTAAAAATGACAAAAATGCTATTTAGCAACTTGCTTTATTTCATTTAGAACTGTATCATGAGGATATATCTCCATGTTCATATGGATTTCTCCTATTCTGTCTCACAACTGCTCAGAATCCCATATTATGAATGCTCCATGATTTATTTGATAATTTCTCTTTTGATAGATATTAAAATTAAAAAAATTTTTTCTTACAAATAATGTTTTAGTGAACATTTTTATTCATATATTTGTATAATTTGTATATTTGTATAATTGTTTGAATATTTGTCTTACCTCCAATTGGAAAACAGAACACCTCAGACTGGGGGCTTAAAGAGCAGACACTGCCTTCTCGCAGTTCTGGAGGCTGGGAGTGTGGAATCAGGGCACCAGAGTAGTCAAGTTCCGGTGGGAACTCTTCCTGGCTCTCGGGTCGTTGCCTTCTCACTGTGTCTTCTTGTGGCAGAGAGCATGTGAGCTCTGGCCCCTCTCCTCTTACAAGGACGCTAATCCCAATACGAGGTCTTAACCCCCTGACTTCACCTAACCCTAACTGCCCCCAAAGGCCTGACCTTCAAACACCAGCCTGAGGTCTTCAGCATGAACTTGGGGTGGGGAGAGGTTCGCTCAGTAACAGTCTTTTGCACGCATGTTTAGTTTCTAAGTCGTGTTTGACTCTTTGCGACCCCATAGACTATCTAGCGCGCCAGGCTCTTCAGTTCATGGAATTTTCCAGGCAAGAATACTGGAGTGGGAGTTTATTTCTACAAATGTGAAATTACCCTATCAAAGGATATGCACATTTAAACTTTTTTGGAGATTTATTTAATGTAGTTAGGTTATTTACTATTTTTGGCTGTGGTGGTCTTCACTGCTGCGTGTGGACTTTCTAGTTGCGAGGAAGGGAGCTGCTCTCTGGACGTAGCACTCGGGCTTCCCTCTGTGGTGGCTTCTCTCGCTGCAGAGCTGGGGCTCTAGAGTTCAAGCTCAGTAGTTGTTTTGCACGGACTTAGCTGCTCCATGACATGTGGGATCTTCCCAGAGTAGGGATCCATGTCCCCCATTGCAGGCAGACTCTCAACCGCTGGACCACCAGGGAAGACCCACATTTAAACTTTTTTGTTGTTTTTGTACGGTCACTCTGTCGTGTCCAACTTTTTGTGATGTGATGGACTGCAGCATGCCAGGCTTCCCTGTACTTCACTGTCTCCTGGGGTTTTACTGACCTCCAAAAAGTTTATGATACTTTATATTTCTATCAACATGTGTGGAGAAAAGGGTTGATAATTTCATTTTAATTGGCACTTTCTTGACTATTAGTGAGGCCAAGCATATATTTCCATGTTATTAGTCATTTGAAATTTTCCCATTTTGTTCAGTCTCTAAGTCTTGTCTGATTCTGTGACCCCCATGGACTGCAGCATACCAGGTCTCCCTGTCCTTCACCATTTCGCAGAGTTTGCTCAGACTCATGTCTATTAAGTTGATGATGCCATGCAATTATCTCATCCTCTGTTGCTTGCTTCTCCTCCTACCTTAAAGCTTTCCCATCATCCAGGTCTTTTCTAATGAGTCAGTTCTTTGCATCAGGTGGTCAAAGTTTTGGAGCTTCAACTTTACCATCAGTCCTTCCAATGAATATTCAGGGATGATTTTCTTTAGAATGGACTGGTTGGATCTCCCTGCTGTTCAAGGGACGCTCAAGAAGTCTTCTCCAGCACCACAGTTTGAAAGTATCAGTTCTTCGGTGCTCAGCCTTCTTTAAGGTTCAACTCTCACATGCATACACAACTACTGGAAAAACCATGGCTTTGACTGTACGGACTTTTGATGGCAAAGTGATGTCTCTGCTCTTTAATATGCTGTCTAGGTTTGTCATAGCTTTTCTTTCAAGGAACAAGCATCTTTTAATTTCATGGCTGCAGTCATCATCCAAAATGATTTTAGAGTCCTAGAAAATAAAATCTGCTACTGTTTCCATTTTTTCCCTATTTGCCATGAAGTGATGGGACTAAGTGCCATGGTCTTAGTTTTTTCAATATTGAGTTTTAAGCCAGCCTTTTCACTCTTCTCTTTCACCTCATTATGAAGCTCTTTAGTTCCTCTTCACTTTCTGCCATTGGGTGGTATTATCTGCATGTCTGAGGTTGTTGATATTTCTCCCAGAAATCTTGACTGTAGCTTGTGATTCATCCAACCCAGTATTTTGCATGATGTACACTCCATAAAAGTTAAATAAGCAGGGTGACAATATACAGCCTTGTTGTACTCCTTTCCTGATTTTGAACCAGTCCATTGTTCCACATCCAGTTCTAACTGTTGCTTCTTGACCTGCATACAGGTTTCTCAGGAGGCAGGTAAGCTAGTATGGTATTTCCATCTCCTAAAGAATCTTCCACTGTTTGCTGTGATCCACACAGTCAAAGGCTTTAGCACAGTCAATGATGCAGAAGTTTTTCTGGAATTCTCTTGTTTTTCTATGATCCAACAGATGTTGGTAATTTGATCTCTGGTTTCTCTGCCTTTTCTAAATCCAGCTGATACATCTGGAAGTTCTTGGTTCACATACTATTGAAGCCTAATTTGAAGGATTTTGAAAATTACCTTGCTAGCATGTGAATGTGAGTAATTGTATCATGAATTGTCCATTTATACACTGTCAAAGTCTTAGTAGGGTGTTTAACATTTGTATGGATCTGTTGGGCTTCATTTTTTAATCCCTAATATTAATCCCTGATACCCCTCGAAGTTTTTTCTCCTTATATGAATTTTGACTTTTTACTGTGTTGTTTTTTTCTTTAGAAACTAAAAAGAAAAATTTAGGTGGACATGATGACAGTCCTTTCCTCCCTGTCTTTGGAATCATGTTATTATGTGTCAGCATCACCTTGCCTGAGTTTCAAGAATACTCACGTACATTTTACCCAGTTGCTTTGATTTCTTTTAGGTTTAGATCTTTAATCCAACTGGAATTTGAAGTAGATCTCTAATTAATTTTCAAAGGTATAAACATTTTCTCTAAAATCACTTGCTGGGGAGCCTTCTTCCCTGGTGGTCAGATGGTGAAGAAACTGCCCGCAGTGTGGGAGACCTGCATTAGATCCCTGAGTCGGGAAGATCCCCTCAAGAAGGAAATGACAACCCACTCCTGTAGTCTTGCTTGGGGAATTTCATGGACAGAGGAGCCTGGTGGGCCACAGACAATGATATTGCAGAGTCAGACACGGCTGAGCGACTAAACACACTTTCATTCTTCCGCTGTCTGGAAATGGCATCACTATCACATGCTACATTTCCATGCGCACATCTGTTTCCAAAATTCTATTTTTTCCATTAATTATTTCCTGTGGCTACATTGGTCCTAGGTAGCTTTAATTATTTTATATTTATGTAGTGTATTTTTATATCATTGATATCACTACTCAATTGCTTTCCAAATGTTCTTGGCTGCTGTCATGCATTTTCTTTTTTAGACTCCAAGTTCTAAATTTTCTCCTTCCCAGAATAATCATTGAAGTTTTCAAGTGAATTGCATTGACTTTACCTTATAATTAGGAGAGAATTGATATTTTAATATGATTAGGTACTCATATCCATGAAAACAATATATATTTTAAGTCTTCTTTTATGCCTCAGCAAAGTTCTATAGTTTCTGTTTTCATACTGTTCTTGCACATTTAAGTTTATATCCAGTTATTTTGTAGTTTTAATTGCTATTTTAAATGGGATTATTTTCCATTACATTGTTTGATTAATGATTAATTAATGATTAATATACCCTAATGGTATATAGGGTTAATGACATTTACTTATGGGCTGAATTTTCTCATTTTATTAATTTTGTCAATAATTGCTTTCATTCAATTGTTTGGGATCAGCAAACTTCCTTCGTGAAGGGACAGATAGGAAATATTTTTGGCTTTGCAGGAACCCTGTTGCCCCTAATTGACTCTGCAACTGCAGTGTGAAAGCAGCCCTAGGCAATAAATGTGACCATGTTCCAATAAAGCTTTATTTACAAACTAGTCTGCTGGCTAGATTTAAATCTTGGGCATGGAACAGGGTTTGCTGACTATATTCTATGGATGCAAATACATTGTATATGAATAATATGTTTTTCCTTGTCTCCAAAACAGTGGATTTCAGAAGAGTGTTGAATAACAGAAGTGACAAAGTCACTCGTTCTTTATTTGGTGTTTGGTATTGTGTTGGTATTTCACCATTAAGGTCAATGCTTCTTATTCTTTTAAAATTTTTGCTAGATATTTTTACCTAGTTAAAGGTGGTTTCATCTTTTCTTAGGTTACTAAGAAATTTTAGTAGCAGTGTGATTGAATTTTATCAAATCCTTTGTGAATCTCTTAATATTCACATTTTCCCTATTATTCTCTTCATGAATATAAATGAAATATCTTATACAAATGGTCCTTGAATTAATGGAATAAATAATTCCATTTCTTGTATTTCATTAAGGATTTCTATATCTACATTAATAAATGAAGTTACAGTTTTCTTTCTGTAATATTTCTTTGATTTTTAAAATACTATTCTAACTTTTGTAGAATGAATTGATAAACTTCTCATCTTTTAAAATGTTTTGAAACACTTTAATTGATATGAAAATTAACTATTTTTTTTCAGGTTTGCCAAAACGTCCAGAAATCATTTGAGTCTACTGAACTCTTCAGTGAAGGGCTGCACCATTTCCATTTTGTCTGTTGTTTATTGATCTTTATGAAAAAGAACCTTTTTGTCCTGGTGGCTAAAGGCTGTGAGCTATGTGGGGTCCATCCATCTAGACTTGCCCTTATGGGAACTGTTCAGCTGAGTGGATGTGAGGGAAGAAGAAACTTGTCATGGGTTAGCATATGCTCCCATTTCTGCTTGGTTCCAGAATGGTTAAATTATACAATAGACAAAGATTGAGGGGAAGCAGGAAAGGCAGAAGAGGCAAGCTAGAAAATAATTGGAGAGGAGAAATGCTGAGCTACTCTGGAGTAGCATAGAGGGCAGGTACCCCTCCAACTTCTACTTCCCCCAGAGGGAGCAGGGTTGGGCTTTTTAATGGCATCACTGGTTCAAGGGAAGAAGAGATTTTGCATTTTGGAAAACTGGATGGACCTTTAGGCTCCTGGAAACCTTGGACTTCCCTCCCCCTGCCGAGCTGTCAGGTCATCTTTGCTGGCCCACAGCAGCTTAGTTCCAGGTGTTGGGGGTCCTGGGTTGTAATCCTAGCTCCGTCCCCGCCACACCCTTGGATCCCGGGATGCAGCCTTTCCTGGGGGCGGGGTAGGAAGTACGCAGAGCTCCCCCCACTCTCCCCCTGCAGCCTGCCTTCCCTTCTCATGCTGGTGTCAGGGGCAGGCACCTAGGGAATCCTCCCCTAAGCGCTGGCCAGCAGCACCTTCTCTGTAAGACCACCCTAGAGGCCGGGGCAGCCTGCTGTGCGCGAGGGGAGCCCCCAGCGGACAGAATGATTGGCCAGAGGCTCTGTCTGTCCTGCTGCTGACCTGCACGTGTGAGGGGCCTGGATGGGATAGCTCTGCACTTGGGTTTGTTTTACCCCAGGAATGGAGTAAAATATATAAAAGATGTATTTTTGTTTTCTTTAGAACCTGGTATCCAGGGCAGGGAGAACCGGTGGAAAGACCTCAGGGCGGACACGGCGTCCCCCGGGGTTGACTCTCAGGAGGGTCAGTGTGCCTGGTGGGCCAGGGGGCAAGCCTCCTTCCAGTCACAAACTGCAAACGGATGCCCACAGGCTCTTTATTATATTTTGTTTACTGGTTTTTGAGACCAGAGCAAAAATTAGATGTGATTCAGCTTTTCTACCCAAGGTTTTAAATGTCCTTTTCTGCGTGTGGAGGAAGGCGCTGAGCAGCCTGGAGAAGGAACCAGGATCCAGCAGAGCCGGGAGAACGGGCCACAGGAGGCCCTGCCCAAGGCCTGAGCTAGGGGAGAGCCACACAAAAGCAGGAAGAACCAGCTACTCATGCTTTTCAGACTCTCCTACACTTGGCAAAGCTTTTCTCTCTCCAGAGAGCTGTGATTACTTTTACAAGATTGTTGGCCCAAAGGCAAAATCTCTTCAAGCTGAAACCCCGTCTGCACTGAGCTTCAGCTACAGATCAGGGGGCGGGAGGATGGAGACTGAGGCGCTGGTGTACTTGTTCTCAGGTGGGGGTGTCAGCCTCTGGATGAAAGCCATGGCCTTCCCCTGGGGGCGACATTTCAGGTTCCAGGTAGCCAGGCCCCAAAACATGGTCCCTGTACCTCAGCTGCCTGACCTTCCTTCCATTGCTCAGCCCTGATGGAAGGTTGTGACGCTGAGAGGCTCATGCCATCCAGGGTACTGTGTGTGAGGCGGGTGGGGGCTCGGGGAGGCCAGGAGCCTGAGGAGGCCTGGGGGGGGGGGTGTCCCACAGGGACACAGAAAGGTCCCTGGATCCGCTTATTCTTCCAGAACCTAGTTATCCTGAAGTCCTGCTCCCACCTGTATGACAGTCCCCCTCAACCTGTGTTTGTAAGTGATAATGGTCTTCTGGGTGAACCATGTTAAACAAAGCCGCAAGTTTTCTGGAAATGATGAGTATCACCCCAAGCATCAGGGAGACTGTGACAGAAGAGGATCTTGGGGTGGCCCCTGGGGAGGGAGGGCGGGCTTCAGATGCTGGCCAGCCAGCGGCAATCCCCCCACCAGTGCCCGCCTCCCGCCTCTGCACCCCATTCTCCCCGCAACCCTTCTTAAGGGCAGCTCAAACGGGAAACCTCTTGATTCCCTTAGTTGTTCAAGGATTTCATCTCAACACAACTTCCCTCAGCACTAGTCGTTTCTTGATGGGCTCAGAAGGGCTCCCCCACAGGCCCGGAGTGGGGGCGGGGGGCGGCAGGTCTTCCCCATGGGGGAGCACCGCTGGGGAAGAGTTGGAGCAGCTGGGCCTGAGGCCCTGCACACGTGGTTGTGGTTTGTTAATGCCTCAGACTTCCCGTGTTTATGATTGAGCAGAACCACAACTTGCTATAGAATCATCATCAAGGAATTCCCTCTTGGCTCTGGAAGGAGAAGAGACTATGCAGGGAATCCAGGAAGGTTTGCCCTGCATTGCAAGGTGCTAGGACGGTCAACTCAGGCTTAGGACCCCTCCACTAATTGAAATGCATCAGGCCCTGCGGTGTGGATGGGGGAGTGGGGAGCCTGTGGGCAGAGGGCACATGGTAATTCTCCATAATTTCTCCTCCAATTTGCAGTTTTGAAACTAAAACTGCTCTAAAAATAAAGTTTATTAATTAACTTTAAAAAGTTGTCAGGAAAGGACATCTACAGTAGGTCAGATATGATTAATAACTATTATCAACACTGCATTGTTAACAAGAATACAATGTTTTTATAAGATACTTATGAGCAAAGAACATGAATAGTATACATCTAGTTTTTAATACTCCATATACAATCAACATGTTTTGATCAACAGTGTAAACCATATAAAAGAGAATCTTGCTTTCCATTTGTACAAATATTGATTTCATCACAGAAAAACGTTATAATGTTAAAATGTACCATATATTAGAGGCTATACAGCTATTGCTTACTTGTTTAAAAATGAAATTACTGCTGCCTGAGGGTACTTGATTACATCATCACCTCTAATATATCATCAGATCCACAGTACGTCTTCCTTTCCAAAATTTCAAATCTTACAGCAAGATTACTTTGTAGCCAAATTAAGTCAAAAGGATTTCTTTAAGAAAAAAATAAGTAAATGCACCTAAAAATGTACAGTTTTATCTACCAGGTGACACAGTAGGGATTCTTGGTACTTCTGCTGGCAATTCAGACAGGAATTGTAACCTCAGAGGGCATATTGAACTTGTGGAAGAGAAAATAATACTAGTCATTGCTTCAGTTTTTGTCCTATATACATATAGGATATATGTATATTCCTTCCTCCCTGGGCAGTGATGGCTGCGTAGTGGCTGGAGGCAGGGCAGTCAGATGGTGGACAAGTAGCAAGGATGCTTGCTATCCGTCTACCTTTGACAGAGGACATGGAAGAAGGGGTCTGTTTTACATTTCTTTTTCATCAATGGATTAGGCCCTCTCCCCATCCATTCAGGGTCCTGATCCACAGTGACGGATGCAGGGGTCTTCGTGCTTAAGAGTTCGCCCAATGCTGACATTCCTACACTTGGATCATCTACCTGCAAGTCCATACACCTGTGGCGAATCCCTAGGCTGGTGGTTCTCAGCTTCGGCTGTACATCAGAATGATTTTAGGAGCTTTACAAAGTATAAATCCTGGGTTTCACTGGCCTGAGGCACTGTTGGGCCTCAAGATTTTCAAAAGCTCCCCTTCCCCCACCACCACGGTGTCACCGTGCAGCCTGAGATAAAAACCCCATCGCTAGGATGGCTATGCTTAGTTTGGAAAACTGCTGGTGGTGTTCATCAAACATGCTAAACATTAGGGCTCTGCGGATATTTCTGGTCTATATTGTAAATGTGTATCAACTGTAAACACAAAAATAATCTATATCAGTCAGATTGGTACACATAAACCAACAGAGAGCTCTGTTATTGTTTTCCTTACATTTACAGAGTCCCATCGGCAGATGAGTGGTGTACAGCATGAAGCTGATGTTGTCTATTAGTTGTAATAGACAGTGGTTCTTTCCCACTGAATTGCCCCAGAGTCAAATGAACCTGATTCAGATAAAGAAACTAAATGTAATTGCATCCTTTTCTCATTTTATAAATATAAAAATGACTCTCCTCTTCATCAGGGCAACAGCCTAGGCCAGTTCTGCAATGACATTGTGCCTTTTTATGATAGAGACTTTTCTCTTGCTTCAGTTAAATCCCTTTAAACAACAATTGTAACTGTTAAACGTTAAAATTGTTTAAACAACAATCTCGGTTTCAAATTTTGATTTTCTTGCAGTCTTTCTGAAGTAAACTATTTCCTTTAGTAGAAAAATGAGTTTTCCTAAAAATATACCTTACAAAGCTCAGTGGTCTAAAAAGTTACAAAAATAGACTTACATTTAAAAATCCTGTTGGAATGTGTCTTTTATAGAACAAAAATGTGTGCCCCTGATATGGCTGATATGACTAGAGGCAAGAGACTCTATTCAGTAACGTTTTACAGCCCCAGCAAGGAAAACAAAGATCATTACATTGCAATAATGTGCTTGTCACCAAGTAATAAATGCAGAACAGACATTAAGGGCAACTTCAAGAGCCGTCACTGAGGTGAACAGCTTGTTCCCTGTAGCAGGAGATGGGATTTTTAAACCAACTTCTTAGAAAATAAACCATCTAGGGCTTTCTCAAGGCTCAGATTTGGGGTATCTGCCACTTTTGAGGTGAGTTAGCTGCTGGTGACAAGGAATTAGGGGCTTTGGAACGGCCAGCAGCAGCCGAGGCTCCAGGCACACCAGGGCGGTGGTCATTCTGGTGCTGCCTCGGGAACCTCTTCCACACACATCATCTGATTCTGCCCTGATGGGGGGCACAGTGTTGATGCATAGGCTAGTACAAGGGAAGGTGACCTGAGCTGAGGGTTTCCACTCTGGGTGTCCATTAGAACCACATGGGGAGCCCCTGGAATTAGATTAAACTGGTCCTTTCGAGCTCACAGTCAGCCCTGATGGGCCGTGCACACGGTGTCACTACGGCCCGACAGCCCGTCCTGTAGCCCCAGACCTCGCCTAGCGCGCCACGAGGCCGTCAGCCCAGGCCCGAGTCTCCCTGAAGGCCATTTTCTTTACACAGCTGCTGCCCAAACTTTGATGCCCATCAGAGTCACCAGGGGGGCTCTGAGAAGCGCCCGGCCCAGGCTGCAGCTGAGACAAATTCAGAGTCTTTTTGGTTGGGACCGAGGAGACACCCAAGGGCAGTCAGCCTGAGAACCACTGCCTGTCTGCTTCTGCACTTCATGGTTCATGCATCTCTGCAGTTTTGACAGGGGAAGGCTAAAGCTCAAAATTAAGAACTTTCAACAAACCTCTAAGCCTTGTCATCAACTGGAATGTAATCTGCACCCTCCACTGTGCTCCTAGTTGTAAATCAGTGACAACCTGAACTCTGGGCAAATTTAGAGTTTGGAAGATTCATCTCTATCTTGAGGTGACAGAACTATTTTTCATAGTGTGAGACAACAGAGCCTCCTTAAAGATGATGTGGTAAGATGTATGTACGGCCCACTGGACAGCTGACTCTAGAACAGCCCAGGTCGGGGCCCTGACCCTCTGAGCAGTGGACTCGCCTATAACTGTGGACAGTTGGCTCTCCGGAGCTTCTGGTTCTTTAATCGTGAATTCGGCTGACTGGTGCTCATGTGGCCTGTTGTGTCTGCTATTGAAGAAATCTGTGTCTAAGTGGACCCACACGGTTCAAACTCATGAGGTTCAAGGGTCAGCTGTGAACAGCCTCTCACTCTTAACCTTCCCTGACCTGTTTCTGAAGGCCTGGCTTGACTGGGCTCTGGGGAAATGCTCCAGGGACTGGCTGGGGGGGAAACAGCAGACAGGCTCCCTGTGGGGACTCAGGGCTTGGTGTCCACGAGCAGAAGCCGAAAGGGTGAGGGTGAAGCTTTCAGCGGCCCCTCAGAGCCCCGCCGTGTGAGAGCTCCTCTCCTGACTGTCCAGGGGGCCCCGGACCTGGACTCAGGCTCTGCCCTCTTAGGCTCTTGAGAGTCTACAGACCCTGGGAACCTCCCTGGACAGACACAGCGAGAAAACTGGTGGGAACACAATGTTTAAGAAAATTTAGTGAGTAGATTTTATGCCAGGACATTGAAATACAAAGAAGAAAAATCTTGAATAGTTCTCTCTACTTTATTATGTTACAGTAAAACATTTCAAATTACAAAAATACTAAGCTCTTACTGCTGCAATTGACCAGGATGTTGTGGGGCTCCCTCATCATCTGTCTCCTGACAAACTGGTGATAGAAGAATGTGGGTCACCCTGTTTCTCAGTGCTGGATGCGTATCTGGCTAAAGCACTATGCTCTGAGGTGAATGAATAATGAGCGTGGTTTGCTGACAAGGACATAAAATTTCAGATTCTGAGAGACGTTGTATAATCTTTTCACGAATCATTTTTAAACCCCCGGTGGGGATGGACCGGAAGGGCGCTTGGGGAACGTGCCAAGCCTAACGCCAGGCTTGAAGGGGCGGCGGCGCCTGTGGAGCTGCTGAGGAGAGGCTTCTCTGGGGGACACTTTCGGGGCCGGGCTCCCTCCGCTGCACTTTCCAATCCTTGCTGGCTGGCGCCCCAGAGGTCCTCTGACCCGACTCCATGGCCCCTGCACCCCAGGCACCCTGTGTTGTTGCCGTGCTGGGCTGACCAGTCTGGCCTGGCATCTGTCATGTCATTTTCAGGCTAGTATTTGTGAGTCAATTTTCATCGCTAAACTGTGAATCTTGTGGAATCAGGTACTACGATTTATTTTTTATCTTTAATACCTATGCCAGGCTGGTAAGGTGTTAAAGTGTGCAACATGATGGAACTGAATATAGTTTATATTTCTACTGAGACAAAATTAAATACTTTGATAGCAAAACTGCGGGGCCCTGATCCACCTGAGTCAGTAAATAATTTAAAAGCTAAAGGAAAATTGTGTGTGTGGGGGAAGTGGGGAGCTGAATAAAACCATGGACTGAAAATACTGTCTGAAACACTTCTTCCTGGCTGAGATGGATGCTGACTAAAAGTGTTTACAACACTGTCTACAAAGAGCTATGTAACATTCAGGGTTTGGGGTGAGAAACACGGATCTGATGGGAAACCACAGATGAGAAAAAGCTTGTGTCCTAAGTAGAGGGTCCTCCAATTACAGGCAGCTATTTTAAGAGGGAATTGTTTTCTTCTGCCCACGCACCTGGAGATGTTATGAAGGCGTTATCATCAACTTCAAAGTCAGATTTCGTATTTACCTGATTTCCATGTGACACATGATGCAGTCTCTATTCACCTGTGAAGAGTGCCATCGTGGTGAGGCACTCCTGCACACCCCCGCGCCTGGACCCTGCAACTCACCAAGGGCAAGGAGGGATCTGGGCAGCCTCCCAGTGAGGAGCAAAGTGCCTTTTGAGTAAAAAAACCCTTGGAGTAAAATAATTATCTTCTAGGAGTAGCCTAAACCTGTGTGTGTGTGTGTGTCGGGGGGAGCGTTGGGGGAGCTAAGAGAGTTTCAAGAGCAGCATCACATATGCAGTCTTCAGACAGACATGTGTCCCCCAACCTCCAAAGACTTGATATATTTCCTCTAAGACTCAAATTTGGGGGATTTGTTCCTTTTTCGTGCTGTCATTCCATCTCAATTAAAGGCAATGGTCTGAATGCCAATGAATCACATATATGCTGACCGTGGTTACCGTTTTGCTGTATAGGGAAAACATACTGGGTTTCAAAACTATGGAATGGAAAAATAAACAAGTCTAATACTTATAATTAGAAAACACTGGTCACCCAAAGGAGAGAGAGTACCGTGGAGACATCTATATAAAAGGAAGTCTGAGGAAGATTTCTACTCCCTCTGTTTCTTCCTTGCTCAGGAAGAGTTCAAAGTGGCTTATTGTCTTGTACCTGCCTTGATCGGATATAGTACCAATGTGGCCCGCTGAGGACCCAGAGGACTGGCTGGTTATTCAGCTGTCTTGCAGTGGAGGAGTCTCCAAGCAGAGCCAATGGAATCAAGTGCTGGCTGGAAGGCTGGCCCATGCGTCTCAGTCACAGTTGGGCCTGGGTCAACTCGGTACCACAGGTGCTACGAGCAAGCTTTTTCCTTATTAGAAAAGCTCATTAAGAGTAAAATCAGTGTCAATGAAAAAACCCCAGATGCTCCTAAGCAATAAAACTCCTTACACATATTTAGTATTTTTCAAATATACCTCACTGGAAGGTGAACTTCTGCCCAAACGGACAACATTGTTTCTGGATGCCTTTTGTGGAAGCCTCACAGTTTGAAGACAAAGGAAAGTCCCTGCAACTCTGCAAAGCGCATCTGAGTCGGGGGCACTTCTTGGTTGAAAGGTGGGCTGATCAGGGCAAATATGGACAAACCAGTCCATGGGTCCAAGAGTTAATGTCGGCATGGTGGTCAGGACTCAACAGCTGCCATGGCTTGGTCCTGGGGGCTGAAGGGGCTGGAAGTTTATGGCTGATGTTGTCCTCCATGGTCAGGCCCCAGTAAAGTCACTGCCTGCTGGTGCTGCCCGCAGGTATTCTGCATTTTCAGCTGCAGGCCCCTTAAAGATGCCATTCGACTTGGCTTCCTTGGGAAAGAAGGCCTGCTGGTAGTCAGGGTTGTCTAGGCTAATTTGGTAACTGCCCTTCTGAGCCCAGAGGGCAGGGCCGTCGAGTACACCATTGACACAGGCTGGATGGGTGGTGTTGAGATACTCAGGGTTGTCCACGGCGTGGCTGCGTGAAGTTTGGTACTGAGGGTCTCTGCCAGGGGCTGGATATAGAGGCTGATTGTGATAGACAGGGTTCTGGACAGAGCCTGCGGGTCTTTTGGGAACAGACTGGTTTACATATTCTGAAATTGAAAAGAAATCAAGTGTAATCAGCAAAGCATCATCCCCAACAGGATTTCACAGCTCTTTCTGAACCCTGTGACTGTTCTTCAATGCGGCACTGGGTGACAGAGGCCGGGAAGCCTGGGGAGAGGACTCTCTTGCTAAAATGCATTGTGTTCTTTTCGTACTGCTCAGAGCAACGAGCATGCTTTTCTTTTGAAAGTTTAAATAAAGTTTTCAGAGGACTGCTTCCCTTGAGATGTGTGTTTGTGCAGGTTGGCTCTGTCTGGGAACAGAGCTTAGATTAAGTAAATACATGTTTCACAGGCCAGAAATGGAGCCAGGAGAGAGAACAGCGATCTATTCTGTCTCTCTCACACACACACACACTCTCATATATCTCACACACACTCTCTCTCTCTCAAGCACTCACATACGTATATCTTTACTGTTTGGCTTCAAATTCTAGAAAATCTGCAGACTCCTTCTAAAGACAACCTGGACATGCCTGGACCCCTCAGATACCCAAGTGCATACTTGGTGGTTGTCTATTGACTGCCCTCTCTCTCCCTTCGTTTTGTCTACACTCTCACCGTGGGCTTCACCTCTGAACCAGCTTGCAGGAAGCAGCTGGCCCTGCCCCGGGCCTGAGGCCGTGGAACAGGACTGCCCCCAGCGAGAGGACTCACCGGGGGCTGGGAGGAAGGCGTCGTCCATGCTGTCCTCGGTGAGGGCACCAGTGGGGTCGGAGCTGTAGCGCTGCAGGAAGCTATCTTCCTTGAGAGGGTAGCTCTGTCGGGAGGAGATGAGGCAAGGTTAGCTCCAGCCAGTGCTGCTCACTTCAACGGGGATAAAGGTCACCTGAGAGCTTGCTAAAATGCAGATTCTGATGCCGGAGATCCGGGAGAGGACCAGAGATGCTGCACTTCTAACCACTTTGCCCGCAGGTGGTACCTCACTCCTGGCCCAGACCACAGGGCAAGTGGATGGCCTGGACCAGGGCTGTCCAGCAGGGCGCTGGCAGTGACAGATGCGCTCTGTAATCTGCGCTCTTCCATATGGTAGCTCCTTACCACATGTGTGAGGAATGGAATTTTAAATTTTATTTAACTTTAATTAATTAAAATTTAAATTTAAGTAGCCACACATGGCTAGTGGCTTCTGCATTGGTTAAGTGTGGGTCTAATCAAGGCTTCACACATCAAGCATCAGCATCGCCTGGAAGGCGAGCTCACAGATGGCCAGACCCCTCCCAGCAGATCCTGCGTCAGCAGGTCTGGGGTGGTGGCCCGACAGTCTGCATTTCCAACAAACTGCCAAGGCCAAGAACTGCATGGTGCTGCTGGCCCACGAATCACATCTGCAATAGCACTTTGAGAATAATAGCTAATGGCTGGCCACAGAGTAGGGATCAAGGCAGCAAACAATACACGAAGGAAATCACAATTATTCAGGTTAAGGTGGGCACTTCTTATGTCTAATAGAGCTGGGGTACAGAGCTGTTATTTAATTCTGGTTTGAAGATGTTGATACCTACCCCGTTTCTATCAACGCAAGTCACAGTGGGAGTGTTGCTGGAGGCGCTCTGGAAAAGAATCACAGTATTTATGCTGCAGGCGGACACTCTACCATCTCCACTGAGAGCAGGAAGGGGCCTCAGGGGGAAGGGACACTTAAAGGGGCTTGATTTCATTAATTTCATAATGCTTGACGCATTAGCATAGAAAAACTAGGTTTAGTTCTGATTTAACTCTGTTCCTTAATGGACCAGAAAGATTATGACCCAGTTGTTGCAATGCAATAAAATAATTGATACACTGAATTGATTCATTCTGATTGTAGCTTCACCATCTGGTTAAGTTTCACAAGATGGGTATTATTTTCTCTAAAACTGTTCTAACCAAGAGGCAGAGCTTGGAAAGAGTGACTTTGGTACCAGAGAGCTGAGGAGGGGCGTCCGGGAGGTGGCGGGGCTGTGGAAGAAGCCCTGCTGGGGGATGAGGTACTCCTCAGCATCCACAACGTCCTCCATGTCCTCCTCATCCATCAGGGCGCGGTAAAAGTTGGAGTCTGTAGGGCTTGGCAAATGCATTCTCTCATCCCCCTGGCACAGAGATCGTGAGACCATTAGAAAGGCCAGAGAACTGCTGTCCCACTCCCTTGCTATTGAGGTGTGGTCTGTGGTCAGCAGGTGCCTGTATATTTGCCAGTTTAGCTCTAATAACCCGCCCCCTTCCCCTGCTGGTTCTCCAAAACACACTTCCTCCTCCCTTCCCCCATCCCCCACGCCCTGCCTGAAATGAAACAATGAAAATTCCCTGATGTCCCAAAGTCCTCAAAGGAAATGCAGACAGCTCAGGAGGTAAAAGAGGTGCCGGGGGCAGCCTTCACTGCGTGCTGTGCTGTGTGCAGTAAAAAATGCACTTTTGTTCTTCGTCCCTGCTCCTGGCGCAGAGCTCCTCAAAGCGAGTGTCACTCAATCATGTTCGACTCTTTGTGACCCCAAGGACTGTAGCCTGGGAGGCTCCTCTGTCCATGGAATTCTCTAGGCAAGGATACTGCAGTGGGTAGCCATTCACTTCTCCAGGGGATCTTCCCAACCCAGGGATGGGACCCAGGTCTTCCACATTGCAGAGCTCCTAAACCCTTGGAATTTCCTCAGTGTCTCTTATGTTAATGAGGAGATTTTTGGAAGCACTGAAAGATGGGGGCTGGTGACCAGTAGAGTCCCATGATTAGAATCCCATGTGAGGGTTAGAACTTTCAGTCTCGCCCCTGAGCTCCAGGGAGGGCAGAGGGCCTGGACAAATCTACTGGGGGTCAATGATTTAAGCATGCCCATGTAATGAAGTCTCCATAGAAACCCGAAAGGATGAGCTCAGAGTCTTTCCTGGGTGGTGAGCACGTGGAGGCCTGGGGAAGAGCAGCATAGCAGAGAGCATGGAAACCGTGCCCTTCCCCCTCCCCTCTGCCCTCCCCCCTCCCCTCTGCCTCCCTCCCCTCTGCGTCTCTCCCCTCTGCCCTTCCCCCCTCCCCTCTGCGTCTCTCCCATCTCGTCCTTCCTGCACTACATCCATTTATAATCAACCAGCGGGCTAGTGAGTGGAATGTTTCCTTGAGTTCTGTGAGCTGCTCTAGCAAATAAATGGAACCCAAGGAGAGGGGAGTGAGAACCTCCAGTCTTAAGCTGGTAGGTCAGAAGCACCTGGACTGGGGACTGGCATCTGACGTGGAGGAGAGTGGCCTCTGATGCTGTCTGCAGGTGGACAGTGTCAGACTGAGCCGAACTGCAGGACACGGCTGGTGCTGGAGAAGTGCTTGCCTGGGGGTGTGGGGACCCTCCCCCCAAAACACACACATCCTGGAACTGCTTCAGGTGCTTTGCAATGCATTCTGCATTTATTATTTCACTGAATCTTTAAAACAGTTCCATGAGCTTGGTTTTGTTAACCTAAAGTGGAGAGTCAAGAATCTGAAGCCAGATTTGCCCCACACCAAAGCCCTGGTTCCCCAGAGACTGATATGAAGCTTTGGCCAAAGGGACCATGAAGATGAGGGGGCGCAAGCTTGCAGGGCTCACACAGAGGCGGACACTTGGGGGCCCCATGGTGAGCCTGACTTAGTCCGCCTTGGCCTGTGCTTGCTTTAAGGCCTGAGGGTTTCTGGTGTGGCCTGGGAGACAGGAAGCTGCGTCCCTGCGGTATTTCAGGGATGTGTGACCTCACTAGCAGGACCCTCCTGGGGAGGAGACGGGGAGAGGACTGTACCTGGATGACAAGGTAGCGCTGGGGGTCTCGGGCCATCTTGGAGAATTCAAGGATCAACTCACGGAACTTTGGGCGACTGTCTGCATCTATCATCCAGCCTGGGGAAGGGAGGAGGGAAGTCAGTTCAGTTAGAACCCTGAAAGAACTGATAAAGATGGCATCCCTGAAAGTGTTTATGGGGGGACTCTTTAAGACAAATAAATGAGGATGAAACCTAATCTTTGTGACAGGTTTTTCAGTCTTGGCAAGCAGGCACTGATTACTGTCTAAAGACCATAATGACCTCACATACTTGAGTCAGAATGGCAATGACATGCTCTGATTTCCTGCACCTCCCCTTCCAAGGGTCATTACAGTGCCATCATCTTGAGTGACCCAGCAGCCGTATGACAGGCTTCACTTTCTGTGAACTGCTCTGACTGTAGGGAGCCCTGGGTCTCGACTCTCCGTAAAGTCCTCACTTGACATTCAGCCTCATCCACATTCACTCAGCAGTCTAGTAAGTTGGAAACCAGATTTAGGGAAATTTAGGAACTTTCTTAAGAACCTCAGGGCTTGGGAATGCCATTCCCTTGCATTTCATTGTATCACACTCAGCAATCAGACATGCGTGTGACAGGATGCTCAGTGCCTTCGCGTGGAGGATACTCCTGTTGACCAAGCCACTGCATCTGATGACACAATGATCCAGGTCTAGATTAAACATGCTGGAGGAACTAGAAATCCTCATGACCCTGAGAGTTCATATTTATTTTCTATCAGCAGGATGTCAAGCTATTTTAGGCCAGGCTGCTATGTGACCTCAGAGAAATCATGTGACCTCCCTGGATATCAGCTTCCTCAACCTAAAGCAGGGAAGTCACAACTGATTAGCTCTGTGGTCTAAAGTTCAGAAAGGCTCAGTACTGACATGGATTTGGCTCTCTCACATTCCCTGGGCAGCTTTCTGGGTAAATTCTCATCATGCATGTAATATCACCCCCAGAGCCTACGGAACTCGGGATCCTGACAGCGTGGTAGTGTCACAATCAGGCCATACACTCTTACTTGGATTACAGGGTTTACCTGTTAGACTGCAGAAGGCCTTACATAAACCCACTATCTGAAAGGTTTAAGTCAAAGCAGAAGTGTTGATTCTACTAATCTCATGTGGCTAGTCACTGTTAGGCATTTAAAAACAGTCTCTCTGGTAACAGGCTTCAAAATGTGGGGCAGGTTTTTCATTGAGCAACTCAGAGAGGAGAGTGCTGGTATAACAGCTTCTGGGGGATTTTGACTTTACTTGTTTGCTTAAAAACCTCAGCTCGCAACGCTCAGTGTGACATTAGCTCACAGTGCTCAGCGTGGCAGGTAAGAGCTTCTGGTACAGTGCCCTGAGAGGGGCTTGACGAATGTGCCTGCCTATAGGCTGTGACAGAGTGTCTGAGGGAGTCTAAGACCTGGGGATGTGGCTCAGGGCAGCCCAGCGACAGGCCCAGCTGGCCACTCACACTTGACCATGATCATGTAGACGTCGATGGTGCAGATGGGTGGCTGCGGGAGGCGCTCTCCTTTCTCCAGGACAGTTGAGATCTCACTCGCAGGGATTCCATCGTACGGCTTGGATCCAAAGGTCATCAACTCCCAAACAGTGACTCCTATGAGGAAGAAGCGGTTGCTTTATGAGTCAATAATAATCACAGTATCTTGTCTTTAGTCATCATTGTTGACATACTGTTTCCAATGTTTAAAAACCCCTGTTTCGGTGGCCTTGGGCAATTTACTCGATGCTGGAAGCCTCAGTTCATCGTCTGTCTCATCGAAGGGTTGTGAGATCAAACAAGATAACACAACTTCAATGTTCAGACGATGCCAGGCAAACAGTAAATAGCCAATAAAGAGCAAACTTTAGTAATAACAGCAAAGGACACCACCTCTCTGAGACATGCCTGGTCTATGGAGCAGGAGTTACACAGTCAGACGTGTGGCCCAAGAGACTTAACCAACTATAAACTGTGTTTTTAAAGAATAAAAAAATTGGAGATAAAAACTTCTGTGTTCCTTTTGATAAATATAAAAACTCCATATTTTAAATTTCAGTATCAATCAATCACCATGATTAAAAACATTAAAGCAAGAATACTATTAGAATTGGTGTTTTTTCAGGCTATTCTGAAGTTCTGATTGTCTTCTACCTCCATGCCTCCCTTGATGGCATTCTCTGCTCCAGAAACACACAAATGTGATGAGTGGTATGTCCCCATCTGACAGCACGATGCCCTGGGTACCACTAGTGATGAGCCAAGTGGGCCTGAGTCTTGAGTCCCCAGACCACACAGGGAGGGACCAGACACAGGAAGCCAGTGCGGGGGGTGGTTCCTACTCTCCAACTAGTCTAACGACCCCTTCTCTTTAGAATGGACCTCTAAATGCGTATCACCATGGATCTGCAAGGTGGATTTTCTAAAGGCCATTCCAAAACCGAACGACCTGAATTAACATGCAGAATGCAAGGTTGAAGAATGAAGAAAAGCAGTGGTCCAGGGACAAGAAAATATTAATAATCCTTCTGTCCTTACACCACAGAGTCATTATGGACTTAAAGAAAATCTCATGTCCAGGTCTATAGTCAATTAATTCTAACTAGGTTTAAACATTGCATTTAAACACATACACAATAACTTCCTAAAGGAAAGCAAGCTTTTCAGGTTTTGGGACAAATGGTGAAAGAAGACTGTGTGTATGCCCGGCTGCGGGCCATGAGTAGGGTTGGAAGCTGGTATGAATTCTCTCTCTTTTCAACTGGTAAGTGGAACATACAGGTTCCTGACTGAAATACTTGGCCTTGCCTAGAGTCTAGAGAGCAGAGTAACAGGACATGTTTTTTAAACTAAAAGTTCAGGTTCATATTGTAACAATTCTGATGTGCTGCCAGAACAGCAGATTGTAATCACTAACAGCACAATTTCCACTGAGATGAAAAACACAGCCCCTGGGCTGACGCTGACTTTCTGATGCTGGTTACAACCACTCAAAGGGATTAAGTCACTGCTTTGAGAGTTTTCATTTACTGGGCAGACATGGCCCTGCAGTCTGCAAGTGGGCACACGGGGCAAGGGGCAAACACAGCCAGGCAGCTGGGAAAGGCAGGGGCCCATACCACTTGACCGCGGTCAGGGCCTCAGGTTTTATTTGGAACATATTTGGAAAATGAAAGAAGGAGGTTAAGCAGAGAAGTAAAAGTCTAATGTAGTTTAAAATGCTTTTTCCAGCTGTCTGGAGAATAGATGAGTGAGTGCAAAACAAGCCCAGAGAAGACCCAGGAGGAGCCCCTGCATGCTGTCGCTGGAACGGGGTGTGTGTCCACACTGGGCTGTGTGGTGACAATGATGATGACAGGGCTGGGCAGAGCCACAAACAGGAAAAGCAGCATTTCTTCCTGTCCCTCCAGGGGAGCACACACTTCTTGAACATGGCTGAAAGTAACAAGGTATCAGAATAGCTTTACTTCCTTTTCTAGTTCATAAATTGTAAGCAGCCAGCTCACAGGTATAAATGAAAACTCACATATTCATTCACAAAGATTTCTGTCTTCATAAAGCTTATATTATAGCTGGAGAGACAGACAAAGACCCATGAAATTTTAAAAAATTTAATAGCAGGAGAGATAGACAAAGACCCATGAAATTCTTAAAAATTTAATCGGAATATTAGGAAGTTAATAATGTTGTGAAAGAAATGCTAATCAGGGAGAAATGCTAATCAGATATCAGGGAGATATCCTGAATGATTCTGTTTTTGTGATAATGAAAGCACTCCTGTTGGGAACTCCTTATAATATTGCTCTCCTCAAATACACGTTCTATGGGTGGGTGATTCACCTCTATTGCTTTGATAGCTGGGATAGACTGATGTTCACCATTCAATGCAGACCAGCTGTTTTGCTGCCTTTGGGCTGACTTGGCGGTACGGGGGTGCTAACTGCAGTAACAGTGGGAATGCTTTCCTGAAAGGTGAGGCCCTTGAAGGCCCAGGAGCCCCTCTGACAGAGAACAGGATAAGAGCATGAAAGGCGTGTCTGAAGAGCGGGAAGCTGGGCAGAGGCCGTGGCCCGCAGGCCACGTGGGATTTGGAGGAAGAAAGAAGCAGATCCTGGTGAGACGGCCTTCATGAGAGCTGGAAGCAGCAGCTACTTCCCTTTCCTCATAATTCCCCAAAGACACACTCTCACAGCGCGTTTTGTCAAGCCATTCTCTCTGATACACAAAGATAACCACTCAGTACACAGAACCGCAGCCACCGAGTTAGTCCACTATAGAACCACACTCTCTACCGGAAACACTTCACAAGAAACCTGACGTCGTCTCCCTTTGGTGCACTTCAAATTCACGGCAAGAGGTTGTACCTGCTTGACTTTGGGGTACAGGCATTTCCCAGGTTCCCATTCTTTCCCTCTTGTTCCTCTCTCTCCTGATAAGCTCACTGTTACCTCCAGTGACGCTTAGGATGGTAGTTAGACTCAATTTCCCTTTTCATGTTTTCTGTTAACAGCCTGACAACAACGATGACGCGATTGTTAGTCACTGTCTCGCATGGCAGCGTGTATAATGCACATCAACAGCGCAAGCCAGCAGTCTCGACCTTGATTCACCAGCCTCAGGATTCTGACTCACCATAGCTCCAGACATCACTCTGATGGGTATAAATTCGGTGTAAAATTGATTCCAAAGCCATCCATTTGATAGGGACCTTGGAATGATGAGAGATAAAAGTAATAAGACAACTATTAGCTTCCTTCTATTGAAAAAAAAAAAATGACAAAGGGAGACACTGCAAATGACAAAGGTGAGAAAAACAGGCCACCCGCAGTCTGCCCCCCAGGCCCAGGGCTCCTTCCCAGCAGGAGGAGAGGTTTGTCCGGCAGACGACAGGGCCTCTGTCAGACCCCAGGACAGAGGAGGGCCTCTGGTCTGTCTGTGGGCTCCTCTGCTGAGCTGGGTGCCTGGGCTGGGAGCGGGGACCCTGGTCGTGCTGTGTTTGTCGGGGCTTGCAGGGCCAGCTGCTTGGAGTCACACCAGCCAGTGTGAAACTGAAAAGGTGTACAGCTGATCTAGAGTGTTCTGAAGGGTGTATCTGGAGACCTGCATCCCTCACTGCTGGGAAAGCCCCCTGGATAAGCCAACTCCATCGTGGCCAGTGCCCCTTGGGAGGTCCTGGAACAATCACAGGAAACTTTCCTTGCTGCCAAATCAGCTATGACATTTCCAGATGTTCTTCTGAAGGGTTTACCCTGGAGCAGGAGGTGGAAACCTAACTTTGGCTAACAGTCCCCTAGAGATGAAGCTGAACTCACATTTACTGCCTCTGGCTTCTGGGTGTGTCAGAAACATCTCCATTCACTTTCCCAGGAAATCCTTCTCCCCAGGCAGCTCTGGAGCCTGGCTAGACCCAGTGCTGGTGGCACTGTGACCTCACCCAGAAGGTCCTGAGAATGGCCCTGAGTTGCTCAGTCTGCTTCAGGGGAGTGCGTGCCTGTCTACAAGCCAGCCCCTCACCTTGCCTCCTTCTGCGTGATACTCCTTCTCCTCGGCACCCAGCAGCTTGGCCAGCCCAAAGTCTGTGATCTTCACGTGCTGCGGCGTCTTCACCAGCACGTTCCTGGCCGCCAGGTCCCTGTGCACCAAGCGCCGGTCTTCCAGGTAATTCATGCCCTGAAACACAGGGCCACACGGGAGGGGTGGGCGTCTTGGGGCAGCGTTCAAAGTGTCACGCAACAGCATCCGACCTGAAGTCTACCCGTGGGCGAACTGCCCTCCGCAGACGCAGTGACTTGGCGCTGGCAACATTAGTGACCGTCGATCCGCTCCAAGGATGAAGAGGTAAAGCGGCAAAGGTAAAGCTGGCTTGCTAACTTCTCTCCATCCAGTTATTCGAGTTTCAAGCTCAAATGAACAGTAGAAGAGGCCAGTGACAGAGAAGGAGCCCCGCTGTAGGGCCAAAACCTGGCCACACGCTGCCCAGAATGGCTGCTGCCTCTTGCCTGGCCTGGCCACCCTGGGCCAGTTCACATGGGGCACTGCCTCCCCAGGGCCCAGGGCCCTCATCACACTGTCCTGGCCTAACTTACATGGTTCACTACCAGCGAAGGTTTTTGTCCAGTTTTATTTTTCTCTCTTTTTAAACTGAAAGCACATGGCTACTGAATTTGCTTTTACAAAGTACCAATCCCCACCCTCTCCCTGGCTGCCTCCATAACTGTTCTAATCAGAATCAAGCCTGTAAGGATGCAAAAGACCTGCATGCAGAAAATTATAAGACACTGATGAAAGAAATCAAAGATGACACAAACACATGGAGAGAAACACCATGTTCTCAAATGGAAATAATCAATATTGTGAAAATGACTATACTACCCAAAGCAATCTACAGATTCAATGCAATCCCTATTAAGTTACCAATGGCATTTTTCACAGAATTAGAACAAAAATTTTACAATTTGTATGAAAACACAAAAGACTCTGAATAACCAAAGGAATCTTGAGAAAGAAAAATGGAGTTGGAGGAATCAGGCTCCCTGACTTCAGACTATACTAGAAAGCTATGGTCATCAAGACACTATGGTACTGGCACAAAAACAGAAATATAGCTCAATGGTATAGGACAGAAAGCTCAGAGATAAACCCATGTACCTATGGTCACCAAATCTACGATGAAGGAGGAAAGGCTATACAATGAGGAAAAGACAGTATCTTCAATAAGTGGTGCTAGGAAAACTGGACAGCTACAGGTAAAAGAATGAAGTTACAACACTCCCAATACCATACACAAAAATGAACTCAAAATGGGTTAAAGAACTAAGTATAAGGCTCGCCACTATAAAACCCTTAGAGGAAAACACAGGCAGAACATTCTTTGACATAAAGCACAGCAAGATCTTTTTGATCCACCTCCTAATGAAGATACAAACAAAAATAAACAAATGGGATCTACTTAAACAAGAGCGTTGGCATAGCAAAGGAAATCATAAGCAAAAACAAAAGACAGTCCTTAGAATGGGAGAAAATATTTGCAAATGAAGCAACTGACAAAGGTTTAATCTTCAAAATATATAAGCAGCTGATGCAGCTCAATATCAAAAAACAAGCAACCCCATAAAAAATAGGGGGGGCAGAGATCTAAATAGACATTTCTCTAAAGAAGACATACAGGTGGCCATGAGGCACATGAAAAGATGCTCAACATTACTAATTATTAGAAAAATAAAATTTAAAACTACAATGAGGTATCACTTCAGACCAGTTGGAATGGCCATTATCAAAAAATCTATAAACAATAAATGTTGGAGAGGGTGTGGAGCAAAGGAAACCCTCTGACACTGTTGGTGGGAATGTAAATTGGTGCAGCTACTATGGAGAACAGTATGGAGGTTTCTTAAAAAACTAAAAATAGAGGTACCATATAACCCAGCAATCTCAGTTATGGGCATAAATCCAGAGAAAATTATGATCTGAAAGGATGTATGAATCTTGAAATTCACTGCATCACTATTTATAATAGCTGGGACATGGAAGGAGCCTAAATGTCCATCAACAGAGGAATGGAAAAAGAAGACATGGAACATTTATACTGTGGAATATTACTCAGCCCATAAAAGGAATGAAACGCCATCTGTAGAGACGTGAATGGACCTAGAGACGGTCATACAGGATGAAGCAAGTCAGAAAGAGAAAAACAAACATTGTGTAATATAATGGACTCTAGAAAATGAAACAGATGAACTTATTTGCAAAGCAGAAACAGAGTGACAGATGTAGTGAATAAATGCATGGAAAGTAAGTGGGAAGGGATGAATTGGGAGATTGGGATTGACTACACACTACTATATGTGAAACAGATAACTAACGTGAACCTCCTGTGTAGCACAGGAAACTCTACTCAAGGATCTGTGGTGGCCTAGATGGGAAGGAATCTAAGAGTGGATACATGTATACATGTAACTGACTCACTTTGCCGTATAGCAGAAACTATCACAACATTGTAAAGCAATTATACTCCAATTAAAAAAAAAATTTGCTTTTCTCAAATTGCTTCTGTTCTTAAGAGAGCCTCAGTAGTTTATCTGGAGAAATCTTAGGTATTATTTAATACTCATAAAACTGGAATTCTTTTCCCATTAACATCATCAGTATTTGAATAATATGCCAATATGCATAGAAATCTAGAAAAATTCAGATTAATGTTTAATGTATGTGTCACTGATATTACAAACACTTGTTTACTGCCATGCTTTTATGTTAAGAGATGACTTTGGTATTTACCCCACCCTGCTCCCTGACCACCTACTAGCCCAAAGAGGCTATTACTCTCTACATACACTTCCCTGGGTTCAGGATTTATATACATAGGGAAATACAGTCTGCCCTATAAATTGCCACGAGGCCTTCAGAATGAACAAATCTGAGGAACTAATCTGTGCTGAAAATTGTCCTCTATTTGGATACGATGAATCGCTGATAGTTCTCTTTTGGTTGTCCCAGTTGTGAAAGCTCATATAACCTTTCATTCTATCTTCATGGAATAAAACAAGTTAATTGGCTTGTGTTCCAGTTTTGTTTAATGAACTATGTCAAGAGAGAGTTTCTGTTCTCACTAACTGTATGGAGACCTGCTTTTTAGAAAAATCCCAAAAATATTATAAAAATAGACACAAAATTGTCTTTTGTGCTCTGTAATTTGAATTTTTAAAAAACTAATAAATGGATTCTAATATTTAAAAAAAGAAGGCTGGAAGAGAAAGAGTATTTTTGAGAAGCACCCAGCACAGTGCCTGACATTTAGTGAATTCTCAGATACACAGTCCCTTGGTACCCATGAAACTGGTTCCAGGAACCCCTCCCCCTGCCACCTCCCAACTAAAATCCATAAATATTCAAGTCCCTTATGAAAAATAGCACAGAATTTGTATGTAACATACA
The DNA here is from genome assembly GCF_910594005.1 of Cervus elaphus. Classification (NCBI taxonomy): domain Eukaryota; kingdom Metazoa; phylum Chordata; class Mammalia; order Artiodactyla; family Cervidae; genus Cervus; species Cervus elaphus. The sequence goes on along the minus strand of NC_057838.1, from coordinate 13,346,110 downwards.
CACATCCTCTTGCATCCTTTAAATCATCTCTAGGTTACTTATAATACCTCATACAATGTAACTAGTTGTAAATACAGTGTAAATGCTATGTAAACAGTTGCCTGCTGCCCAGCAAGTTCAAGTTTTGGGTTTTTTTTTTTTTGCTTTTAGCTTTCTGGAATTTTCTCCCCAGGTATTTTTGATCCACGTTGGCTGATTCTGCAGATGCAGAACCGTGGGTATGAAGGGCTGACTGTGAGCCTGACCTCGCGTCCTTGTCCACAGCCTCCTTGGTGTCTTTGTTATCTGCCCTTCCTCCCCGACAGGTGGGGTCACTTCCTGCCCCTACTTCTGGCTTGATGCCCGCCCAGGTGAGCTAAACTCCCTGGATCCTCCCAAGGTCTAACCTGCTGTCACAAGCTTGGCAGCCCTCGCTCTTGGGCCAGGCCTGGCAGGCAGGAGAAGCCTGTGTTGTTGGGACCACATTCTCTCCCGCTTATTCACAGAAGCACCTCTCCTCTCTCCAGTCCGGGAAGTGGACCACACGTCCAGCCTTCTTTACAGCTGACACTCATGAACTCTCTAGCGAAGGGCAGGCACCATGGAAATGCTTATTGAGGGGCAAAAAATAGAAATGAATGGGTTCAACCAACTCTTCATTACTCTTAAGCTTTTTGTACACAGCTCTCTTCATTTTAGTGCAAGTGTAGGGAACACCTGTAGATAAGAGTAGATCCCAAATTTTCTGGTAAATTCTTTACTTCCTTTTAATACATAGTAGGTAAAAACTAAAAATTAGCTTGTCATATCAAAGCAAAATGAAAAATTAGGAAGATGAGTGAGTGAATGAAAGTCACTCTTTTCGTCCGACTCTTTGTGATCCCATGGAGTCCCACCAGGCTCCTCTGTCCATGGAATTCTTCAGGGGATCTTCCCAACCCAGGGATCGAACCCAGGTCTCTTATAGGCAGATTCTTTACTGTCTGAGTCACCAGTGAAGCCCCATAAGATAGGGTCTTACAAAGACATTACCAGGAATTAGTCTTGGAGGGCTATTTTTGCGGCCTTTCGTGTTTTTCTTTCTTGGAAAAAGGTGACTGATTTCCAAGTCTCCTCTGTATGATTTAGAAAGCTCCTGAATGTTGAAGATGCTGTTTGATTTAAATGCTTCCCTTCCTAAGATTTCTCAGATGCCAGGAAATAAGGTTAATCGGCTCATGTCTACTCAAGAGGAAACTGGCAGGTGCTTCCCTGGAGCAGCTCTTCCAGGTTAGGAATAGTTATTTAGGGATGGAGTATGGAGACGGAGAAAGCAGCAGGGCTTCCAAACACAGGAGACCTTCTACTCCTTGGCTCCTCTCCACCTTCACGGGGTTTCTAGCATCAGCCTTGTCCCCTGTGGGGTTCACTAAGCCCCACAGGGAGGACGGCAGAGGGCATTTCCAGCTACAATTAACTACCATTGTGAACTTCCACTCTGCCTCTTTATATGCCCAATAGAGAATCTGGTACACAGGATACATTTTTTATAACAGCTTGTTGAAGAAGAATGAGGGGGTGAATGAGTGATAATGGCAGCTGACAGTTCCAAGTCAGGCATAGCAAACTCACCTGCAAAGAAACCTCTCCAGGTACCGCCAGGCCCAGCACCCACACAACTGCCCCGAGAGCTGACCCAGGTCCCCAGACTGAGCTGGTGCTACACAAACCAAGTGTTCTGAGGCCACCACTGGAACTGTGTCCATAATTTCATGCTGGGGTCTCCAAGTGAAACTTGCCTGCTGCCATAGAGACTGCCAAATGCCAGATACCCAGATGCCAGAAAATACCCCAACACCCCAGCATTCGGTTCAGTTCACTCAGTCATGTCCGAATCTTTGTGATCCCATTAATTGCAGCATGCCAGACTTCTCTGTCCATCACCAACTCCTGGAGCTTGCTCAAACTCATGTCCATCAAATCAGTGATGCCATCCAACCATCTCATCCACTATCATCCCCTTCTCCTCCTGCCTTCAATCTTTCCCAGCATCAGGGTCTTTTTAATGAGTCAGCTGTTCCCATCAGGTGGCCAAAGTATTGGAGTTTCAGCTTCAGCATCAGTCCTTCCAGTGAACACCCAGGACTGATCTCCTTTAGGATGGACTGGTTGGATCTCCTTGCAGTCCAAGGGACTCTCAAGAGTCTTCTCCAACAACACAGTTCAAAAGCATCAATTCTTTGGTGCTCAGCTTTCTTTACAGTCCAACTCTCACATCCATACATGATCACTGGAAAAACCATAGCCTTGACTAGATGGACATTTGTTGGCAAAGTAATGTCTCTGCTTTTTAATATGCTGTCTAGATTGGTCGAGCTTTTCTTCCAAGGAACAAGCAACTTTTAATTTCATGGCTGCAGTCACCATCTGCAGTGATTTTAGAGCCCCCCAAAATAAAGTTTTTCACTGTTTCCACTGCTTCCCCATCTATGTGCCATCTGGATGCCATGATCTTAGTCTCCTGAATGCGGAGTTTGAAGCTAGCTTTTTTGCTCTCCTCTTTCACTTTCATTAAGAGGCTCTTCAGTTCTTCTTTGCTTTCTGCCGTAAGGGTGGTGTCATCTGTGTATCTGAGGTTTTTGATATTTCTCCTGGAAATCCTGATTCCAGCTTCTGCTTCATCCAGCCTGGCATTTCGCATGATGTACTCTGCATATAAATTAAATAAGCAGGGTGACAATATACAGCCTTGATGTACTCCTTTCCTGATTTGGAACTAGTCTACTGTTCCAGTCTGGTTCTAACTGTTGTTTCTTGACCTGCATACAGATTTCTCAGGAGGTAGGTGAGGTTGTCTGGTATTTCCATCTCTTGAAGAATTTTCTACAGTTTACTGTGATCCACACAGTCAAAAGTTTTGACGCAGTCAATAAAGTAGAAGTAGATATTTTTCTGGAATTCACTTGCTTTTTCAATGACCCAACGGATGTTGGCAATTTGATCTCTGGTTCTTTGGCCTTTTCTAAACCCAGCTTGAACATCTTGAACATCCTGAACTTCCTGGAAGTTCATGTACTGTTGAAGCCTGGCTTGGAGAATTTTGAGCATTACTTTGCTAGCGTGTGAGTTAACTGCAATTGTGCAATAGTTAGAACATTCTTTGGCATTACCTTTCTTTGGGATTGGGATGAAAACTGACCTTTTTCAGTCCTGTGGCCACTGCTGAGTTTTCCAGATTTGCTGGCACGTTGAGTGCAGCACTTTAACAGCGTCATCTTTTAGGATTTGAAATAGATGAGCTGAAATTCCATCACCTCCACTAGCTTTGTTCATAGTGATGCTTCCTAAGGCCCACTTGACTTTGCATTCCAGGATGTCTGGCTCTAGGTGTATGATCACACTGTTATGGTTATCTGTGTCATTAAGATCTTTGTTGTACAGTTCTTCTGTGTATTTTTGCCCCTCTTCTTAATATCTTCTGCTTCTGTTAGGTCCATACCATTTCTGTCCTTTATTGTGCCCATCTTTGCATGAAATGTTCCCTTGGTATCACTAATTTTCCTGAGGAGATCTCTAGTCTTTCCCCTTCTATTGTTTTCCTCTATTTCTTTGCATTGATCTCTAAGGGAAGCTTTCTTATCTCTCCTCGCTATTCTTTGGAACTCTGCATTCAAATGTGTATATCTTTCCTTTTCTCCTTTGCCTTTAGCATCTCTTCTTTTCTCGGCTATTTGGAAGGCCTCCTCAGACAACCATTTGCCTTGTTGCATTTTTTTTTCATGGGGATGGTCTTGATCACTGCCTCCTGTACCATGTCACAAACCTCTGTCCGTAGTTCTTCAGGCACTCTGTCTATCAGATTTAATCCCAGGAATGTATTTGTCCCTTCCACTGTATAATCGTAAGGGATTTGATTTAGATCATACCTGAATGGTCTAGTAGTTTTCCCTCCTTTCTTCAATTTAAGTCTGAATTTGGCAATAAAGAGTTCATGATCTGAGCCATAGTCAGCTCCTGGTCTTGTTTTTGCTGACTGTAAAGAGCTTCTCCATCTTTGGCTGCAAAGAATATAATCAATGTGATTTCGGTATGACCAGCTGGTGATGTCCATGTGTAGAGTCTTCTCTTGTGTTGTTGGAAGAGGGTGTTTACTATGACCAGTGCATTCTTTTGGCAAAGCTCTGTTAGCCTTTGGCCTGCTTCATTTTGTACTCTAAGTCCAAATTTTCCTGTTATTCCAGGTATCTCTTGACTTCCTGCTTTTGCATTCCAGTTCCCTATAATGAAGAGGACATCTTTTTGGGGTGTTAGTTCTAGAAGTTCTTGTAGGTCTTCATAGAGCAATTCAACTTCAGCTTCTTCGCCATTACTGGTTGGGCCATAGACTTGGATTACTGTGATACTGAATGGTTTGCCTTGAAAACGAACAAAGATCATTCTGTCATTTTTGAGATTACACCCAAGTACTGCATTTTGGACTCTTTTTGTCGACTGGGAGGGCTACTCCATTTCTTCTAAGGGATTCTTTCCCACAGTAGTAGACATAATGGTCATCAGAGTTAAATTCACCCATTCCAGTCCATTTCAGTTCACTGATTCCTAAAATGTCAGTGTTCACTCTTGCCATCTCCTATTTGACCATTTCCAATTTGCCCTGATTCATGGACCTAACATTCCAGGTTCCTAGGCAATACTGTTCTTTACAGCATCAGACTTTGCTTCCATCACCAGTCACATCCACAACTGGGTGTTGTTTTTGCTTTGGCTCCGTCTCTTCATTCTTTCCGGGGTTATTTCTCCACTGATCTCCAGTAGCATATTGGGCACCTACCTATCTGGGGGTTCTTCCAGTGTCCTATCTTTTTGTCTTTCCATACTGCTCATGGGGTTCTCAAGGCAAGAATACTGAAGTGGCTTGCCATTCCCTTCTCCAGTGGCCCATGTTTTGTCAGAACTCTCCACCATGACCTGTCCATCTAGGGTGGCGCTACATGGCGTGGCTCATAGTTTCATTGAGTTAGACAAGGCTGTGGTCCATGTGATCAGATAGTTTTTTGTGATTGTGGTTTTCATTCTGTCTGCTCTCTGATGGAGAAGGATAAGAGGCTTATGGAAGCTTCCTGATGGGAGAGACTATGGGGGAAATGGTCTTATTCTGATGGGCGGGGCCATGCTCAGTAAACCTTTAATCCAATTTCCTGTTGATGGGTGGGGCTGTGTTCCCTCCCTGTTGTTTGACCTGAGAGTAAACCATGGTGGAGGTGATGAAGATAATGGTGACCTCCTTCAAAAGGTCCTGTGCATGCACTGGGACACTCAGTGTCCCCGACCCTGCAGCAGGCCACCGCCGACCCACACCTCTGCTGGAGACTCCTGGACACTCACGGGCAAGTCTGGGTCAGTCTCTTGTGCGGTCACTGCTCCTCTGTGCTGCTGTGTAAATGTAACAATGGAAGGTACCTCCACCCTACCCCTCCTCCTACTCCTGAGATCTTTAAAGGACCAGAGCAATGTTTTCTCAGAGAAGGCTCGGAGAAGGGGAGAAGAAAGCAGTTTATGTGTTCTGGAGCAGACAGCCAATCAGCCAGAGATTTAAAAGTCAGAGATAATTACAGGATAAGATTAAGCTCCTTTGAACTTACATGAAACTCTATGCCTTGCTTTCTGTCCCACACAACACAGAGGGCTTGAAAGGCCATTTCAGTGCCCCACACAGTGAAGATTTTAACCAGCACCGAAGATAAGAGCCCTGACACTGCTCGTGAACCCTCAGAATCCAAACAGAACCACAGGAAGCAACACCAGGGCTTAAGCCTCGTGAGGCCTCTTGGAAATGCATTTCCCTGGTTCTCCTCTGAGGTTCTCACTTCAGTTTAAGGGAATATATTTATTTTGTCAGTTAACATAGGACAGCGAAGATGGATGTTGCAACAATGAGGTTAAACGGGGATCTGAAGAGCCCCCGTCACGCTGGGAGCTGAAGGCACAGGAGAGCGGTGGACACTCCACGAGGGACATGAAAATGCTCCTGGCACAACACTCGCAGCAGAAGGCAGGCCTGGGTTGGGTCTGATTCACAGACTGCTTTCCCAGGCACTGCGCATCCTGCAGCTCTCAGCAGGAACCCAGAGGGAGAGGCAGACCCGAGCTGCGTTTCTAGCAGACTTTTAACCACAGTGAGGGGAAGAGGGGGATGTGACCTGGTGACGACGGAGATGGCAGAAGTAGGAAGTGGAGGGCAGGCAGAAGGCTCTGGCAGCGTACAGTGAAGCACAGCTTCCACACCACTGAGCCTGCCCTTAGGAGAGGCAGCCAGTGTCAGAATGTCCTGTTTCAGACACCAAGCTTCTGCTGGGTCGGGACAGGAGGCTTGCTAGGCTCACTGGTCTGGGGGCTCCACTCTGACCTGTGACATCAGGGCTGGGGAAAAGCACAGACGTGGGAGCAAGGATGCCAGGGATCAAATCTTGGTCTTGCTGCTTACATGCTTGAGACCTTGGCACGTTAGTTAAAGCCCCTTACCTCACTCTCTGCACATGTAAGACGGGCTACTCAGAGGATTAAATGAGGTAATCCCTATGGAGCACTTAGGACAGCACCCAGTAATGGTCCATCGCTGCTGTGATTGTCACCATTTCCTCCTGGATGCCAAATCCTTCCTCTCTACTCCACCCTTTTTGCCATGACCTTGAATTAGGCTGCTGCCATGTCCTGCTATACTTTCCCCAAAAGTCAGATCATGAATAAATACCTGCATGGTGCCCTTGGCTTTCATGATGAAGTTGGGCTTGCAGGTCCCTGGGGGGTATCCCCTCCCCTCCTGCCCTGCCCCTCGTTTCTCAGCAGCCCTCAGCGTCTCTCCGTCACTGCCCACTGCTCCCTCAGACAACTCCCAGGGCAGGGCCTGGCTCTCACTCCCGTCCACAGCACCAAGACGTCCAGGACTCCGGAGGGTGTGGGGCGCCTGCCTCACCACTGCCGTCCCCATACCTGGCGCTTGGCTGGCAGGCTGAGCCCACCTTGCTGGTCCCCATGTGGCTTGTTCAGCAACCTCTGGGAGTCTGGTCCCCACCTCTCCTGATCTGACCCCCTCATTTCCTCCTGTACTGTTAGCTCTGTATGGATCTGTTTTCCTTACCTGTTCATAAGTTTGGGGAGATAAGAAATTCTGTCTTAATTATATATATATTTCACATGATACTGGACCCTGACAGATAAATGCTCAAGAAGTAACTAAACGAAATGTCTAAGAGTTGATGAATATGCTTTAATCATATAGCAACTTTTGGCTTCATAAGGACTTAATGTAAAGTGATCATTTAGGTTAAGCTCAACTGTAATCTTTTATGGAGCAATGTAAGAATGAAAAAAAATCCAAATAACTGAAAATATCTGGTGACTGGATCTGCTGTCTGTCTCTGTCCTGTCTGTGGTCCTGGTGCGCAGGGGTGTTACACAGCTGTGTGCTTTGCAGGTGAATCAGCTCTTAGGAGGAGTCTTCTCTGGCCTCGTGGAGGGAGGCTGGAGGCTGAATCACCACCCTTAAGCTGCATAGTTAGTCAGCGGGGCTGGGGCTGCCTGGAACCTCACCTTTAGGAGTCCTGATCTGGAGAACAGGAAACCTGGGAGGTGTGGGGAAGGAGGGCAGACCTCGGTGCAAAGGCCAGAGTCCCCTGGGCCAAAACAGGAGGCTGTGCCTGTGAGCTGCAAGGGATGGTCAGCGTCTCCCACACGAGTGAGGGTGACGGATGACAGCTCCTTTGCCAGCACGATTTTCATTCTCTCCACAGGACCACCTTCCTCCCCTACCCTGGGTGGGTCTTCTCTTAGCTGTTCACACGACCTGAGAACTCCTATAAAAGTGTGAACAGTGAAAACACCTGGGGCATTTTCAAATGCACTGAGACCAGACTAAGTATCCTGCGTGCTTAATAAATGGATCCTTTGAATGGAATGCCTTTTGAAGTTCATTCTTGTCAAGTCTCACCTTATAGAATGCACTAGGTGCAGTCTGGTGCTTACCAAGTTGTGGTCAGTTTCTTTCCGACAGCCTCTCCCCCAGATGTCCCTTCCCCCACAGCTGCCTTCAAATCTCACTGGGGCCTGGTCAAGATCTGAAACTTATCTCCCTGAAAACTAACTTCTGTGAGATCTTAATCCAGGTTAGGTGAAAGAAAGCTCTGCTGTCCCAAAGGCTGGAGAAAACGGTAAATTAATGAGAGGCCGGGGAGCTGACTTACATAGGATTCGCAGTGTACGTTCTGTGGTGCTCCAAGGAACAGCCTGGCACAGAAGCAGTGCTCTCTAAATTGAAGTCCAGCAGCATCTTTTGGATTCTAAGATTTTATGACACTATCATCACATCTAATTATTTTGGGATTGACTAGCTAGTTTAAGTAGCCAGAAAGAATGGACACACTTTCTGAAGCACCTAAGTTACACCCAGTGAGTGAGAGCTTAGGACGGGGGGATCATGCAGCGGGTGATGGGACCACAGCCTGCTGAGACCTGAGTCTAGAATCTACCCTACCCCTGTATGGAAGGGCGCCTCTGGCCTCCCAACCCCAGCAAGAATTCCCCCCAGGCTACCTGTGCTGCTTTTCTTTTTCCTTGTGCCTGGGTGATATACTTTTACTTGTCTTCCTAACAGTTTAGGGAGGACAGTAAACCTGTGTAATAGTGCCTGCCTCACCAGCAATGTTTGGAAAACTTCTCAAGAGAGGCTGTGCCTTTGTGAATCAGTGAGGACATTTATAAGTCAATAAATCCCACTTTGAAAATACCAGCAAGTTTAGTTTCTGGTCAGCCACTAAGTGTTCCTGGGTAGTTTCACTTCTAAGTTTTACAAAGAAAACTGTTTAACACTTAAGGTAAATAGTAACCAACCCAACAGCAAATTTCTCTCCTTACAATTGAGGAGAGCATTACTTTCCTATCCTGGCAGGATAGATGGTGCATTGATACAGCGTGCAAGTACAATGGTGAGGTTTCTCTGCTGAAGCAGAAAGCAGCGCCATCATAGACAAAAGTTAACAACAGCTGCAGCGTGAATGACTTCAGAGGAAAATGATCTTAAACAGAGTACAACAGGCAGAGCCGTGGATTTAAATAACAGGGTGAAATTCTGAATAATATTATATAGAGCACTATTCTGGGAAAGTCTCAGGCCCTGGGAACTCAACTCAGGAACTTTGGAAACTCAGGGCTGAGCAGGGTCGGGGCAGAGCGGAGTTGTCCTGCGGTGGGCAGGACCTGCCATGGTCAGGTGTTGGCTCTTCCTCAGGCCGTAGAAGGCTGACTTTGGGGTCAAACGAGCTTCCTATACAGTCTCTGTGCCCAGGCAGATCGGAATGTGGGGTTGCCAAAGAAAGAAGGGGAAAACCTCATGAATAAGAAAGGAACAAAACCAGGAGATGCTGCTCTAAGGAAAGAGAGTCGATATAGGACTAGAATATGATAATGTTTCAGCTGAGATTTTAGTCACTAACCTAAATCAGTCAAAGTGCGGGGAAAAACCAGAGGAGTGAGCATGGGCTGCATCCTGGGGTCTGAGCAGGCGCTTCGCAGGGGCTCCGTGGACTGTCTTCTCTGTCTCGGCTCAACCTCGGAGACCAGGTGCAGAGACAACTCGCCTGCTCAGTCCCCAAGCTGTGTTCAACTTCTTGTGACCTGATGGGCTGTAGCCCGCCAGGCTCCTCTGTTCATGGGATTCTTCAAGTAAGAATACTGCAGTGGGTAGCCATTTCCTCTTCCAGGGGATTCTTCCCGACCCAGGGATCGAACCAATGTCTCTTATGCCTCCGGCACTGGCAGGTGGGTTCTTTACCACCAAGACAACTTGCCTGGTAAAAGCCAGAACTGAGCTGTGACTCCCCCAGAGTTACATGCTCAGTCCTGTAACTGGGCAGAACTTGCCAAGGCCGTGTGTCCCCTCACATAAAAATTCACTTTTGTGAAGCTGCAAATTGACACAAGACGATTAGAATGCTAAACATCGGGGCACCTGGAGAGCTGCGCTCTCCCATCAGGCAGGAGCAGACAGCTCAGGCGTGCGGCATTCTGGACGCCTGGCCCCACGTGGGCAGCAGTCGGCACACGACTAACAGAGCTCACCTCCCTCCCAGTGTCAAGTAAACAAGTATATAAACCAGATCTTCCCAGGAAGCAAAAGGTGTTAAAAAAAAGTAGAGCAAGCTCAGCAAGGTACTAGAGACTGCCTGGAGTGGAGGGGGATAAATTTGGTGAGTCTCCTGCCTCAGATTATCAGGGAGGAGACTAAGGAAGAATTTCTGAGGTCAGAGATCAGGACATGAATATACCTCCAGGAAAGAGTGTGTGTTCAGTGAAGCCTATGCCAGGCTAATGACCTCCTCCCCCACATCAGCCACTGGGCTGAATAGTGTCTCCAAAATTTCACGTCTACCCAGAAACCCAGAATGTGAGCTCAGACACAGGGTTTTGCAGATCTAATTAAAAGATCTTGAGACAAAATCATCCTGGATTTAGAAATGACTGGTACCTTTTAAGAGAGAGGGTGATCTGGACTCAGACCCAGGGAAGGAGGCCAGGTGAAGATGCGGGCAGAGATTGGGAGTGGTGCTGCCACAAGCCGGGGATGCTTGGAGCCACCAGAGCTGAGGAAGGGAGGAAGAATTCTCCCTAAGAGCCTCCACAGGGGCCACGGCCCTGCTGACACCTTGACTCCGGACTTCCAACCTCCAGAACTGTGAGAGAAGTTTCCACTGTGGAAAGCCAGCAAGTCTGTCCTGGTCTTTGGAGGCAGCCCTAGGAAGCTAACGCAGTCAGACACAGAAGTAACTGCGTCTTCTTGAGACCGCACCACTGAGGCGCACAGGCTATGAGGACCACTGTTCAGCGCGGCCACCTGAGTCCTCTGCTCTGAAACCAGGGTTGCGGCCGTGGGAATCACAGGAGCACTGGGTGATGGGCAGGGGTCTGAGAAGGTGCTCTCCCACTCCTGGGGTGCTGGAGCCTCTGGGGCTCTGGCTGAGACAGAAGAACAGCGGCACGCTGCTGTCTGCTTTCCCAGGAGGCAGCCTGCTGCCTGACAGCCTGTGGAGCCCCTCAGCTCCGGGAGGAGAACTGTAAATCCACAGGACCGAGCTGCACTGCTGCCCTGGGTGAGAGGAGCAAACAGGACTTGCCAGGGCTGGGAGACGAGGGGCTCCCTGCCTCCCTGGTCTCCTCGAGCTAATACCTGCTCTCCAGGGCTGAGGGCGTTGGGGCAGGATTCGGCCACAGATTCCATTCATTCAACTGAGTGAAAGGTATACCCACTGTTAGAAGAAACAGAATTAGCAAGTTGGGCTGCAAATAACTGACGCAGTGCTGTGATCAAGAGGGAGAGATCTGAGATGAAAGAAAGTCCTTGTGAGGCCATATGAGCAGCGAAACACCTGGCGCTCAGCTCACCGCCCCCACCAGGCCCTCCCCAGCTCCAGCCTGTTGACAGCGGAATCGTGTGAGGGGCCTCAGGAAGCAGAAGCAGCGTCTGCTTGCCTCCTGCCAGCACACATCAGGGCCAGCACCTGCCTGTCCACCCAGCACTCTGCCACCCGTCTGCCTCACGTGGGCTGGTTTGCTGATTCTGCTACCAGTTCCGCCTGCGTGAAAGCCGTACCTCATCCTCTGCTACAAATTAACACAGTATTCAGCAAAAAGAATGCCAGGGAAATAAGACACTAACTCCAACCATTCTGAGAGCACCCAACTGTGCAAATGTAGCCGAATAATTAGATTTTCAATGTGGAGTGGGAGAGGCACCCACCTGATGTCAAAGACAATCAATTCAATGTAATCCAAAATAAAGGCTATGCTGTGTCCATGCACGCACGCGCACGCACACACACGCCCCTCCTGACAAACTCTCTGCTTTCCTAGGTTGGAGAATGTAACTGTTGACTTCCGGGTTGTTCTTTTTGCCCCTTGCTGCGGTTCTCTGGGGCTCCCCCTAAAGATCACATCAGCCCAGGAGGTGAGGGCACAGAAGCATGCAGAGGCAGCTGCCGGCCCTGCTTTCTGGCCCTGCCTGCCGCTCTCAGCGCTGGCTGCCCGCAAGTTACCTTTGCGATCTGCACACACCAGTTGAGCAGGTACTGGGAGCCGATGTTGTCCTTGTGCTCGCGGACGTAGTCGAGCAGGCAGCCGAAGGGCATGAGCTGTGTGATGAGCTGCACTGTGGAGGTCAGGCAGATGCCCAGCAGGCGGCACACGTGGGGGTTGTCCACGCTGGCCATCACATAGGCCTCCTGCGGGAGAGGGGGAGAAGGCACGTGAGCGCGGCTCCCCGCCACGGCCACGGGAACAAGCAGGCAGACCCTTCCTAGACTAAAAACCCAACTTGGGTTTAAGTGTGGAAATGGGCGCATGAAACATCTAGAGCAGCGGATATTCATACAGGCATGTGAGGCCAGGCAGTGCCCAGACATCTGGTGGGCGGCGGCACCCTCTGACTACAGGTGGCATTCGGAGAGACCCTGGCAGTGCTCGCCACTGGCAAAGTGCTGGGTGAAAACAAGACCTGATGACCCCAGGTTTGGGTGATGCTGAGTCATTATGAGGACCTCCGCCTCAGAGCCAAAGATGCCTCAGTTTAAAATGCTGTCGGGGTGGGTGGCAACCCACATCCTGATGATGACCTGGCCACTGACTCCGGAAGCCTCACCATGGGCACCGAGGTGATGGCGAGAGCTCTGGGAGGGCAGTCCTCACGTCTCCTCCTCTGTGGCGGGCAGAGAGGAGGAGCCCCCCCATCCACCACTCCGCCCCCAACACTGCTGGGACCACAGGCAACTCCACCACACACAGCGGAGAAAGAAGGCCTTTCTGTGAACATGTGCCGGCTCTGAAGCGGAGAGAGGACGTTACACCTGCAGTGATCGCAAACTCTGTGGGCGGCCCAGGATGCATCTCTTAAGAGGTGGTCTGTGTTGCCGGCCGCAGTTTTGGGAAAGGAAAACCACTTCCCCCAACCCTACCCCTGCTGACTCAGAGGTGGCCAGGGCAGGGGCCTGACACAGACCCACGACTATGGATTTCATTTTAACTCTCCTGCTATCCTTGGCTGGAAGAAGCTGACTTCATTTAAACCAAGCACATAGCTGGGGCTTGTTTTTGTCTAATTAGGGAACCCTAAATTTCTACCAATAGACTCAATCTCTTTCCCTTTAGAATACAAGGATGCTGATCTTTTATACAGACACAAAAGGGACCACCTCGCCTCCAAGAGAAGGTTCAGAAGCGCCTTTCCTGCTCTGCCCACTGATGTGATCGGGGGTGGGCTCCCTGTGCAGAAGCCGATGCAGCCTGGGAGGCGAAGGCACCTGAGGGGCTGCCGGGGGCTGTGCCTCAGGAGCGGACAGTGGGGACAGCAGGTGGGTGGAGGGACTGCGGCGAACGCAGAGTCCGAAACACAAGCGTCCTCACTGTCCTAACCACCAGCGTCTGCGGTAACCCCTCCCCAGGCCTCACTGTCCCAGGGAGGCCCCGTCGCCGCGCTGCGCCTCTCCTCCCACAGGCCCTGCCGCTCCACCTGCTCATTGCTCTCCCATACCTGCCCCCGCAGGGGCTTTGTCCGCGATGCCCCTCCACCTCCACCTTCCCTGGCTGACCCCTCCTCCGGGGGCCTCCCTGACTCCCACCTAAGCTAAACGTTCCTGCTTCTTGCAGTTGTTCACTCAGGGCAGCAGGCTCAGTGCTGCTGGCAAAATTGCCGGAAATGCTGACTCTTGGACCCATCCCGGTGGGTACGTTGTGTGAGCTGCAGGGACGGGGAATTGTCTACTGTCTCCCTCTCCCCAACACCTGTTCCCCTGTGGTGTTCCCGTGCTGCCTGACACACCTCTAGGCACAGACATACCTCAGAAACATCACAGCTGAACTACACTGAAGTCACACAAATCAGAGACCCTGTCACTTTCATGAACCAGAGAGACTGCAGCTCTGCTCCTTGCTTTAGAACAAGCATCCTGAGTGGGTGGTACCCCACCTTCATGGGCAGGTGGCCCTTCTCCTCTGGTTGTAAACGCAGCATCACAATGTTAAAGGGCAGAGTAGACATTTATACTATGGACATTCAGACAGCTCTTCCTCTTTTGGAGGGCTACTGATAAAAAGCTACTGATGCTTTTGAATTGTGGTGCTGGAGAAGACTCCTGAGAGTCCCTTGGACTGCAAGGAGATCAACCAGTCAATCCTAAAGGAAATCAACCCTGCATATTCACTGGAAGGACTGATGCTGAACTTTGGCCACCTGATGCGTAGAGTTGACTCACTGGAAAAGACCCTGATGCTGGGAAAGATAGAGGGCAGGAGGAGAAGGGGGTGACAAATAATGAGATAGTGGCATCACTGACAGTGGACGTGAGTTTAAGCCAACTTGGGGAGATGGTGAAGGACAGGGAAGCCTGCTGTGCTTCTGTCCATGGGGTCATAAACAGTTACATACAATTAGCAACTAAACAACAAAAACAACTGATAAAAATTTAGGACTGGAGAAGGTAGGCAAGTGGTTCCTCCTGAAGCTATTATTCGTCTGAAGAGGAAACTGAGACCCAGTGAACCATGTCCAAGATCACACTTCTTGTCAGGACTGGGCCCACTAGAGTCTTCCCACCCCAGGCCGCTGGCCTCCAGGGCCCCTCAGTTGCCCTCCCTGCTGCTAACTCACCCCACAGACCAGGGAAGACTTGCTGAGTGAAAGCTCTAGACCTTATAACACAGAGCATGTAAATGAATCTGTTCTGCATGCTCTTTCTGTGCCCACCCTAAATTTAGACTAGAAAGTCTAAAAAAAAAAAAAAAAAAAGAAAGTCTATGAAAAAATTAATAGGCCATGCGATTGCCAGAAAAGCAGAAATCACATCTCTCCCCCGAGTCTGGGAAACTGTACAACCATAACACCAAAGAAATCCTCTGGCTGTTTCTATTTTCTCAAGATCTGGTTGAGATTTGGAAACATGTTGTACTCGCTTCAGAGGGGAGAAAAATCCGCAGAGCAGAGCAGTCTGAGCGGCCCATCTGCTGCAGGCCGTGAGGAGCTGACCCAGGGTGCAGGGAGTGGAGCACGGGTGTGGGTGTGGGCCACCCAGAGCCTGGAGCCCTGCCAGGCCCTAGCTCCTGTGAAGATCTGGTACCGCGCAGGCCTAGGCTGTCCCTTCTGCACCGCGAGGCCCGGGCTCCCTGGGGATGCTGCCTAGTCACGTGTCCTCTTCAGCGTGTGCAGGAGTTAACGTGAGCTTTGTTCTTAGCTGTTTATCTGGGAATCTCAAAGGTGCTCTGTGACCTTCAGCAAGAATGCTTGGTATTCCTCCCCATCTCTGATCAGTCTGCAGACTGGCAGGCAGAACCCACGCTCAGAGGCTCCCAAGGCTGAGGTCAGAGTCACGTGGCAGCAGAGTCTCTGAGGCTTGGCGACCTTGAAAATCTATTATTTTGTCCAGTTGTCGAAATGATTGTTTGGGCCTTCTTTCTTGCCTGTCTCCCTCATCTGTGAACTAGTTTATGTTAAGGACTGGGGAAAAGGGATTTCACTAAACATTAAACTCCTGCAGGAGAGGCATATGCCCAGCTTTAAGAATACTTCTGAAGCGTCCCAGTACCTAGGCCACCACTGATGGCACGCTGCACCGGGGCAGAGGGCATGTGTGCCGGGCCTCAGTGCTGGCCTGGGCAGGGGAATGAAAGCATGGGAAGCTGGAGCCACTTACAAGTGCGTGTGAGTCAAGCCCACACTCGGCCCCCTGGGCAGCCTGGTCACGGCATTAACTTGCCCTTTAACGCAGTGTTGAAACTGGCCTGTGCTTTAGCTTTCCCGTCCCTTAGGGGTTCCCCATGGCAGCACCCACCCTACGAGGGTGGCTCCGTATCTGTGGGGCAGACGGAGTTTCAGGACAAGCAGAAGAAGGCCTCAGGCCGCTGTCCTCTCCCAGAACAGCCAAAGGGTAGGTGTCAGAGCAGAAAGAAGAAAGCAGGAGTGGGCCAGAGGGAGAGAAGGAGAGGCGCCCAAAGACAGAGCAAGAGGCAAATACGGCTTTCAACACTTTTTCTAAGTCTTCACTTTCTCTATTTTCTACCCTACCCTAGCCCCGTGAAAGCAGATTTCCTCCAGTTTTAGGGGTCCTGGAGTGTCCTTTTCAGAGAAACTACTTCTTCCCCAAAGCATTGCTACTACCTTCAAAACTGCCCTTACTCTGCACAGAGAATATTGTCAAAACTCACATTTTGTGAAAGTTATTAGAATGTTTTGAATGAGTAAAAAGTGAATTAAGGAAGCAAATTCTGCTAAAATATTTTCTTTTTAACTGTGTAGGAGAAGGAGCTAGAGGTTTTAAGTGAAGAGACTTCACAAATGGCCTGCTTGTTACGCTTCTTACGGTTATGTAAATAGGAGCTGATATTATATTAACAGACTCCACATTAATTCATAAACTGCTAAAATGAAAGATAACTTGGCTTGATAAGCATATCATCAATGTGTGAGATTTCCTGTTGCACTGCGTTAATAATTCATCCTTCACAAAGAAAATACTGCAGTGGGACTTCCCTGCTGCAAAATGAAAGGAGGGAAGGCTGCCTGGAGAAATGCAGATGGAGAGGATTTCCTCCTGGGAAGCTCAGTGTCTGAACACATTTTTAAAAAGGCCTGTTTGCTTTGCTTACCATATTATTCTGTCGGTTAGATATGAGTGGGGAAATATTACGTTTGACCTTTGTCCTTCTTGGCTGCAAGATGAACTAAGTTCTCTAGATTTCTGTGTCAGTGAAGGCAGTCAGTTTCCTTTTTCATTGACTGTTCTCCTGACTCACTGTTGAGCCCCTCCACCTCTTCTTTTACTGGCTCTGCTTGGGGAGAAGAGCAAGAAAAACCCACATCGACCCACAGCAAGTGGTGGCGGGCCCACAAGCGTGCATCCCCTAGAACTTCTGAGCTTCTACCTGCAGGAGGTTCTGCCAACGCCAGGCTGGCCCCTCCTTCTTCCAGCCTCTTTCTAAGACCATGCAGAGCCCTCACTAGCTAGCGAGGGTCCAAAGGAAGACAGGAAAAGTTCAACAGAATCTAAAGTAAAAGCATATTAACAATAATAACCTTATGGAGTATTTCAAGGACTCCATAAAGCAGCACTCAGCAGACACTAGAAGTAACATTTAACTTATTTTGAGAAAAAGTACAGAAGGGGAGCAACAGATTATAGAGTTTATGGAGCATGATACTGTTAATCCTAGGCACCTTTAAAAAGCCATTTCAAAGATGAGATATTTGGTGGAAGAAAACGAACACGCATTTCAGAGTCAGAAGTAACCAGGGGCTGGAAACCCACCCAGCTGTGTGACCCCAAGCAGGCTGCCTCATGCTTCTGCTTCTCTCCCGAGGCATGCTGAACACAACACCTACAGCACCACAGGCCGGCCAGAGGCATCCCTGAGATGGCAGGGGGAAGCCACCAGCCCGTGGCGGATGCCCAGGGACCACAGGTTCCCACCCTTTCGGGGTGTTAAGAGAATAGAAGAGCGAGTCATCTCTATGAGAGAGAATTATACCAACTGTGTAGCCAAAAGGAACAAATACAGCAAAAGCAAAAAGTGACCATTTAGAATGTGGTGACGAAAAGTCTAAAACACAGAAATGAGCTGCCATCCACGAGAAGAGGTAGCTTCTGATGTCCAGGCCTGCAGATAGCCCAGAGAACAAAACAGAAACTCACATCGAGAATTTCCTTGTTGGCTTTTGGAGATGTGGCTTCTCTTAACTCCTTGATAGCTACAGGAATTTTAACCTTCTCGCCTTCTGGGATCCAGAGTCCCTGTAACAGAAAGAGGAGAAGTCATTGGCTGGCAGCATCACACACGTAAGATGTGGCTCCTGGCCTGGCTGGGTGTCATTAGTGGCCATACCCCAAAGGGTGAGGAGGCACAGCTCTGCACCCAAGGCCACCCAGGCTGGGAGTCAGGACAGCTCAGCAGCTCTTTAGCTGTCGTGTCCCAGCAATCAGAGTAGTTAGATAAAACCCTTCAGCTAGTGTAAGTTATAGAGTCAGTGTGAGTCATTTTGTACAGAATTCTGAGATAGTGGGTCCAGGCCTAACTGAAATCAGACTAAGCAAAGAGGGCATAGAAAAAATAAATGAAGAGGAAGCTGTTTTGAGTTGGGCTTTATTCGGATGCTGCCCTGAGGGGACCAGGCCACACTCTTTCAGATTGACTTATGCTACCCATCCTCTAAAAACTCACCCTGTCCTCCATGAAATCATCTGTGCCCAAGTGGACCATTTCCTTGTCACTCTGATTATAAAAGATCTCCTCTAGACAACCTAAGAAAAATACTGGAATTTCCTAAACCCCCACTGACACAAAGAGCACTCCACTGTGATGAGGACCACAGCAGAGGACGGGGCCCCCCAGACCCGAGTCCAGGAGCTTCAGGCTCACCTTGTACACGGTGCCGAATGCTCCTGAGCCCAACACCTTGATCTTTTTGAATTCTGTTTCCTTTAAGATCCTCAAGAGAGCTTGGTTGGGAGCTTCTCCGCTGGGCGTCAGAGGCTCCACGAGCTGTGAGAGACAAGGGGAAGAGCTGATGCCTGCCTGTCTGGCCCAAGGACAGGGTGGCAGCTCCTGATGCCATGTGGCAGGAGGCGTGTTCATGCTCTGGCCCAGAGAACTTGCCCTGGTCACTCCCCAGACGGGGACACCTGTTCCAGGGAACCTGCTGAGAGACAGTGAAAGAAGCGGGACTGACAACTCCCACGTCCTCCCAAGCAGGTGACCTTGAACAGAACAGCTCCTGGGCAATAAGTGCCCAGGCTAGGAAAGCTTGGGCGGAGGGCAAGCTTGTGTGGTGGTCATTGCAGCATGCACAGCCATGCTGCTGAAGTTGCCGTGGGTCCCTCCTCCTGGGGGCTCTGGCTTTGACATAGAGATGGACACGGATACCACCTGAAGACCTTTTCCTGAAATCATGGTGTCACAGACATGGCTCAAAAAAAGAGCAGTCACTAGTGGGAACCGCGGCATTTTACAAAGCGACACCTCCTGCGCTCACAGCAGCTCACGGGCCTCTGCGCACCGGCGTCCCCCTCGCCGACCGCAGAGCTGAGCCAGCCGGGCGGCGGGCAGCACAGCTGGGTAACGGCCAGCAGGACTTACCCTGGAAACAGCTGCATGTCACTGAAGACAAGCACCAACGTGTGTACGCACTTGCTTACAACTGGACATTCAGAGACTCCCCTGGCTTTCTCATTACAGTAAGTAAAGCACAGGCATGCCGCCTCAGCTCCGAGACACCGCCTGGGGTCGCCCCGCTCACCTCTCGCTCCTGCAGCAGCCGGCGCAGAGTGCGCTTGCGCACGATGTGGCGCCTGCGCATGAAGAGGCCGACGCTCAGGGCCAGCAGCAGCGCCAGCAGCAGGCCGCCCACGATGCCCGTGGCGATGGACGGGATCTTGGGCCTGGAACAAGGCGGACACACACGGGGGCTGGTTTGTCACGTTGGCATTCGCTATATTCCCCATGTGTGTGGATGCCATGGCATCGTGTAGAACTGTCTCAGTGCAATAGCGCACAGCTTGTCGAGGAGAAAGAGGCAGAGTAATATTCCCAGGGCAGGTTTTCAACTTCCTTCAGTACAATAGCCTCCTCACCCCACCTTTTGGGATTTTTAAACTGGGTATCATTTGGACTTCTTGCTATGACGAGTATGTTGTCGTCTGTTGATTAAGGGAACATAACTCAAAAAATAGCTCAGAGTCAGTCATGCCTTCCACACGAATTTGTGTCTCTCTCCTGGGTGCCTCCACTCGTTAGAAGCACACCCTCCCCATGTGATGTCTGCTGACCAGGCTGGACGGAGGGACCCTTTCAAAACTGTGGAGACTGCTTGAGGGATCCTGGACTTGTAACATGGGATGAGAAGCATGTGAAGTGCTGTATGGATGTGTGGAGGGGAAGGCCGGGACGGAGAGCAGAGCTGTCATAGATAAGTGGTGTCATTCTGCAGTCCGCCCCCCACCCCGCCTCTCCCACCAGGGGAGAACACCCAAAACTCAGTGGGGAAAGAACGGTCTGAGTGAGTAGATCCTGAATTTAGAGTCTTTATAAAGCTACTGTTTTTCAAGTACCTGTGCCATCTGAGCTTCTGGCAAACTTCGTATTTTCAGGCAATTAATGAATATCAAAGAATAACTAGTAGCACAATTTACACACACAAAATGTGCCAGCATTCTTACAGATTTCTCCTAAGTGTCAAACGTACTTTATGTGAATGGTACTTAGAACACCTTCTTCTTAGCACATACAAAAGCCATGTCTTGAGTTACACTATTCTCCTAATTAATGTAGTTTGAATTAATGGGTTTTTACTGTTTTGAAGGGGACATTGAAAGGTAAAAGGAATAATTTGTACAGAGTATATGTTCCATGGATAGTAAGGGTAAGTGAGTGAAAAGAGAAGGACAAATTGAAAGAATGAATATAACAAAGGTCATTGATTGGTTTCAGGGTGGGGATATGATGGAAAACCTCATTGCTAAGATACTGACTGCAGCATGAAGAGAGGATGAAGCTTGCTGGTGTCCTCACGGCTCAAGTGAAGAGGGGCATAAAAGGCAACCTTTGTCTTTGAGAAACTTCCCTATTTGTCTTTAATGTTTCACTTATAGTAGAAGGGATTGGTTATCTTGGCTAATTCTTGGGCAAGAGACTGAGCTGACTGACGCTGAGGAAAGTTGTTGAGGGGAGGAGTTTTGTAAACATTAGTAGAGATGGCAGAGGTGCCTGGATATTTGGCTAGTGTTTGGGGGTATCTGGTGGGTGTCTTGTTTATAATTCTGATTCCATGACAGATATTATTAATTGATAATATCATTCTTCCCTGATGAGTCTGAATAGAAAGTCTCAATTCTGCTTTTCTCTGGGTAGCATTTCAGGCAATGATGGCAAACAGATTACAACTGAAATGCTGAAGGAAGTCATGTGTTTAGAAAAGGAAGTAAGGGGAGAAATCCCCACAGTTGGAGCTCTGTCATCAAACCCCCACAAGCTGAGGGTCAACTGGGTCAGCAAGGAAAGAGAAGAGAAGCTGGAAGAGAAGCATCATCCAATAATACTGTGACCCATGGAGCAATGACGGGTTGTATAGATAGAGAAGGACCAGGTGGTGAGGCTGGCTCTATGTGGAAGAGGCCTGGCACTGATGCCCTGTGTCACTCTCTCATCCCTGGGACACAGCCAGTAAAGCAGACAGGGTGGGTTCTGCTAGGAATGCCCAGTTTGGCCCAGGGAGAAGTGAGAACCTGCCAGGGCAGAGGGGAGTCGGAGAAAGCATTGAGAGAGAGAAAGCATCACCCTTGCCCACAGAACTATTGGCTGTTTCTGGTCAGGTCATCAAACACAAAGTGTCACACTTACCCATCTGCTGCACAGCCTTTGAGACCTGGCCCTGTACAGCTGTAGGAATTGAAAGAGAAAGACACATTTCAATTATTTTGTCATTTTTTTCTTGGAGAGTTTTTATTAAATCATAAAGTGACGTGTGTCAAATTACTTTTAAATCATTAGAATCAAAATGTGGAAGCAACCTAGATGCCCATCAGCAGATGAATGGATAAGGAAGCTGTGGTACGTATACACCATGGAATATTACTCAGCCGTTAAAAAGAATTCATTTGAATCAGTTCTAATGAGATGGATGAAACTGGAGCCCATTATACAGAGTGAAGTAAGCCAGAAAGATAAAGAACATTACAGCATACTAACACATATATATGGAATTTAGAAAGATGGTAACGATAACCCTATATGCAAAACAGAAAAAGAGACACAGAAGTACAGAACAGACTTTTGAACTCTGTGGGAGGTGAGGGTGAGATGTTTCGAAAGAACAGCATGTATATTATCTATGGTGAAGCAGATCACCAGCCCAGGTGGGATGCATGAGACAAGTGCTCGGGCCTGGTGCACTGGGAAGACCCAGAGGAATCGGGTGGAGAGGGAGGTGGGAGGGGGGATCGGGATGGGGAATGCGTGTAACTCTATGGCTGATTCATATCAATGTATGACAAAACGCCAAAAAAAAAAAAAGAAGAAATGTTGAGGAATCAACAGACCAAAATAAATAAATAAATTGTATGAGTTCTTTATAAAAAAAAAAAAAAAAAAGAATCAAAATGTGTCTTAATATTGCTTAATCATTTGTTTATCATGCATTTATTCATTTGTTCATTCACTCAGCAAGTAGTTTTGAGTGTCCAGTTTGTGATAAGGATTGAACAGAGTAGGCAGCTTCTGGTCTTTGTTATTGAAATGTTTTCATGTCTTACTTTTGACAGAGGTTCAGATGCCTTACAGCTGGCTCTAGAACATCCATGTGGGCAGGAGGTGGAGGGAGCTGAGATCAGAATCATTTCCTGGGCCACACTGATTAAGGTGGGGGCAGACAAGTGACAATGTGCATCTTGGGGCAGGGAAATGGGGATAATGTCAGACCCAGAAAGCCAGAAACTGGCTTCACCCACTTCCACACAATTAAGATGTTGTACATGAAGCATAAATAGCATTTGTCTTAACGTGTCCCCTCAGCAGCTGGGTTCCCATTCTGGGGGGCACCACCATCTGCTATTCTGATTATAGGATGATGGATGAAAAGGCAGGATAAGTTTGTCTTGAAGTACAGCAATATTTGTCAATGCGAGACTGAATATTCAATAGCAAGATTGAGTATTCCAGTTCGATGGAAAAGACTGACATTCTTGGCTGGGGGAAAGATGAAGAAGCCCTGTTCAGGTATGTGAAGAGGATTTGTGCTTGTTTGATGCACACTGCCATATGGTTCTATTCATTTTCTATCTCACTCAAAGGGCTCTCATCTCTGAACTGTACTCCTCTTGAGGGTCTAAGACCTCTTTTCCATGGTGTCAGACAATGTAGTTTTGGCCCTGCAAGCTTACGAACTTTCCTCCCTACACCAGACACAGGCTTCTCCTTTTCTCATAATCTGTTATCTCCCAGGAAAACCATAATCGTCAAAGACAAAAAAATATCTGCTAATGGATGAACAGTATGAAAAGGCAAAAAGATATGACACTGAAGGATGAACGCCCCAGGTCAGCAGGTGCCCATCACTGCTACTGGAGAAG
Source organism: Cervus elaphus (assembly GCF_910594005.1). Lineage (NCBI taxonomy): Eukaryota > Metazoa > Chordata > Mammalia > Artiodactyla > Cervidae > Cervus > Cervus elaphus. The sequence goes on along the minus strand of NC_057838.1, from coordinate 13,323,002 downwards.
AGTGGAGAAATAATACCAGAAAGAATGAACAGACAGAACCAAAGCAAAACAACAACAACAACAAAAACAAACAAAAACAGAACACCCAGTTGTGGATGTGACTGGTGAAGGAAGTAAAGTCTGATGCTGTAAAGAGCAATATTGCACAGGAACCTGGAATGTCAGGTCCATGACTAAAGGTAAATTGAAAGTGGTCAAATAGGAGATGGCGAGAGTGAACATCGACATTTTAGGAATCAGTGAACTAAAATGGACTGGAATGGGTGAATTTAACTCAGATGACCATTATATCTACTACTGTGGGAAAGAATCCCTTAGAAGAAATGGAGTAGCCCTCCCAGTCAACAAGAGAGTCAAAAATGCAGTACTTGGATGTAATCTCAAAAATGACAGAATGATTTCTGTTCATTTCCAAGGCAAACCATTCAATGACATAGTAATCCAAGTCTATGGCCCAACCAGTAATGCTGAAGAAGCTGAAGCTGAATGGCTCTATGAAGACCTATAAGACCTTCTAGAACTAACACCCCAAAAAGATGTCCTCTTTATTATAGGGGACTGGAATGAAAATGTAGGAAGTCAAGAGATACCTGGAGTAACAGGCAAGTTTGGTCTTGGAGTAAAAAATGAAGCAGGGAAAAACTAACAGAGTTTTGCCAAGAGAATGCACTGGTCAGAGCAAGGACTCTCCCAAGAGCACATGAGACTAGACTCTACACATGGACATCACCAGACGGTCAATACCAATATCACACTGATTATATTCTTTGCAGCCAAAGATGGAGAAGCTCTTTACAGTCAGCAAAAACAAGACTGGGAGCTGACTGTGGCTCAGATCATGAACTCTTGATTGCTAAATTCAGACTTAAATTGAAGAAAGTAGGGAAAACCACTAGACCATTCAGGTATGACCTAAACCAAATCCCTAATGATTACACAGTGGAAGCGACAAATAGATTCAAGGAATTAGATCTGATAGACAAGAGTGCCTGAAGAACTATGGACAGAGGTTCGTGACAGTGAATAGGAGGCAGAGATCAAGACCATCCCCAAGAAAAAGAAATGCAGCAAGGCAAAGTGGTTGCCTGAGGAGGCCTTAGAGAATAGCTAGAAAAGAAGACTAGAGATCTTTTCAAGAAAATTAGAGATACCAAGGGAACATTTCATGCGAAGATGGTCACAATAAAGGACAGAAATGGTATGGACCTAACAAAAGCAGAAGATATTACGAAGAGGTGGCAAGAATACATAGAACTATACAAGAAAGATCTTCATGAGCCAGATGACTTTGATGGTGTGATAACTCACCTAGACATCCTGTAATGCAAAGTCAAGTGGGCCTTAGGAAGGATCATTACAAACAAAGCTAGTGGAAGTGATGGAATTCCAGCTGAGCTATTTCAAATGCTCAAAGATGAGGCTGTTAAAGTGCTGCACTCAATGTGCCAGCAAATCTGGAAAACTCACAGTGGCCACAGGAAAAAAAGGACAGTCTCCATTCCAGTTCCAAAGAAAGGCAATGGCAAAGAATGTTCTAAGTACCGCACAATTGCACTTGTCTCATCCACTAGCAAAATAATGCTCAAAATTCTCCAAGCCAGGCTTCAACATTACGTGAACTGTGAACTTCCAGATGTTCAAGCTGGATTTAGAAAAGGCAGAGGAACCAGAGATCAAATTGCCAACATCTACTGGATCATTGAAAAAGCAAGAGAGTTCCAGAAAAACATCTACTTCTGCTTTACTGACTATGCCAAAGCCTTTGACGGTGTGGATCAGTCACAGATCAACAAACTGGAAAACTCAAACAGATGGGAATACCAGACCACCTTACCTGCCTCCTGAGAGATCTGTATGCAGGTCAAGAAACAACAGTTAGAACTGGACATGGAACAACAGACTGACAGACTGGTTCCAAACGGGGAAGGGAGTACATCAAGGTTATATATTGTCAACCTGTTTATTTAACTTATATGCAGAATACATCATGCCAAATACCAGGTTGGATGAAGCACAAGCTGGAATCAAGATTTCCAGGAGAAATATCAAAAACCTCGTATACACAGATGACACCACCCTTATGGCAGAAAGCAAAGAAGAACTAAAGAGCCTCTTGATGAAAGTGAAAGAGGAGAGTGAAAAAGTTGGCTTAAAGCTCAACATTCAGAAAACTAAGATATGGCACCCAGTCGCATCTTCATGGCAGATAGATGGGAGAACAATGGAAACAGTGAAAGACTTTATTTTGTGGGGTTCTAAAATCACTGCAATGGTGACTGCAGCCATGAAATTAAAAGACGCTTGCCTCTTGGAAGAAAAGCTCTGACCAACCTAGACAGCGTATTAAAAAGCAGAGACATTACTTTGCCAACAAAGGTCTGTCTAGTCAAAGCTATGGTTTTTCCAGTGGTCATGTATGGATGTGAGAGTTGGACTATAAGAAGCTGAGCACTGAAGAATTGATGCTTTTGAATGGTGGTGCTGGAGAAAACTCTTAAGAGTCCCTTGGACTGCAAGGAGATGAAACCAGTCCAGCCTATAGGAAATCAGTCCTGAATATTCATTTGAAGGACTGATGCTGAAGGTGAATCAACTCCACTACTTTGGCCACCTGATGTGAAGAACTGACTCATTGGAAAAGACCCTGATGCTGGGAAAGATTGAAGGCAGGAGGAGAAGGGGACGACAGAGGATGAGATGGTTGGATGGCATCACCGACTTGATGGACATGAGTTTGAGCAAGTATTAGGAGTTGGTGATGGACAGGGAAGCCTGGTGTGCTGCAGTCCATGGGGTTGCCAAGAGTTGGACATGACTGAGCGACTGAAGTGAACTGAATGGATGACCATTGGTAAAGTTAAACCCTACTTGAAATATCCCTCCTCATTAGTGTTTTTATATTTTCCCATTATGCCTGTCAGTCTCCAGAAAGTAACAAAATGGGAACTGTATGCAAAGTGGTGCAAACTGGAACTGCATACTTTGGACAAGAAGTGGGTTTCATGAAGCTTCTCAAAGTGTTGCCGGGAAACCTATGGGGTTTCTAGCAAGAAGTTATTGACAAGAGATACTCACAGTGAGAGCTCAGCCAGTTTACATTTGAAGAGATGATGGACGAGGGCAGTGACAGGACAGGTGTGGTAAGAGGGGATGATCTGAGTATCAGAGGATTAAGAAGTCCATGAGAAAGCTGATGGTCCCCTGCATAAGTCTACAGAAATGACTGTCGAATATCAGGCAAAAGATGCTGCATCATGCTATCATTTAATTTAGTTAGAAAAATTACTGCTTGTCTGTCTCCCATTTATTATTTTTTATTACATGTAATTAAAATTGGCAGAATTTTATACTATTTAGTTTTTTGGCATAAAATTTCAAAGAAACCTTTCCCTGATACCTTATTATAAAGTATGGTTCCATTCAACAGTGGACGGGCTTTATGTTTCCTGACCCATTCCCTGGGGTAACCAGCCCTGCCCTGTGGGAAGAGGATGGCTTCTTGAAGCAGGCATCCTCCCATAACCTGGGCTCTGGGACTGCAGGCTAACGACTCCAGAGCCTAAGTGTTCCTTTAACAATACAAATGGAAAAGCAGTGAGCTCGCTCTGAGACATCAGTGAGACTATCGTTTGATGATGCTGTATACATCATAGATACACAATGAAAGATATGTTTTCTTATTTCCCCTTATCCTATCAACATTTCTCCATATTTAAAAAATTAAATCCATTTTTTATCAAGTAATTCTTTTGGATGAAGATACAGAGTAATAACAAGATTACACAAAACTACATGCTTTTCTATCAGTGATACATGTTCACAGACACATACATAAACACAATTATTTCCAAAAAGACAGAAAAAAATAGGAAAAATATATTTTAATGGGTAATATAATTCTATTTAAGAGACTCTGTTCCAAAATTCCTTATTATGGAGAAATATGAAAAAAATAGAGTGAAAAACTAGCAAACTATCATTTATATCATGCTTTGTAGAATTTGTAAATTACTCAATATAACAGCATGCTGATATACCCAAAGGGAAAAATCTTAAAATTGCTGCCAAGGAGGCGTCTGGTAAAATTCAAAATTCATTCTGGATTAAAAAAAAATAGTTCAAAAGTAGGAATAACTGTAGATAACTGTTTCTTTAACGAGATAGTAACTCACAGTAATAGCAAATAATGTTCTTAATGGTGATTTACTATAGCCATTCCCACAACTATCAGATATAAAACTCTGATATCCACTACCATTGTATCTGATATTATTCTAGAAATCCTGGCCTTTATAATATGATTTGAAACTTTTGGACAAGAGATGAAGATGTTCAATAAAGACCATCAATATGAGATGACTATACACCTCCACCAAAACAATCAAAAGCTATCTTATATATTAGAAGTAATAAATTAGAAGGTATACTCTAAGTAAGGTCCATTTCACAATAGCAAATGTAATACAAACAGAACATGAAAGAATAAAACTGTAAAACTTTACTGAAATATAAAAAAAGAATATCTGAATTTATGAAGAAATTATCATTTCCTGACTGGAAATACAAAATATTATAAAAATGTTAGCCCTAGTTAAATTGATGTACTGGTTTTAGTGGGGATGTTGGGTGTTAAACTTGGTAAGATACTGCAGGTCACTTGGAACACACCAATAGGCTAGACTAAGATTAGAGGGGGAAGACAATCACATGTAAACCACACAGGAGATGCCTAGGCTTCCTTCTTGTTGCTGGGGTTACTCTTCAGTCACCCAGGACTAAAACTCCTGGACCACAGGGTCATGGAAAGATGGTGCCCTTCCATTTACCCCTGTAACAGCTGAAACTTAAGAAGGTTAAACAATGGAAATTGACCAGGATACAAGTCATTCCCAAATCACTTGTCTCCAGGCCCAGACTTCTCCATATTTGCTGTTGTTCAGTCGCTTAGTTGCCTCTGACTCTTTGTGACTCTATGGACTGCAGCACACCAGTCTCTGTCCTTCACTATCTCTTGGAGTTTGCTCAAACTTGGGGATGCCATCCAACCATCTCATCCTCTGTCACCCCCTTCTCCTCCTGCCCTCAATCTTCCCCAGCATCAGGGTCTTTTCCAATGGGTCGGCTCTTTGCAACTGGTGGCCAAAGTACTGGAGGTTCAGCTTCAGCAGCAGTCCTTTAGATGAATATTCAGGATTGATTTCCCTTAGGATTGACTGGTTTGATCTCTTTGCTGTCCAAGGGACTTTCAAGAGTCTTCTCCAACACCAGTGTTCAAAAGCATCAATTCTTCAGCACTCAGCTTTCTTTAGGGTTCAACTCTCACATCTGTACCTGACTACAGGAATAACTATAGCTTTGACTATACAGACCTGTCAGCAAAGTGATCTCTGCTTTTTAATACACTGTCTAGGTCGGTCATAGCTTTTATTCCAAGGAGCAAGCATCTTTTAATTTCAGGGCTGCAGTCACCGTCTGCAGTGATTTTGGAGCCCAAGAAAATAAAATTTGTCACTCTTTCCATTTTTTCCCTATCTATTTGCCATGAAATGATGGGGCCAGATGCCATGATCTTCATTTTCTGAATGTTGAGTTTTAAGCCAACTTTTTCACTCTCCTCTTTCACTTTCATCAAGAGGCTCTTTAGTTCCTCTTCCCTTTCTGCCATTAGGGTGGTGTTATCTGTGTATCTGAGGTTATTGACATTTCTCCTGGCAATCTTGATTCCAGTGAGCTTCATCCAGCCTGGCATTTCACATGATGTTCTCTGCATGCAAGTTAAATAAGCAGAGTGACAATATACAACCCTGATGGACTCCTTTTCCAATTTGAACCAGTTAATTGTTCCATGTCCAGTTCTAATTGTTGCTTCTTGACCTGCATACAGGTTTCTCAGGAAGTAGGTAAGGTGGTCTGGTATTCCCATCTGTTTAAGAATTTTCCACAGTTTGCTGTGATCCACACAGTTAAAGGCTTTAATGTAGTCAATGAAGCAGAAGTAGATATTTTTCTGGAATTCTCTTGCTTTTCTCTATGATTCAGTGGATGCTGGCAATTTGATCTCTGGTTCCTTTGCTTTTTAGCTTGTGCATCTGGGAATTCTTGGTTCACGTACTTTTGAAGCCTTGCTTGAAAGATTTTGAGCATTACCTTGCTAGTATGTGAAATCAGTGCAGTTGTGCAGTGGTTTGCACATTCTTGGGCATTGTTTTTCTTTGGAAAAACAACTGGAAAACTGACTTTTTCCAGTCCTGTGGCCACTGCTGAGTTTTCCAGATTTGCTGGCATATTGAGTGCAGCACTTTAACAGCATCATCTTTTAGGATCTGAAATAGCTTAGCTGAAATTCCATCACCTCCACAGCTTTGTCTGTAGTGAGGCTTCCTGAGGCCCTCTTGACTTCAGACACCAGGATGTCTGGCTCTAGGTGAGTGATCACACCATCGTGGTTATCTGGGTCATTAAGACCTTTTTTGTACATACAAATACAGTTAAAATATTAGGACATATTTGGAAAATTTTCAAGACTCTTGATTTTTGGAAGTCTATTTGGAAGGTTCTGCATCCCTTCAGAACACTAATCATTATCACAATCACAATTACCACCATCACTACCACCAACAGTGCTTACGAACATCATAACCATCACCATGGTTATTACCATGTCATCAACAGCCCCACGCCACCTTTTGTGCAATCCTTGATTGAGCATGCATGTGTTCCAGGCACCATTTAAGTACATTACGTGTATTAATCAAGGTCACAGAAATCCTGTGAGCAATGCAGTAGTATTAACCTAATTTACAGATGAGAAAAGTGAGGTACAGACAGGTTAATACACTTTCGGAAGGCTACACAGCTAGTAAGAGATGGCTCTGGAGAAGAGTAATGGTTCTTAATAAGGTTGAGGACTGAGAGATAGAAGGGAATATGAAATATATATGAGAACTCAACTTTTCCCATTGATTTCTAGAAGTAGTCTAGTTTCATTGCCAAATTTATTATTTTAGTAAACAAAATACAAATGTTCAGAGTGCTTCAGCTAATTGTAGTCAAAATAGTTTTAATCTACCTATTAGCAACTTAGCAATCAACTAGGTAAAAGAAAAAGCTTCTTTAAGGAACATTCTAGGCAATGTTCAGTTCAGTTCAGTTCAGTCGCTCAGTCATGTCTGACTCTTTGTGACCCCATGAATCACAGCACGCCAGGCCTCCCTGTCCATCACCAGCTCCCGGAGTTTACTCAAACTCATGTCCATCGAGTCAGTGATGCCATCCAGCCATCTCATCCTCTGTCGTCCCCTTCTCCTCCTGCTCCCAGTCCCTCCCAGCATCAGGGTCTTTTCCAATGAGTCAACTCTTCACATGAGGTAGCCAAAGTACTGGAGTTTCAGCTTCAACATCAGTCCTTCCAGTGAACACCCAGGACTGATCTACTTTAGGATGGACTGGATGGATCTCCTTGCAGTCCAAGGGACTCTCAAGAGTCTTCTCCAACACCACAGTTCAAAAGCATCAATTCTTCGGCACTCAGCTTTCTTCACAGTCCAACTCTCACATGCATACATGACCACTGGAAAAACCATAGCCTTGACTAGATGGACCTTTGTTGGCAAAGTAATGTCTCTGCTTTTTAATATGCTACGTAGGCAATGTTATCTTCCATTAATTGTAGAACAATAAGGATTCCCACAGGAATCCCAGTCATGTGGAAAGATGTGTAGAAACCTTTGAGGACAGGGTAGGACCTCCGCCTTCATCCCACCTGTCCCTTACTCTTGTTTGGACTTGTTGGCACAGAGGAACAGAGCCCTGGCATGGTACACACCTGGAGACGCTGAGAGGCTTTCTGGTGAGCACTGTTACCTCCCATGAGCGTTTTACCGTGCCGTGGCCGTAGGGTGAGAACACTTGGAGGAACTGACTCTAATACAAACCTCTGTACTTTACTGCCTGGGCAGTTTGGAAAACGTTTTCAGCTTATGAGTCTGCATTTTCTCTTGCAGACCCAGAGTTCCCTGACTCACCCATAGGTGCAGTTGGGGTGGCAGAGGTGACACACATGACTGGCATCTGCAAATTTCCAGATCAGGGTGCCGTTCTCTCCCGCGACTCCAGCAGGGCAGGTCTTGACGCAGTGAGGGCCGTCAATGTAGTGGGCACATTTCACACAGTTGCCTGGTCCCTGCACCGAGGCGGAAAAACCATTTCATAAATCAAATATTTATTTATGTGTCTTTCAGAATGAAGTAACTTTTTACTAAAATTTTTATATCACGAAAAAAAAATCAAGCAATGTAGAAATTCTTCAAGTAGCTGAATTCTCTGACTGTGTCTTGCCTGATGTGACCACTGCTAACAGTTGAGAATAAAGCCTTCCTGACTTTAAATGTGTATTGTATATGAAAACATAAAGAAACTGAACTGTGTCTTTTACGGGATTATACTTAATACCTTGTGTGCATCTTTCCTTGTTAAAACACTGATTGGTCTGCATGTGTATTTACATCCTTATCATTCAGATGGGCTTCCTTGTGAGTCATGCTTGAAGTTGAGGGGCTTCTGTGGGAAGCTGTGCTTGCCAAGGCAAAGCTAAGCAAACCACACCTGCGTTTCCCCAGTGTTGAGAAGGTGGCAAGTGTAAACACAGTGGCTGCATAAATTAACTGTGCTATGCTAAATTTGGTTCTGTTTGTCAGACTTGTCAATATATTAGGGCTGCTTGGGTTGCATCCACACACTTCACAAGGGCTGAAGTAAGGTGGGTAGGGAAGGGTCTGCCTGTTGGCTAAGCACCCTTACGTCTCAAAGACTGAGTGTTCCCAGAGCGAGAACAATCAGATGACTAAGTCAACCAATATCACCAATTATTGTATTTCACTGACGAAAAGTTAACCCAACACTAACCTAAAAACCAGTGGTTTACTTTGTAACCACTTATTTTGGCAGCTTGTACCTCAAAACCTTATCATCATCTGTCTGATTCAGAGAACTTCTGAACAACATTTTCCGTCAGTAGATTTAGATGAGACTGTTGAAGCTCAAATCCAAACAGAGCTCCTCATACAGGTAATAGTGAGAATTAACAACATGAACACATTGGTGTGAGAGGGATCTTCATTCTCACTTACACTCTCTAAAATATTATTACTGAATGTAATCTAGATATGAAACTGAATTTTGAAAATTTTTTCTATGTGATTAAAAAAACCTCCTTCGAATAACTATGAACTAATGTGAAGTAAGAATGTGGTTAACGTTTGGTTAAGATGATAAAGCAATGGTGGCAGATGTCAGGAACAGTGAAGGCTGGCTGTCAGTGTACCCTGTATGCCCTGATCTGTGGTCTGAGACCAGGTGTCACCATGTGCATCTGGGGGCTGGACAGAGAAGATGAATGCTCGAGCCAGGCAGGCCACATGCCGACTTCCCCTCAGTCACAGCCCCTGACGGCTGTGAGACGGGGCGGGACGGGACGGGCTGGATGTGGGGAGTGGGCGGGATGGTGGTGGGTCATCCTTGCGCATCTCCAGCTTATGCGTGGGGATAACATCAAACGTGCTCCTTACGCGTCCAGTGCAGGTCACATTCATGGCCTGGGGCAGGCATTCTGGATGGCACTGCACACACTCGGAATTCTCCACGAACTCCCTGGGCTCTCTGACAGGAGGAAGACAGGAAACTGGTCAGCGCCATCCCTACAGAGCCTGCTTCCAAATGCTGTCTGGGTTCACCTGTCTGAAGGGTCAGGTGACACCAATCACCTCTCTTAGAAAGACAAAACAATTTTATGTAAAAGTCAAACGTCTGGGAAACTAGGACTATACTGTAATATAATAAACTGATTCTGTCCACTGAATCTTTAGTCATCTTTTCCTAGAACAAAGCAGAAGCTTCATTTATAATCAAAACAGCTTCTCTACATTTTTTCTACAGGCACAGTCTCTGAATATTAGATAAGCAAACACATGGGAGAAAAAGAAGAAAATAGTCCTTAAGAGGCACCCCCTCCTATAGCAGATTCATGGATATTTAAGTTAAGCTGCAAAGAAATGGTAACTAGACCAATACCTGGGAAAGGGAAAGAGAGCTATTAAAGTTTCCTTAATGGTTATTACTAAAAACAGTAAGAATGGAACACAGGTATGAAATATTTTATTGGACTATTTTAACCGTTCCTCAAAACTGGATAGATTGGGACTTCCCTGGTGGTAAAGTGGAGAGAAATCTGCCTGCCAATGAAAGGGACGTGGGTTCCATCCCTGTATCTGGGAAGACTCCACATGCCACAGAGCAGCTGAGCCCATGAGCCTGCATGCTGCAATGACTGAAGTTAGTGTACCTATAGCCTGTGCTCTGCAACAAGAAAAGCCACTGCAATGAAAAGCTGAGCAACACAACTAGACAGCAGTCTCCACTCTTTGCAACTAGAGAGAGCCCATGCACAACAGTGAAGACCCAGTGCAATCAAGAATTAAATAAATAAATAACTACTTGAGGAGCTGATGTGTGATTGAAAAGCCATGGTAGATGTGGGCAGCTCTTAAAGACTACTGGTAGTTCACTAGGCAGTGAACAAGAAGTGTTCACACCCAAAGGTATGTTCCATGCGTCCTCTCAGGCAGTCAGCATCAATGAAACCGAATGAGCCACATGACTTTTCCCTATGCTGTCTCTTGGGTCATCACACCCGCTATAGGGGCCAGCCTTGCAAACAGAGAAGGTGCTGCTGGACACCAGGATTCTCTAACGGGAAGACCCAGGCACCACTGCCAAGGCTATTTTAATTACCTTGCTGCTTCAAAGAGAAAAGTGTTGAAGCTGTTAGTCAGTTTGGTCCGACTCTTTGTGACCCCATGGACCGTAGCCTACCAGGCTCCTCTGTTCATGGGATTCTCCAGGCAAGAATACTGGAGTGGGTAACCATTCCCTTCTCCAGGGGATCTTCCTGACCCAGGGATTGAGCCTGGGTCTACCACACTGCAGGCAAATTCTTTACCACCTGAGCCACTGGGGAAGCCCGTTCAAAGAGAACTGAACACTGAAAACATGAGCTTAGCATCTGTCTGCGGCTGTAAGGATTGCACCAATATTTCTTACTTATTGAAACAATACTATTGCTTATGCAAATTACTCTGTTAGGTTAATGAGCCTATCAGCTAAAGGAGTCCTGTGGAATTGAATTCATCCTGCTTCTGAGTATTTCTGAGCTGAGCTGTAGTCCAAGCCCTGATAGTGAAACAGAAAGGAAAATTTCCTAGAGGTATCTGTAACTCCTATCTTCTTCTCTACCACAAAACCTCTCTTTTTCTTTATTTTTTAAAAATTGCCTCTTCCAGTTGCTATCCTTACATTTTGTTTTCCTATTAATTTATTTTAGTCACTATTTGTGATCATTCGAAACCTTACTCAATATCAAAATTCCCACAGAATCAACAGACTGTACTTTGTATTGACTGCAATAAATTCAACAGATGTTATGCAAACTGTTTATCTCTTTGTCCATGGTTCTATTTAAAGTTATCTGCACTGTTCAGTGTGTCTTGACCATAAACAAAAATTTTAACCTGAAGCTGTGTTTTGAAGCAGCAGGAATGCTGTGCTACAAGGACAAGACTAATGGCCACGGTCTTGGTCATCTGAACCATGGAAACAGAACAAACCGTTCTGTTTGTCTTGGGAACTTTGTGCAGCTTAGAAAATTAAATTTCCAGATAAAGAGACTCTATAAATTGGGTTGGATTAAGTAATGAAAAATGTTTTTTCATTTCCTCTTGTGATTAACAATTGTCAACAGGGCTTCCCTGGTGGTCGAGTGGTTGAGAGCCTATCTTGCAATGCAGGGGATACCAGTTTGATCCCTGGTCTGGAAAGATCCCACATGCTGTGAAGCAGCTCAGCCTGTGTGCCAGAACGACTGAGCCAGAGCTCTGGAGCCTCTGCTCTGCAACAACAGATGCCCCCGTGAAGAGCAGCCCCTGCTTCTTGCAACCAGAGAAAGCCTGTGAGCAGCAAGGGAGACCCAGCACAACCGAAAACAACTAACTAACTAAATAAAACTACACACACACACACACACACAACTGTCAACAAACAAAAAGGAAAAGAAAATAAAGGAAAATAATCAGACTGATTAACTATACACCTATGAAACCATCCTAAGTCTTATTTTTTAATTAAAACAAAGGAATTAAAAAAAAAAAAAAAACAAGCCTCTTACCCCTCTAGAATGTTGCACTTTTCCACACACTCCTTGCCACGACTGAAGTTCTGACAGGACAAGCAGTATTTGGGTCCAGGTCCCCAGCAGCCCTCTGATGAGCACAGAGGGTGACAGATGTGGCCCGTGGCGCCTGAGAATACAGGGTGAGTCCCATGGTCAGACAAGGAACAATGGCCACAAACATACGCCAGGGCCCCCGGGAGAAGTGGCACAAGGGCTTCCAGAGGCCCGCCACAAGTCCCCTTTGCCCTGCTGGGTGCCAAGCATATCTAGATGGAGCTCGTCAGAGCCGCAGGAGCAGAAAGCGTGAGGGTCCTTGTCACGCGTGTGTGGGGTACAGAACCAGGGAGGCACCCAGAACTTCACCAATTCTTTTAATTGCACTATGGTGTGAGAATCATTATTGCCTCCATTTCATCGAGAGGAAGATAAAGCCCAAAGATTTACGTAACTGATGACTGTCTCAAAGCTAGGAAGGGCTCAAGCCGGGATGTGAACTTGGCTCTGCTTCTGCGGGTGGCCAGTATCTCAGCACAGGTGCGGGCACCACTTCAAAAGCTGACTATGGCTGCGAACTTGGATCTGGAAATGCCAGTGTAAAATGTTCAGCCCATTCCTCTGTGTGTGTGTGTGTGTGTGTGTGTGTGTGTGAATGTGTTTAGTCATTGGGGATGGAATGAGTAGGAAGGAACACACAGCTAAAATGCCATAATCAACACTAAATTTTGTTCTGTAAATTACCAATAACTGATGGCCTAGACTTCGAGGCAGATTTATCCTATGAGAATTATCTAGAAAAAAATCTGATGAACGTCACAACAGAATACACACATTTCCCTTAATTTGCTTTCTTAGTAACGTAAAAAATAATTTAAATGTTTGGGAGTAGCCTTTCAATATTTTAAATCAAAATAAATGACCTGTCAGAACCATCTCCACAATCACCCAAAGACATCACTCACTGCACTCTTGTTGACTCCTGTTTTTTGAAATTTTGGCATTCTGAGTTGAGGTCCCCAAAAGCTTCTTCCAGCGTATCGTGTCCGCATAGCACAGGTTTTGATTTCCTGAAATTATCACATCGCCGTCGCTTATCTCCTTGAGGGAGCGTAACCCCAAGGATGTTATACTCAGGCCGACGACCGCAAGAGAGAACTGGCCACTACGTTGAAGAGAAAACAAATACTATTGTGAAAAATTGTGACAGCACAGTATCAACAAAAACGCTTTCCTGTACCACTTTCGATTTACTACTGCCTTGCAGTTGGTAGTCATGTAAGTCATGTTATGGAAGGTCTGTACTGCAACTTTGGAAAATTGCAAGTGTTTTTAAAGTTCCTCCAGGGAAAAGTGAGTTCCCTGTTCCTTTAATATCTCTAACTCCAGTGGCAGACTAGGGGTTGAATAATTTATTAATGTCATTATTTTATTTACTGCATTTTAACTTTGCTTGGCAACTGAGAATATGTTAGCCTTTCAAATATCCAAATATACTTCAAAAATCATAGATTCAGCTTTCCATCCATCCACCTACCCATCCATCCATCTATTCATCCATTTATTGAACAAATATCTGAGGTAATATGTGACTAATTTTATTCTAACTCTAGGTTAAGTGGGTGCTTCTTGCTGTCAAAAAGCCCTTTGTCTACTGATGATACAATCATTGTTAATGCAGAACCATGAGGGTGGTGATGAGGGGACCACAGAGGCAAAGGGCAGGGGCACCTAAACAAGTCTGAGCAAGGGTCTCTGGAAGAGGTGGTGCGTGAGCATCAGGGCCTCCAGAGCAGGAACTATGATATTTTCTTCACTACCCAACCCCGTGCCAGGTTCCTACGAGGTGACCAGGATGTGTTCATCACATGGCCAGATGGACGGTATTCCGACTGAAGGGAAGGAAGCCTTCCACCCAGAGGAGCACGTGACAGGCACTGAGAATCACGTGCTGCTGCTGGAGCAGAAATGTAGGACAGGGGTCTGCGAGGGGAGAAAGAGGCCGGAGCCTGGACCACTTTGGGCACCGCGTGGAGGAGGCTCTTGTTTGCAGTAACGGGAAGCCACAGGAAGGAGGTGTGCGTTGTGAGGAAGCTCACTAAACACCAAGGCGGGAAACAGACCAGCTGAGACAGCACTGGATAGGGAGGCTGATGATGAAGGCAGGAGATGACAAAATGTAATTCCTCTTCCTCCTTGTTTCTCTTTCTCGGCCCCCTCTTTCCTCCCTGTGTCCCTCCACGGTCTGTGTGACTTCTGTGGGTGCACAGTCTGCCCCTGCTTTTAGGAATCCCTTCCACTGGCCATGTGCTCAGGGGAGCCACGCCAGTGGGGACAAAGCTGAGGTCCTCCCTGCAGGGAGGTCTGACAGGGGTCACACTTCCCCAGGAGGAACTGTGTATCATTGGACTGCTCAGCAAGTGTTATAAATTAAAAAAAAAAAAAAGTCAGTTTCATGTTTAAAACCCTAAAACTAAGCTGAGAGGTACATGCTAGTCACCCAAGAAAACTGACCGAAGTCTCTCATCTCTATATGAACTTTGGTCAAAAGAAGTATTCCTGAGAACTCAGGGCACAGGGCCTTTCTGGCAAGTGATATTAGCTGCATGTTTAGCATCAGAGATGCAAAGCTGGAATGGCTTTTGGAAAGGGTTGCTTATTTTACACGCACTGTATTCCGATTTTCTTTAATACTGCACAATATTATGTAGCCCTCTCAGGTGTCAATTATGGGGAACAGTTCTCAAAACCAGATGTTTTCCAAGGCAGGTTTGAACAAGAGAGTCCCAAACTTTGCCTCACCACAAAATTCATTATTACCCTTATTATGTTAAAGATGCTTGTGTGTGTGTGTATGTGTGCGTGCATGCGTGCGTATGTGTGTGTGCTGGAGCTGGAAAAGGGGAAATCTTGAAAGACATGCTCAGTGCCCCTCAGGTCCCCTGAAATGAAGTGCTGATGAGGACTGGTGGCCTTAGGGCTATTCTTGCCAAAAGCACAAAACCTCAACCAAATCAGGAGAAAACACTGGCCATCCTACAAATACCTGACCAGTACTTTTCAAAAGCCATGAAAGACAAGGAAGACAGAGGAACTATCATGGACAGCAGGGGACTAAGGAGACATGACTGTCCCTTGCAGTGTGGGCTGACCAGAACAGAAAAAGTGCTCGTGGAAAACTGGCGAGATCCGAGAAAGTCTGCAGTTCAGTTACAGCCATGCTGATGACGCAGGGTGTCACCATCGGGGGACCCAGGTGAGGCTGTGTGGGGACTCTCTGTAGTGTCTCTGACTTCAGTAGCTTTTACTTCAAAAGAAAAGACTCTACAAGTCTTTGGCTGGGGTCCACTTACTGCTGCTTCGTTCTGCCACGTATGATTTCCAGGTTCTCAAAAGCATCGAGGTCAGTCCTGTTTTCGGGCCAGGCCTGAATCAGCAAAAACCCTGTAAAGCAGAAGGAAAGTTCAGACACATACCACTTAGAAATTTCTATTTTGTATGAGACATTATTTGGAGAAGGAAATGGCAACCCACTCCAGTATTCTTGCCTGGAAAATCCCATGGACGGAGGACCCTGGCAGGCTACAGTCCATGGGGTCACAAAGAGTCGGATACAACCGAGCAACTAACACACTTAATGGTACAGACCTGTAATTTCTTTTACAGTTTTGAGAATGTCCAGCTCTTTCGGGTCCAGAGGAGCAGTATGTGTGAAGGAGTCACTGAAACAAGTAACAGGGCCGTCAGTAACAACCTGCCGTGAGCAAAGCAGAGCCTGTTTTTCTGCGGTATACCAGTAACTTGATCTTTACTTACCCCTTAAATGCTACTGGCAGGATATGAAGATCTCCACTGATGGATGTGCAGTTTCTGTAGTGTTTAATGTTTGTAGCATTTATGGAAAGTGTGCCTTTAAACTCACCGATTCCTATTCCGTTACAAACTGCAAAGAGAGGTGTTTATTCCATTCACAAGTGTTGAATCAGTAACAGCCGTGGATCCTCAGGCTCCCTGCTTCCTCAGGGAGCAGGGAGAGAAGTGCAGACGCGGGAGCCGTCACCCACGCAGCAAACACTGCAGGCTCGCCAGGGGCCAGGGGCCAGAGCGGGGTGTGGGGTTGCAGCACAAGAGATGCCATGCCTGTCCTCACTGAACTTGCCTTCTCCTCCTCAATCCTCCCCACCTGGGCCACAGTCCAGCTGCCCCTGAGGCCTCCAGCTCCTCCTACACGACAGCTGCCCCCTGGGCTGTTGGTACTGCACGGGGATCACGCGTGTGCCCCCACTAAACCCTCAATGCCTCCCCTTGCCCTCATCTGGGCTGCAGCTTAGTCTTCTAATGGAAAGAAACAGTATGCATAAGTTTTTTAACTAGAAGAGCAAGATGCATCCATGGAAGAAAACCTTGAAAGCACGGAACAAAGAGGAACAAAATGACTAGAAATGCTATTGTGTAACTTTGATATTTGAGAAAATTTCCTTCCAGTTATCCTCCATGGTTATGTCACACCACATATGTAGTTGTTTTTTTGTTTTGTTTTCACTTAGTATGCTGCGAACATTGTCCTATCAGTAAAACATTGTCCTATCAGTAAAACCATTCACAAGCATGGCATCACCGATATGACGGACGTGAGATTGAGTAGGCTCTGGAGTTGGTGATGGAGAGGGAGGCCTGGTGAGCTGTAGTCTGTGGGGTCCCAGAGAGCTGGACAAGACTGAGCGACTGAACTGAAATCATAAAGAATACTATAATAAGTCTTATCAGATAAACTGCTTTTCTTCCACAGGGCCTACTTAAGCCACATGCTTTGATCTCTGTCCTACTGTGACATCAGTCTCAGATGCCTTTTTCTGCACTCTGAGCTCATTTATTAATTTATATCCACTCCCTAATTTCTATCTTAAATGTCATCTCCCTCCGAAGTCCATTTATCCGTTGTGGCTCTACTTCTAGAATCCACAGTGCAATTTTTGGTATCTCTCTTTCAGACTTTATCTTACTTTGAAGAATAATGGAAGATCTTATTGTTCAGGGTGAGGTCCCCTCCCCTTCTCCAGGCCTCACCAGGGACATGGTTGTCCTGTTTCTCCTTCTTCTCCATTCTGTCTGGAGTCCTCACTGCTTGGGCTGCCACCTGGCCATGGGGCCCATCCCCCAGCCCCATGGAACCCCAGGCTTGCCCCGGAATGCATATACCTCGCTGTGGGTCTGGGAACGGGGTGGCGAGGCTTGCTTAGGATTCCAAGGCTCTGGCTGACAACAGAGTGAGGGGGCTTTAGCAAAACAAGCCCTGAGGCAGATGCCTGCTGGTGGGAACTTGCCTTTTAATTACAGGTTTGGAAGAGAATTCTACATGTTTGAGAGAATATTCATTCTCTCTCCGCTTAGGCCTGATGGTGATGGTGGGGTTACCTTAATTCCTAAATGTGGAGACAAACTGTAATTCACCTCTAGATCTAGCAGATCTGGAGGAGTTGCGGACCATCAACACACATGTTCCCACCTTTGTTTCCCAACATCGCCCTACACAAAGGGACCTCAGTTGGCCACTACTCCAGGATTTGAGCTGCGGGTGGGTAGAAAATAGAGCATAATGATTATAGGTGAGTCAAAATGTTCTCTGAGCACAAAATTAACAGACCAAAACCAGAAATAATCTCTGCTTTTATTGATCCATTTGAGGATGCTGATAGTAACCCTCTCTTCAGTGGCTGAACTCTCTTCCTTCCTCTCCAGGCACCACTTTATGTCTTATTTTCTTCTGCGTGTTTCCTTTGCCTGAAGGTTTCCTGGAGCCAAAGGATATTCATTTCTCAGGGCACTGACCCGCCTGCCACACTGGGAGCTCATGGGTCTGACCTCAGACTGAAGCCCTGTGAGCTGTCCCAGCTTGTCTCTGCCAATCCTGGGCACTGGTCCCTTGGCAAGGCATTTAGATCCTCTGTGATATAGTGCCTCATCTGTAAGGGGGATCGTAATGGCACAGACCTCCTAACAGGGCTGAGGGACTGGATGACGTGGAGCGTGGAGGCTCAGTCTGCCTCTGAAAGAATGCACGGGGCAGTGGTCAGTGTCAGCTGAAACCACAGACACTTCTTAGGACAGTGGCATCTGAAGCAGATGTTCAGGTAAGCTGCAGTGAAGCTTTTTTTTATAGCAGTGAAATAGTGGAAACAATCTAAATGACCATATAGGTCATGGTAGAGGGACTGTGGACAGGGTTAGGGGCGTGCCCAGCAGCTGCAAAGCAGAATAAGGAAGATTCACATGCTGTTATCTGCAGTGATCTCCAGGGGATGCTTAGAGTGTAGATGTGTCTTCGTGCAAGTGGAAGACGTGTCCTGGGCCTGCCATGCACCCAAAGGACCTGGGTGCCAGCTGGGGAGGCTCCTGTGGGCCACATGGGAGATAGTCTGGACATCAGTGAATAATGTGAGGAGGGATTATCATAAACTGAATAAAAAAGGGTTCAGTGAGCTCACATGGGTACTAAGAAAGCTACCTTGGAAACAGAATTGTCAACTAGTAAATGTAGAAGAAATGACAGAAATAGGAAGTCATTCTTACAACCACCAAGAAATCTGACTGATGCAACTTCAGGCGAATCATCAGTTCTTCCATTGAGGTGGTTTAGTCACTCAGTCATGCCCAACTCTTTGCAACCCCATGGACTGTAACCCTCCAGGCTCCCCTGTCCATGGAATTCTCCAGGCAAGAATCCTGGAGTGGGTTACCATTTCCTTCGCCAAGGAATCTTCCTGACCCAGGGATCGAATCCAGGTCTCATGCGTTGCAGGCAGATTCTTTACCACTGAGCCAGAGAAGCCACAGAGGTAATGAGATCAGAGCTGTGTCCCCCTCGTGGGACACTCTCTACCTGCAGTGCTCCATCTGCGTCTCGCCCCATGGAAAACATGATCTGACCAGACAGGGGCGGTCGGAGCTGCTGGCCTTGGCTCCTCACAACATCAGAGAAAAGAGGGCTCAGAAACGATCTTGAATTAATGAAGAGCCTGGACTTGCGATTGAAAAGCAGCTAAAAAGGATATATTGGGACAACAGGGGAGTTGAAATTAAACTGAAAACTAGAATCAACGTTAAACATGCGATAAGAGTGAAATTGTCTTTGGTTACTTAGGAGAATATGTCCTGTTTGTACAAAAGTGTGTTGGTGAATGCAGGGTGAAGTGTTATAATACCTGTAGTCCTCACAGGACTCAGAAAACACACAGAGAGACACAAATGCGGAGTGAGAACAATGTGGTGGTTACTGAAAACTGATGAATTCAAGTGCAGGGCATATAGGTGTTCATTACACTATTTTGCAATGTCTCTGGGTGTTTGAAAAATGTCAAGATAAAAGATAAAGTGCAGGATAAGAAGGGATAAATTGGCATTGAGGACACCCCAGGGATAGAGCACAGCAGAAAGGGAGGGGCATGTTTCTGAGCTCGGAGACTCCCTCAAATCTGGTCTGAGGATGCTGCTGACGGTCTGGGGGCAGGGAGCCCAGCCATGACTGGAAGCGGAGAGGGCCCCGTGCCCACACCGGGCAGTGTCCCACCTTTGCCACAAGGCCCGTCACACTTTTTACACTTGCGGACACCATCTTCTTCTACCTCCTGGCTGTCAGAGCTGCAGGCGCGGACGCATGAGCCGTGGTCGGTCACCACATAGTTACCTGGGGGACAATGAAAGGAAGGTGGTGAAAGCAGCACCAGGTGTTCTGGGCATAATGACCCTTGATGACGGGTGATTCTCTGGTCCTGTTTATTTCAAGGACAAGAAGGAGAGGCTGTAAACAGAGAGGAGTGGGGTTCAAGGTATTCATGGCCTCCCTATCAGGCTGCCGCTCGCTGGTGACGATGCCTGCATTCAGGACTCACAGCTGAAAGTTTAACACTTATTTTAAAAAGTCACCCGAAACAAAGACCACTCTTGTCTTGGCCACCCTTATCCCCTCGGGCCTCTGCGGGCAACTGGGTACACACTGCCTTGGCCGCCACTCAGGGAGAAGTAACTTGTGTTAATAATCAACTTTTCAGGAACCCTCTGTTTCTTTTGACTTCCCCAAGTGGATCCTCGAACCACTGGACGTTTGTCTGGACGTTTACTGGATATTTGTCACTTTCCTTCTATAAATTGTCCGCTTTTGTTCTCTGAGGCTCTGAGTGGTTTCCTGTGGATTTCAAATTGTCTCAAAGATTATATCTGTGTCATAGTTGTGGCAAAGTTTTATCTTGTCATTTACCTTACAATGCCTTATCTGTGGGTTTTTTTTTTTTTTGCTGCTGTTCCAAATTTTAAAAATTTCATGTTCACAAGTCTGGTAGGGTAAATCTCACCTTCATAGTTGTTCTTAAAAAAAATTTTTTTTTTTTTTTTAGTTAATCTTCCCTCTTGAAAATCACTTCCTCTACTATGAAATCACTAATGTTGCCATTTCCCTAAATACTAGGGTCTCCTGTAAAGTACAAATAAGCAAAACCCAAGCCCCGACAATTAAACAAAGCCAATCGACAAGCAAAAAACTCTCTTCTGTGCTCCTAACGGCACACACATGCCCGGGTTTTTAACCACTAAAGAAGGCCGGTGTTCCAACCTCTCTCTCATTTAGGTCTTAAAAACACCTGCCGAGTACAAGAGCCAAACAGGGAAATGGCCCAACGGCCATGGGTTTGTGCCAATCAGACCACGGAATGTTCTGGGCACCCATGCCTGGGCTCAGGACACAAGAAGCAACTGGGGGTCAGAGCGGCAGCCATCACCTCACCTGCCCGATACTGCAGAGAATACAGGGACCCAAGGATCCCTGAGTGGGGGACATGGGAACCTCGGCAGGACACAGAGCGGAAACAGGTGCCTGGCAATGAAGGGGCTCACAGGGACACTCACGGGGACACTTCTTGACACAGGTGGCGCCAAAGCTGTACTTCCCCAGCGGGTTGACCTTCATCTCGTAGGTGGTAGGGTCATAGAGCATGAGTGGTGGACACGTGTCCTTGCAGGTGGCTTCATCACGGAACCTGCGGCAGACCTGCCATGGGAGGGGTGGTGTGATTGTTGGACTCCATGGTGAGCGGGGCCACAGCCCTCCGGGTCCAGGTGTTCGGTCAGAGCAGGCGTCTAGTAAAGCACTCTCAACAGGGGGAGAAACACTGTTCTCTTAAAAGCATGTTTTTTCTTAAATACACTGCTCCAGCTGTGATGGTTTATGGATTATGAGGAGGGAAAAACACATCTTTGTTAACTTTCAAAATAAGGCAGGAGTTCACACGCTAGAGTAGTAACTCTAGAGTGAAATTATTCAACTTAACTTACATCTGATTTCCCTCCTAAACAACACTTGAGGATACATTTTTGAATTTATTACCAAACACAGAGAACTTTGGCTGGGGGCTGCTGTGCAGAGGGAATCAGACCACACACAGAGGGGTCCTGACCAAGAGCCTGGTATTGCCTCCCTCCAGCAGCCTGGCAGAAGTGGCTCAGACCAGTGGGATCTAAAGCCCAGGGCCCCTCCAGCCTCCGGGACATTAGTTTCCCAGGCTCCTAAAACCCATAGACTCTTTGGTGACACTAGAACTTGGTCAAGCTTTCGGCAGTAACAGGGACGACAGCGAGGGCTTCGGCACCCTCATGGGGTGGGGAATTAGCAGGAAGCATCTGAGCCAAGTGGAAAGAGCAGAGGCTTTAGAGGCAAAAGGTACAAATGGAGTCCAGCTATCCTGCCACTGAGGATCGGTGTGACTGCCTAACCTCACTGGGTGCATTTTAGGGGTCCCTGCAGCCTCAGCTCTCTAGGTTGTAATGAGAATTGAGGAAACAATAAATGGTGGTGACGCTGGTGCTGGCCACAACAGACATGAGGGACAAATAACACACAGCTAGTATTTGGCTCTGGAGAAGGCAATGGCACCCCACTACAGTCCTCTTGCCTGGAAAATCCCATGGGCGGAGGAGCCTGGTAGGCTGCAGTCCATGGGGTCGCAAAGAGTCGGACATGACTGAGCGACTTCACTTTCACTTTTCACTTTCAAACATTGCAGAAGGAAATGGCAACCCACTCCAGTGTTCTTGCCTGGAGAATCCCAGGGACGGTGGAGCCCGGTGGGCTGCCGTCTATGGGGTCGCACAGAGTCGGACACGACTGAAGCGACTTAGCAGCAGCAGCAGCAGCATTTGGCTCATTCTATGCCCTGGTCTTGGGTGTGGATGCCACACACATTGTGCCCTTTAGACCGCAGAACAGTAGGTGAGGTCACATAATTTACCCAAGGTCACCAACTAGGTGGTGAAGGCCGGTCACTGAAAGATGCTTTGTTACCTGGCGGCTGCAAACATCAGTCAACACATTTCAGTCAAAGGCAGGCCCCTGAACTTTGGGCCATAGAAGCTGAGGTGTGTCTTACCAGGCAGTCACTCTCCCGCGGCCCCGTGCAGCCAGCGGCACACTGGTTGTGACAGCAGTCGCTGGGGGACCTGCCACGGCAGCGCCCGGAACACTGCTGGGCACAGATGATTTTGGTCACTGAAAGGAAGCAGAGGCCATCGTGAGCCGCAGGGTCAGGAAGGTGGAAGGATCACTTCCCAGGGAGCCTGCAAAGCACTTGCAAACGGTGACCAAAGACTGATAACAAGGATGAATTTAGTGATTCTACACTGAAATTCCCAAACATTCATGTTCTGCTAAACTCAACTATCTTGATCTTTCTTACTGTATGTTTTCTTTTTTCTATTTGTTTCTAATCACTTAGGAGAACTGACTCAGATTAACTCTGGACTTTCAGACTTGTTAAATTAGAAACTGACAAGAATTGAGTTTTGGGGTAATAGAAAGTATGTACAAATAACATAACGCCTGCCAGAAAGCAGTGTTTAAAAGGGCATAACAATCACATCACCATTTGACTTAAGGACAGATAAAGCGGACAGGTCCCTAGATTTCCTGGCCATTCATGGTCTTAAGCTAGGATTCCTGCAGAAAAGTCTCCTTCAAGAAGCTGCTCTTGCTTCTCTGGAGGTGGGTAGGTACCCAAAAGAGGGGCAGGAAGGGACAGGACACAAGAGGTGCTGTGATGCAAGAAACACAGACAAGCCTCCGTTTCCAGGAAAACCAAACCGAGTGTTCAGAGAGAATGACTGCTGCCTGGGTGGCGGGCCTGCGCTTATTCACACCAGGCTGGAGGGCCAGCACTAGCCCATGCGGGGAGATGTGCAAGACTGCTATTCATATCACGGCTAACATCTGGCCTTAAAAATCAACAATGCTTGGAGTCTTCAAAGGGAAAACACCATCAACACCATCAGCCAAGTGTAAGGGGAGAAGGTGGCCAGTGAAATTCTGTTCCTGACTCACATTTCTGGCAGTTCTCCTTCCCAGCACCCCAGCAGCTTCCATTGAGACAGACTGGATCACACTTCGGGCCTAAAATATAAAAGTAATAGTTAAATTCATATCACAGGGAAAGGGAACAAGAAACTGATAGCACCTGCCCAAGCCTCTTAGCAGAGCTACAGCCCAGAAACAAGAGATTTCAAATTCCTTATTCTCTGCTTCTTCAACTGGTTGGTTTGTAAGATGATTTAAAAAGACTCTCATGGGGAAAAAATCCAAGGGATTTAATATATGTCCCAAAGTCTCCTACAGTCAGGAGAATTCAGTCTCTGGGAGAATTTCCGTTTTAAACGGAAG
Organism: Cervus elaphus; assembly: GCF_910594005.1. Taxonomy (NCBI): domain Eukaryota; kingdom Metazoa; phylum Chordata; class Mammalia; order Artiodactyla; family Cervidae; genus Cervus; species Cervus elaphus. The sequence continues at coordinate 13,299,087 of NC_057838.1, read as the reverse complement.
AGATGATTTGCCAAGTGATTGTGGGACGAGGGCACCCCTTCAGTATGACCAGCAAGGTTTATAGTTGATTCCAGGGGTGAAAGGCACTAGTGCAACGCTGGTGCTTCTCAAAATCCTGACAGATGGGAAGCTGAGCCCCAGACGGATGATGTCAGTCATACACTGGGAGAAGAGACAGAAAGAAAGAGAGACAGACAGAAAGAGAGAAACCTAAGAGGAAAGAGCAAAAGTAACAGGTAGGTATGTTCAGTGTGGTTCTGTCTGTACAGTGATACCACATTACCTTTCCTTTTTACCCTATATGTCACCATATTTTCAAATTTCTATTATAAGCATATAAGTTTACAAAAGAAAATATTTAAAATAAAAATGTTTAATGGCATATTTCCATAACACAGGAAATATTTACCAATTAAGGAATTCAAAGTCTGTTTATGATTATAAACTTATGTGATAAAAAAAGAATCATAGACATTATTTAAAATATGAGTAACAGAAAAAAGGAAAAAGAAGAATTGAGGATAATCCAGAGGTAATCAATATAGGCATAAGTATAGCTATATATAAGAATTAATATCACACTACACATTGCACTATAACTTAATAACTGATAATACATTATGACAATTTTCCATGCCTTTAAATATCCTTCTACCTACCTAACATGAATTTTTAATGGCATGGCTGTACCACAATTTATTGAACCGATCTCTTATTTTTAGACCTAAGTTGCTTTTGAGATTTATTAAACACAAGGATATAAGGAATATGCTTGAACAAAAATATTTTTCTGCATCCCTTACAATTTTCATTCCTCTCATTTTTTCCTTAACATTCCTAGACATGATGTTCATAGGCCAGAGGCGTGCATACTTTAAAACTTCAATACATATTGCAAAAATTAACTTATATGCCCACAAGTAGACTATGCAAATTTCTGTTTCCTTGCCAATATAGGTATTGAAAAATCAAAAGGAACATATGTCTTTAGCAAAGGCAAAAACGACGCTTCCTTATTTTATTTTAACCACTTGTAATACAGTGACAAATAATATTTTACTTTATTTTTGGCTCTGTGTGTGCGTGTGATGGGGAGAGGGGAGCTGCTCATGTCCTTGACCCATTTTTGGAGAGGTGGTCACATTTTTCTTAGGATTTAGAAGACTACATTACATAGTCACATAGCAAGAATATTAACCTTTTCAAGGCAATTAGATGCTGCACAGTATTTTCCTGTCTGTCATTAATATTTTTTTTATATGGAAGTTTTCTTTTATAGTATCTAACTTTGGCTTTCCTTCAACTTTAAATATTTATTTTTATGTTTCTTTCTAGCATTTACATATATACTCAACATTTTTTATGTTTAACATGCATTTGGAATTTACAATGGTATGTGAAGTGGATTATAGATTTATTTCAATTTCCTCTTGAGTAAACCTACCCATTCTAACTTCAAATTCCAAACTACATCAATAATAACATAATATTAAGTAACTTTTCTGTCCATAAAACACTTACATCATCTTACGAGATTTTTTGGGTAAAGATGAAATGAAACAAGATCTCAGAAGTCATTTGTGACCTGAAAGCACCAGTTGAGAGGAGCAAGATTCTGAATTTGTCCCTGGTAAGGTAACTAATGAGGAAAATACAGGTCATAGGTGAAGGGTGATTTTGTAATTTCCAATGTGACTAACCTAATATCCTTAGTTCCTTTAAAAAAAACCGTTAATAGTTCTGTCACTTAGATATTTTTCCTTTAGTAGTTACATTCCAGAATAATATATTAAATAATTAAGTCTTTTCTTATTTGCTTACAATGTCATTTCTTTATGGACATTTGATTCAGCTAGGCTGTCTTATTTGTCTATGGCTTATTTTTATATGTCTACTCTTAAACCAATACCACCTTGGTTTATTGCTCACAGCTTTGTAATATTTGAATCTTATTATTGCATAAACCTGGTCACCATTTGTCTTTCCCAACATTGTCTTGCCAGGTCATTTCTGCAGCTATGGTGTGAGGAGGGCAGGTAAGCTACTTTGGGTACCTGATTTGATCTATAGCAAACCCATATTAGGCTCACAGCCTTTCCATGTCAGTTTTTGCTGTTGTTGTTGTTACAAATGTACACAATTTAACCTCCTCACTGTTCATCAGATTGCTGAGCAAAGGCTAACCTCCATCTCTGGAAAATGTAAAATTTCACATTGTAAAAGAAAGCTTTTGCTTTCTTGCAAGCAAAGTAGGTCAGTTGGGTATCTGTTGGAATAATGCATTTACAAAATCAAAGGGCTCAATGCCCATGTTCACAGCAGCATTTTGTCCATAATTGTCAAAAGGTGGAAGCAACTCAAGCAATTCAAGTGCTCACTGACAGATGAATGTATAAACAAATGAAATATTGTTCAGCCATATTAAGGAAGGAAATTCTGACACATGGTCTAATTTGGATGGCTCTTGAAGACACTGTGCTCAGTGAAAGAAGTGAGTCACAAAAGTACAAATTTGTCAAATTTGTCACAAAAGGACAAATACTGTGATTTCACTCATATAAGGCACCTAAAGTTGTCTAACTCATAGGCTGAAAGTAAGATGATGGATGCAAGGCCTGGGGGTGGAGAGTTAGTGGTCAGCAGGGACAGTTTTAGTTTGGCAAGAGGAAAATACATGATTGGTGGTGATGGCTACACAACGATGTGAATGTACTTAATGCTACTGAACTGTACACGTAAACATGGTTAAGATGGTAAATTTTATCTTAAACATATTTCATTATAATTAATCAAATCAAAGGAAAAAAAGCAAAAATCAAAGCAGCTTTAGTTGATTTTTAAGATCCATATCAGCTTCAAATTCTAAGACCAAAAACACCAAAAAGAAAAAAAAAATAAAGCACCCATGCATTCACTGCACAGTTGTAGGAAAACAGCAGCAGGAAATGGTGATGGCTTCTTATTTTAAAGGCCTGAAAGGTGAGGGAGATCAGAAAGGGAGCAGGCTACTTGGAAACTGGGGTCCTCAGAGTTTCCCACGAGGTATGTCAAGGGTGCTAACGGGGAGCCTTGACCTGCACCGTGGTCCTGGCTAGCTGCTCCCTTGCATGGGCTGCTTTTTTGATGAACAGTGGGGACTAGGTCATGGGCACTAGTTAAATATGGACAAGCTTACTCCTATGTGCTCCTTAGTTCTGCTGAGCACTCCATCCATGTGGGCGTGCCCAGGACCTATGAGCAGGAGGACAGAGTTGAGCCCCAAAGCTTCCACAGGGCCTGGTGCCGCTTTGAGCCTCAGCAGAAAATCGGAAGCTACAAAAGTCTGATTAGTCTCCTCAAACAGGATGAGAGAAGCCCCTTGCCAGGCGTGGCACGATGGGCTTTTCTAACGCCACATGAGAGCTCAGTTGCCCTGGCGAGGGTGGGGGTGGGTGTGTGTGTGACCTGTCAGCAAGTGAGCTGTCACCATGAAAAACAGACCTATTCCTGTCTTAAATAGGTGCTCTTCTAGTGAGCATATAATCTGTTTACCACTTATTTTCACTGTAGATTCATGTAACTTAACATGAACTCTGCCTTCTCTGGCTCCCACCCCAACTCCACAGCTCCGCCCTGCCTTATGAGCTGTAATCCCGGGATGGGGATGGGGGGAGCACTGTGGAACACTTACAGTTGCTCAGCTGGTTCTGAAAGTCCCCTGTCATGTTGCTTAGAAATTCAGGGTTGACGATGTCCCGCCACTGGATGGTGTCCACGTTGCAGAGGACAGGGTTGTTGCTGAATCGCACGGCACCTTGCAGAATTTCTGCATGAGAAAGGAACCTCCATGAGCAAACTTGCCATCTCTTCTAAACTCTTGTGAAGTATGCATCTGCTTCTTCACATTTTGCCTTCTGTTCAGAGATGGCAGCATGCAAATGAGACTCCCTGGAACTGCAGTGGAGCAGTGGAAAGTGAGCTGATGGATTCCTCTGTGGAGGAGTTGGGATTCCTCTGCAATTGGGTCTTTGAACAATGAATGACCAGAATCTAGAAATCTGGGGCCATGGGGAGATAACGCTTTAGTCATGTAGCGTGAATGACAGGTATACAGTAAGTCGGTTGTCCCCAGGGAGGCTGGCTGGTCCCAGCTGGACCGGAGTGACTGTGTGATGACAACATGAAAGGGCAGATGGGACAGGAAGGGTGGGTGGAAGAGAAGATGCTCTGAGGAGCTTGGGGAAGCGGGCAGAGTGGAGCAGGAAGGATCTGTATGTGTGCTGAAGAGACTGGATGGCCAAGGGAAGGCAAAGACATAAAACTGTTCAACTGCTCAAAGGAAGAGCTGGAACGACATGAAACGCCAGGGGCGATAAGAAAACTTGAGCAGGAGCAGAGGGCAAGTATTCCCCCATGACCCTTATGCAAACAATTACTGAATGACTCCTGTGCACAGAACAAGGCAGCGAGTGCCGTGAGGTATGTGGAGATGAGATTCCTGCTGGCTCCTCTCTAAGAAGGGACAAGCATGTGAGGGGCCATGACCCATGACGAGGCTGGCACTGTGCCAGCTGGTTTACATGCATGCATGCTTAGTCACTCAGTCGTATCTGACTCTGCAACCCCATGGCTTGTAGCCTGTTAGGTTCCTCTGTGCATGGAATTCTCCAGGCAAGAATACTGGAGTGGGTTGCCATTTCCTCCTCCAGGGGATCTTCCTGACCCAGGGATCGAACCTGCGTCTGTTGAATCTCTTTACCACTGTACCACCTAGTAGTCAGACATATGCATGGCCTGAGCTATTCCTCACATGGTCCTCTGACCGTAACTCAATTCTAGATATGTAAGTAATGCCAAGTATCCCAGAGTGGGAGAGGACACAGAAAAGGAAGAGTTCTTCTGGGGAAGCTCTCTTTGACTGTTGGAAAGAATGACATTTCTGGGAAGAGAACATGTGGAGGAACCCAGATGGAAGTGGGCTCTGCGGGCTCCAGGCGGACAGACAGCCCCAGCAGAAGCCGTGAGGGGCCAGGTAAGCAGGTCCTTCAGCAGATGGCGGGGAGGGTCTGCAGAGTCACAGAAGGCAGGCTGGGGGTCGGAAAGGGCCGCATCTTGGAGTTTTGGGTGTGAAATCAGAGATGACAGCCGGACAACCAAGTGAAAAGCCTCACTCAGGAGGGAGCCAGAGGCAAGGGATAAACTCATGAGAGGCCAGAGCTGGAGACACAGGAGAGCTGGGGCTGCAGGAGCCTCAGGAAGACAGACCATGAGTGAGAAGAACAAGGGGACAGCAGCAGGATGACCAGAGGCCCGTGTTAGTTATCAACTGCTGTTGTTTAGTCACTAAGTCATATCTGACACTTTTGCGACCGCATGGACTGTAGCCTGTCAGGCTCCTCTGTCCATGGGATTCTCCAGGCAAGAATACTGGAGTGGGTTGCCATTTCCTTCTCCAATAACAGTATGTATTTCATGTCGGACAATCCAAATTAGAGGATTATTTAATAAAATTAAATAATCTGAATTGATACAACCTCAATACTCACGACCGAAATAATACCAAGCACAGAAACAGCTCCCTGGGGCTTTATCTGCAGTAATTCACTTAATCTCCTCAACAACCCTGGGAAGTCTGTTAGCACTGTCCCCCCCATTTTTGAAGTCGCAGAGAAAACCCACTCCCAGGCGCCTGGCTGGTGAGCCATGGAGTGATAGAGCTGGGGCTGGAAACCGACAGTCTGCCCCCGCCTGCCTCTGCCTGGCACCTCGGGATAGCGACTTGGTGGCGTCCAGGTGGGCGGAGGGCGAGGACAGCCCAGCCCAGTGCCAGCACTGCACCCAGCAGGCGCGGGAGGCTGAGGGGAGCCCTGAGGCCATTCCATAAACGCCGAGCCCAGGAGCTGACCCGGGCGCAGGCTCCACGGCGTTCGGACAGGCAGCCCGCCCTGCACCTCAGCCTGGGGTCAGGCCCCCGACCGCGAACCCCTCTGCTGTGTGCCCTCTGCTCTCATCCCCCTTGAGGGTTGGCCCCATTGCCCATTAGAGCCGCAAGCCACGGGGGAAGGTTAGGGCTCTGCAGCACGGTCTGGGCGGCCAACGCTGGCCATTTCCTCCCTCCTGTGGGAATTCAAGAGGGTTACTTTGACTTTTTTTTTTGGTAAAATGGCAGAGCATACCACTTGCTCTGAAAGAAGGTTAGGGGCATTAAATTCAGTTACCAATTTAACATGGCCGGCGCTGTACATGGCACAATCGTTAGCTTCAAATGTTAAAAATCAACTTGCCATTTTTCCTTTATCTTCCACCATTTCCTCTCACAGGACCCTCATAAGTGCCCTCCTCACAAGAATTCAAACTTCACCTGTAACACCTTTATTCCCTATCCTTGCAAACTTAACAATGGCTTTCTGTATAATAGTGTTACTGTGGAAAATGTCTCAGACAGCAGTTGGGTTTTTACTCTCGGTCCCTCATACATGAGGTCCAGGCAGTGAGACTGGAGGACTACCTGAGCATTCCAGTTCCGTCATCCGGTCATACTCTCGTTTTTCCAGAACCTTTACCATGTCTTACTAACTCTCTGGAGACTTTTCCATGAACAAGGCAGAACCTGTACTTGGCTTAACTCTTCCCTTCCCGCCCCATCAACTACTGTCTTCTTAGAACTTCCACTCGCTGTATCTTGCGTATGGCTGGCACGCAGTACATCTGTGTGTCATGAATAAACGTCTTCCCTGAGTGGAATTCAGAAAAGCACCCCGTCTGCTGAGTACCGTTCAAGTCACTCTTCACATCATAGCCTCCCGTTCCTGCTCTCACCCTGTAAGTTTCTCAAGGGCAGCTCCCTCAGTCCGGTTTTGTTTGCTCCATAGTTGGATAAGACCGCTAAGGCATGGGTGCTTTCATAAAGCACATTTCCTCGGATGATCTGCAGGTTTTCCAGCGGAATCTTCTCCACCGTGTTGAGGGCAATGAGCACATAGCCAGCAACCTCCTGGATGGTCTAAGGAAACAAAACATGAACGTATTATTTCTCTTTGGAGGAACTCATGAATGCAAGATCTAAAGTGGGTCCAGAGAGCCCAGGACACCTAGCTGAGCAGGAGTGGTGGACGAATCATGTAGATGATTAACACTGGACCCCATGGGAGGTAACAAGATTTATAGTGGTCCCTGCATTTTTGCCTCTTGAGCTTGACAACAGTAACAACGGACCATGTGCATTACTGAGGAATGCTGTGACTTTCATTTTGCCTGGTGTTTAACAGACTCAGCAGAAAATGGAAATGTTTTATTAATTTATTTTGTATTTGTCTTGCAGGCTTTCCATCAAAAACAAACCAACCCAGAAGAAAACCAATCAAATCCTAAGTTTAACTACACCAAACTCAGAAGCTTTTAAGGCTGGCTCCTATTGGCTCACTGGAGCCTACTGCAAAACATATGCGAGTTTTGTGAACTAGTTTTTAAACTCTTGGTAGCCAGAAATCAACCGTAGTGGTTGATTATACCAAGAAAACAGGCAAGGGCTACAAAGCAGGTCTTTTTTTTTCAAACACAGCCAGTATAGCAGGGTACCATGGCTGCAGTGCTGATTAAAAGATTAGTGTCCACAATGAAAGCAGAATGCCAGGCTAGTCTGTCTCTCTTTGCTATTCTTTTATAGCTACAACTTGACACTATCTGGTAAAGTGACCTTTTCATAAAACTTGCATGCATAATTTCCTTATGGTTTGTAATTGCCACAGCAAAAGTAAATACAATGTCAATTAAATTCTGCCAAGGCCTTATTTACTTATATTTACTTCTGCTGTATTTGGGTAAGGATCAAACTCATTGAACTAACCTTGAGAAAAGAAAGGTTGTAACTACTCTGCATGTAGGTAATTTCCAAATTCCCAAGGACCACCTCACAGTTGTTGAACATCCTCTGGAGGCTCAGAAAGTGGTCTTCAAAAGTGCCCAACAGGGTGAGCTTGTTACTTGTCCCTTGGCAAACTGGAAACAAGGGAAAAAAGGTATCACATGAAATAAAGTAAAGTAGAAAAACTAAAATAAAACAATCTTCACAATCTTCAACTAACTGCATGCTTCAGTGACTTAGGATAGTAATTCTGATTGAAGGCCACTCAGGACAAACATGATAAACAATGTTTAAAAGTTTATATAAGATGCAGTTCAAACTAAGGACTAGTTCATCTTTATAATGCAACTGTTTGAAAATATTAAAAATTCAAGGAGAAACAGATGAAAACCCCTGGAAATCTTTGAGACAAAACAGTCTATAAGAGTTTTAGTAAAATGCACAAAAAAATAGACAATAATTGTATATTTACAATGTTAATAAATATATAATGAACTTTTACTTTGCAAAAAGATAACATGTCACATTATTATGCGTTGAAAGACTATTTACAAACATAGTTTCCTACCACAACTTTGTACAACCTAAAATCAATAACAAGAGTGTAAATTTAAAACCATTGACTGGAGACAAAAAATATTCTAAACTGATGCACCAAAGAATAAAATCAAATATTATATAAAATTTAGAAAGTAACATGAAAACACACTTGGTTACTAAGAAACCAGCATGTCTTTGTGTCTGCCACACTCTAAGGAGCCTGCCACCCAGGTGGAAGTGCAAGGGCTTGGCATCAATTGCTGGGATGTGGCCTCGGCACATTTAACGCCCTGATGTTTTCAGCTGTCAAACTTAATATAAGAAAACATTTTAAATTGGGGGATGAAGTCAGACTATGAAAATACATTTGGTAGTCTATATTTAAAAGCAAAGGAGAGGATTATAATAAAGCCATGTTTATAAATTAGCTCTTTGAACAACATGAATAGACAAGCATAAGAAAACAAAGAGGTTTGGGACTTTTGAAGCAGGGAGCTGGTAAGTGACTGTACTTTGAGCCAAAACTATCATAAGTGAGGAAATATGGCCTCTGGCTTTGGAGGTTTGATTCAGACCTGACCAGGCAGGGCTGCAATCTGCAACCAGGTGGTTGAGCACAAAACCAACAGCAGAGTCAATAGGTGGGGACTTCCTGCGGAACTCTTCCCAAATCTGCATTTCTATTTGATAGATTCTTTGCTCCCTCCCCACGGTAGTGTTCTGCAGAGCATCATTTGACTGTCTGCTCTTGCATTTTGGTGCCAAGGCACTGAGCACATGTTCAGAGCACATAATGAACATGAAGCGTTTATACCACCATTAAATATGAAGCAACCCTTACTTCCTCTTTGACTTTGTGGGGATTTCCCTCTTCTCCCCTTCTGTGGTCTCATTCAAATGTGGTGGTAGAGAGAATGCTCACAAGGGAACTGCAATGGCCCCCTGCACCGGCTCCAGGGCACAGTGGTTCCATCACCCTTTCCACTGTAACACAGGACGGACCCAGCGTCTCTGGCTGCCTTCACTTAGGAGTGTGGGCTGCTCTGACTGCAACCTCGGGTTGGAACCATTGTACACAGTTGGCTGCAGCCATGCAGCCATGCAGAGGAGGCCAGACTGATTTCCCAACTCTAAGGTTCTTAAAGATGCCAGCATCAATGGAAGTGCAGGATTTTGCCAACAACAGGTGACCTTTCTGGCAGACCTTGAAACAAAAGTTGCCACCCAGCTGACGGACTATGGTCCCTAAATTTCAGCCTAACTGGTCAGCTCTGGTCTAGGCAGCCCCAAGTACTGGTCATACCCTTCAGGCCAGCCAGGTGACCAGTGATGAGTAGAACTGAGTGTTGGAGCACGTTTCTCAAGGGTTTCTTCTGGACGCAGAAGGATGAAAGCAATCACAAATGTTTTCATTTTAAATGCTCAAAGATATCCATTCGTAAATTTCTCTTGGCTGAACTATTTTTATTATTAAATTATGTGAAAATGACTTTCGTCAGTTAAAAAGGAAAACATGTCAGGTAAGTTTACTCTGTTAAAGAAGAAAATTGCAAAAGGACTACACTTGTGTTTTTATTTATTCTTTCAAAAAGTGCTAAATGAGCACTGAAAGGATTTATTGGATGAATACCCACTATGACCCTTTGCTATTTACAATTACTATAAATTACTTTTATATTTAAAAAAAGATCCTATATTTGGAAGACAATAGCAACATTACACATTATTGATATGAATGTTAATTTGTAAAACATTTTGGAAACAACTGGACAAACTGTGCATACAAATAAATATGCTTAAAGTCTATGTCATGATGATTCCACTTTGGAAAACCTATTCTAAGGAAACAGACCTAAATTTTCATGCAGAATATTTTTTAATAATGGCAAAAAATTGCCCAACTGCCCAACATGTTTATTCTTAAGAAAAAGCAGCCAACACACTATTGGACTGAGTTGAAGGCAAATCCATCTTGAGTCCTACTCCTGGGCTAATGACTAAAGTATCAACAGAAAACATGACAAGGCTGCTTATTCTGAGGCTTCTCTGCCACACACAGAAAGGGAGACAGCAGGTCTGGGGTGAGGGTGCAAATGGCCTGGCCTGGGTTTCTTGACTGAACAAGGTATATTTGGTATACATACCAAATATCTCATGTTATGTAATATAGAATATTTAAATGTGAGACATTAAATCAGTAATATTGAAAAATAAAAATCACTAACTAGCGAGGCAGACTTAAGGCAAACTGAGAAAGGAAAACCTCCGCGCTCAGCCAGGAGAAAACTTCTGGTCAGCACTTCCTCTGTACGCAGACGGAAGGACTTCCCGGAGCTCCGCAGCACAGTTTTCTCAAACACAGACTTGGTAAAATCCACTCTGGCTTCCCAGAGCTGTTCTGAGAAGTGAATGAACACAAAAGCTTCAGGTTTCTTTTGTCACAGTTAACTACTGGGAACTGTGACAGCTGCCTTGACATAGGTGTGCCTGGACAGAGCTGGGGACTTCTGTGGATGTGTCCTTGTCCTGTAATACTGTGTGAACTGGCCGCATTTGGTTGGCTTACTCAAATACTGGGCATTAAATAGAGTTACTCTGTCAGAAGAACATTTATCCAATGAGAAGAAAGAAAAATAATGTATTGTACTTTTAAGAATTTCATTGAAATATGCATTTAGGATTAGGTTTTTAAGCAATTTTTATTCAGAGAGAAATTCAATATTACCTTAGGCTAAGCATTTCAAAACCAGACAATTAAAAGTGTTTGTGTCAAGCTCCATACAACACACTAGAGATCTGCTTTCCCTCCCGCAAATCTGATGACAAAGTCTACTGAAACAAGAAGGGGGCCTTCAAAGCACTTAGCTTTTCATCTTCACAATTTATTATGATGATTCATAAATGGGCAAAAACCTAAAAGAACTGTACTGTGAACATCCTTAAAGTAGCATTTTACTATGTTCACTTTAACACATGCATCCATCTAATTTTTTCTATGCATTGTAAAGGAAGGCAGAGATAGCAGTACCCTTCACCCTGACATGCCCCTGGTTACAGTTCAAGATTACTGACAGTGGTTATTGAGGTAACATCACAAACTGTGAGATAATCAGTAATAAGTGTGGCACTGATGAGTTCCAACAGATGCATGCAGCTGTGTAACCTACACTCCCGTCATGCCCAGAGCATCACGCTCACCCTGGGAGCTCCCTCGTGGCCTTGCTCAGACAGCCCCTGCCCCAGACACCACAAACTGCAGATGCGCTTCCAGTTAGGGCAGTTCTGCCTGTCTGGGGACTTCTGCTCACGGAATCACACGGCACCCTAGGTACCAGGGTTCACGTGGTGTCCGGAGTCAGGCTGTTCTCTTTCTGAAGAACCCCCCCCCCCCCCAATCTATCTGAATTGAAAATAAAACAGTCTGCCTCCTTTAAGTCCTGAGACGTGCCTGATTTGACCAGGACAGCCTATGGCTTTCCTGTGTCGTTGTGGCAGTGCACCTCTCTCTTTGCCCACAAGCCCGGGCAAATCTGTAAGGCTAAGACATAACACTAAAACAGGTCTCTCCAGATTTTCCCCAATCCACTTAGATGCTTTTGGAATTGCCTAATTGTTTTAATTTGCTTTCTCTATGCTTTAATGGCAGCCAAGGTCACTGGGCACTTGCAAAGCTCTCCCCGTGGCCTCCAGAACGGTCTGTTTTTATTATTGCCTCATTTGCCACAGAGCACCTCATTTTGAAGCAGCAATAACATCACACTGCTCTGGGTCTGAACCATCGGGGTTTCCCAGGGCAGCAGAACGGAGGACGGGCCCCGGCCCGCATCCCTCCCACTACCTCTCCCGGGCTCCCTCCCCTGCCCTCTGGCACAGCCAAGCCTCCCAGTTTCTTGCCGCCACCAGGTGCCTGCCCGCTTCAGGGCTCTTCCATCTACTTGGAACACTCTTCCCTTTCTCCCCAGGTCTTTGCATTTTTGTGTCCCTTTTGTCACTGAGATTCTACCTCAGTGGACATGACATCCCTTCAGAAAAGCCTGTTCTGGGAGCAGGTCAACTTAAGTCCCCACCATTGCATTCTATCACATTTTTCTGATTGCTTTTCTTCTTAGCATTCATCACTACTTAAAATTATTTATTATGCAAATACAAAGAGTGGGGAGAGGTGGAATACACATGTATCTCCTTGGACTGACTGCTGGGATGTGAATACACATGTTGTGTTTACATTTTAGATGTGAAAGCAATGGGCCGATAGTGGTCATGTGACCAGAGTCTTGGCTGACTTGACACGGATCTCTCAACCTTTCCTGTTTCTGTGTCTGGTGGGAGAGAAGGAGGCAGGATGTCTCAGAAGAGTGTCAGTCCTCACAGCTTTCTGGTTGTTACAGTAAAATCATTCTAGGCTAGCTAACATATTAGATTAAGCTTTAAAAACCAAAGGAAGATTTTGCCCACTTTCATCTTGAAAAGGTTTAAGGAAATCTCAAGATAGTTACATAACGGATTTAAAAATAAATAAGGAAAAGATACTCAGAGAGTTTGCTAGAGGTTTCATAGTATCAGGATTAATCACTTCTTTTGCCTTACTCAAATTGTGTTATGGTGGCAATTTCAAAATGTGTATGTTTATACATCTGAACTATTAAAAAATGCACAGAAATGTTACTGGAAGGAAAAGTTGTTAACAACAGTCTTTAATGAATTCTGTTATTTGGAGTGTATTTCTTATTTTCTAAACTCTTATTTAGAGTTTCTGCATTTTTCAAATTTTCTACAGTGTCCATATATTACTTTATAATAAAATATTACTGAAGAGATAATTTACAAAAATCTGTGTTGAATAAGGCCAAAAGAATGACACTTTTAATAAAATACATTTCATAAAAATGGAGAAATGTTCTTCAAAGTTTTGCTTATTATTAATTGAATGGCTTTGTGGAAGTGCTTTAAAAATTAGAAGTAACCAAATGAAAGACTAGATATAGAAACTGTTAGAAGGGTAAGGAAGCTGCAGGTTGTTCACTTCATTGATATTCAGAACAGCTGCATATGGTAGCCCTTGGGAAAAGCCATGCATTGGTGTCTCTTCAAATAATGATGAGTGTCTTCAAATAATGATTTGGTGTCTCTTCAAATAATGATGGAATTGAAGAGATTCCATGTTCCATTTTCTTCCTGATCTATCAATACATTTTTTAGATTCATTTCAGGGAGTAGAGAGTAAATTTATCCCATAGGAAAATGTTATGAATTGTGATTACAGCATCAGACTAGCCTGTGAAATTTATTTAATCCATACAAGTTTGTAGGAATGTTGACATACACTTAAGTTAAAATGAAAAAATTGGGAAAATAAATAATAAAAGTAAATACAAATATGATTTTAAAAAAATACAAAATAGTATTTAAATTTTCATTGTGGCTTTAATAAAAGGTTTTGTGGAATGGGAAAAGTTTCATTATAATTTTGAAAAGATTTTTATTTTTTAAAACTTCATATTTTATCAACAGTTTCTTATTTGATCATATTTAATTTCATACCTAATACATAGTCCTCATCCTGTAGGCATCCAAAGACTGTTGTCAAACTGAATTTCAATCTATATTGCAACTTGGAAATGCACATATAACACTCAAAAAGTCCTCTTAAATATTTGGTAATTTGCCATGTGCATTATAATACACCTACTGGACTAAACGTGCCAAGCCTTGGCATGATCAACACATTCACAAACTCACATCTAAGCTAACAAGCAGAAGACTTTAGAACAACACCTATTTTGTTTTTGAGCTGGGACACAGAGTACCTCGTTGATTTCCTTCCCTATAATTTTCCTCCTAGCCATTAAAGCAAGCCCAAGCCAAGCTTATGACTTTTTAAAAATAAACTAAGAGTTAGGAGACCTGTGCATACTGTGTCCACTTTCTTGGGAGCTAGCTGATGTGTATGAATCCCGGGAAGACCAGCTCCGGGAGGGATGGTGGAAGGTTTCCAGTGACAGGGTCAGACATCTCCGAATCAGTGTGAAGATTGTGATACATCATTATGGGGTGATCTCCAGCTAGTTATCTCAACTCTCTGGGTCTCGGTGTTCTCACTGGTTACAACAGGACCAGCCTGACACACTCGACAGGGTGGGTGTGAGCAGTAATGAGATTGTGGACATCAAAGTGCTTCCTAAGTCACACATTTCTCTAAATACAAACCATGTCTGATAGTGAGGCTTTGCTATCGCAGCATTCAGAGCAGGCAAACCACTGCAATCTATTTCTGCCCATGTGTCTTCAAGGATACCAGCAAACTACCCCCACCTCTTGGTGGGGCGGGGGCTGGGGTGGATTTCTTTTTTAAATGCACTCAACAGAACTGCCGTATTGTGTCAAAATTGAGGAAGCTTTAAAATTCTAAAATTAAAGACATCACTGTTCACTTTTATTGGATGCTGTCCAGAGAATGGTTCTGACGATGGAAATGAAAAATCTTGAATCATGGAGCTGGCTGTCCATTCCATTTTTATAGGTAGTTGAATGGCTGGTAAATAAGAAATGAGTTTTACCTATTTGGGATGATCAGAAATGAACCTGGACCAGAAAAGATTTCAGAAAGCTATACCCATTAATTTCGTATTCATTCAGCCCAATAAATCTTTTTTGAGTATTTGGCAACACAATTTGTGTCTGGTCCTCTTTATCTAAATTGACGGACATATACTGAATGAAAATTCACGGACAGATGAATGACATAGCAGAGTACACACCAGAATCTATGTTAGGTAGTACAGAACTAGCTTACATGTGACTGGAGTGTTCCTTGACTGAATATTGAATGCTGAGCAGGCTACACTGAGGAAAGGGAAGAAGACTGGATTTGGTTTAAAATCTCTCCATGTGAAAATATAAACAAGAGAGAATTTAGTGTGTCTGGTCTTTACTTTGTAGAGATATCATGAGTCAGCGCCTCCTCCCGGTGGGGCTCTGTTTTTTCTGATCTCCTAGCTGGGATGACTGCTTTCTCACGCTCAGGGCCCTCTCTACACACAGACATGCCTCTCAAGTGAGTAACACCACTGCCCTTCCAGAGGTCTGCTGGCCAAACCATCACCTGGATGCTTCACCCCCACTTTGATGCTCATGCTTCTGAGCTACTTCTTCAGGGTCCGGCTGCGTCTTCAGATGAGCCCTTCAGCCCGACCAGTGAGGGCCAGTGGTCCACAAGATTAGTCCTTGACACTGCAGTCGCAGTGACAGTCTTCAAAGCTCTTCCTCAAGAATGTGACTGCTGAGACCTGCCTTCCACCTAAACGAGGAGGGGCTGTTACTGCCTCTCACCACAGAGGGCCCACTGGAATGGGATGGTCTGCCTGTCTCCAAGCAGGAGACTTGAAAGAGCAGGGCAGGATGGGAGCGGGCGGTGGAGGGCAGATGGTCCTCACAGAGGTAAGCCTGGGAAGTGGGGAAGGGAATATTCCTAATGGGGTGGGTGTCAGAGACCACCACTTGAAACCGGTTCAAAACTTGAGATCTCAGAGTCTGCCTTAAGACTGCCTCTGTCTCCCTCTGACCCTCTGGCTCCTCTGACCCTCTTCATTAGAGACCTGGCTTTCTATCCTGCCCGGGCCTCTGTGACTCCCCCTAATGAGTAAGGCTGGGGAATGCTCCCCATAGCGGGCGCTGTTCCTCTGGAGCTCACCCAAACACCAGCCCGACCGAGGAGCACCCCAGCCTGGGGGGCCACTGCCGGAGGTGTCGCTGGCCACTGAGCAAACGTTTGTTCCCCCCTGCTCTGTGGTCTGCACCAGGGCCACGAGGGCTGGCTGTTCTTCTGTTCATTCACTGCTTCAACCAAAACATATTTAATAAAATGGCTCAACGACAGTTGTCGAGAATGAATCAGAAGCGCTCACTGCCCTGAAGAGACATACCAGCCCTTGCGGGAGATGACTTTCCTCACAAAATAATCACAGGACTTCCCCCAGCCACGCAGCAGAGCCACTGAAGGACCCAGGCCCGCAAGAGGAGAAGTCGCCAATGTGAACACTCCTTATGTCCCTCACAGTAAAGCAAAGAAGTCACCCCATGTTCCCAGGAAAGAGGAGGCTGCCTAAAAGTGTCAGGCGCTGGGCTTGGTGACTCCACTACACCCAGTCCCACAATTTGCCACACTAGGAAAATAAGATTTATTTCATTTCTCCTTCTCCCCTGCATTGCCCTCCTCGGGGTCATCTGGAGATACACATGAGTGATCCTTCCTGGGTTCTCTATCTCTAAGAATCACTTCTCCATGCATTCTTATTGAAAAAAATCCTGGAAAAGATACGTAATTTGCAAGGAAATAAAAGATTTCTAAACCAGAATGGAGGGTAAGGATCTTTCTTGCAAGTGTTTCTCTGTGGAAAAACTGTGTGTGGGTTGCATGTGGCAGTGTGTGTCTACCCCCACCCCAAGACAATCTGAATGTGCTTTTACATGTCTTCTCCTATCATTACTGTTTTTATTTTTAAAACTAAGTCACTAATGCTCAATTGTTTCAAGGCCACCTTCTCTAAATAGATACCCACTCAAGTTGGTTTACTCATGAGCATAAGAAAAACCGAACGCACAAATAGCCATCTACCCCCCAAAAAAGAACCCAGAGTAAATGACAACAAACAGCTAAATAAGGGAGGGATCACTAAGACTTCAAGAGAGGCCATGACACCAAAGGTTTCTTCTGAAGACACAGATGTTCCCAGCACCCCACCAGCGCCAGCCACGGTAAGGCCAGGACTAGCTCCTCGAATGCCCCACGGTGTTCTGCCCAGCCTTTGCTGACAGAAGTGCAGCAGGTCACAGAAGACCTGTGACTCTCCCACAAGGGAACCTATAGGAAAAAGGAGAAGAGAAAACGGAGCAAAGATGTTAGGAGACAGAAGGAAGCTGGTCTACTGGGACTGCTTGGGAAAGGATGGATTTGGGGGAGGAGGGTGCAGAGGTGACGAAGCTGAGATTTCTAAGCCATTTTTCAAGTCTGAGCTTGCATTATGCTGCTTCAGGCTGGAATTGCTTTCTGTGGGGGCATCATTGGATCCCTTTTGCTCCTGGGAACAAATGAGAAACAACAAAAGGAGAAAAGTAATCTCCCTCAAAATATGAGGGGCTTGATTTCACCAATGAGCTGCTTGCTTTTTAAAAAGTTACCAAAACATGTCAGGTCCTCAGCACGACTATTTGAACCAACCCATGATAGCCATGTCATAAAGGATTTGAAAAGTCAGAAAAGGGGCAAGCTAACCCCTAGCCATTCTGACTACAGAACAACAGCATCCAACTTTTGCAATGACCTGTCAATGACCAATGGCCTTAAAGCCACAAGGACTGGATAAGAACTCTGGTCCCAACACTACTGGGACCATCTTTCTATCACATTGAGGCTCTTTTTCTTTTTTTTTTTTTTTTTTTTTGAGGCTCTTTTTCTTCACCTATAAAACAGGGACTCTGGGGAGGGTTCAGGGAAATGGGAGAATCCAGGCTCAAAGCATCTGACACATGGTAGGCTCAATAAATATTGCTACAACTTGAATCTGAGTTAAATCTGGCCTGGGTCCCAGTAGAATGAATTGCTTCCTTCCTTCCAAGCTCTCCCAGAGGTTGACCCCTCTGCCTTCTGCTCACATTGTTACGTGTGGCCTGGCGAGCAGCTGGGGCTCCTGCTGCTGAGGGAGGAACAGTGGACACTGACCACAGCTAACCCAGAGCCCATGGCCTGAAAGGGGGCACATTTGGACCCATATCTGATCCGGGGACCTGTGTTGGGCACTTAAGCCCGAAGAAGCCACACCTATTGTGTGTCTTTTGGAAGAATTCCCTTAGAAGAGCTCCTAGCTTTGTGTTCACAACACTCTCTACTCTTGTTATTTTTCATTTAGCAAAAAGCTTCATCTGACCCTTCGCAGTTGGGATTTGTGTGGTGTGTGTATTTACATATTTTTATTTAATGCTTGTTTTAAAACGAACAATTTTTTCACTTACTTCTACTTACTTTAAATATTCCTTTTAAGTTGCATTTCAGTGGGGGAGGCATGCAGCCTCTTTCCTTGGTTTACAATGTGACCCAAAGCCCTTCCCAATTCCTGGGCTCAGTGATGAGGAAAGACTGACTCAGAAATCACTAACAACTTCTCAGTTGACTTGGGAGAAGCCGGAGCCAACTTTCTGCTGCAGAAGACTCTTGATTGTGCTCAGATACTACTGTTTCTAGAATGTGAAAGCTCTTCATGAGGAGCCAGCGACTCAAGGTCATACATAGTTCTCCTACAGAACCATCTGCTATTAGATGGACCATGTGCCTGGAAAAAGGTGTGAATGGTGATGCCAACCAGAGCTGCCTCTCACTGACACAGTCCAGAAAATACAGTCTGAAGCACCCTGTATGCTGTTCCAGAGCAGGGACTGGAAAACTTCTGAAAAGAGCCAGAGTAAATATTTTCGGGTCTGCAGATGATATGGTCTGTGTCCCAATCCTCGATCCTGTTGTGGGCCAAAGACAGCACCAGACACAAGTAATGATGGCCAGGTGCCACCGTGTGTCAATGAAACTTTATTTGTAAAACACGCAGCAGTTGGAGTTGGGCACTGGACTGTACTTGGCCAATTTCTGATTTAGGGAGAGGCCTGACAGGAGGAGGGGAAGCACACGATTAGAATTCCCTTTATCCTGGACTTTCTAGAAGATAAACCTGGTTAAAGTGGGTCATTTTACTCCTAAGGTCAAACTCCAAAAGGGTTTGTGTGTGTGCGCGTGCTGAGTCGTCTCTGACTCTTTGCAACCCCAAGGAATGTAGCCTGTCAGGTTCCTCCATCCATGGAATTTTCCAGGCAAGAATACTGGAGTGGGTTGTCATTTCCTACTCCAAGGAATCTTCCTGACTCAGGGATCGGACCCATGTCTCCTGCATTGACAGACGGGTTCTTTACTGCTAGTGTTGCCTGGGAAGCCCCCAAAAGGGTTTTCTTAGGGTTAAATTCTTGCTAATTCATCATCAGCTAAATAGAGGGACTGAAGATATAAGGGACTAAGAACTAACGAGGAAGTGAAGGGCTTCCAGCTGTTATTTACATGTGTATGTGGGGGTTACAAGCTTCCCAGGCGGCACTCGTGGTAGAACACCCACCCGCCAGTGCAGGAGATGTGAGAGACGAGGGTTTGATCCCTAGGTCTGGAAGATCCCCTTGGAGGAGGGGGATGGCACCTCACTCCAGTATTCTTGCCTGGCAAATCCCATGGAAGAGGAGCCTGGTGGGCTACAGTCCTCAGGGTCACTAAGAGTCGGACGTGGTGTAGCACACACGCATAGCAGTTACAGTTCTGTGTGGAGCAACATCTACGCTTAGAACAAACAGCCAAATCTATGTCCAGGAATCCTGGCTTTCCATATTCATGAGAAACAAAAAATCAAGTTCTGCTTGTCCTTCCCAGTTACTAAGAATGTTAATCCTGCTATGAGTCGGTAAAGCAATCCAATTCTCCATCTACAACTCTATCCCACAATTATTCCTTCTCCACCCTGAAGCCAGACCCCTGATAATGGCCTCTGACTTAACACAGATGCAGCTCATTTCTCCTCTGCCTCTGGGTGTGCAGATATGCGAAGACAATGAGAGTCTCTCACTGCTGTTTTCAGCCCCCTGCTTTCAGGATCCCTGGATCCTGCCTCCCTAGCGCTCTTGGGAATTCCACGTGTGTGGTCTCCCTTCACAGGCTGCCCTCCAGAGAGGCTCCCCCATCAGCTCCTCCTCCTGGCTCCTCAGCCCTGTGGCTGCCTCTTGTGGATGTGCACTTGCTCATCATTTTCACTTGTGGTGAAAGCCTTCTGTTGTTTCACAGCACATTCTGTCTCTAAAGAATAACATGTCACCTGAGAACAACAGCAAACATTCTGCTTCCTTTGGCTTCCCTTTAGCTTATTACACTGAGAAATTCAGCAAGCAATGAGAGATGAATAAATGCTGCTGAATTACTAAAATCTCTATATTAACATCATATATAAATTTTCAGCAGACTTGATTCACTTCTTTTTTAAGTTTAATAACTAAAGTGGCAGATGAGCAATGAAAATGGAATCTCCACTACTTCTATTAATAGTAGGGCTGATGGTAAATTCCTCTCAGGCTTGGATGAGGAAGTATTTTTCCTTGCTTGGGTCTCTCTTAGGTTTTAGTTTCTATGACATCCTCCTGGCCTAATAGAATTGGATTTGCTACAGACTGCAGACACAAAATTCTGTTGTTGAAAGCCTGTTTTCTGACTGAATGTATCTGGGACTTAACCAGACTGATTGTTCCAAAAACATGGTCTATTAAGTAACAGATAAGAAAACTTACCCTTGCTTTCCTTGCTGCATTATTAACTATTATCCAAGGGAATACTTAAAAATAACGCACATGGGATTCACAAGACATACTTTTTATCTTCTTTTGAAAAAATTCCTACCTTTAACTTCTCTCTTCTGCTTTTCTCCTGCTCACAGAAGAGATCATGTAATTCTCTTCCTTGCCAAGCATTCTTAGATAGCCTTCCTTTAAGTGCAATGACCAAGGTAAAACTGCTCCACCATGACAATCATTCTAGGCCAAAGAATCCCCAGTGCGGTTTTCTTATCTCCTGTGTGTCTGTCAGTCGCTCAGTCGTGTCCGACTCTGCGTCCCCATGGAAGGTAGCCCGACAGATTCCTCTGTCCATGGAATTCTCCAGGCAAGAATACTGGAGTGGGTAGCCATTCCCTTCTACAGGGAATCTTCTCAACCCAGGGATCAAATCTGGGTCTCCTGCATTGCGGGCAGATTCTTTACCGTCTGAGCTACCAGGGAGGCCCCTTTCTTATCACTTAATAGCAAACTATTTGAATTTTTTCCCTCTTGGGGATGATCAGAGACTCATCTCTAGGAGCAAAATATGCTGCCTTTGATCATGGTTAGTGTCTTTCAAAGGGCAGGTGCTGTAAGTGAAGTTACAAGGCTTCAACAATATGCCCTCCATCTATTTGCTTGTGATCATAGGTCTAAGAGACTCCCAGTAGTTAAGGGAGAGAAGCGAAGTGTTGGGGCTGGAGCCAAGTCCCTGGGTCTAAAAACCATCAAGGGAAAGCTGCCGATCCCCACAATATATCTAAGTACCAAATCCAGGCTCAACAATGCACTCCAAGAGATGGCAAACCTTGTCATTTGTTCTTAGCCAGTCTGGGATTCTCAGACTGTGCCATTCAATCTGACAGAACATGTTGATGGAGAAAAAGTCACTCTTGGCAGCCTGGGGCCTGCAGGTCCCTGTAAGGCCAGTGCCGAGTGAGGATTGTGTCCAAGGGCCTTTAAATGGCCGGAGGGCTTGGGCCTAATGCAGTGGATGTAATTAGTTGGTAATCTGTAACCTACTTTTTTTTTTTGCTGACTATCTGGTTATTGAGTAACCAAAGAAGTGAAAAACTGTAAGTGTGTACTTTGTGTTTTAACTGAACTCATCACTGAACTGTTTATTCTGGCACATGGTCCAATCTGCAGGCGGGGGTGGGAGCAGAAGGGGCTGCTCCTATGGGGCTGCAGGAATGCCTTCAGTGAGCTGATTTCTACGCTGGTGAACGGCCAGTCAAACCAGACTTCTCCTGGAAGCCGAGAAAGTTTCCTACACAAGCATTCCTTTGTAAGCTCAATTAACTTTCATAATAATTTGTGCTTTTAGTTTAGGAACTACAGATGTTGTGTGGGTGGTGGCAAGGGTGAGGGGGTGGGAATGAGAGGATGAAAGAGCAAGGATATAGATCCTCCTCCTTTGGAAAATGTGGTAACACTTCCTTTCATGGAAAAAACACATCAGTTTTTAGAATTACTAAAAAATTTGAATCATTTGTAGAACAACTAGAGAAAGCCATGGCTGTTTGGTTTGGGGGAAGCCAGACTGGGCCGTTTCCCAGCTTTTCTCCTTCCTAATGAGACCCAGATCTTTGTGGCATGATTATCTGGGATTGTAATTTTATGCTGGAAATAGTCCAAAAGTTGGGCAGCAGAATCCAGCCATTCATCAAATGATAGCTCAATTTGCAAAAAAAAAAAATACAAAATCAAAAATATTAAATAGTAATTGGGAGCAAGTATTAATGTGCTAAGGGACAAGGGAACTCTTATTAACTAGACAATAAATTGTCACTGGGAATGGTTTTACCACCAGAAATATACTTGCAGTTTTTCTCCTTAAATCTAGTCACTTCTTATTTAATGTTGAATTGAGGTTAAATGGGGGTGTTGCTGGATGCTTGTGGCTATTTCACAGGACAATTCCTAAGTCAATTTTATACTCCAAATCCTACAATACTGTTCATATAATGAATGTCATGTTTATTATACCCTCATCCACTTACAAATAAAATAACATTTACAAAATGTTTTACACTTCACACTTGCAAATAATCTCAATTTTCTAATTCATGTCTATCTAATGTTCAGTGGCTGTGTGCTCAGTCACTCAGTTGTGTCCGACTCTTTGTGACCCCATGGACTATTGCCCACCAGGCAAGAACACTGAAGTGGGTTGCCATGGCCTCCTCCAGGGGATCTTCCAGACCCAGGGATCAAACGTGAGTCTTCAGTGTCTCCTCCATTGCAGGTGGATTCTTTACCACTGAGCCACCGGGGAAGCCCCTACCTAATACACAAGCTATTAAAAAGTCAACCTAATAAGGAAACTATTGAGAATCAAGCCCACTAGAATGAAAGTCTTCTGTGTATCCTATGTCCCAGTTAATGAGGGCAGTCTCGGGACCACTTCCCTTCTGTATTCATGCAGTGGATGCTCTCACCGGACACCTGACCACCACGCGTGGGGTCCAGCACAAAGGTTGCTCGTGGTGAATACTCCTGTCCTAGTTTGAGGATTCCAACTCCGATGCCTGCCTTTGAGCCATCTCTGCAGGGACTGGTGGTATCAGCCCAGGCAAATTATTTCTTACTCAGCCTCTCTTTCCTCCTCCGTAATGGGAGTAAAGGTGCCTCCCTTGTGGAGTCGGTGTGAGGATTAAATTGTTAACATCTGTAAGACAGTGTCTGGCTCCCAGAGGCCATCACTGATGTCATCATCATCAGTCCATCACTGTAGCATCAGTGTGTGTCAGGCACACACGAGGTCCAGGGATATAGCTGAGAATGGACTCACGCTGCTCCTGCCTCAGTGGGGGTGACAGACAGCCACCAAATAATGGAACTGCTGGCTGAAGGGTGCACTGTGAGTGTGGCTGGGGGAGAGAATGGAAGGCAGACCCTGATCCCGTCCGAGAGGCCCTGGCAGGATCCTTTAAGTTACGGCCATTCATCTGAGCTCTTCAGGAGCCTGACCAAGTGTGGGGAAGGGCTCGGCAGGCTTTCCTGCAGGAGGAGCTGTGACTGTGGAAGGTCGCCCGGGTGGACACGAATCCAGCAGACAGCAGGATAAGAGGAGGCAGGGGGCCGTTAAAGGGCTTGCTGCTGAGGACTCCATTTTAAAGGCATGAGAAGATTTCAAACAAGGAGGGACATGCTCAGGTTTGTGTTTTAAAAATACCTGCTGCTTTTTGGAGCAGGACCTAGATGGTGCCCAGAAGTGGACATGTCTGTAAGAGGTTCTATGGGAGGAGATGTTCTGTTCCAACAAGATGCTCCACTGGGGAACTAGACAAAAAGTTGCACGGGACTTCTTGGTACCACGTCTTACAACATGCAAGTCTCCACTTTTCTCAAAACAAGAAGTTTAATTACATAACTTAATCAGAAGCACAAGCTGGGAGGCAGAGGTCTTGTAGGAACTGTCACCCCTAGAACGTGTTACCTGTCTGAAAAGCCAGCATCCTAGGCTGAAGCCCAGAGCTGGTGATGATGAGCCTGGCTGCTGGCAGTGTCCTGGTGACAGGGGACTCTTCCCCTCTATGTGGGATATCAATAACTTGTAATTTTCAAATGCTGTGATTTTTTCTTGTAAAGAGAAAAGCCATTATTTTTGCAGCATGTGGTTTCAATGTTTTTTCAATTCAAAAACAAGAATTATATTTCTCTATGCCATGTTGCACCTTCATAAAATTAAATAATCACCCTCTTCTACCTTAAACAAACGGCCTTACTGCCCCATGGAGAGGGGCCCCGAAGGTCTCCAGAACAGCGTGGGGAGGCCAGTTAGGCACGTGCAGAACAGTTTAGAGCCTCACATTGTGGAGGGGGGGCTGCAGACTGGCAACACTGGCCTCACCTGCGAGAGTCTGTTAGCGATAAGGAAGCCTGGGCCTCGTCACAGACTCACAGAATGAAAATCTGTGCCTGAACAAGATCTCTGGAGATGCCCCTGCACTGAGCTTTCCAGCCAGGCACTAACGTGGTGGCTGGCAGGGGTTAAGGAGTCTGAATCCACAGAACCGTGGACAGCTCAGTACAGAAGCACAGAAGAGCATGATGTCAGGAGCGCTGACCTTCCCAAGTGAAAATCTGGACTGTGAGCTGCCATGGTAGTAAGGGAAAACTGAAGGCTTAGATCCTAGGGAAAGACCTTGAGCTCAGTCAGGTCAGGGCAAGAGGGGTGGCCTGTCTTGGACTGGGTCTAGGGCTGCAGATGGGAGCGGGGCTCCCGAGGGGCAAATCAGGTGGTGATGGCTCCCGATTGTTAGCCAAGTACACTGCTCACAAGGGTCTGTCCTTGGAGTTAGTTACGCCAAGTCCAAACCTGTGTATGATGACAATGCAGACATCACAAAAATCTCCAGATCCATGGTATTCACATGGAAACCCTAGGGGTTTCCAACCAGAGACTATAAGTAAATGGTATCCTGGACAACATCACAGTTATAGAGCTTAAATTTGCAACTTTGAGATTCTGAAAATACCAACGAAGTCAAATGAGCCTCCAGAGCCTGAGTCTACACCTTGTATGGGGTTCAGCCTCCATCACAAATGATTTGGTTAATTTCGTGCCTAAATGTGCCTATAGAAAAACTTGGTAGAGATTTGAACCACACAGATTTCAACAAAACAAGAGGAAACAAAGCTTTTAGATTTGCTTGAAGCAGTATGTAGTGTTACAGCAACATTTCATGCCAATAGCACAGGAGGAAAATATCAACAAGTCTGGACATCTTAACACCATGACTGAACTACAACAAAGAGTCTTCCTATAACTGAATCCATAGCTTTCTTGTTCATGTCCCTATTTCTTCATTCATTCTCCCTAATTAGACTTGCACACATGTACACACACACACACACACACACACACACATAAAGCTCTAATTCTGTGTTTGAGCTGGGAAAGTTCAGCTGCTCTAGTCTTTCATTACAATTCCCCCATATTTTAATCCCTCTCTGTCTTCTCCTATAGACTTTCCTTCTCAGAACTGCACCTTGGATTTAAACTGACATTTATACTAGCTATACTGCAGCTCTAAAGCTCCTTTTAGAAAGCCTCATGAAATGAAATACATGATAAAGGTGGGATGAAGTTCTTCAGGAGGGTACATCATCTTGAACAGAAATATGCAGTATTTTTAGTTGTGTTTTCTTTTCTCCATATTTATCAAAGGAATGGTTATGCTAATCACTCTAAGTGCACTTCGAATGTTAATTTCTTAATTGCTAGTGCAGAAAATACTTCTTTTATTCCTTTGCTTTCACCACAGCATCACCATCACTCCACAAATTCACCTGAAACTTACTAGGCCACACCAAGAAGGGTCTATAGCCACATACCACATTTTTTCCAGACAAGACATTTAAGACATGTTCTGGTAAAACTGGAGGAGCCAGGTGGATCATTTTCAATATCCTCTCTAGCAAGCCAGCGGATGAAGGAATCCAGGACCAAGTCTTGTGTTTGTGTGCTGATCACGGGACTTCACTCTAAGGAAACCCAGTATGTGGGTTATGTTAATGTGATCTTTGCACCAAAGGTGTGCTACTGTAAAATGTTAATTAGCCAATCCATCCATCCATCTGTCATCATCTACTGAACAAGAGATACTTGTGTCCTGGCTCCAGGCCTGAAGAGACTCAGTCCATGGGAGAGACAGAACGTGACAAGATGGAAAGAAGTTACAGCAACAGCTTAGACTGCTAATTCTCAGCTGATAGAGGACAGAGGACGCCTTAAGAAACAAAACAAAACAGCTTCCTAAAGGATCTGATGCTTGAATGTATGGTGCAGAGTAGCTTTTCATTATGCAGAGGAACAAGGGTTGGGGGCGGGGGAGAGAGAACAAAGGAACAGAACATGAGCAGAATATGAGAAGACGGGAGGGAGGGAGGCAGCAGGGAGACAGGTCCACCCACTAAGCGAGCCAGCATCCTGATGCCAGCCTGGAACAGCGACTCCAGGAGTGAGCTGGGCTCTATTGAGAAGGGAAGCCGGTACGGCGGGCCGGCAGTGAGGGGGTGGGCCTGTGGCACGCAGATGGGCCAGGGCTGCGGTCCCAACGTGTGCTGTCTGCGGGCAGGGAGGACGCGGCTGGGGCCACGAGGGTGGCTGTGGGCTGGGAGCGTGGGAGGTGGGGGGGATGTGGGTGTTGGGGTTTGGAGTGGAGCGCCCTAGGTGATGGTGCGGTCTCAGAGGCTCTTCGGCTGCTCGTTTCACCATGACTACCTAAGTAAACTAGCCTTCCCAGGTGACGCCAGTGGTAAAGAACCCGCTTGCCAATGCAGGAGATCAAAGAGATGTGGGATCAGTCACTGGGTTGGGAAGATCCCCTGGAGGAGTGCATGGCAATCCACTCCAGTATTTTTGCCTGGAGAATCCCTTGGACAGAGGAGCCTGGCGGGCTACACTCCACAGGGTCACAAAGAGACATGACTGAAGTGACCTAGCATGCATGCACCTAAGTAAACTGGTATCATTTCTTTCAGAAAGTGGGCTCAGACACACTGTCTAAATCTTTTGCGGATGGACTCTAAGGGTATGAATTGACTTAAAAAGCAAATAATGTATTTACTTTTTAAACACTTATTGTGGTAAGATACTTAACATGAGACCTATATTCATAACTGATTTTAAGTGCACAATACCATGTGACTTGATGGAATCGGACAGCAAGGAGTCCCCTGTACAGAACAGACTTCAGCAAATACATTTCTTAGACAGCTGAATTAACTACAGCACACACTCAGCTGCCTCACTGAAATGCCTTTTTATTCTGGTAAAGTGGGAAGGTCTTCTAATATTAAGTTCAGTTTATTGACACTATCCAGGAAAGCTGGGTAATCTAAAACAAAAGATGAAACAACCACCCATTGCGCTGCAGACTGGTATATTTCTAGCCTGTTTTTAATGGCGATTCTCTGAATGGAATTGAGAGAGAGAAAGAAACGGGGGTGGTGGCTGAGTCAGGGGCAGAGAGGGAAACAGAGCAGCAGCAAGCTTGGCCCAGCCGGCTGAGCATGAAGACGAGGCAAGTCTCTGGAAGGGCAGGATCTTCTGTTCCTTTTGCCAAGGAAAATGCAAAGATGCCCAAGACATTCTTCTAATGGCCAAGCCACTACCTGAGACGGAGGGATGGCAGGAGGCCATGGAGAGGACGTGCCTTACCCGCCCTGCTCGTCTGCTCTGCGCCTTCTCTGTGGAAACAGCTTCTGGAGCACAGAGGCAAGGGCGCAGGACTGCTCATCCTCCAGTGCTAGTGGGAGAAGCTTGCCTTTCCTTTGGTATCAGTTTCATCCCCAAATCTACTCACAGCTGTGAACATCTAAGCACTCAGTGGTTTGGATTGCATGGGCTTTGCAAAGAGGACAGCAGGGTGAATTTTTGCTTTCATGTTTAATTGGGGGTCTTCCTTATCCAGAGCAGTCTGAGGCAGTTCCCTATGTTGTAACACTTGGATCTGGTTCATGGAATCTTCCCTGCTTTCAAAACAGATGACCTCTCACTAGAAGATTCACTTATCTCTTCCCCTCCAGCCCTGGAAACCAGTCCAGCAAAGTCCCAACTTGCAGCAAACAGGCAGTTCAGTCGACCAGACAGCACAGTTATCTAATCCCTCAAAAATGACACCTAGCAAGTTTCTAACCATAAGGCCACTGGACTTGTTTCCATCAACATT
Organism: Cervus elaphus; assembly: GCF_910594005.1. NCBI lineage: Eukaryota > Metazoa > Chordata > Mammalia > Artiodactyla > Cervidae > Cervus > Cervus elaphus. The sequence goes on along the minus strand of NC_057838.1, from coordinate 13,270,638 downwards.
TCTTAAGCAATACTAATAATGCCTTTTTAAGTCTGAGGGCTCCATAACCAGCAGAAAATAAAGTAATAATACTAGGCAGCCTGACAGGCAGCCTCTGCTCCAAATGTTTGAAGATTGCTGGTGATGTTCGTAGGAGAATAAATGCACACATGTGCTGTTCATCGCATGTTTCCTGGGCCCAAATACATGCCAGGCCCTGTGCCTGTTGCTGGAGGTGCACATGGTCTTTGCACTCATGGAACTAACAGTCTGGGGAGAAAGACCAACACTAAACACAGGTGAGTGCTTCTCACACCACCACTGATGTGCTGTCCTCAGTCGTGTCCAACTCTTTGTGACCCCCTGGACTCCCTGGAATTCTCCAGGCAAGAGTACTGGAGTGGGTAGCCATCTGCTACTCCAGGGGATCTTCTCTACCCAGGGACTGAACTCTCATCTCTTACGCCTCCTGCACTGGGAGGCAGACTCTACTGCAGCGCCACCTGGGCAGCCCTGCAGAGAAACGAGCAGATGCCTTTTCAGATGGGCCATATCCACACCAATGTTCTCATGGTGGTTATACGCTCCTCTCTACTAAAGTGAACAACTTTCAAATGAAAGAGTGGAAGCAGTGATTTGTCAAGGAAAGAAAGCACTTCCTTTTGCCATTAATAAAATTGCTCAGCACCCATGCAGTGGCTGAGAAATTCAAACAGAAAACCAGGAAGCAAAGCCTGCTCACAAACAAGCTCCAGTTTGGTTCCACGAGTGTGGATGGGTCTGGCGGGGGGCAGGTCCCCAGGCTCAGAGAATAGCTACTGCAGCGCTCTGTCAGACGCAGCTGGGGCCCAGCTTACGGGAAGGCAGAGACGCAACATGTCCAGAAAAACCCAGAGTGCAAGCCAGCCCCTGCCAGGTGGATGGCCTTGGGCCTCTCCAGACTCACACAAAAAGATTCCCCATTCATATCTTCCCAGGTGCTGCTAGTGGTAAAGAACCTGCCTGCCAATGCAGGTTAAAGGTTTAATTTCTGAGTTGGGAAGATCCCCTGGAGAAGGGCAACCCACTCCGGTATTCTTGCCTGGAAAATCCCAAGGACAGAGGAGCCTAGTGGGCTATGGTCCACAGGGTCACAAAGAGTAGGACTGAGTGACTAAGCATGCACACATTTGAGCCACCCCGTTAGAGCACTGACCTCAGTAATAATCACACCAGGAACTCACGAAACTGGTTCTCAAGCCCCGGAGGGCCTATGAATTACCTGAAATTGTGTTAAAATACATTCAGAGACTCCTGGGGACCTGGGGCTCTGCATTTCTAACAAGCGCCAGGTGAAGGTGGTACTGGAGGCCGTAGGGAACTGAAAGGGCCTCTGAGCAGTCACGGATTGCAATTCTGTCCTCCCAACAGGAGAGGCTGGCAAAGGCATGAACACAGAGATAGAGACAGGCAGCTGAGACAGGGCAGTCCCCTGAGCCATGAGGCAAAAGCAGATGCCACACGGTCCAGAGCTGTAACAGCTTCCAGCACGGACCAGATCTCACTATAGAGGCAGTCTCTGAATCTTTCCCAGATGAGTCTCAGTGGAGCGCTTAGAACATTCACACATGGCGAGGAGGAGAAAATGCACAGTGACAGTCTCTTCTCACGCTTGCTGGAGTAAGACTGTCTCTAACTACAATGTAATTTGAAATCCTAGTTTCTGAGGATTAAACATTTGTTGGAGAAGTACAATTTTAGATCCAACATCATTTTCATATATTTTCCCCAGCTTTACCCCGGCATACTTAACAAATAAAAAGTATATCTATTTAGGATGCACAATGTGATGATTTAATAATGCACACATTATGAAAAGGTTACCATAATTAAGTTAATACAGCCATCATCTCACAGAGTTACTCTGTGTGTGTGTGTGTGTGTGTGTGTGTGTGTATGTGGTGACAACACTTAGCAAATTTCAAGCTCACAGTATAGTATTATTATCTATCGTCACCATGCAGCTGTAAACACTCCAAGTTACGTCACATCCTATCATATCAAAGAAAGGCAGAGTCTGATGTTGAATTCTGAGTCTGTACCCTCACTGTGTTACATCTTATGGGAAAGGACTTGCAGACCACGTATACTGCTCGCGTAGAAGAGAGTACTCGATGTAGTACTAGAGAAGGCTCTCAGAAGGCCCGCATTTCATAGCACTCATATTCTTTTCACATTAGACTGTATTATAAAATTAAGGTTTTAATAGTGATACATTTCTTGCAATAATAAACATGGTGACACTTTAATTGTAAAATGAGCAGCGGGGAAGGGGGAAGTGGATTCAGGCTTACTTGAACTTCCCAGACTTGTTATTCTTTTCTCCTTTACTTTGGAGGAAAGGATTTGTTAAAAAAATATATATATATTATATATAAAATATATATATATATATATATATTTTGAAGTATATTTTGAAACTCTAGATTTCCAATAATAATTTGTAAAGTGTAACACACACTGCACATTTTCTCTGCACTCTTGAGAGTTCCTCGAACTCAAGGAGATCAAACGAGTCAATCCTAAAGGAAATCAACCCTGAATACTCATTGGAAGGACTGATGCTGAAGCTTAAGCGCCAGTATTTTGGTCACCTGAGATGAACGGCTGACTCACTGAAAAAGACCCTGATGCTGGGAAAGATTGAATGCAGGAGGAGATGGGGTCCGACAGAAGATGAGACGGTTGGATGACATCATCAACTCAGTGGACATGAGTTTGAGCAAACTCCAGGAGACAGTGAAGGGCAGGGCAGCCTGGCGCGCTGCAGTCCATGGGGTCGTAAAGAGTCAGACACGACTTATTGACTGAACAAGTCTGCCGCTTCAGTGTCCAGCCCCAGCTGACCCAGCGTCTGGCTCCCGGAGGGACCAGCCCACACCACTCACTCCCGGGCTGTGAGGGACTGACTGACTTGCCGTGTGCTGGTGGGTGTGAACTTTCTGGGGGGCAGGCACGTGTGTACTGGACTTGCCACAGCTGTGTCACTGACGCCTGGTGGAGGGGGGGGACCTGTTGGGCCCACCTTGCTCTTGCAGTCCTGCTTAAAGCCTCAAGGGGGAATTAAATATTTTATGAAGACAAAGAATTCATTCATAACAACTTAACTTGTACTGGAGACTTTAGAAACTACCAACAAGGTCAGAGCACACGCTAAGCTCCCACACGGGGTTACAGACGTGAGGCTGGGGCGTCTGCCCAGCTCCTCCACGCCCACTGAGGGCATCCTGCAAACGCCTGGGGGCCAGTCTGAGGAAGTGGCACATGGACAGTGCCTGCTGCAGAGGTCTGGGTCGCCACAGAGATCTTTCCATCAGGACAGGGCTGCGGCCTGGAAGCGTGTCTCCCCCACTCAGATCTCTGGCTCCAGGGTCGCCCTGGCTTTCCTAGGATCGAATATTCCTCCATGTAGCAGCTACAGCCAAAAGGTCTTCCTTTTTGACAAGCTGCCTTGTTCGGGTTTTGTAGCTTAACTGTAACACGCTTCTTAATTGTGGGGGTTGGAAGGCATGGGTGTTCCCAAAAGAAATGCCCCTCCCTTCCAGAATGTTACATCTTTCTTTGGGTGCTATGATCCCGCTTCCACTCACACCTTCATTCAATAAACATTTACTGATCTATTAATAAAAAGGTGGCAAGAAAACCTGTAACCACACCCCTACCGCACTGAATTTTATCTCCTGGACTATGGCTCAGAGGGTAAAAGCATCTGCTTGCAATGAGGGAAACCTGGGTTCGATCCCTGGGTCGGGAGGATTCCCTGGAGAAGGAAATGGCAACTCACTCCAGTACTCTTGCCTGGAAAATTCCATGGATGGAGGAACCTCATAAGTTACAGTCCATAGGGTCGCAAAGAGTTGGACACGACTGAGCAACTTTACTTTACTTTTTACTTTACTGCACTTTATAAAGAAAGAGAAAATGCATTTCCTTTTATTTTTTTTAATGTGGACCATTTTTGAGGTCTTTATTGAATTCGTTAAAATATTGTTTCTATTCTATGTTTTGGTTTTTTTTGGCCATGAAGCATGTGGGATCTTAGTCCCTCAACCAGGGATCAAACCTACATCCTCTGCATTGGAAGGTGAGGTCTTAACCACTGAATCACTAGGGACACCCTACACTTCCTTTTCAACTTGCTGAATAGTTAAGTCATTGGTATGAGAGGTGTTGGATGTATTGCAAACAAGTTAATTATACTAACTACATATGTCAGAGGTTATTTTCATTTTGTCTTAAATACAAACGCTCAATTTACTAGCAGCACCAAACACTGTGGGACCAGCATGTGATTCCAGTTCTGGGATCAGAGGGTCTGAGTTCTAGGTGCATACAGGGCACAACTACATTAGAGAGTCATTCTATCTCCTGAGGCTTAGTTACAGGTTAATGGAGGAGACTGTTGGGCTGGAGGATTCCGATGCATGTGTGCGCTCTCTCTTTTTTTTGGCCACACCATGAGACAAGTAGAATAATAGTTCCTCAACCAGCGAGCCAACCCGTGCTCCCTGCTGTGGAATCATGGAGTCTTAACCATCGGGAACTGGAGAAGGAAACAGCAGCCCACTCCAGTATTCTTGCCTGGAGAATCCCATTGACAGAGGAGCCTGGTGGGTTACAGTTCATAGCGTCACAAAGTGACATGAAGCGTCACAAAGTGACTGAAGTGACTTTGCAGCAGCAGCAACCACTGGACCTCCAGGGAAGTCCCCAAGGTCTCTTTGAAGTGTCATCCTCTATAATTTTTGGGACGTCCCTGGGAAAACTATGAAAATTCATATCATCCAGGAAGAGAACAAAGCAAAGAGACCACATGTCAGCTCGTCATCCTTCATCAGAGTTCACTGTGGCCCATGGCCCTACACGACCCTCATGCTTTGCTAAGAACACAAGCTTTTCTGCAGCAACCAGGAATTTTTTAAAAAACAACCTGTAGGGAGGGGCTTATAAACAACAAACCACTCTTGAACATAGTGTGCTCAAGGCTCTTCTCTTTTATGGCTCTTCTCTTCTCACTATGTCATCTAATCTTCACTTAATCCTGTCCTTTATTCCAGTTTTATGAAAGGAGAAACCGAGGTTTAGAGATAAGTTACTCAGCTGACAAAGGCAGAAGCAACATTGAAGCTCATTTCTGCTTTATATCCTGTCCTAGGTCCCATGCTACCTCCTTCACATAAAGGCTATATTTCTATATTTATAAATTTAAGAAAGCTAATTTTAGGAAGGCTAATTAATATTGACTTTCATCATTAGATTTCCAGGAGGCACCAGGATAGCTAAAATAAGGAAAACAGACACCATAATCATTGAGCTGATCCAGAGCAGCAGGAACTTTCCAACACTGCAGGTAGGGTGTAGTCTGCCAGAACCACTTCAGAAACATTTTTGTAATATCTACTTAAGTAGAGCAAACTTACTGGGTTTATAAACTGGGTTTATAAACTGGGTCACACCGAAGACCCAGCAATTCCTCTCCTAGGTACCCAAGAGAAATACAGATGAGCGCACCAGCAAACATGTGCAATAATATTCACTGTGTCATAACTGCAAAAAAGAGAATAACACTAATGCTCGTGAATGGTAGATGGACAAATGCAGCAGAGAATCTCTTTCAATGGACTATACAGCTGGGAATGAAAAAAACGCAATTCCACAGAACAACATGGATAAATCTGAACAGGTAATGTTGAGTGAAAGAACCAGACCCACAAGAGTACTTACGAGATGATTCCATTTATACAAAATTCAAGAATGGGCAAAGCCAGTCCATGGTGTTAACATGAAGATAATGGTTCCCATACCCCAGAAGAAGACACAGAGGCTGATTATCCTGATCTGGGTACTGGTTACAAAAAGGGGTTTGGTTTGTGAAATTCATCAAATTGTACCCCTTTGATCTGTGTGCTTTTCTGACTCTGTGATGTAGGAATTTAAATTTCACTTGCAAAAATTCTAGGACTGTTGCTCTCTATATGAAAACCTGCCTGAGTTGAACAGAATCTCCCATCAGGAAAAGGCTTTCAGAATTCTGGGAGCATGCATGAGGCTGGCAGAGCATATAGATACAGGAGCCTGGTGTGGTCCAGCTCAGGACCTTTCAGAGCCTCTCACTAAGGCACCTGCAAAAGAGGAGATGCTTGGTGTGGCTGGACTCCTGAGGACCGCCACCAGGGCTGGAGCTCTGAGTGCAGTGTGGGCATAGGAACCTCACTCACCCGCCCTGCATCAGAAGAGAGAGGACGAAAGGCTTACGGTCAGGCATCTGCCCTCACAGAGAGGCGTGTAAACCAAGAGCACTGGAGCCATTATACAGAGTGAAGTAAGCCAGAAAGATAAACACCAATACAGTATACTAACGCATATATATGGAATTTAGAAAGATGGTAACGATAACCCTATATGCAAGACAGAAAAAGAGACACAGATATATAGAACAGACTTTTGGACTCTGGGAGAAGGCGAGGGTGGGATGATCTGAGAGAACAGCATCGAAACACGTATATTATCATGTATGAAACAGACCACCAGCCCAGGTTGGATGCATGAGACAAGTGCTCAGGGCTGGTGCGCTGGGATGACCCAGAGGGATGGGATGGGGAGAGAGGTGGGAGGGGGGATCAGGATGGGGAACACATGTAAATCCATGGCTGATTCGTGTCAATATATGGCAAAAACCACTACAATATTGTAAAGTAATTAGCCTCCAACTAATAAAAATAAACAGAAAAAAAATTCTTTTCACATTGTACTTGAAAAAAATAGATAAATAAATAAACCAAGAGCACACGTGGCTTTCTCAAATCTGTCAGGCCTCATTTTTCCCAGGGCAATCTCTCCTTTCTAGCATGATTAGGTTATACTTTCAAGTGTCATATAAGGTTACAACAATAACCATGAACCCAAACACTCTTCCCCTTATTCCAAGTTGAGCAAACTAATAAAATACCTGAACTTTAACTTGGGAACACTTGTTTCCAACTTCAGATGCTTATCCATGTTTTGGGAAGTGCTGTGTGCATCTTCCTCCACACACCTGCTGTCTTTTAAACGTAAAATTTTAACAATACATGATTGCCCGGAGGATTATAAAGTTTACTGAGGTCATTCTCCATTCCAGTTATGTAATCCAGGGGCCAACCAGTCCAACCACCCCACTAAGACACTGACTTGTCATTGTGTAAATGGGATTAGATGGGAGAGGGAGGGACACACAGGAAGGTCTCCATGGGATTGACAGAGTTGATATAAATAAATTACCAGGTCTGATTACCAGCAGCCTGATTGAATGGAACTTGCCGGTGCAGAGTGAAACCCTGAAGAACCTGTGTCCCACTGTCCCAGGCCAGACCTGAGGGATTCCCAACAGCCTCCACCTCCGAGACGGTTTCCAGGAAGTCCTTCATATTTACAGATCTGTGAGTCACTCTGAAATCCTGTGATTGATTACACAGTCTACTTTTAAAAGATAGAAGAGATGAAGTAAGCCAGAAAGAAAAACTGCAATACAGTATGCTAATGCATATATATGGAATTTAGAAAGGTGGTAACGATAACCCTGTATGCGAGACAGCAAAAGAGACACAGATGTATAGAACAGACTTTTGTACTCTGTGGGAGAGGGCGAGGGTGGGATGATATGGGAGAATGGCATTGAAACATGTAAATTATCACATGTGAAACGAATCGCCAGTCCAGGTTGGATGCATGAGACAGGGCGCTCAGGGCTGGTGCACTGGGATGACCCTGTGGGATGGGATGGGGAGGGAGGTGGGAGGGGGGCTCAGGATGGGGAACACATGTACACCCATGGCAGATTCAAGTCAGTGTATGGCAAAACCAATACAATATTGTAAAATAAAATAAATAAATAAACAAAACTAAAAAAAAGAAGAAGAGTTAAAGTCTTAGGTAATGATAAATAACTTCTTTAACGTGATAGAGAACAATACATATTTGTTAAACAGAATTCATAGAAATGGCAACCATGGAATATTTACTCTGTGTGGGCACTGTGCATGGTGTTTCTGCAGTTATCCTGGTAGGTAAGAGCCTTCTTATCAAGCCTATCATGGGGTTAAGACACAATGCCTGTCAAGTGCCTGATGCACTTTCATTGAAATTAAAAAAAAAAATTTATTTGGCTGCCTCGGGTCTTAATTGTGTCACTCGGGATCTTTGCTGCATCTTGCAGCATCTTTCTATGGGGTTCCAGAGCACGTGGCCCATGCAGTTGCCGCACTTGGGCGTAGCTGCTCCTCGGCATGCGGGATCTTAGTTCTCTGACCAGGGATTGAACCCTTGCCCCCTGCGTTGCAAGGTGGATCCTTAGCCACTAGACCACAAATTGCCTGTACTTTTGTCTAAGTAGAGTCTTGGTAATATTTTAAGTTAGGGTATTTTTTGAAATTGTCTTAGGTTTTCAGGTAAACTTAAAGAATACTAAATAAAAGGCTGCAATGCATTATTTCTGTATACTTCCCTCCTCTCAAGAGCTGATATTTACATAGGTTGTAAAAATATATTTCATTCTTTCTGAAATGCCAAGAAAAGAACCCCACAAACATATATATTAGTACTTTAGATCTATTGGACATAGCTACCAAAGAAGAGAATATATTCTCCAATTATATCAAGTCCACTGGTTCCTTCTGATAAAAATTAGAAATGTACATTTAACAAAATACCATTTGTTTAAAAAACTGCTGAATGTCCAATATTAAGAAACTCTAATAAATAAACAGTTGCACATAGGTATAAAATTGAGTGCTCTAATAATGAAACATCTTTTTAAAATATTAAATGCCACAGAAAAATCTCAGGATATACTGTTAATGAGTAACAGACACTTATACATACTAGTCTGTTAATACTGATTGTCTGGATGGCAAGGTTTTATTTACTACAGTATACTTTTCTAATATTCCAGGATGGCCATGTCTTACTTTGTAAATGGAAGAGAAGGTATTAAGTGTGGAGAGAAGGGGACGTGTCATTCACAGTGCTTCTGGGGGCACTTGTCCCTGGGGACTTTCAAAGTCCCACACCCAGGGCAGGGCCCAGACCTGAGAACCAGAGGGTTTGGTGGGCCCGGCCCAGCAGCGTGTCTCCAGTGCTCCCAGGAGGCCCTCTTCAGTGCTCCCAGGAGGCGCACATGTCATGCTTTCTAGAAGTCTGTGGGCCTTTGGGTGGCACTTGAACGCCTCTTAAACAGTTCCAGAGCCCTACCACTGCTCTGCTTCCTACCAACTCACTTGGGGTCTTTGTCACAGATAAACTGCTTGTATCAGAACTGAAGTTCTATGAATATACAGGGCAACAATGTTGAAAAAAAGCTGAATTTCTGAGCTCTGGTTTTGGATCAAGAGTGAATGTGATGAAAGCTTTCAGTGAGTCTTTACTGGAGGCCATCCATTGAAAAAACATTGGAAATGTGGAAAGAAAGTTATTTACTTGTCTACAGGGCAAAAACATAACATTTAAACACATTACGGACTTTTCACACTCTCGGAGGTGAAGGAAACCGAAAGGAGCCCCCTGCCAACGCCCGGGAGAGCGAGAGCCGGGCACACGTCTCGCTGAGCGGCTCCCCGGAAGCGGAGCCGCTCCTGGGCGCTGAGGGCCGGACCAGGAAGCGGATTTCCGGGATGGAGACGTTTCCGGGGTGCTCACCGCGCAGGCGGCACTTACGCTGTCACGTTTAGTCACCGCGAGCATGAGAAGGGGTGAGCAGTGTTATCTCAGCGTGTCACCATTAGTCAGAATGTCTGGGGAATGAGCTGTTCCAGTTCACCGGACTTTCTGTGTAGCTGAAGGCTTAGGAACAAAGCCGAGTTCTGCGGGCCTTTCTACAAGGCGAGAATCACTGCTCTGCCTGGCCAGGAGGTCCTCTTAGGGATTTACCTCCAGGGTCTGGTCTGGTCATATCCCTTGTCTCACTCGCGACAGCGCGCTACTTTGGAGGCAAAAATTATATGGATATCCTGAGTCTATGGGGCATAATTTTATCTTCCACTGACGGCTGTTTCAGGGCCACCACGATGAACTGATACCTATCTTCAGAGGAGAAGCCTGGAACCCAGGGGCTTGGACTGCAGTTCCTGTGTGACTGTCTGAGTGTGTGCACGATGGAAAAACCACACAGGAACTGAAAATCAGGAGACGGAGCCAGGAGTGGCCCCGCCACGACGCTAGTGACCTGGGCTGGTTACACAAGCCCTCCGGACAGCAATTTCATTGCCTAACAAGGATTGTCATGACGTCACATTTCAAACAATTACTCACGTCCGCTCTTTCTTGTTTCACACTCTAATAGCAAGCCTCTTAGGTGACGGAGGCCCAGGTAGGCTTTCTGATTTGGATCTGTGCAGCCCTTCCTCAAGCTTCCCAGTCTGCCGCAGAGCCTGCCAGGGAGCTGCACGGGGCTCACTCTGAGGCCGTGTCAGGAGAGGCTGAAGGCCTTCGTTGACACTGACAATCCCCGGCTAATCATCTGTTTGTTTCGCCTGTGAATTACAGGTTTGAGCAACGGCCCCCTCCCATCAGCTGCCCGGACACCGGGCTGTTGTGTCCCCACAGCTGGCCCAAGATTCCCGGCTGCAGGATGCGGGGGAACAGTGAGCAGCAGCCCTCAGAATGCCCTCAAAATTGTGCTGGTGTCACTGTGAATACCCACGAGAAGCAGAAGGACGGGAAACTCAGTCTGTGCAGGTTTTGCATAATCCTTGAGGAGCCCACTGTGGCGCACAGGTCTAATGCTTTGTTGTTATTGTGGGGGCTTTTTCCAGCCCGAAAAGGAGGAGGTGAAGAGCAGCTGCCCCGTGGCCCATGAATCCTGTGCTCTGAGCAGCTGAGGGCTTTCGGGTCGAGCCAGGGTGGGCCTCAGTCACAGAGGAGTTCAGTTCCAGCTCCAGGCCTTGGTGTAAGCAGTCAAGCCCCCGCTGCTCCCCCCACCAGCCCCTGCCCCCTACAACAGGGTACTCTCAGTCTAAAGTGGACAAAAGCACTTGGCACATGCCTGGCAGAGAGGAATTATTACCAGAGGTACACATTTCACTCTTTCCCCATTTTAAAAACCTTTCCTTTCATTGGTACCACCCCAAGCCCTCCTAAATGTAACATTTCCATGGTGTTTACTGGGTGTGCTGCTAATGGGAGAGGCCAGCTGCTTCCCAGGGTAATATTCCTCTATTCCATATTATCTTATTTAACCGAACACATTTACTCTTGAGGTAAGGCCAGTGCACAAGGAATTTACCTCTGTAGGATTTTATTCAGTCTGGAAGGTAATAATATTCTTAGTGTTTTTTTAGACTACATTTTAGGCAATTTTAAACCTAAGACATTTACTGCTGCATTTTATTCAAGAAGCTGATAGGTCCTCCTGGGAGCCTGTCTGAATTGGTGGAAACAACAGGCTCAGGAAACTGAAATCCAAGTCTAATAAAAAAAAAAAAAAAGGTGTGAGGTAAGAAAAACTAGCAAGGGAGCAGGATGAAACCTGTCTCTCTGGGCAGCTGCCCTGAACCCATTACTGTGGGTTGAAATCACACCCTGGTTGATTAAGCCCAAACCACAAAGCGTCTAAAGAATGAAGCGGAGCTCATTCTGGTCACTTCACTGTCGGTCAGAGGAGCTGGAGGACCCAGCCAGCCAGCCCGGAGCACGTACTTGGTACCTAACCCATCTGGCAGGGTTCTTGGGAAGAGTGTAGTCAGCTGTCTGCTAGCATTCAGCAAGTCCAAATCCAATTTCTATGGCTTCTGAATCAGTTCCTGGGATATAAATGGAAGCAGGGGGAAAGGGACAATGATGCCTCCAAGAATAAAGGCAGTATAAGTCTGGAAACCCCCCAAAACTCCACTCACTGGAAGGAAGCTTTTCTGAAGGCACTTGAATCCCCTTCATTTCTGCATACTGCCAATGGAAAATGCAATCACTCCTTTCTTGGCTCTTGAATGCTTCTCTAGCTACTTCACACCTGGGCCCAAGATCTGCCAGGGGCCAGCTGGTCATTGTGCAGAGTCTGGTGGCGGATGGCCAGCAAGAGGCCGAAGAAAGGAAAGGGGAGCGAAAATTGGCCCCAAATTCGGTCTGAAAAGCGATATTTGAAATTCAACTTCCGGGTATGAACGGGAAGCAACGTGGAAATCCAGCAATTACAGGACTGAGAGTAGCCTGGGTCCTTGACTCTGTTCATGCAGATACATGTTAAGATTTAAGACAAAGGCCTATAAAAGATTGAGGGCAGTACTGATGCAAATCTTGGGAGATGCCCAACCTTGGCTGCCTTGCCCCTGGAGGGGTGGGAAGGCTGCCTGGAGACGGGGCTGTCCCTGCAGGGCTGGGCGGGCTTGGCTTCAGGGACACAGACACTGTGCTGCTCCCTCCGGGGGTCAGTGTGGATAGACTCACAGAGCCATCTCTCTCTGCTGAGACCTCTGTCTCTTTCTGTTAATTCTCATGAGATTCGTATGAAATCTCCACCAACTCTTACAGTGATAATATCACACCTCTTGATATCTGTTTATATCATTATATCTCGATATTTTTTATCTTTCTACTCCCCCTAACATACTTCCAAGGACTTCCTTGGTGGCCAAAATTCTGAGCTCCCCACACAGGGGGACCAGGTTTGATCCCTGATCAAGGAACTAGATCCCACATGCTGGGATTCCCTCGCAGCTCATTTGGTAAAGAATCTGACTGCCATGCAGGCAGCCTGGGTTTGATTCCTGGGTTGGGAAGATTCCCTGGAGAAGGAAATGGCAACCCACTCCGGTATTCTTGCCTGGGAAATCCCATGGAGGAGCCTGGAGGGCTACAGTCCACAGGATCGCAAGAGTCGGACATGACTTAGGGACTAAACCACCACCAATGTACTTCCCACATTTGGTCATCTAGATGACCATTCAGTGTGGAGGGCTAGCTTGCCAGATGTTCTGCACAGCAAATCACAACCAGCTTTGAGCAGGACCTGGCTCTCCTCTTCCTTCAGAAGTTCACTGAAGACCTATTTTGGTACTCATTAAAAAAGAGAATGGTTTTATATATCTGTTTTTGTTTGTTGAAATATCAAATAGGCCTTTTCATCATGCGAATAAACACACCCTCACAGTCCTAGGCTCAGTGGAGTAATAGAATCTGTCTTTTGAGACAAAAGTTTATACTTAAGCCAGGAGGAAGTCTCACTTTAAGGTCTGAAAAGGAATTAAGCCCTTCTGTGAAGGTAATTTTCCAACAATGACTCACATGGGAAAGAGAGGAAGGCACTGCTATAGGACCTGTCTAGTCTTGCTTTCTGCTTGGTCTCTGGTAACTGGCTTGCCTGCAATCAGGCACTGTGTTCTGTGCTTTGGTTTTTTGAAGATAGTCATGAGGCCATGCTTTAAGGCAGAAATCAGCCTGAAGTTACTGTTACCTGGGAACACAGTCCAACGCTGGAAGATATTTTACTCTAGATATTCCTTATAATTCTCCCGACAAGAATGTGAGTCTCCCACAGTAACTACAGTAAAATTTGATCCTTGGCAAGAATATGAGACCTTGAGGGTACATTTTGTTTGGTTTACAACAATACATTTGATGTTGAAAGAGACTTTAACTAACATTGCAGATCTCAGAATTCAATCCTCTGTGTACATTAATCTATTCCCTTTCTAACTTGCAAAGCAGTGGCATTTACTGCCTAATAAGGCAGCCTATTTTTCATTTGGGCCTTTACTGTTTGTCTTGCTAAATGCTGCCCCTCATCTTTCTTCCCTTCCAGTCACTCTCTATTGCTGTATCGTATAAATATGAACATTGACCAGTAACATTTCAATGAACATTGATCATGATTGTTAATGCCCTTTTTTGGTAAGTTCATTTCTGCATTTTCTGTTTTCCAAGCTAAAATGTAAGCTCCATGAGAGCAGACAGCTTGCCTGGCCTGTGTTCCTGCTGCTAAGGCAGGGTCTGGTTAGCACCAGGCACTCTGTACATCCTCCCTAAGCCCAGGAAGCCATGCTTGGAGTCCATCCCTGGCACCGCCCAGGTGGTGGTGCCTCCTTCAGGTGGAGTCCATTCCATGCTCTTTGCAGATTTGAGGATGGTGGTCCTTTCTGAGGCACCCTTTGATCCTCCTGTCAGGACTGAATAACTTCAGCTCTTTCAACTATTGTTCATGAAACCCAGGCAGGCTAAATCTCCTTGTTGTTGTTCAGCTGCTTCGCAACTCTATGGACTGCAGCATGCCAGTCTTCCATGTGCTTCACTATCTCCTGGAGGTTGCCGAAACTCATATCCACTGAGTCAGTGATGCCATCCAACCATCTCATCCTCTGTCATCCCCTTCTCCTCCTGCCCTCAATCTTGCCCAGCATCAGGGGCTTTTCCAAGGAGTCGGTTCTTTGCATCAGGTGGCCAAAGCACGGGAGCTTCAGCTTCAGCATCAGTCCTTCCACTGAAGGGTTGATTTCCAATAGGATTGACTGGTTTGAGAGTTCAAGGGACTCTCAAGAGTCTTCTTCAGCACCACAATTTGAAACCATCAATTCTTTGGCAGTCAGCCTTCCTTACGGTTCAACACTCAAATCCATACATGCTGATGTTGTTCAGTCACTCAGTCATGTCTCTTTGTGACCCCATGGACTGCTGCACACCAGGCTTCCCTGTCCTTCACCATCTCCTAGAGTTTGCTCAAATTCATGCCCATTGAGTCGGTGATGCCATCCAACCATCTCATCCTCTGTCATCCCCTTCTCCTCCAGCCTTCAATCTTTTCCAGCATCAGGGTCTTTTCAAATGAATCAGCTCTTGGCATCAGGTGGCCAAAGTATTGGAGCTTCGGCATCAGTCTCAGTCCTTCCAGTGAATATTCAGGACTGATTTCTTGCAGGATTGACTGGTTTGATCTCCTTACAATCCCAGGGACTCTCAAGAGTCTTCTCCAATACTACAGTTCAAAAGCATCAATCCCACAGCACTCAGCTTTCTTTACAGTCCCACTCTCACATCCATACATGATTACTGGAAAAACCATAGCTTTGACTAGATGGACCTTTGTTGGCAAAGTAATGTCTCTGCTTTTTAATATGCCCTCTAGGTTGGTCATAGCTTTTGTTCCAAGGAGCGTCTTTTAATTTCATGGTTGCAGTCACCATCTGCAGTGATTTTGCAGCCCAAGAAAACAAAGTCTGTCACTGTTTCCATTCTTTCCCCATCTGTTTGCCATGAAGTGATGGGACCAGATGCCATGATCTTTGTTTTTTGAATGTTGAGTTTAAGTCAGCTTTTTCACTCATCTCTTTCACTTTCATCAAGAGGCTCTTTAGTTCCTCTTTGTTTTCTGCCATAAGGGTGGTGCCATCTGCATATCTGAGGTTATCGATATTTCTCCTGGCAATCTTGATTCCAGCTTGTGCTTCATCCAGCCTGGCATTTTGCAAGATGTACTCTGCATATAAGTTAAGTAAGCAGCATGACAATATACAGCCTTGATGTACTCCTTTCCCAACTTGGAACCAGCCATTTGTCCCATGTCCAGTTATAACTGTTGCTTATTGACTCCACATGGTTATTCAGGAGGCAGGTAAGGTGGTCTGGTATTCCCATCTCTTGGAGAACGTTCCATGGTTTGCTGTGATCCACGCAATCAAAGATTTCAGTGTAGTCAATGAAGCAGATGTTTTTCTGGAATTCTCTTGCTTTTTCTATGATCCAGTGAATATTAGCAATTTGATCTCTGATTCCTCTGCCTTTTCTAAATGCAGCGTGAACATCTGAAGTTCTCAGTTCACGTACTGTTGAAGCCTTGCTGGAAGATTTTGAGCATTACTTTGCTAGTGTGTGAAATGAATGAAACTGTGCAGTAGTTTGAAAATTCCTTGGTGTTGCCTTACTTTGGGATTGGAATGAAAACTGACCTTTTCCAGTCCTGTGGCCGCTGCTGAGATTTCCAAATTTGCTGCTATATTGAGTGCAGCACTGTACCAGCACTATCTTTTAGGATTTGAAACAGCTCAGCTGGAATTCCATTACCTCCACTGTCTGTGTTCATACTAATGCTTCCTAAGGTCCACTCTACTTCACACTCCAGGATGTCTGACTCTAAATAACTGATCACACCATCAAAGTTACCTGGGTCATGAAGATCTTTTTTGTATAGTTCTTCTGTGTACTCTTGCCACCACTTCTTAATATCTTCTGCTTCTGTTAGATCCATACCGTTTCTGTTCTTTATTGTGCCCATCTTTACATGAAATGTTCCCTTGGTTTTTCTAATTTTCTTGAAGAGATCTCTAGTCTTCCCCATTCTATTGTTTTCCTTTTCTTTGTATTGTTCACTTAGGAAGGCTTTTTATCTCTCCTTGCTATACTTTGAAACTCTCCATTCAGATGGGTGTATCTTTCCCTTTCTCCTTTGCCTTTTGTGTCTCTTCTTTTCTCAGCTATTTGGAAGGCCTCCTCAGGCAACCATTTTGCCTTGTTGCATTTCTTTTTCTTGGGGATGGTTTTGGTCTCTGCCTTTTCCATGTACCTCCATCCATAGTTCTTCAGGCACTCTGTCTAACAGATCTAATCCCTTGAATATATTTGTCACTTCCACTGTATAATCATAAGGTATTTGATTTAGGTCATACGTGAATGGTCCAGTGGTTTTCCCTCCTTTCTTCAATGTAAGTCTGAATTTGGCAATAAGGAGTTCATTAACTGAGCCACCGTCAGTTCCCAGCCTTGTTTTTGCTGACTGTATAGAGTTTCTCTGGAGAAGGCAATGGCACCCCACTCCAGTACTCTTGCCTGGAAAATCCCGTGGACAGGGGAGCCTGGTGGGCTGCCGTCTATGGGGTCGCACAGAGTTGGACACAACTGAAGTGACTTAGCAGCAGAGTTTCTCCATCCTCAGCTGCAAAGAATATAGTCTATTTTGGTATTGACCATTTGGTGATATTCCTTTTGTAGAGTTGCCACTGGTGGAAGAGGGTGTTTTCTATGACAAGTGTATTCTCTTGTCAAAATTTTGTTAGCCTTTTTCCCTGTTTCATTTTTAACTCCAAGACCAAACTTGCCTGTTATTCCAGGTATCTCTTGACTTCCTCCTTTTGCATTCCTTTCCCCTATAATGAAAAGGACATCTCTTTTTGGTGTTAGTTCTAGGAGGTCTTGTAGGTCTTCACAGAACCATTCAACTTTAACTTCTTCAGCATTAGTGGTTGGGCATAGACTTGGGTTACTGTGATATTGAATGGTTTGCCTTGGAAATGAACAGAGATCATTCTGTCATTTTTGAGATTGCACCCAAGTACTGCATTTTGGACTCTTTTGTTGACTAT
The DNA here is from genome assembly GCF_910594005.1 of Cervus elaphus. Classification (NCBI taxonomy): domain Eukaryota; kingdom Metazoa; phylum Chordata; class Mammalia; order Artiodactyla; family Cervidae; genus Cervus; species Cervus elaphus. The sequence goes on along the minus strand of NC_057838.1, from coordinate 13,253,305 downwards.
GAGAGCTACTCCATTTCTTCTAGGAATTCTTGCCCATGGTCGTAGATATAATGGTCATCTGAATTAAATTCGCCCATTCTGGTTCATTTTAGTTCACTGATTTCTAAAATGTCAATGTTCACTCTTGCCATCTCCTGTTTGACCACTTCCAATTTACCTTGATTCATGAACCTAACATTCCAGGTTCCTATGCAGTACTGTTCTTTACAGCATCAGACTTTACTTTCACCACCAGACACATCCACAACTGGGCATTGTTTCCACTTTGGCTCAGCCTCTTCATTCCTTCTGGATCTATTTCTTTGCTCTTTTCCAGTAGCATAATGGGCACCTGCCGACATGGGGAGACCATCTTTTTGTGTCATATCTTTTTGCCTTTTCATACTGTTCCCACATGACTACTGGAAAAACCATAGCTTTGACTATACAGATTTTTGTTGGTAAAGTGATATCTCTGCTTTTTAATACACTGTCTAAGTTTGTCATAGCTTTTCTTCCAAGGAGCAAGTGTCTTTTAATTTCATGGCTGCAGTCACCATCAGCAGTGGTTTTGAAGCCCAAGAAAATAAAATCTGCCACTGTTTCCACTTTCTCCCCATCTATAGTGATGGGACTGGATGCCATGATCTTCGTTTTTGAATGCTGAGTTTTAAGCCAGCTTTTTCACTCTCCTCTTTTGGCTCTTCAATTCCTAGTTTTAATTTTAAAACACTAAAAGACTAGTTTTAGTCTAGTTTATCACCTTCTTAAAATGTTCATCTAAAACTCTCACAAACCTTTGACCAGATTTCATTTCCAGAAATTATCCAACAGAAACTAAAAGTTTATGAACAAGGAGACGACGTTTTCTAGAAATAAACTAAGTATCTAACAATAGAGGGTTGGTCAGACCAATTAGGGCACATCCTAATCCTGGAATACAGGGAAGTTATTAAAAGTCTAGACACAGAACCTGCTCAAGTTGTAGAATGAAGTTAAAAAGGAAATAAACTTTCAGAACACAATTACAACCATGAGTTATGAACTCTTAATTAAAAGTTAAAACATGAACATGATTCTATTTTTGTTGAAAATTCATTATGTATGAATTCACCCCTCTCCTCCTCTCTATATACACACATATATATGTCTCCACACACACACACACACACACACACATATGCTATATGAAATGCAAAAATTTGGGGAAAGTTATAAACTGCTATTTCTTGGTTTTGTGGGGAAATAGGTTTATGGAGATTTTTACTTAATGCCATATATTTCTCTTTTTTTTTTTTAATGCCATATATTTCTATAATTTTTGAAGTGTTAAATATATATATATATGTATATATATAAGTATAGTGTTACTTTGAATATCAGAAAAGCAATATGTTACTCCACTAGAGGTCTGCTGAGGGAAGCAGAGCAGGACCACTTTCTCCTTTGCTCTGAACACCAGCCATCCTTCCATTAACTCATAAGAGGTGCTCAGGGTGCCTTCTGAAACATAGGGAGTAAGTCTGTACCAAGCTTGCAGGCAACCACAGTGCCTGGTCTGTCCTTTAGGTCTCCTGGATCACACTTCACAGAGGAGTCTACATATAGCCATTTCCCATCACTCATGGCTTTCCTAGGCTCCTACGTGAAAAACAGACTAGCTCAGGATCAGAGAATTTTGCACTAGAAATGAATCAGAATATAGCTAAGAATCACCTTTTAGAAGTTCTTCCAACTTGAAAAGAGCTTTTGTTTCAACTTCATCTTTTAAGGATAATGACTGAAGGGAAAACACAGATCTTTGTAAGAAACCCAGTGGGATCCAGTAAAAAGATGCTTCATTCCAGTTATTCTTTGTTTATCGACAATTCTATGTATAGTAAAACATGGTATAACTGTAAATTTAAAATTTTCGTAGTTTGCAAATCATTTTTTGGGAAACATGCCTATCTTTTCAGTAGTTTGTTTCAGATAAGGGGGGTGGGAGGAAGGGGTTAGAAATCTTCTGAGTGGGCAAAACCTCTCCACGTGATGTATAGGCACTTGTGCCAAACCATCCTACAATTTCATAGGCAAACACTGTTCTACCTCCAAACCTGTGGCCTCAGGATTTGGAAGTCAAATGTACTCCAGATAAGTGGAATTCAGTCCTGTGCTTTATGATGCACTCTGTCCAGCAAGACATTGCTGGGACATTACAAGATGCTGAAAAATAGGAACTCTGATATTTCCCACTTGTTGCAGCATCTACTCCTCACATATTCCCTTCTATTGGGGGATTATGATGCTAATATCTCACATGAAATTCACTCAACATAAACATCTGAAACAGTAATACATTTTTATATCATTTAACTCTATAGGTGTTACTGAAAACAAAACTAAACCAAACCTGGTGGTGGGGGGGGTGTCTATATCACTATTAACAAGACCTAATGGATATTTTCCTTCACTGAAAAATCATATTCTTTTAGTGATTATTTGTTTGTCATGTAGCTTGACAATGGAAATGGAAAAAAATATATATATACCAAGTATCAGGAACAAAAAAATGGGGAGAAAGAGGAAGTGACAGATGGGAGGAAAACATTTGTTACAACACGAACTATTTTGTGTAAACAATGAGAAAGCCTGAGTTTTAGTAAACCAGATGCTGCCAAATTATGCTTCCTAAAGTACACTTTTTTCTGATAAAGCAGACTTGTACTGTTGGGAAAATATATATATATATATATGTATATGTATTACAAGCAAATATATCATACATATATTTAACATGTTTATTATGAAAATGAATTCAGGAACATTTGAATTGTGAGGGTTGAAGGGAATTCCATGGTTAATAGGGTAATGTCTTGACTCCTATACTTTTAACAAGATCTCTAAACACTACTTTTTAAAAACTGATTTAAAAATATGCATTTTATAATGCAGGTGTTGAGGAATAGTTGATAAACTATCACATTAAGGATATACCAGGGCTTCCCTGGTGGCTCAGCTGGTAAAGAATTCGCCTGCAATGCGGGAGACCTGGGTTTGATCCCTGGGTTGGGAAGATCCCCTGGAGAAGGGAACGGCTCCCCACTTCAGTACTCTGGCCTGGAGAATTCCATGGACTGTACAGTCCATGGAGTCACAAAGAGTCGGACACGACTGAGCAACTTTTACTTTCACTTTCAAGGATACCTATTGGTTACTGTTGTTGTTTAGTTGCTAAGTCATGACTGACTCTTTTGTGACCCCATGGACTGTAGCCTGCCAGGCCCCTCTGTCCATGGATTTCTCCAGGCAAAAATACTGGAGTGGGTTGCCATTTCTTCCTCCAGGGGATCTTCGCAACCCAGGGATCAAACCTGCGTCTTCTGCATTGGCAGGCAGATTCTTTACCCCTGAACCACTACAGAAGTCCTGAGATACAGAGATACAGCTGCAAATATGAATGGAAAAGACGGGTACAGCCCACTGGTGGGATTTCTAAGTAGGACGACACTCCTGGTGAATCAAGACCAGGGCTAGAAGTGCTCCAGCTCATTTCTGACCTGAGAGTGGCATGAACAAACAGCAAGCCCCCAACCAGTGCTGGGGAGGGGTTGGGTGAACATCCTTATTCATTTGCACTACCCAACCATGTAACAGCTGAGCCACCCCAGTCTCTGGGCTCCACATCTGAACAGTTTTCCACCTGCTCTCCAGAGTGGCTGTGGCCCTGGCTTTCTACTGAAGTGGCTGAGCTGAATCTTCTGGGGATTCTATGTACTACCTCAAATACCTCCTTTCCAAAGCTTTGAATTTTATTGTTTTCAAGAAAGAACTAAGAAATTCATGTGACAGACTTCTTATTTCATGCTTAAAACTTCTATTACTTATTTTTACCATCCTACTTCTTTCAGAGGAAAGAATAAAAATAGTTTTAAAAAACCCACTCATCAAATGCACATTTATTTTAAATTAAATCTTATTTGTCAAATGCGTGTGTTAGTTGCTCAGTCACATCCAACTCTTTTCGACCCCATGGACTATAGCCCGCCAGGCTCCTCTGTCCATGGAATTCTCCAAGCAAGAATACTGGAGTAGGTTGCCATTCCCTTCTCCAGGGGATCCTTCCTACTCAGGTATTGAACCCTCATCTCTTATGTCTCCTGCATTGGCAGGTGGGATCTTTCCCATTAGTGCCACCTGGGAAGCCCCATTTGTCAAATTCTACCAAAACAGCTAAATTAAAAATGTATACATTTGGAATAACCTTAAATATAAATGAACTTTAGAATAAAGTCAGGATTCTTTTTTCTATGCATGGCTCTGTACCCTGATGTGGGTGAACCTATGCCCTAAGATGTACCTGCATGTCATCAGCCCCTCTGGAGTCAGACATGGGGGGCCAGCTCTGCGCCCTCACACTGACTGCGCCTCGTTCACTGCACACACCACTATGCAGGAGCTGTTTCCATGATGAAAAGGAGAAGCAACTCATGTCTACATATGGGCACTGAAACGACTAGACCCAGGCTCTCCTTCTTTACTCCTCAACTTTACTGAGCAATAACCGGCAAATCTAATAGACTTCAAGCATATGAGTGATGCTTGATACATACACACACATACATTGACAAGTAATTACCAAGATCAAGATCATATCACATAAAGTCATGTATCTGTGTGATGGCAAACCTCAAGAATACAATGCTGTGTTATTAACTGCCGTCAACCAAGCCACCTGTTAGATCCTCAGAATGAACTCCTCTTACGACGGAAAGTTTTTACCTGTATCTCCCCATCTCCCATTCCCTCCGGCCTAATTTCTCTTTGATCACAGAAGGTAGGTCTAACACTCTATTTTGTAAGAAAGTTATAAATTCCTGTCTTCTAACACAGAAAACTGACTTCCAAAATCCCTTAGAATAAGATTTTTTAAAAAAGGAACAACAAATGAATTAGTTTCCCCTCCAGTTCCTGAAGGAGTGAAGGCGCAGCCTTTCTTTGGTTTCCCAAAGTACATGAAGCTATATTACAACCAAATGTCTTATTCCTGCCTAAGTTCCTGACATCACAGGAGACAGCTAAAAGTAAGCAATAAGGGTAAAGATGCAATAACCACAAGCTCATAACAATAATTGAAAATGCTGATTACACTCCAAATCCTGAAATCCAAAGTAAATATCCACTGTACAATTAATTTTCAAAGGGGCATCTTTGTAGTGTAAATTGACCATATTAACCAAAAAGAGTTGTTGCTGATTATTAATTCTGTTTCTATAATGGAAACGTTTACTAACCCAAATTCCTTCCCTGACCTCCACTTTTCTTCCATTTGAGTAGCTTTCTGAGAGCAGTTGATCTCATTTGTTTTTGATCAAATGAAGCTAAAGTATAAACAAAAAATGATTCTAAATCACTTTCCCTGAAAGGCTGCCCACTTCCTACTTCACTGGAAAAAAAACAAAGAAAAAAATACAAAAAACAGACTCCACAGGGTCACTAACACGGGTTTTGAATGAAAGGAGTCAGCACTTCCCTGAGTTGCTGGACTGAGCCCTGCCTACCCATGGGCAGGAGCTGGGAGAAGAAGGCAGATGGGCCAAGGTGGCTGCGACCCGGCACGGCTGGCATCTCTGCCCCAAGAACACAAAGCAACGCCAACCACTGTGGACCACGCAGTATATACTGGGTGCCTGGTAGGTACTGTGCACATCCTCGGAATTCTTAAGATAACCCTCCATAATTGGCCCTAGTTTTTAATTTACAGTTGAGAAAAATGAGACTCAGGGAGATGACCTTGCCACGAGGCTTCCCTGGTGGCTCAGATGGTAAAGAATCTGCCTGCAATGTGGGAGACCCAAGTTCAATCCCTGGGTTGGGAAGATTCTCTGGAGAAGAAAATGGCTACCTATTTCAGTGTTGTTTTCTGGAGAATTCCATGGACAGAGGAGCCTGGTGGGTTACAGTTCATGGACCTGCAAAGAGTCGGACATGACTGAGCAACTAACAATTTTCAGCAAGGTCTTAGAGCATGTAGGCAGCTGGGGTGGGATTTAAATCCAGCCCGTCTCAGCGTTCAATGTGACTTCAAATCTCCATCTACCACAACTTACTAGAGCAGACTTGCAGATGAGCTGGAACCAATGTGTGTGGCTTCAATCCAGCTTGACAGGTTATCACCAGTGTGGCCTTGGGATATTTATGTAGACTCTCTATGCCTCAGTTTCCTCCTGCTGAATTGCTCACAATGTCTTTTGCCATGGAGGGTTGTTAATGAGAACCTAAAGCTCACATGTGAGTGCCTATCACAAAGTAAACATTTGTTAAACATTTCCTATTTTATTAGCAATAGATGTTCTTTCAGCATGTCTCAGATGCTTCTGAGTAGGCATAAGCACCACAGATCCTATATACTGGGTTTTGATTCGGACAGAAATTAACACTGCTGTTTTTAATATGAGCATAGGCACTTCTACCCTCCGGCATGAAAACATGAAAGTAATGTAATGTAAGCAATAAAATTTTAGAAACCATATAATTCAATAAAAATTAATTTTCGTGAATTAAAAGATGTGAAGGTCTTACACAGCATCTTTGTTCTTGCAACTAGAGATGATAAAACCTGTATGAATAGTTCCCAATCAAGAGACAGTTCCAGAATATCTGTGAATTTTTTACAGGATTTTATTCTGTAGAAGAACATAGTCTGAGGCCTAAATTTCCTTGACAATATTCCTTGCTCAGATTCGAACACTGCCATCCACTGGTACCTTGTTCTTCCCAGACACTCCACCTGCATAGCTCTGTCTATATAAACTTCCTTCCTCAGACTGGGCTTCAAGTGAAATATGCCAGCTTTCAACTCCATCTCTTAATGAGACACTACAGGTTCATGAATGTTTGATTAATGTTGCAAACGTATCTTTAAAAAATGCATTAGAAAGTATTAGGAAAGTAGAGATATTTTAAGGCATATTACAATATGAATTGCAATGAGACCATCTAGTTAACTAAGCCATAAAATTAATTAGTAAAGACATGGCAGCTGATAGGATTTCATGGATTCCCATAGGGTAAACAGAGCCTGTTGACACAGTATTGATTTCTAAGCAGTTGAGGGCAGTAGAGTTAACCACGTACAACTGAGTCTTGGTCAACATCCATACCTCAGTGTGGTAAGTAAAGTCACAGAAAGCACTATGAAACACTGGGAGGCTGAACTGTGTGGCAGGCTTGGATCCCAGGAGTCCTCAGGAGGCTGAAAGAAAGGCGTGTTGATAACAGTACTAATTTAAAAGGGACAAAAGATAAGTGCTTTACTCAGGTGCCCAAACCCCAATACACCAGGGTAGCTGCGAGAGGGCAGGCGTCGTCGGGGGCTGCTTGGGAAGCACTGGGTCCCTTGGGCCGGTGACAAAGTGTGACAAGAGCCATCACTGGTTGCGGGGAGGGGGCTGCTTGGCCTCAGGAAGAGGACGTTCAGCTGTCTTTAAACTGGGGGACTCGCATGAAGAAAGAAGGCCTCCTGTGTGGTGTCAGAGGACCAGAAGAAAGGTGAGGTGGGGACACGGATACTGTGATAATGACAAAAATCATTCTTTTTTAAATTACTAGAGCTATAGAAAAAGGTGGCACACAGACAGTCTCTGGTGTGCTGAGGTCCTGCCATCAGCAGAGTTCAGATGGACCCCAATCCCGAGGTTCCAGGCGGCCTGGCTGCCACTTCCTGTCAAGTGTCCCCCGAGCCCAGGACCCCAAGGCCTCGGTGCTCCAAGAGGGCGGAAGCCGCAGTCCCCTTCCTGGGCCTTGCTCGCCGCAGCTGTGAGCGGGGTCACCTCGGTGCACAGCTGCTCTGAGACCATTTAGAAAGCAGACAGCTGGGGTGGGGAGGTGCGCCTGGAGGCACAGCCTCTCCTGGGGGCCCACCCACCAAACCCAGAGGAGCTGGCCAGATGGAATCAACCCTGCTGTTTACACGGAACATCCTTGCTCACGGGGGAGGGGAGTGCATGACGCAGCTGTGATTGGATCCCACACCACACAGGAGCTGGGCCTTCCTGGACCACTGCATCCAGCTAACATCAGCAACAGGCCGGGAGCAGCTCCGTGAAGGCTTGTGATCTTCCAGCGTTTTCCTTTCCTGAGGTGCTCAAGTCCCTGCTCAAGGAGCAGGCCGCCCACGGAAGGCCTGGAGGTGCTGCGAGGCTGGCTGGCCCCACACCGTGGCCACCCAGGCCACAACGAAGGCTGACCTCTTCCTGACAAACCTGGCTGGTGTGCAGGGCTCCTAGACCCAGTGTCTCTCAGAAAAATGCTAAAAGATTAAAATTGTGAGATGCAGCCCACCTTGTGGAGCACAGGCAGACCCCAGAGACACTGCAGGTTCCATTCCAGACCAGGCAATAAAGTGAATATGGCAGGAAAGTAAGAACCAGGAGTTTTTGCACTCCCAATGCATACTAAAATTATATTTACACTATATGGTAGTCTAGTGGGTATTCAGCAGCATCATGTCTAAAAAAATATACATAGCTCAATTAAAAAATACTTTATTGCTAAAAATGTTAACCATCATCTGACAAAGCAGGGTTGCCACAAATCTTCAACTTGTAAAAAAAAAACTCAGTATCTTTGAAATACAATAAAGCAAAGAGCAGTAAAATGTGGGTCTGCTCATATGTGTAAACACTGGTGCATTTAATGTATTGGTTCCATCTCTGAGATTTTAAGCAAGTCATTAGCCTATTTTCTTCTATTAGAAATATCCCAGTTATAATATTAAATTGCGAATGGACGTCCTTTGCTTTTATTTTTTTAATTCCACATCTGTTCACAGAAGTTGGCAGAAGGCATGGGAGAGATTGTGAAATCTGTGCTTTCTCACGAGTCAGATGCTGGAAGGGGGCACACAGAACCATCAGCAGAAGATGGCCCCCACCCTTGCCTGCCTCAGTGCAGGCACAGCCTGGGCAGCCTGTCCTTGGGGGGGCCACAGCTGGGGACAGCAGGGTACCCCTCGAGAAGGTGGCTCTGGCAGCAGCGGGCTCTGCAGCATCTGGTCACAGCTCTCAAAGGGACGAAGTGCAAAGCGCTCTCTTCCCACCTTTCGCCTGAATTCTTCCTGTGCCTCTGGGACCAAGTGTCCTCCTCAGCTATTTTGAGCAATTAATTTAATCTTCTCATAGAAAGGAATGTTGCCCTCACTCTCAAGGCTTGTACCATCACACTGACTTCCAATTCTGAAAGCCAAGTGGTGGCTTTTAATTCTTAAAAGAATGTATCACTAAAAAAAACTACCCTTTCCACGGACCCAAACAAAAGTGTCAAATGGGGCCATTCCACCCCAGAAAGGGCATCTGTTAGAGCATCTGAAACATCTGTTTAATCGATGAGACATGGGGAACGTGGACCACGATCTTCACAGCATTCCAGGAATGGGGCTGCGATCCACTGAATTCCAGAGAGTAAACCAGCAGAGGACAGAAAGGAAACCACGTGTGACCACGTGAGCACAGGTTAGCAAGAACATAGGACTACTTCTAAAATGACTTCCACTTCCTCTTTGAGGCCACGGGAGGAAGGAGGGAGGATGGGAGGGGACAGGCACTTGAGAAGCACCTGGAGGGCCACACGCTGTGCTGTGGGGACTTTCTCCGGCCCTCACCTGCTCCCCCTGGAGACAGAGCTCCCGGAGCAGCGACTGCTGCGTGGAAATCAGAAGGTGCGCGTCAGGAATCAAATCACTTCATAATCAGCTCACAGACAACACCTTAACACCTTCTATGGGTTACTTGTTCACATATTATTTCAACACCTTGTTGAATATTTTTATCAATTGAGAAAACTGAAGCTTCAAATTACAAAGGACGGCTGCTTGGAGGGCCATCTTGTTTAAAGTAATTCAATTATTTCACTTTTATGCTGTTGAAGGGACATGTTCTTCGAAGCAAACTTGTATTATAGATAAGCAAACAGGAAAAGAAGATAAAACCAAAGATCTTCATAGGTTTTTGTATTTTTAGAACTATTTGTATAAATACCTGGCAGGTGGGGAATTTATTTATAAAAATGGGATTCTACTGCTAATTTTTCACTTGCCTTTTTTTATTACCAAATTTAATAAATTGCCAGATTTTTTTTCCATTTATTTTTATTAGTTGGAGGCTAATTACTTTACAATATTGTAGTGGTTTTTGTCATAACCCTATATGCAAAACAGAAAAAGAGACACAGATGTACAGAACAGACTTTTGGACTCTGTGGGAGAAGGCGAGGGTGGGATGTTTCGAGAGAACAGCATCGAAACATGTATATTATCTAGGGTGAAACAGATCACCAGCCCAGATTGGATGCATGAGACAAGTGCTTGGGCCTGGTGCACTGGGAAGACCCAGATTTTTATTTTAATAAATATTTATATACAGAATACTTTTTACTAGCTGAGGAATATTTCATCATGTAGAGAGTCAAGTTATATATTTAATGCATTCTCGACTGTTAAAAGGCCATGAATGTTTCCAGGTCTTTAGAAACACGTTAGTGGCTGACACGCTCGCAAGGAGGTGAACAGGTGTGCTCCTCCCCTGACTGCGCTGGTCCCAACCAGGCCAAAAATTGGTTATTCAGAGAAATACACGCTCTTTAGATGTAGGGTTGGAAAAAAAATCAATGAGCTTTCTGTTTCCAATAATGCTACCTACACCCTCATTTTTAAAGCAAAGGGGATTCTCTGTTTCAGCAACTACACCATCAAGGCAAAGGGCAGCTCTGGGGTCTGTCCTGGAAGGAACACCAATTTTAAATAAATGTTACAGTAGTTATTACTGTGAGGCATGATTTGAGAATATTTTCTCATTACATTTTTAATTATTTTCAAACTTCCTATAACAATTAACACTTCTAGTTAGAAAAATAATAGAATCAATTTCATTTTGAAGTTTGGGGAAAGATCAGAGTATAGAAGGATATAGGGCTAAAAACCTTTTTAGAGGTGCGTGTGTGTGTGTGTGTGTGTGTGTGTGTGTGTGGTAGTCACTTGGTTGTATCTGACTCTTTCCACCCCATGGACTGTAACCTGCCAGACTCCTCTGTCCATGGAATGCTCCGGGCAAGAGTACTGCAGTGGGTTGTCATTCCCTTCTCCAGGGCATCGTTCCAACCCAGGGGTCGAACCTGGGTCTCCCAAACTGCAGGCAGATGCTTTACTGCCTGGGCCACCAGGGGAGGCCCTTACAGGTGCTTAGGGGCATACAAGTGCATCACTCCTTTCTCTCACAAGTGGGAATGTCCTGTGGCTGTTACTGGGCAAAGTACAGACTCTGTCTTGGCTGTTGCCCACCAGGCACGCTGATCTCCTGAAATCTCTTTACTCCGGTGCAGGATCCACTGGTGGCCCTAGAAGAGGACACAGGCTCTATGGGTCCTGAGGCTTCTGCATAGAGAATTAGGTACAAAGTGAAAGTGAATACTTGGAATGAAAAGTCACAGGATAATTCCTTTATGCAAATTTCATAAAATATAAAACCCTGCCAGCATACAGCCAGGACCTCCCAGGGCCTTGGAAGGAGCTTCAGTTTCATTAGCTTTATAATAAATCCCCTTCAGGTGAGTGTGGGTGTTTGCTTATCCATTTGTTCCTTGATGGATAGCTGGGCCGGTCAGTTTTACTTTGTTTTGCTGTGGGTGGGAGGTGTGAGCGGGAGCTTTGTCAACTGAGCTCACTCTCACAGTGGCTGTGTTCCCTGCCTGCTCCTCTGGATCTGAGAGCCCTTAGACCATCAGGCAAGGAGCAAAGAGGAGGCTGGGGTCCTGTGTTCCAGGAAAGTGACTCAGACCCCCTCAGGTTCTGTAGATCTGGGCAGCACACAGAAGTCTGCCTTTTAACAAGTGTTCTCAGGAGTTTCTTTGCATGCTAACATTTTAGAACTAGTTATTCAAGGAAGATAAGGGGACAACAGAGGATGAGATGGTTGGATGGCATCACCGACTCAACGAACTTGAGTTTGAGCAAACTCCAGGAGTTGGTGATGGACAGAGAAGCCTGGCGTGCTGCAGTCCATGAGGGCGTCATAAACAACTGGACACGACTGAGCTAATTCATGCTCCAGAAAGAACTGAACTGAACCAATTCACGCTTCAGAAAGAACACAGGCTCAACCTCGGGAAAGTCATAGTCTCTCCTGCTTCCGTTTCCTTATCGGGCAAAGGAGGATGATACTGTGCATCTGGAGGCCTGGGGAAGAGCTGGGGTATTGAATTTACATTACATTCATTCCATTGCACTAGCTCCATTGCACAAGTGCGATACAGGCAGTTTATTAACATCTAATCTTGGCAGAACCTCCAATAACTTCATGAAGGGAGCAGTCAAGAAACACTGCCGCCCCAGCGCCCTGCCCAGCCCCCAGAAAGGGCATGGCCATCACTGAGAGCCACCCTGGAGCGGGCAGTGAAGACGCAGCCAGACTCCACCACCAGTGTGAGGGAGACAGAGGTCTCTTTTTCCAAGGGAATTGATACGTTTCTACTCAACAAATGTAAAACTGGAAGCTGCGGAAAGAGCAGCTGGGCCTGGAACACATGATCAATTAATTTATATCCAAGTGGGAAAATATTTTGGTTTCCTGCTCCTGGAGATCATGGTGCTTCATATCTTCCTGCAAGTAAAATATTCAGAAATAGAATTTGTTTTGAAATAATAGGTAATCTCTGTCATCTAATTCCCATAGCTTGGTAGAATTTTTATAAACAAGCAGAAAAACTGGGCTTAAATGGCAAAGACCATGACATGGTTTAGGCTTTTGTCCACTGGTGTGCCAGAGTTAACTCAGAAGCACACCTCCCTGTACACATGGGTATATCTTACAAGATTCTGTGTGGTTAATATAACTATATAACTGGAAAACCAATGACAAGTTTAAAGTCTACATTTTACCAAGATTTACAAAGGAAATTTTATCTAAATTAGCAGAAAAAACAGGGCTTCATGTTGCAGGAGGACTGAGAAAGATTGTGAGGGTGCTTGTGTGGCTTATCAGAGCAGATGTGTCTGGCCAGCTCGACCAAGCATCTCTCCACACTCGGCAGCAAGTGGCCTGGATACTTTCAACACAGCCCACAAACGTGCGTTAGAGAAGGGAGGCAGTACCCCGAGAACATGAGGAGGAACTGTGGCTCCAGACAGACGACCAGTTTCCAAACCAGACATGGTAGGTAAGTTTTAGGGTAAGTTTTAGCCTTTATACAGATATACAGGTTTTGTGAAGTCACTCAGTCGTGTCCGACTCTTTGCGACCCCATGGACTGTAGCCTACCAGGCTCCTCCTTCCATGGGATTTTCCAGGCAAGAGGACTGGAGTGGGTTGCCATTTCCTTCTCCAGGAGATCTTCCCCACTTAGGGAATGAACCTGGGTCTCCTGCATTGTCAACAGGTCAACAGGTTTTAGTCTTTACTAAAACTGGACTTCCCTGGTGGCTCAGACGGTAAAGCGTCTGCCTACAATGCAGGAGACCCGGGTTCAATCCCTAAGTAGGGAAGATCTCCTGCAGAAGGAAATGGCAACCCACTCCAGTAAGCTTGCCTGGAAAACCCATGGACGGAGGAGCCTGGTAGGCTACAGTCCATGGGGTTGCAAAGAGTCAGACATAACTGAGTGACTTCATTCACTTCAAAACTGCAAAAGAAGGCTTCCATAGAACATCTGGAGAGATGATAAAGAGAGACTGGGGATCAGAAGGAATACTAGAATTTAACCAGTAGAGACGAGGGGTGACATTCTTATAAGAGGGGAGAAGTCTTCATTGTGAAAAAATGAAAACAGTATGAGGTGTTCATACAACCCTAGCTGCTCATTTTTTTTTTTTCCAAACCATAGTGCAGGCAGACCTCGGAAGTTTTTTGGTTTTGGTTCCAGATCATTGCAATAAATTGAAAATCACAATAGAGTGACTCACACAGATTTTTTGGTTTTCCGGTTATATTTACACAATATCATAATCTATTAAGGGTTCAATAACATTATATCTAAAAAAGCAATGTACGTACTTTAACTCAAAAATACTTTATTGCTAAGGAAACAATCCCATTTACTATCACAACAAAAAGAATAAAATACCTGGCAATAAATGTACGAAAGGAGGCAAAAGACCTATACTCAGAAAATTACAAAATACTGATGAAAAAAATCAGAGACGACACAGACAGATAGAGAAATACATCATGTTCTTAGGTGGGAAGAATCAATATTGTGAAAATGACTCTACTACCCGAAGCAATAATCTACAGATTCAATGCAATCCCTATCAAATTACCAATGGCATTTTTCACAGAATTAGAACAAAAAATTTTACAATTGTTTATGGAAACACAAAACACCCTGAAAAGTCAAAGCAATCTTGAGAAAGAAAAATGGAGCTGAAAGAATAAGTCTTCCTAACTTCAGGCTACACTACAAAGCTAAGTAATCAAGACAGAAAGTCCAGGGATAAACCCATGCACCTGTGGTCACCTAATCTATGAAAAAGGAGGCAAGACCACACAATGGAGAAAACAACATTGTGGTCCTGGGAAAACGGGGCAGTTACATGTAAAAGAGTGAAATGAGAACACTACTTAACACCATACACAAAAATAAACTCAGGATGGATTAAAGACCTAAATGTCAGGCTATAAAACTCTTAGAGGAAAACACAGGAAAAACACTCTTTGACACAAATCACAGCAAGATATTTTTTGATCCATCTCCTAGAGTAATGAAATAAAAACAAAAATAAACAAACGGGACCTAATTAAACTTAAATGTTTCTGCAAAGCAAAGGAAACCATAAACAAGACAAAAAGACAACCCTAAAAGTAGGAGAAAACATTTGCAAATGAAGCAACAGACAAAGGATTGATTTCCAAATATACAAACAGCTCATATAATTCATTATAAAAAAAAAAAAACAAACAACCAACCCAAACAAAAAATGGGTGGAAGACCTGAACAGACATTTCTCTAAAAAAGCTATACAGATGGCCAAGAGGTGCATAAAAGATGCTCAACATCATTAATTGTTAGAGAAATGCAAATCAAAACTACAATGAGGTATCACATCACACCAATCAGAATGGACATCATCAAAAAATCTACAAAACAATAAATGATGGAGAGGGTGTGGAGAAAATGGAATCCTCTTGCACTGTTGGTGGGAATGTAAATTTATACAGCCACTATGGAGAACAGTGTGGTGATTTCTTAAAAAACTAAAAACAGAACTACCACATGAGCCAGCAATCCCACTACTGGGCATATATCCTGAGAAAACCATAATATGAAAAGACACATGTACCCCAGTGTTCACGGTGGCACTCTTTACAATAGCCGGAACATGTTGACAGATGAATGGATAAAGAAGTTGTGGTGCATATAGACAATGGAGTATTATGCAGCCAGAAAAAGGAACAAATAGGGTCACTTACAGAGACATGGATGGACCAAGAGATTGTCATACAGAGTTAAGTAAGTCATAAAGAGAAAAACAAATGGTGTATGTTAATGCATGTATGTGGAATCTAGAAAAATTGTACAGATGAACCCAATTTCAGGGCAGGTAGAGAGACACAGACGCAGAGAATGGACATGTGGGTGGACATGAGGTGGGGAGAGGAGGAAGGGACGGATTGGGAGATTAGGACTGACATGTATACACTACCATGTGTAAAATAGATAGCTGGTGGGAAGCTGCTGTTAGCACAGGGAGCTCAGCCCAGTGCTCTGCAATGATCTAGAGGAGTGGGATGAGGGGGTGGGATAGAGGCTCAAGGGGAGGAGGATATACGTATACTTATGGTGGATTCATTCTATTGTACAGCAGAAGCTAACACAACATTGTAAAGCAAGTAGATTACAATGGAAAAAAAGTACTTTATCGCTAAAAAAATTGTTAATCATCGTCTGAACCTTCGGGGAGTGGTAACCTTTTCGGAATAATAGCATTAAAGATCACTAATCACAGATCACCAAAACAAATATGATAATGAAAAAGGTTGCAATATTGCAAGAATACCAGAAGTGACACAGAGTAAGCATATGCTGTTGGAAAAATGGCACTAAAAGACTTTTTTGATGCAGGGCTGCCACAAACCTTCAGTTTGTTTAAAAAAAAAAAAAAATGCAATATCTCCAAAGTGTGATAGAGCAAAGCGCTGCAACAAGCATTAAATCTGGGTTTCTGATATTAGGCTTTAAGATTTCTGAGGTGAAACAGCTATAATGCCGTGGGAGCAGGCTGGAAAGGTGATTTGGAATTACACAGCTCTGGAGTTCCAAATGTCATTCTCAAGGGCGTTGAGTGATAAACCTTAAGGATTGGGAAGTGGGGACCTCATCATCTGGAGACAGCAGCTGAGAGCTCTGAAATACCGCTCACTCCTCTTCACACCCTGGTACCCAAAATGCTAGTTACGGGGCAGCAACTGTGGAGCCCTTCAGAGGAGACCCAGAGGAAGTGGTCAGTGAAGAGGCTCAGGATGTAACCTGGGCCTGGGCGCCACAGACACAGGGAAATGTGCTGGGGAGGGGCTGCCGGAGCAGTCGGAACAGGGAGGGCCCGGAATGCTGGAAGCTGGGGGCACAGAGTAAGGGATGCTTCATTTGTTACTGAACAGGTTAAGGCCCCTGCCAGCAGCATCTATTAGCATTTAAATATCACATGTGAGGAAAGTGAGCCCCGAAGATACTGTTCAGGTCAACAACAAGCAAGGGAGTGAAGAATAAGGCTGGTCATGGTACGAAGAGGTGCAGTCAATCCTCTGAGCGCTGACCCCTGGCTCTGTCCTAACTGGACTGAAACAAAGGGGGAGATGAGAGGGCAGGGCTGTGTCTGCTTCATATCTGCATGCCCAACATTCAGTAAACGCTCAGCAGCCCGAGAGAGAAACCTGCTGAACGAATGAGCTAGTCCCCAGGCCACCGTCTCCATCACCGATGATACCTCATGGTGTGCTGACACGTTTTCTTAACCCAACGTTACTGCAAACTGTTCAGAAACAACACTATTCACAGTCAGCAGACAGCTGCAGCCAATAGGAAGAGACGTCCTGATGTACAAATTCACCCTTTATTACTTGCTGGGGAGACAACTCCCCATCACCACCATGCTCTTCTAGAAAGAAGCCATGAGTGAATTCTGATCAACAGAGCCAGCACTGCTATGAAATAGAACCAAGAGTTGCCAAACCTAGAAGACACAGGTGGGAAACTCGCACTTACTACCATGAAAATTAAAGGGAAAGAACTTATAGACTGAATCATTGGGTCAGATGTTCAGTAAGTCATGGCACGTTCTTTAAAAAGTGTTATCTGCAAATTAATCATTCTGGGGTGGGCACTGGTGTTTGAAAGCTCTTCAGACCATTTCAGTTGAGACTCACTGAGCTGAGGGTTCCTTGGGGAGAGGAGTGGTTTCTGGCAGGAGCACAGTTGCCTGACCCCAGACTGCCTTCCATTTGGCTCCACTGAAGAGGCTGATGTGCACACTCCCAGCTGCTGAATGTTACGTGGGTCCAGGATCTAAACCAGGTTGCCAGGGTGTGCGTATATATATATATATATTTTAATTATGAGGATAGAGGCAATAAGCTATTATTTTGTTTTCACGATGCCCTGCTGTCAATCTAATCTTTGTTGCTCTTATCACTGTTTTGTGACTTTTTCTTTCTTAACAGTGGTAATGGCTTCAAACATGCCAAAAGCAATACATTCAACCCCACAGGGTGACTTCTAAGGCTCTATAAAACCTATAGAGTTTTTACTGAATCAAAAGTAAAAGAAAATACAAATTTGAGTTTTAAAATACTGTTTTCTCTTTTCCCTGTGGAATCTATTCAACTAAATCTCCCAGAAGTTCTTCTCTTATCAGCTTAAGAGTGAATTAAGCCCCAGGATCACCCTGTGTTCACCACTGACTTTCCTGTTTAGCTGGAGGTGGCTCTAAGTTTCCAAGGTGACAGATTCCTTCTCCCAGCATTTCCAAGCGAGTGCACCCTCGGGGTCTGGAGAGACCCTGCCCTAAGTCCCGCAGGCCTGGGCACCAGGAGTTACACAAAAATAACAGGATCAAGGAGTGTCCTCAGGGAAATGACCATCTTTTTGGTCCACATTTGCAAGACATTCCTGGTGACTCATGGTAAAGAATCCTTCTGCAATGCAGGAGACCTGCCTTCAATCCCTGGTTCAGGAAAATCCCCTGGAGAAGGGAATGGCTACCCTCTCCAGTGTTCTTGCCTGGAGAATTCCGTGGACAGAGGAGGCTGGTGGGGTCACTAAAGGTTCATAGGGTCACTAAAGGTCGGACACAACTTAGAGATTAAGCACACACACACATTGAGGAAAGAGGAGTGAAGAAACTACTGATGGAGCTCAGAGCTCCAAGTCCCCAAAAAGCCTTCAGAGCAACTTTCCAAGTCTGGATGTCTTAATTCAAGTTAGAGTCATGAATTTGCATTACTATGAGTCATGGTTTTGAATGACCCAAAATGCCTCTGCTAAATTGCTGGGAACTTTCTAATATTTCAAAGATAATGAGTCTGAAATATGTTAGAAATCTAATATTTCAAAGACAATGACTTTGAAATCTGCTAGAAAGCAAGGTCTGTCTAGAGCACATGAACATGTGGTACTAATCAATGATGATCGTCAGAAGCAGTGGAAAGCACCACATGTTTACTTCTTTCACCCTCTTCCAAAACTGATCTGAGATAGCAGCATGCATGCAAAGTCTTAGAGTATCTAGCATAAGGGAGAGATGAAGTTAGAAGGAAATTTGCTAGAATGCTCTAGAGTAGATTCCTCATCCTATTTTCATTATGATCGCTTAGTAGGAAACCATGACCCAGATGTTAGTCACTAATTTAAGGAGTCTTCAAGCACTGCTCTATCAACTGCCCCAAAATTAGATGCCTGCAAACTTCTCTCTGACTGGACCTCCTATCGTGAGGTCAGCTTGTCCTGTATGATCACCTGGGCAGTAGCAGGGTCAGTTCACGGAGCCCCTTTGCTGTGCTCAGGATGGTCCTTAGGCAAACATCCCAGAATTGGCACTGTCACAAAGCTGCAGCCTCTCCTGACTGACCGCGAGAGGTCAAGAGCTCTCTCTCCCAAGGATGGACAGCTGGATGCTGGGTTAGGACAATTCATTCTCCTCACCAGTCAATGGAAACTCATTTCTAAGATTAACTTCCGAATGAAAAATGTTATTGCCAGATGTCTTAAAGACAAACTTTCCTTTGTCATGGGGAAAACAAACAAGCCTTTGTGATGCTCTGCGTCTGTACAATAGTTTCATTTTTTAGGTGTTATGTGCACCCCATGCTGCGGTACTCTTAAGTTCTAGGTGGATGCACTTCCTGTCCTGCGCATGGTGTTGCCATCATCTGCGACATATCCAATGTTTTATGAGGACAACTGCTGCGTGTCTGTTGGCACCTATCTTCCTGGGCCATCAGGAACAGTCACAATGTGACCAGGAGGACCAACACCGCCGCCAGGAGTGGACTAGACTCAAAACACTGAGTCTTAAATGACACTGCCTAAGAGAAACTCAGGTGAGTCTTTGGAAAACAGATACAAAAACTTTCCCACGCTTACAAGAAAAAACTTTAAAAACAAAACCCCAATCTCTAGAGAAAGTTTCCATCAAAATTAGAATAGATATAAATGCAGTTTCCCTCTCAAAAAATCATTTTTTCATTGTTGACTGTGTACAGATATGAGCAGAAATTAGTGCTTCCAGAAGAGACAGCTGGGTGATCCCATGAGAGAGCAAGGAGGAACAGTGCAGAGGAGCTCTACAATCAGGGTGAGACACGCTCTGTTTTGTTTATCATTAACTAGGACTAAAACCTGGAAATGAGCAGTGGGAAGAGAATATGGACTTGGCTACTACAGTCATTTGTGGGATTTATTACTAACTGTAAACTACCATTTGGGTTATAAACTGGTCAAGCTAGAGATTCCGAAACTAAGTGGAGTAAAAAATGACCAATACCAACACAAAGGCAACTTCATTTCAAAAGCCTGGAAACATGATCTTGATAATTTCAAATACAGAAAACAGAACTAAAAGGCAGATCTGCTCTCACAGGACACGACCACCAGAAGTGACCCGAAAGGCTGCCCAGTGTGAGGGGCGGACAGGTGCTCATGCTGTAGGGGGCCACTGAGACCACTAGCTCATCCTCTTTTTCCTACACGCAGCTTCAGGAAGTTAAGACAACATAAATCAAGTAATTTTCAAAGTCCCATTTAAGTCTGGATTTTTTTTTTTTATTAAAATCAGAAACGTGAAAATACAGGGCAGGTTAGAATGGTAGAACACATATAGGTAACTGATTAAGTGAACTGTGTACATTACAGTTTTTCACATAGGTGTTCAGGCTGAATTCAATTTTCTAACTGGCCATTTGTAGAAATGCTAGCAATAGAACCCATCCAGTCCTAACCTCTAATCCAATCTCTACACTGACAGCTCTTTAGCAACATGATCAAACCACATTTATCATCTGCAAACTGCTGGAGATGCACTACCAGCTAGCCCTGCCCAGAGGCTGACGCCACGGCAGGCGGCTGTATTAATGATTAGCCTGGCACACGAATGACGTCACCTGCTCGTCACGGAGCTTGGTGACATTTGCTAGGACAGCCTGTTGTGCACTGGTGAACAAGGTTTATAATCTTGATTCTATTAACATGTTCCACATGATATAAAATTTGAACCATTTCTTCAAAAGCAATTATACAAAAATAAATATAGAAAAAGCAGTTCTGGACAATGAAAAACAGGGTTGTTCATGTGCTACAATTGTGGGGGTGGGTGAATTGTGAGTGCTGGATCTAGGGCT
The DNA here is from genome assembly GCF_910594005.1 of Cervus elaphus. NCBI lineage: Eukaryota > Metazoa > Chordata > Mammalia > Artiodactyla > Cervidae > Cervus > Cervus elaphus. Next base: position 13,232,468 of record NC_057838.1, on the reverse strand, counting down.
GCTTGGATTTGCAAGCGCCCCTAAAGGGCAGCGAGGACTCGGGAGCCTCCATGGGGCGCATTTCACCGCAGGCTGCACGGGAGGCCAGGGCTGATGCTCCTGATGCAGAGCTTACCGCAGCAATTAAGGTGGCTGCTCCACGACAGGCAGCCACGTGATCTCAGCCTCCAGGGCATTTCCTGACCTCTTCAAATAAATTCGCAGAACTCAGCATCTAATTGAACTGTCAGGCCGAGTGCAAAATGAAGCAAGGGACAGTTTACAATATTTCACCCACAATATTGTGTTACGGGCCATTCTGTCCCCAGCACAGCAGAAGTCACAGGCAGCTTAGTCATGAAGGGTGTGTACCGTATGTACTGTTCTGCTGAACTTCACTCGCATGTGCACACCAAGGAAGGACTGGGTCTGGCCATGTGAGAGCAGCTCTTCTGCAGGCTGAGGGGCCTGGTATGAGGCAAGCTCTGCGCTTGTTCAAGCAGTCCTCATGGACTCCTGCCCAGGGCCAGATTTAGAACATAGTAGAGACTCTTCTGACCAACAGCTTGAGCCTTCCTTGAACTTCCACTCTCCTTGGGATGACAGGAAACTCGAAGTTTTAGGGATGCATAGCGAAGGATGGTGTGGTGAAGTGACATTACTTCTTGGCGTGACATGCCTGGCTTCACAAAAGGATAGATGGGGAAATGATCTTGATGATTTGGGGCTCTGCATATGTATTTACAACTGCTGAGTATGATGGAAATTTTTTAAAAACTTGACTGAAAAATCCATGGAAAACTCTTTCCTTTCCAACTCTCTTCTGGAAAACCCCTTCCTGTGTGCAGAGAAAATCTGAGTCAACATGTTCACTTGCAGCCCGCACTGTTCTGGCTGACAAATCTAAAGCCATCTAAACGCCCAGCAGCAGCAGCAGGCCACCCCAGGACGAGGAACAATCACACAGATGAGGCTGTTTCGTACACATTATTGCAATTTGGAAAGCTCTCAGGTAAAGTGAAGCTAAAAAAAAAGGAGCAAGAGGCAGAAGAGTTTGCATTATATAAACTCACTGTATAAAATTATAAACAAAAACTATTTTTGTTTCTGCATATTTTTGCATGTAAAATACGGAGAACAAATTCTGGAAGGCACCTCCCAAACTGGCTGGTGGAAGTGGCATCTGAGAGCTTGGTTCTCTACACTCTCTGACTTTCTGCTACCACTGAACTTTTTACAAAGATGAGGCATTTCTGTGTCAAGTAATTAAAATACTGCCAAACAAATAAATAAATGAAGACAGTTAAGCATAGAGAAGGAGCAGAAGAGGAAGAATGGGGGAGTGCAGGAGGTCTTCACATTCAAAGGGACAGGAGTGAGACATACATTTCAATTTAATCAGCAGAGGCTTTTCATTCCAGAAAGAAAACAGTGTCAGCATTAAAAAAAAAAAAAAAAAAAAAAGGAACAAATGGGGCTGATAAGAGGGCTGCGTCCCCATTAGCAGAATGATGGAGGCTTTCATCAGGGCTGAGAGGGCGGGCGATGGCCGCTGCTAATCACAGGGGTGGGTGCCGGTGAGGGCACCCAGGTGGCACGTGTAATTTGTATTGTAATGAACTATTACCTTAATAAAGTCATGTGCCAGGCATTTAATTTGCAGTGCAGATGCCCAGCAGTGGCAGTTGCCTTTTAAATTACTTTGAAATTACCCCCGTGTAATCTGAATAACCAGAAGTGTGGCTTGGGCTCCATTCAGGGAGAGTGCAAACACTCAGGGCAAAGTGGTTAAATGTCCTTGAAGGCACCTGTGTTCTGGCTCATGAAGACATCCTAGGCACATTTCTAGCATCTGTCTTGCAGTTTTACAGAATGGATTTCTGGCTCGTCCACCATGTGTGCCAAGGGGGCCTGACAGAGCAGGGCAGGGGCGCGAGGTGAGTGCAGAGTCTGAACCCAGGTTTTCTTCTCCTGTTTCCGCCTTGGCACCTCAGGCTCTGTGGGGGTGTCACCCCGACTGAGAGGAATGGGCGCCAGGCAGGTGTGGCGGATGCCAGGACGTGGAGAGGGAGCACTTTCCAGGATCTGAGGAAGGAGATCCCCGTTTCCCTCTATCACCTCCTCCGCGGGCAGCTCCGGACACACACACCCCGAGTTCCTGCCGTGGGTCCCTTCCTGTGGCCTGTGACACAGAGGGAAGGGTGCGGAGGGAGGGGCCGCTGCACACCAGGTGCTGGAATGTTCCCCGCTCACCTGCACAGGCTCCTGTGAGCCTGACTCAGGGCCAGGCCTGCCCGTAACCTGCAGGAGAGCTCGGCCCACGGGGCGGGGCCCCGGCTGCGGGTGTGGGTGTTCACGGACCCCGAGAGGGCGACCCAGCTCATCACCGCAGCGCGGACAGCAGCTGAGCAAAGGCTGCTTTCTCAATCTTTCCGCAAGGTCTGTTCCTGTCATTAACGCTCCTAATAAAAATAACAAATCTTTGGTGACCATAAAGCACATTTTGCCACACATTTGAAATGTTTTACACACTTTAGGCACAAACCATCTTTCGTACAAGCACATGCTCTGCCTTGGGTTCAGAAAACAAGACTTAGAATGTGAGTGTTCTGGAGGCCCACCCTCCCGTAATCTCAGTTACAGGCCTAGGGATACCCATTTTTAATAAGTACCACAGCTCGGGGTGATCAACTCTGTAAGCAATGAAGGGTTAAATAAAGGGATTGTGAGCACAATGTTCAGATCACAGACTAAAAGAAAGTAACTGAAAGACTTCTTAAATGAACACGAGATAGTGTTAGCCTGAAGTGCGGTCCTGGGCAGCAGGGCAGCTCCGTGGATCCGTGTCTGGAGGGAAACTCGCCACGTCCGAGTGCTTGTGGTCAGTGTAAATAGCACACTCACGGTGGCGGGGGAAATATTTTTCCTTGTTTCAAGTGGGCAGTGGAAGCAGTGAAAGCCTAAGTAAACTCTGGCCATTAGATAATAGGCCATTATAACTCTGGACGACTTCCTGAATGGCTCTAAAAAATGAGTTCTTATTTCCTGCCTGGAGAAAAGAGAAATATTAGGACAGTACTGTGTACATAGAATGTGAGCCTGCAGTGGGGCCTGAGTGAGGAGAGGCAGGGGGACAAAGTAGGGGGAGACTGGGGTTGATTCTCAACTTGGAAGGGCAAACAGAAAGAAAAGGAAAACTCGGCTGTCCTGTGGGCCATCAAGCCCCCGGCTCACAGTATCCTGCTCAGCCTGCAGCGGCCGTGGCCCAGGGGACCAGGAGCAGCGTCCCCCGTTCCTCGGGGGCCAGCGCTGGGCCTGCTGACTGCGTGGCTGCCCAGCAGGCCAGGCAGGTGCCTGAGGTTAACTAAGCAGAGATGAGAGAAAGAAGTGAAAGCACTACAGAAAAAAGTCACTCTGCGGCTCATATTAAACCAGAAAGCTCTGCTATAGTTGGTTCTGTTCCAAGATGCTGCCAGGAAAGGACTGGCTCACAGAGAAGCCGCAGCTTCACTTTTTCCCATGCTCTGGTGATGCGTCTTCCCAGTGCTCTCGCTTCCTCCAAGGGAGCCAAATAATCTCACTTTCTTGGATTGCCACAGTCTTTTTTGTTTTTTAAATCTTAACCTATAATTACTGATTTTAAGACATTAAGAACATTCTGGGTTGGAAGCCCTGGCTCTGTACTGACCAGCTATGTGAGCCGGAAGAGCAAGTCACTCAGTCTCTGAGCTTCACTTTCCTCACTAAAGCAGGAAAACTGCAGCAATACAGACAGTTGTTGTTTAGTTGCTAAGTTGTGTCTGACTCTTTTTGACCCTGTGGACTATAGCCTGCCAGGCTCCTGTTCATGGAATTTCCCAGACTAGAGTACTGGAGTGGGTTGCCATTTCCTTCTCCAGGGGATCTTCCCAAACCCAAGGATCAAACCTGTGTCTCCCGCATTGAAGGCAGATTCTCTACCACTGATCCACCAGGGAAGCCCACTACAGACCTTAGATAATTCACAACCACCACCTAGCGCAGGGCCTTGTACCTGGTAAACAGCCGCTACAGTAATACCCTCAATACTGGTTTTACACTACTTGTGAGCCACACAAGGAGTTATCAGTGGAAGAGGGTCGCCTTCCTGAGGGGTGGGGGGGATGTCCCCACTTAGGCCTGTAGTTGGCACAGACCAGACTCACAGCAGCACGTTCAGTGGACGAAACACAGCCAGATATGCATGAACTCGGCCACTGCATCTGCCCCTATGTCACTGGGGTGCCTGTGAGCATCAAGGATGCCCTGGGTAAGGAACGAGCACTGTGTCAGGAGACAGGGACCCTGAGTGTCAATTCCTCCCTCTGCCTGACACTTAGCAGATCATGTTTAGCAGAATTTCACATCACTAATGTTATGGTATGGCTAAATGAGAATTCTAAATGCTCAAGGATTCTTGTCCAGTTACTTCAGAAGTAATTTTCAGAAAGTAGATGTATTTATGAAGCACCAACTATACAGTTTATTCTGTATGTTACTCTATTAGGTTTTCAAAGACTCCTTTAGAGACAGAATCACCCCCATTTTTATGGGAAAGAAAATGGCTCAGTGAGACAGAGCAGACATCTATGGGTGACTTGGGATCTGAAACCAGTGCCCACTTGACCCCAGGGCCCACAGCATTCTGATCTACCACATCATCCTGGGGAAAAGCAGATACAAGCAGAAGACTTAAAGAAGATGGAAATGATACTGAGTTTCTGAAATACTAAAAGAATTTTCTGAAATGTAGTTAGAAAGGGGCAACTGAATGTTAATTCTAATGCCTCAGGTAAGACACATGTGGCAACTTTTCAAGCTGGTACATATGCTTTATATGATTAAATACAAAATAATGGTGTGGATGTTTTTTATTCGAGGCAGCTGACTGTTGTCCACTTGGACACCAGACACTTCTGAATGCTCCTGATTTTCTGGTGCCAGTTGACCCTTTGAGGGTCTAGAGAAATAAGGGGAGGAGACACTCCTTGGATTGGAGCACACCCTTCAGTAGATCAGTCCAGTGGAAATGTGCCTTTGCCATGGTTATTTCTCTATTTACTGAGTATCCACAATATGTGTGATTGCTGAAGACTAAGACCAGGGCTCTGCTCCTCTGGAATTCAGATAAGCACTGAACTGGAGCTAGGAAAGAACATGGCAGGCAAGTGCTGGGGCCAGGATAAGTGTTTCAGGATGGCGCATCATGCCTCTCTGAAGGCCAAAAGTGAAATTCTTCTTCTCAATGATAGCCCTTCAAATATCTGAAGACAACTACTATATCCTCCCTTAGTATTCTCGAAATAAGCATCCCCAGACCATCCTCATCTGTCCCTGTGACTCTCCTAAGTGCCTTCTCCACCTTTTGGCCCATTTCAGTTTGCACACACCCCTCCCAAGCAGAGGCCTGGAGCAGAGTACTTCCAATCAACATAAGCTTACCCAGCTTCATATCCCTTGCTTGTCTCTTCACACAGCTTGATCCAAATGCATGATGGGTACCATGCCTTGATGAGGTTTTATGTCAGAAGCAAAGGGATCTTGCAGATGTCATTAAGGTCCCAGATTAACAGGGAGAGTATCTGTGTGGGCCTGACTTGATCAGGTGACAGCTCTTAACAAATGTCTCTCCTGGCAGACACACTTTGGCCGAGAATAAGCAAACAGTCCTGCTATGAATGTCAGGCAGCTGCTAGTGGTCAAGGGCCTCAGTTCTACAACCTCCAGGAAGTGGATTTTGCCAACAACCGGATGAGCATGGAGGAGGGCTGGGAGCTCCAGATGAGAATCCAGTTGGATCACGGCACTGCGGGTCCCTGAGAACCTGGGCACCAAACAAGGTGATGAAGCATGTATGTTATCTGAAGCCACAGCACTTGCAGTGACTTGTTACAACATCCCAGTTGGGGCTCTTATTTCCTTATGGCAAGCTAAGCCTCACTTTCATGGGTGCATCTGTTAAGTCAGCTTTCCTTCATCCTGTATCTTTGCAGCTGACTCTGCCTTGACCTTGCTGTTAATGAATTCCCTAGGTCTGTTCCATTCACTGTGGTCCACGTTTCAGGATTCTTATCTTGCCAACCTGTATATTCAAATTCCTCCTCATTTACCTTATTAAAAAAAACCTGGTTACTTACTGAACCTGGATGATCATTCCTAGCATGTCACCTACTGACTCATGTAAGTAATATATACAGATAGTGGACTTTATTCCACCAAAGTCTTCACAGAATACTTAACCAGTGGCTGTCTGCATTACAGTTCACATTTTAATTTTTATTGATTTACAATACTTTGTTAGTTTCAGCTACAGAGAAAAGTGATTTGGTCATATATATGTGTGTGTATATGCCTACATTCTTTTTTAAAAATTCTTTTCCATCATAGTTGATTACAAGTTATTGAGTACAGTTCCCTGTGCTCTATAGTAAATCCTCGTTGTTTATTTTACATATAGCAGTGCACATCTGTTAATCCCATACTCCCAATTCATCCCTCCCCTCTCTTCCCCTTTGGTAACTACAACTTAGTTTTCTGTGTCTGTGTTTCTGTTTTGTAAGTAAGTTCATCTGTACTATTTTTAAGATTCCACATATAGATAGGCGATATCATATGACACTTTTTCTTCCTGACTTCCTTCACTCAATATAACAATCTCTGGTCTATCCATATTGCTGCAAATGGCATTATTTTACTCCTTTTGTAGCTAATATTCCATCATATATATGTACCATACCTTCTTTATCCATTCATCTATTGATGGACATTTAGGTTGCTCCCAAGTTTTGGATATTGTAAATAGTGCTGCTATGAACACTGGGGTGCATGTATCTTTTCCAATTAGTTTTTGTCTTTTTTGGGCATTTGCCCAGGAGTAGGACTGCTGGATCATGTCGTAACTCTATTTTTAGTTTTTAAGGGAACCTCCATTCTGTTTTCCACAGTGGCTGTGCCAATTTATATTCCCAGCAGCAGTGCAGGAGGGTTCTCTCTTCTCCACACCCTCTCCAATATTTATTATTTGTAGACTTTTTGATGATGGCATTCTGACCAGTGTGACGTGATACTTCATTGTGGTTTTGATTTGCATTTCTCTAGTAATTAGTGATATTGGGCATCTTTTCATGTGCCTGCTGGTTATCAGTGTGAATTGTCTCCTTTGGAAAAATGGCTATCTACATCTTTTTCCCATTTCTTGATGGGGTTATTTGCTTTCTGTTATTGAGTTGTATGAACTGTTTGTATAATTTGGAAATTAAGTTCTTGCCAGTCGCATCATTAGCAATTATTTTTCTCCCATTGTGAAGGTTGTCTTTTTGTTTTGTTTATAGTTTCCTCTGCCATGCAAAAGCTAATGAGTCTGCATTAGGTCCCATTTGTTTACTTTTGCTTTTATTTCTGTTGCCTTGGGAGACCAACCTAAGAAAACTTGCTATGATTTAGTTAAGAGAATGTTTTACCTATATTCTCTTCTAGGAGTTTTATGGTGGCATGCCTTATATTTTAACCTTTAAAAAAAATTATTTTAATTGGAGGCTAAGTCTTTAGGCCATTTTGAGTTTATTTTTGTGTATGGTGTGAGGGTGTGTTCTAACTTCTTTGACTTACATGCAGCTGTCCAGCTTCCCAGCAACACTTGCTGAAGAGACTGTCCTTTCTCCATTATATATTCTTGCCTTCTTTGTCAAAAACTAATTGACCATACGTGTGTAGGTTTATTTCTGGGCTCTCTATTCCGTTCCATTGATCCACGTGTCTGTTTTTGTGCCAACACCATGCTGTTTTGATTACTGTAGCTTTGTAGTATTGTCTGAAGCCTGGGAGGTTTATGCCTCCTGCTTTGTTCATTTTCCTCAGTACTGCTTTGGCAATTCTTGGTCTTTTGTTGTTCTATGTACATGTTAGGATTATTTATCCTAGCACTGTGAAAAGTGCCATCAGTAATTTGATAGAGATCACATTAAATCTGTAGATTGCTTCAGGCAGTATGACCATTTTAGCAAAATTATGTCTTTCAATCCAAGAGTATAGAGTATCTTTTCATTTCGTTGAATCACCTTTGATTTTCTTTATTAATGTTTTATAGTTCTCAACATATAAATCTTCCATCTCCTTGGTTTACTGCTAGGTATTTTTGACACAATTTTAAACAGGTTTGCTTTTTACTTTCTCTTCCTGATATTTCATAGCTAGTGTAAAGAAATCCGACAGATTTCTGTATATTAATCTTGTATCCCGCTACCTTGCTGAAATCCTTTATCAGTTCTATTAATAATAGCTTTTGTGTGGCATCTTTATGGTTTTCTATAGAGAGTATGTAGAAATCTACACACAGATCAATTCTGGAAGGAGGAGCCAAGATGGCGGAGGAGTAGGACGGGGAGATCACTTTCTCTCCTACAAATTCATCAAAAGAATAACTGAACACAGAGCAAACTTCGCGAAACAACTTCTGATCGCTAGCTGAGGTCATCAGGCGCCCAGAAAAGCAGCCCATTGTCTTCGAAAGGAGGTAGGACAAAATATAAAAGATAAAAAGTGAGACAAAAGAGCTAAGGACGGAGATCCGTCCCGGGAACTCTTAGGCGGCATTGCTTGGGGTAGGGTCCGGGCCTGAGAGCCCTGAGGACAATCGGAGGGAGCTTCTGTGAGGTGCCAACTTGAACTGTGGGAGACCAAAAGAGAGAGAGTAAATTAACCGGCCCAAACACACTGCCGGCCGCTTGCAGAACAAAGAGACCGAGAGGGTCCAGAGAGGACCTCGCAGGCTGCGGACTGGCCCAGCCCCGCCGGAGGCAGGAGGCAGGGGGGAGGGGAAGGTCGCGGCGAGACACAGGGCGCAGGCACCCGACCGGCGCGGGCGGGGACTGGGGCTGGGGACGCGGAGGGCAGAAGGCGCGCGCACCCGACTGGCGCCAGAGGAAACTGAAACTGGGTCCGTGGAAGGGAGGGGGCGCGCCACACCTGGGGAGAGTGCGCCCACCAAGCCCCTGGCTGCCTGGACCGCTCTGACGGGAAAGGCACAGAGAGCAGGCGCAGCTTTTCGCTCCGCGCTTTTGTGGAACACCCGAGGGCTGGAGCCTCGCGCAGCGCGGGGCGCGCTCCATATAGAACAGCCGGGAGCCTGAGCAGCGCAGACGGAGAAAGCAGCGTCAGCCCCTCCCGGCAGCGCCAGCCCGACCCCGCAGCCCAAGCCCGTCCCCATAGCGCCAGCCCCTCCCGGCAGCGCGACGGAACTAGCTACCTGAGTTAGAGTCCACCTCCGCCCGCCTGTGTCAGAGCGGAAATGAGGCTCTGAAGAGACCGGCAAACAGAAGCCAAATAAACAAAGGGAACTGCTTCAGAAGGGACTGGTGCAACAGATTAAAATCCCTCTAGGAAACATTGACTACACCGGAAGAGGCCTGTAGATATCGAGAAGCGTAAGCTGGAACGAGGAGCTATCTGAAACTGAGCCGAACCCACACTGACCGAAACAGCTCCAGAGAAACTCCTAGATACAATTTTACATTTTTCTTTTTTTTCTTTTTTTTTTCCTTTTTTTATTTTTTATTTTTTCTCTTTTATTTTCCTTTAAAATCCCCTATTACTCCCCCATTACTCCTTAACTTTCATTTCCATAGACTTCTACGATTTTTTAATTAGGGGGAAAAAAAAAATTTTTTTTTTCTTTCTTTTTTTTTTTTTTCTTTTTTTTTTCTTTTTTCTTCTTTTTTTTCTTTCCTTTTTCTCTTCTATTTTCTATTTTTCTTTTTCTCTTATTTCTTTTAAAGTCCTCTAGTACTCCTCTACTACTCCTTAATTTTCATTTTCAATACACTATAACCTTACAGAAAAAGAAAAAAAAGAAGAGAAGCCCTATTTTTAAACCGAAGATTATTCTCTCCCAATCTTGACTCTGTTTTCTACCTCAGAACACCTCTATTTCCTCCTTTCCCCTTCTCTTCCCAATCCAATTCTATGAATCTTTGTAGGTGACTGGGCTACGGAGAACACTCTGGGAACAGACAGCTGCGTAGATCTGTCTCTCCCCTCTTGAGTCCCCCTTTTTCTCCTCCTGCTCATCTCTATCTCCCTCCTCCCTCTCCTCTTCTTCATGTAACTCTGTGAACCTCTCTGGGTGTCCCTAACGGGGGAGAATCTTTTAGCCATTAACCTAGAAGTTTTCTTATCAGGGCTGTATAGTTGGAGAAGTCCTGAGACTACAGGAAGAATAAAACTGAAATCCAGAGGCAGGAGACTTAAGCCCAAAACCTGAGAACACCAGAAAACTCCTGACTACATGGAACTTTAAGTAATAAGTGACTGTCCAAAAGCCTTCATACCTACACTGAAACCAACCACCACCCAAGAGCCAATAAGTTTTAGAGCAAGACATACCACGCAAATTCTCCAGCAACGCAGGAACATAGCCCTGAACATCAACATACAGGCTGCCCAAGGTCACACCTAACACATAGACTCATCTCAAAACTCATTACTGGGCACTCCATTGCTCTCCAAAGAGAAGAAATCAAGTTCCACGCACCAGAACACTGACGCACGCTTCCCTAACCAGGAAATCTTGACAAGCCAATCGTCTAACCCCACCCACTGGGTTAATCCTCCACAACAAAAAGGAACCACAGACCTCCAGAATACAGAAAGCCCACTCCAGATACAGCAATCTAAACAAGATGAAAAGGCAAAGAAATACCCAACAGGTAAAGGAACATGAAAAATGCCCACCAAGTCAAACAAAAGAGGAGGAGATAGGGAATCTACCTGAAAAAGAATTTAGAATAATGATAATAAAAATGATCCAAAATCTTGAAAACAAAATGGAGTTACAGATAAATAGCCTGGAAACAAAGATTGAAAAGATTCAAGAAATGTTTAATAAAGACCTAGAAGAAATAAAAAAGAGTCAATTAAAAATGAATAATGCAATGAATGAGATCAAAAACACTTTGGAGGGAACCAAGAGTAGAATAACGGAGGCAGAAGATAGGATAAGTGAGATAGAAGATAAAATGGTGGAAATAAATGAAGCAGAGAGGAAAAAAGAAAAAAGGATCAAAAGAAATGAGGACAACCTCAGGGACCTATGGGACACTGTGAAACACCCCAACATTCGAATCATAGGAGTTCCAGAAGAAGAAGACAAAAAGAAAGGCCATGAGAAAATACTCGAGGAGATAATAGCTGAAAACTTCCCTAAAATGGGGAAGGAAATAGCCACCCAAGTCCAAGAAACCCAGAGAGTCCCAAACAGGATAAACCCAAGGCGAAACACCCCAAGACACATATTAATCAAATTAACAAAGATCAAACACAAAGAACAAATATTAAAAGCAGCAAGGGAAAAACAACAAATAACACACAAAGGGATTCCCATAAGGATAACAGCTGATCGATCAATAGAAACCCTCCAGGCCAGAAGGGAATGGCAGGACGTCCTGAAAGTAATGAAAGAGAATAACCTACAACCTAGATTACTGTATCCAGCAAGGATCTCATTCAGATATGAAGGAGAATTCAAAAGCTTTACAGACAAGCAAAAGCTGAGAGAATTCAGCACCACCAAACCAGCTCTTCAGCAAATGCTAAAGGATCTTCTCTAGACAGGAAATGCAGAAAGGTTGTATAAACGTGAACCCAAAACAACAAAGTAAATGGCAACGGGACCACACCTATCAATAATTACCTTAAATGTAAATGGGTTGAATGCCCCAACCAAAAGACAAAGACTGGCTGAATGGATACAAAAACAAGACCCCTATATATGCTGTCTACAGGAGACCCACCTCAAAACAAGAGACACATACAGACTAAAAGTGAAGGGCTGGAAAAAAATATTTCATGCAAACGGAGACCAAAAGAAAACAGGAGTCGCAATACTCATATCAGATAAAATAGACTTTCAAATAAAGGATGTGAAAAGAGACAAAGAAGGACACTACATAATGATCAAAGGATCAATCCAAGAAGAAGATATAACAATTATAAATATATATGCACCCAACATAGGAGCACCGCAATATGTACGGCAAACACTAACGAGTATGAAAGAGGAAATTAATAGTAACACAATAATAGTGGGAGACTTTAATACCCCACTCACAACTATGGATAGATCAACTAAACAGAAAATTAACAAGGAAACACAAACCTTAAATGACACAATGGACCAGCTAGACCTAATTGATATCTATAGGACATTTTACCCCAAAACAATCAACTTCACCTTTTTCTCAAGTGCACACGGAACATTCTCCAGAATAGATCACATCCTGGGCCATAAATCTGGTCTTGGAAAATTAAAAAAAAATTGAAATCATTCCAGTCATCTTTTCTGACCACAGTGCAGTAAGATTAGATCTCAATTACAGGAAAAAAATTGTTAAAACTTCAAACATATGGAGGCTAAATAACACGCTTCTGAATAACCAACAAATCATAGAAGAAATCAAAAAAGAAATCAAAATATGTATAGAAATGAATGAAAATGAAAACACAACAACCCAAAACCTATGGGACACTGTAAAAGCAGTGCTAAGGGGAAGGTTCATAGCATTACAGGCTTACATCAAGAAACAAGAAAAAAACCAAATAAATAACCTAACTCTACACCTAAAGCAATTAGAGAAGGAAGAAATGAAGAACCCCAGAGTTTGCAGAAGGAAAGAAATCTTAAAAATCAGGGCAGAAATAAATGCAAAAGAAACTAAAGAGACCATAGCAAAAATCAACAAAGCTAAAAGCTGGTTTTTTGAAAAAATAAACAAAATTGACAAACCATTAGCAAGACTCATTAAGAAACAAAGGGAGAAGAACCAAATCAACAAAATTAGAAATGAAAATGGAGAGATCACAACAGACAACACTGAAATACAAAGGATCATAAGAGACTACTACCAGCAGCTCTATGCCAATAAAATGGACAACTTGGATGAAATGGACAAATTCTTAGAAAAGTATAACTTTCCAAAACTGAACCAGGAAGAAATAGAAGATCTTAACAGACCCATCACAAGCAAGGAAATCGAAACTGTAATCAAAAATCTTCCAGCAAACAAAAGCCCAGGACCAGATGGCTTCACAGCTGAATTCTACCAAAAATTTAGAGAAGAGCTAACACCTATCTTACTCAAACTCTTCCAGAAAATTGCAGAAGAAGGTAAACTTCCAAACTCATTCTATGAGGCCACCATCACCCTAATTCCAAAACCAGACAAAGATGCCACAAAAAAAGAAAACTACAGGCCAATATCACTGATGAATATAGATGCAAAAATCCTTAACAAAATTCTAGCAAACAGAATCCAACAACATATTAAAAAAATCATACACCATGACCAAGTGGGCTTTATCCCAGGAATGCAAGGATTCTTTAATATCTGTAAATCAATCAATGTAATACACCACATTAACAAACTGAAAGATAAAAACCATATGATTATCTCAATAGATGCAGAGAAAGCCTTTGACAAAATTCAACACTCATTTATGATTAAAACTCTCCAAAAAGCAGGAATAGAAGGAACATACCTCAACATAATAAAAGCTATATATGACAAACCCACAGCAAGCATCACCCTCAATGGTGAAAAATTGAAAGCATTTCCCCTGAAATCAGGAACAAGACAAGGGTGCCCACTCTCACCACTACTATTCAACATAGTGTTGGAAGTTCTGGCCACAGCAATCAGAGCAGAAAAAGAAGTAAAAGGAATCCAGATAGGAAAAGAAGAAGTAAAACTCTCACTGTTTGCAGATGACATGATCCTCTATATAGAAAACCCTAAAGACTCTACCAGAAAATTACTAGAGCTAATCAATGAATATAGTAAAGTTGCAGGATATAAAATTAACACACAGAAATCCCTTGCATTCCTATATACTAACAATGAAAAAACAGAAAGAGAAATTAAGGAAACAATACCATTCACCATTGCAACAAAAAGAATAAAATACTTAGGAGTATATCTACCTAAAGAAACAAAAGACCTATACATAGAAAACTATAAAACACTGATGAAAGAAATCAAAGAGGACACAAACAGATGGAGAAACATACCGTGTTCATGGATTGGAAGAATCAATATTGTCAAAATGGCTATTCTACCCAAAGCAGTCTATAGATTCAATGCAATCCCTATCAAGCTACCAACGGTATTTTTCACAGAACTAGAACAAATAATTTCACAATTTGTATGGAAATACAAAAAACCTCGAATAGCCAAAGTAATCTTGAGAAAGAAGAATGGAACTGGAGGAATCAACCTGCCTGACTTCAGACTCTACTACAAAGCCACAGTCATCAAGACAGTATGGTACTGGCACAAAGACAGAAATATAGATCAATGGAACAGAATAGAAAGCCCAGAGATAAATCCACGAACCTATGGACACCTTATCTTTGACAAAGGAGGCAAGGATATACAATGGAAAAAAGACAACCTCTTTAACAAGTGGTGCTGGGAAAACTGGTCAACCACTTGTAAAAGAATGAAACTAGAACACTTTCTAACACCATACACAAAAATAAACTCAAAATGGATTAAAGATCTAAATGTAAGACCAGAAACTATAAAACTCCTAGAGGAGAACATCGGCAAAACACTCTCCGACATAAATCACAGCAAGATCCTCTATGACCCACCTCCCAGAATATTGGAAATAAAAGCAAAAATAAACAAATGGGACCTAATGAAACTTAAAAGCTTTTGCACTACAAAGGAAACTATAAGTAAGGTGAAAAGACAGCCCTCAGATTGGGAGAAAATAATAGCAAATGAAGAAACAGACAAAGGATTAATCTCAAAAATATACAAGCAACTCCTGAAGCTCAATTCCAGAAAAATAAATGACCCAATCAAAAAATGGGCCAAAGAACTAAACAGACATTTCTCCAAAGAAGACATACAGATGGCTAACAAACACATGAAAAGGTGCTCAACATCACTCATTATTAGAGAAATGCAAATCAAAACCACAATGAGGTACCATTACACCCCAGTCAGGATGGCTGCTATCCAAAAGTCTACAAGCAATAAATGCTGGAGAGGGTGTGGAGAAAAGGGAACCCTCTTACACTGTTGGTGGGAATGCAAACTAGTACAGCCGCTATGGAAAACAGTGTGGAGATTTCTTAAAAAACTGGAAATAGAACTGCCATATGACCCAGCAATCCCACTTCTGGGCATACACACTGAGGAAACCAGATCTGAAAGAGACATGTGCACCCCAATGTTCATCGCAGCACTGTTTATAATAGCCAGGACATGGAAGCAACCTAGATGCCCATCAGCAGATGAATGGATAAGGAAGCTGTGGTACATATACACCATGGAATATTACTCAGCCATTAAAAAGAATTCATTTGAACCAGTCCTAATGAGATGGATGAAGCTGGAGCCCATTATACAGAGTGAAGTAAGCCAGAAAGATAAAGAACATTACAGCATACTAACACATATATATGGAATTTAGAAAGGTGATAACGATAACCCTATATGCAAAACAGAAAAAGAGACACAGAAATACAGAACAGACTTTTGAACTCTGTGGGAGAAGGTGAGGGTGGGATATTTCAAAAGAACAGCATGTATACTATCTATGGTGAAACAGATCACCAGCCCAGGTGGGATGCATGAGACAAGTGCTCCGGCCTGGTGCACTGGGAAGACCCAGAGGAATCGGGTGGAGAGGGAGGTGGGAGGGGGGATCGGGATTGGGAATACATGTAAATCCATGGCTGATTCAAAGAATAAAAAAAAAAAAAAAAAAAAAAAAAAAAAACGAAATCTACACACAATAACAATCGTGACTCTTTCTCTCTGTGGCCAGAAAGACCCTTTGGGCTGTCTCTGTATTACCAAACCAAGTTGTCCCTCCAGGTCTGTCTGCTGAAGCCAGTCACTGCACACACCAGCAGGCGAGCATCTGGGGCTGGGAAGCACAGTGATGTGGCCAGGACCATCTGTGCTGGTCTCTCTCTGCCTTGTGGGGCCACATGCCAGCTCACAAACTTTCCTCTCCAGCCTCTGAAGTCCCCTGTCTCTCCAGGCTGAACTCCTGGCCAGTGAGGGAGGTCCCCAGGGTGAGGCAGCCTTTCCTCTATCATAGCTCCCTCCTGGGGTGCAGGTCCCCTCCCCACACCTCCTCTTCTCTCTTTTCCCTTCATCCTGCCTGTTACATGGAGATCTTTCTTGCAGCTCTGGTTGTATAAGATTTTCTGCAAGCTTCCGTAGGTGTTCTGTGACAACTGCTCCATATGTAGATGTGTTCTTGATGTATGTGTGGGAGGAGGTTAGCTCCACATCCCTCACTGTACCACCTTCATCTCCTCTTCACATATTTTTTAAAACACAAGTATGATTAATGAATTGCAACTTCTGAGGGGCAAAAATGATTCCCTTTTCTCAGTCTCTGTTATCATCTGTAGACCCACCAGGGCTCTCCAGTCAGCCCTGCTGTAATTTAAAACTTGGGACATCTAAGGTGTCCCACCGTATCACTTTGTTTGTTACACCGCAGATCAGTTTTCAAGCCCCTGGGAATGACCTACTGTGGGTCATTCTCATACTGCATTCACCACAGACAGCTTTCAGCCAGGGCTCCAGACCACCGGCAAAGGTATCTGCCACAGTCCCTCTGGACTGCGGGGAGGGCTTGGTGGAGTGAGTCATTAAGAAAATCCAAAGGAAGCCCTTCACTGGAGTTCAAGGTTGACTGACTATCGACTAAGGAAGGGGATACAATGCTTTCCATGCACTTCAGAGGTCATGTGCCTTAGGCTGCCTGTGGCACTGACGCTGCAGTGGTTATGGACACTGAGATCAGAGTCTCCAAGCGGAGTGGGTAGGTGCCTGAGCAGCGAGTAGAGCTGTTCAGCAAGATGTGTCCACGTCCTGATCTCTGGTATCTGCGATGTGACCTCATTTGGAAATAAGGTCTTTAAAGATGCAATCAAGTTAAAATCAGGTCACACCTGATGGGGGTCCTAATCTAATGTCTGGTGCAGAAAGGAGAAAATGAAATGGGGAATAATGTAATAATGTATCTTTCATCCCTGTATGGGGTTCAAAGACTATCTTTCTACTTGCCGGAACCAAGAATGACCCAAGTTCCTGATGCTGTAACAGTTCTAATCCAGATTCTGCCACTTTGTAACTAGCTTTAGCCAAGTTGAGATTAATCACATGTCCACCAATGGCCTCAGTTTCCTGTTCTGTACATGATAATCATGCCACAGATGCTATTTTAAACTGCAGTCTCAATCCAGAAGAGTGCTGGGAAATCATCTTAGTGGATTAAGACCAGCATAACAAAGAAGGAAAAGAAAAACAAAAAGATAAAAAAAGATAAGAAAAAAAGAAAGAAAAAAGAAAAGAAAAAAAAGAAAAAAAAAGATAGAAAGAAAAGAAGATGGACAGTATCAGAATAACATTATAAACATAGTATTATTTCATGAAACTTTATATATAGCCATGTGTAAATGTCATAATTTTTAGAATAGATTTCTCAGTTTGGTAATGTCTTAGAGCCATTAAACTAAATATTATCTTGAAACCTTTCCTGTGCCAATTTTTTGTGAGTCTGATTGCCTTTCAAATTCCCTAGAGAATAAACAAGAAAACACTAACACTGTGTACTGAAGAGAGGAAAAGAACTTGAAGGGAAAAAAAAATCACTACGTCAAAATGATCTCTTTGCCCATTCTCTTCCCAGCAATACCAAGGAGTTCTGCAGAAACAGTCACCGCTACCCTAGGTTAGGGGTAAGTTGGTGACTGCCTGCTCGCCAAGGGGAGGCTTTGGCAGGGACTTAGCGGCTGCTCCCACCTCTGCATGGTGGCCACGCGCAGGTGCGCTCAGTACTGCGGCTCACGCTCACCTGCACCACAGCCTCCTGGAACCTGGCCTTTGTTGGGAGTCTGCAATACACAGCGAAGAAGAAAGCAGATCCAGGGTAAACACATCTGCTTCATACCAGCGGCAGGAAAGGCCAAGAGGAGGATGCACGTCTTCTGTCAGTGAAGCATTCTCCTCCTGCTCCTTGCCACGGACGAGGAAGCAGACTGTCCACAAAGTCCAACTTCTGGGGTATATGTCCCAGTTCTGCACTGCGTCAAAAGACAATGTTCCCTCTGCTGCCAAAAGTCCATACCTGATAAACCACTCTGTTAATCATTTCCCTATCTGCAAGGAGCCCTGCCAAAAGCATGTTTCAAAACACTTTCTGCTCAAATTAAATTGCTTTTGCTTTACATTAGGAAAAATTCCACCAGGAAAACTATTTGACATAAACATGGTAACCATGTACTTTTTAAGCATTTAAACTCTAGGACTGACCTTTCATGCTTTGCTGTGAACCTTTAGTGGGCATTTATCTAAATGTCTAATCGTTGGCAGGGGGCTCTTGTCATTACCAGCACCCCAACTTCCAAATAAATGATTGATGTCACCAGGTAGCCCTCAGGTCACAGTGCCACAGGGAGGAATGTCCCATATTGGTCTCCACCATGTCAATGCTGCAGTGACCGACATTTATTATCAAAACAAAAAGAAACAAGAATTCCTGATTATCACAGGTGTGTAATGTCTTGAAATAGGCTAGCATCTTTTCTACAGATGCTGCAGGAATAACTGGACATCAGAGGGGAAAAAAAAAAAAAATTAACGGTGACCTAAAGATCACACAGTATATTAAAAATGGACCAAAGGTTTAAGTCTAAAATGAAGAAATATGAAACTTTTATAAGAAGAGAAAACCCTCAGGATTTGGACTTTGGGGTGGAATTAGACATGACACCACAAAAGCATAATCCATAAAAAGAAACAAATGACCTGTACTTCATAATGAGAAAGGTTTGCTCAGCAAAGACCCCACTAGAGCTGTAGACTGGAGTTAATACTGCAAACCACATATCTGACAAAGGACCCGCAAATATAACATATGAAAAGCTCTCAAAACACACAAATATTTGCTTCTGGCAACAACCTACCAGTCAGGGCAGGAAAGAGTAAAGAACGCCTTAGTGCTGATCTTATTTTCTCTTCTCCCTTCTGAAAACAAAAGTACTGAGCATCAGTACTCGATACCTGGGGGAGGGGCAGAGTCTGGGGCCCTGTGAGCATCAGTACTCGGTACCTGGGTGGGGAGGGGAGTCTGGGGCCCTGTGAGCATCAGTACTCGGTCCCTGGTGGGGGAGGAGGGGAGTCTGGTGCCCTGTGAGCATCAGTACTCGGTCCCTGGGGGAGGAGGGGAGTCTGGTGCCCTGTGAGCATCAGTACTCGGTCCCTGGGGGAGGAGGGGAGTCTGGGGCCCTGTGAGCATCAGTACTCGGTCCCTGGGGGAGGAGGGGAGTCTGGGGCCCTGTGAGCATCAGTACTCAGTATCTGGGGGAAGAGGGGAGTCTGGGGCCCTGTGAGCATCAGTACTCAGTACCTGGGGGAGGAGGGGAGTCTGGTGCCCTGTGAGCATCAGTATTCAGTCCCTGGGGGACGAGGGGAGTCTGAGGCCCTGTGAGCATCAGTACTCGGCACCTGGGGTGGGGGGAGGGGAGTCTGGTGCCCTGTGAGCATCAGTACTCGGTCCCTGGTGGGGGAGGGGAGTCTGGTGCCCTGTGAGCATCAGTACTCGGTCCCTGGTGGGGGAGGGGAGTCTGGTGCCCTGTGATCAGTACTCGGTACCTGGGGGTGGGGAGGGGAGTCTGGGGCCCTGTGAACATCAGTACTTGGTCCCTGGGGGAGGAGGGGAGTCTGGTGCCCTGTGAGCATCAGTACTCGGTCCCTGGTGGGGGAGGGGAGTCTGGTGCCCTGTGAGCATCAGTACTCAGTCCCTGGGGGAGAAGGGGAGTCTGGGGCCCTGTGAACATCAGTACTTGGTACCTGGGAGGAGGGGAGTCTGGTGCCCTGTGAGCATCAGTACTCGGTCCCTGGGGGAGGAGGGGAGTCTGGGGCCCTGTGAGCATCAGTACTCAGTCCCTGGGGGAGAAGGGGAGTCTGGGGCCCTGTGAACATCAGTACTTGGTACCTGGGAGGAGGGGAGTC
Organism: Cervus elaphus; assembly: GCF_910594005.1. Taxonomy (NCBI): domain Eukaryota; kingdom Metazoa; phylum Chordata; class Mammalia; order Artiodactyla; family Cervidae; genus Cervus; species Cervus elaphus. The sequence goes on along the minus strand of NC_057838.1, from coordinate 13,212,432 downwards.
TGGTGCCCTGTGAGCATCAGTACTCGGTCCCTGGGGGAGGAGGGGAGTCTGGGGCCCTGTGAGCATCAGTACTCAGTCCCTGGGGGAGGAGGGGAGTCTGGGGCCCTGTGAACATCAGTACTTGGTACCTGGGAGGAGGGGAGTCTGGTGCCCTGTGAGCATCAGTACTCGGTCCCTGGGGGAGGAGGGGAGTCTGGGGCCCTGTGAGCATCAGTACTCGGTACCTGGGAGGAGGGGAGTCTGGTGCCCTGTGAGCATCAGTACTCGGTCCCTGGGGGAGGAGGCGAGTCTGGGGCCCTGTGAGCATCAGTACTCGGTCCCTGGGGGAGGAGGCGAGTCTGGTGCCCTGTGAGCATCAGTACTCGGTCCCTGGGGGAGGAGGCGAGTCTGGGGCCCTGTGAGCATCAGTACTCGGTCCCTGGGGGAGGAGGCGAGTCTGGTGCCCTGTGAGCATCAGTACTCGGTCCCTGGGGGAGGAGGCGAGTCTGGGGCCCTGTGAGCATCAGTACTCAGTCCCTGGGGGAGGAGGGGAGTCTGCGGCCCTGCGTCTGCATCACACTCTATGCCACACCAGGATGTGGGGCTACACACAGCAGCAGAGTTCCTGGACTGGTTCTCACTCCACTTCTCTGTGGAGGACGCATAGATGATGGAACCCAGAGACCTCCTGCTGCCCGTGGGCTGCCCACACCTCTGTCCTTCTGAGCAAAGCCCACACCATGGACCCTTCATGGCTTCCAGGTTCTCGCCACATCGGCCATGCTGGCAGTTACTTAACATGACAGGTTCAGCAACTGGAGCATCAATGTGGTCTCCAAACTGACAGGCACAGATAAACATACAGGTGGAAAGACATGTAACAGTTTGTAAGAGCAGGTCTCCTCAGGGAGTTGAGACCAGACAGAAGAAGGAAGCTTATAGACTCTGTACACTCAGGTATTGTTTGGCTTAGTACAACCAGCATTTAGTCTAGGTACTAGGGAAAGTAAAGCAAAAAAAGAACAGTGTTTCTCCACAAGCATGGTACCTCTGGAGACATGGGGGGCCTAAAGTGTGGCTATGAGAAGGGGACATTCTGGCCCTGTTGTGGTCTTTAGGGAAGCGATGAGTGTGTCGAGGGCAGACCCGCATCCGCACTCCACCCCATCACGGTCCCATAGCTGTCATTCTGAACCACCCCCCCCCCACCCCCACAGGCAAGGGACACCCAGGAACTAGAAGCACTCCACAGTTTCTAGAAAGCTGCGAGGAACACATGCAGCCTGTTCCTGACTGTTCTCCCACCCGGGGAGGATGGTCAGGCCTGCAGGGTACTTTACCCAGGGGAGTCAGCTAAGGTGCCCACCCGCGCCCTCCACACCCTCAGCGCTGCTGGCTCACCGGCCATCACCTTTAACTGGTGAAACACGGCAACCCTGTGAAGCTTTGCGAGCCAGACCAAACAGAACGAAGGCGTCAGAGCCTTCTCTGCAGCCCCAGCCCAGGGGACAATGTCCAGCTCTCTGTCACTGCCTTAGTTTAAAAGAAAAGGTGGGCATTCATCCAGAAAAGCACCTCTCTGAGTCTTCTTCCCATGAGTGTTTCACTAACCCTAGCACCAAGAGCCCCATGGCCTCACAGGACGTCTCCTTTCCCAGGGGCTGGGTTCCTGCTCTGGTCTGCTTTCTGCTTTCTGCTGGACTTGGGTCGTTTAGTCTATGTGCTGCCCAGCCTGGCTTCCCCTCGGCTGGCTCCACTCGGGAGCCACACTTCATCACAATCACACATCATCAATCTAGATATTGAACTAGGAAGTGTGTACGTGGGCACAAGACACATACATGCTTTTTTCACTGTTAAAGAAAGAAAAGGAAGACAAAGATTTCCCTTCTAAGTAAATAGCAAGACTGAGATTAGAAAATTAAGCAAGTAAATTGTATAACAGCTTATGTTGTACAAAATATTTATTTACTATTTTAACCACACAGGAAAATAATTTCACAATCTTAATATAATCTTTTACACTGAAATTCCCCATGGTTCTGTGCCAGGCACACTGATGTGTTATTAAAAATACCACATCTCCACAGAATATTGTCCGTTTCCACCTAGGTGCACAAAGAAGGAAGATTTGATCCAAATATCTTCTTTGGAATCTTTGAATCTAAGTAATTATAATTGATCTCACTAAGACACTGAATGACATATCAACTCCACTATTACATGGGTATTTGCTCAACAAGTGTGCTGACGTATTGGTACCAACATGGGTTTCTGTACAATTTTCATTCTGCCTTTATAGGGCCTATGATGGTGTGAACTCAGTTTTCAAACACCAAAGCAGAGAAGGTTCAGATCTTTGGTTGCTGGTCAGCTTCTCTCATTCTCTGTTTTATTCATCATATGTTCATCGACCATTTACATGGCAATGCCAGTGATGGGGTGGCTGGCATTACAAAGATCTAGAGTAAGTGAAGGGGTGACATTCTAGTAGGGGAGGGACAATGCTATTGCCCAAGTAACTTTTCCTCAAGAGTGAGCTGTATCTTTACAGATGAAATAAAAAGGAGTAGAAACTATTTCCTTGCAAGGGAAGGAAGCAGGGATCACTGAGATGAGCTCTGAAAAATCGATACAGAAGATATAGGTGAGTGTGTGTGTGTGTGTGCATGGTTGTTTTGGCTGGTGTGTATGAAAATAGGTGAACCAAATAATAGAAATAAAAAAGAATTATTCTCTTGACATTAACTGTATTCCTAAGTCCAGGCCACACAATATACTGAAAGTTTCAATCAGTAAAGTGTTTAGTAAATTTCAAGTTGATGAAATATCACTAATAGACTGTCATAACAAACAGCAGCAGTACCTTAAATGAGATTTTTTAATATCAAGTGCCCCATTCATTTCTAGGTAGTAATGGGTAACTGCTAGGCTGGACAGGTAGACAAGGACAATTGCAGTAAACAGACTCGATATTTCCAGTTTATCGAGATGACTGTGCAGTGAGCCCACCTGTCTTTGTAAAGCACTGTGCTTGTGGCCACACTGACACACGCACCGCTGAAATCAGCCCCTCTGACTCAAATGCTCTTCTTAGTTCAGCAAATTTTGATCGGGGAGTTGATTTGCATGGATTTTTGTGTAATCCTATTTACAAACCAACTGGAAAAGAAACAAAACACAACAGTGCTCCAGCACCGGAGGACATCGTGGAGCTTGGTGCTGGCCAGCCGTAGGCAGCTAAGCACCTGTGATGGGCCCGAGCGCCCGCCTCACTTCCCCGCTGCCACTGGCCTGCTTCCTGGGCATCCCGCTCAGGGACGCCCTCGCTTCAGGGAGCGGGCAACTTGTAAGCAAGTTCAAGAAGATGTATTCCCAAAATTTGGGTGGGGCACAGCTATATATCAGCTGTGATGTGACCAAAACTGGGCGAAAATTCAGGTTGACAAGTGTGTTCCAAAGGACACTGGGTTTGTTTGTGTTATTGTTGTTGCTAAGTCCACCCCCCCATGGGCACAGTCTGAAAACTGTTTCTATTATAAAAGCCCTGAGATGAGAACTTCTGCCATGGTGTTTATAACTCGCTTGATTAAACGACTTCCAGAAGAAGGGCTGGAGCGAGAGGAATGCTCTCACACATACCGAGGAACCGGAGGCCTCACTCGTGGGCAAGGGAGGCCAGGCCATCAGAGGTGGCCTTCCACCTGGTGGAGTTGACTGGCTGCTTTGAGCTTTGTCTTCCTCTGTGCCAAGCACAAACCCACAGCCCGGGGCCGCCTAACCCTGCTCTACCAGCGGGGACAGCACAGCCCCCTGGACACTCCCTCAGTGACCCTCACCCAGTGACTTACAGACGTCCTGTGAGAGTTTCAAGGGGGTGATGAAGTGACCTCACTAGTCTGCTTGGGCTTCTTGAGGTTGTTCTTATATTGGTTTTCCATTAACATGACTGTTAGAATCTTCACCAAACTTGTCTAAGATAGATTTCCGAAATACAATCTCATGGTTCAAATTCTGGATGGAAAGGTTTTGCTGAAATATCATTCACTAGAGAGCTTTTTATTTGGTAATGATGATAGGTTAGCTATTTAGCAACAATAATCTGCATTTTGACAGCTTACTAACTGATTTGGTGTTATTGTTTAGTCGCTAAGTCATGTCCCACTCTTTTGTGACCCCATGGATTATAGCCTACCAGGCTCCTCTGTCCATGGGATTTTCTAGGCAAGAATACTGGAGTGGGTTACCAGGCCCTCTTCCAGGGGATCTTCCTGACCTAGAGATGGAGTCCACGTCTCCTGCATTGGCAGGTGGATTTTTTACCACTGAGCCACCAGGGAAACCCTCACCAATTAATTACAAAATTCTTTTGACTTCAATGCATGGTTCATTTTGTAGTTGCAGTAGTTTAGAACACAAAAATAAGGATCTCTAAATATAAGATATTCTTTAGTAATACTACACATCTATTGCACCCTAGAGCAGGCCACCCCAAAATATGCCTCAAAGGCATATTGATTAATTTGAATTAAAGTTACTTAACAAATAGCTGATGGAATTAAAGGCACAAAACCCCCATTCTGACCTGCTTCGTTCCCTCAGAAAGTAGGAAGGAGTCTCCTATGTGACTGTGTCCTTCCTGTGCCAAGAGTGGGGAGGCACTTTTACTACCAGATACATGGAACTCAGAAGCTGAGAAAGCCGTACAAGCAAACTCTGCACCTAATTATGTTGCTGTCCCAAGCACAAGACCCGCTGCTTGCTAAATCTTCACAAATAACTGTTTCTTAATCTAAGAATGATATAAAAACAGTCTGCTCTGGTCAATTGGGGGGTCCCATTTCTATGAGGCCTTTGTGCATATGAATTAAACTGTTTTTTCCCTCCTACTAATCTGCTTTGTGTCAACTTAATTACTAGACCAGTCTAAAGAATACAAGGTGGCTTCCTAGGTGACTCAGTGGTAAAGAATCCACCTGCCAATGCAGGAGTTACCATGCTGAGTCGCTTTAGTTGTGTCCAACTCTGCGTGACCCCATGGACTGTAGCCTTCCAGGCTCCTCTGTCCATGGGATTCTCAAGGCAAGAATACGGGAGTTGCCATGCCCTTCTCCAGGGGATCTTCCTGATCCAGGGATCTAACCCACATCTCTTATGTCTCCTGCATTGGCAGGTGGGTTATTTACCACTAGCGCCACCTCGGAAGCCAGCCAATGCAGAAGACATGAGTTCAACCTCTGGGTTGGAAAGATTCCCCTGGAGAAGGAAATGGCAACCTACTCCAGTATTCTTACCTGGGAAATCCCATGCACAGAGGAGCCTGGCGGGCTATAGTCCGTGGGGTCACAAAGAGTCAGGCACAACTGAGTGACTAAAGAACAACAACAAAGAACCCAAGAGTGGCGGAGAGAAATTATCCCCTCCCTGAAACATCCCAGGTAAGAACATCATGTATTTAGGGAACAGGTAGGATGTTTAAAATGATTAGGTATGTAAAAAAAGAAATCCGTATTAGTCTCAAAAATAAGTGGTTTTTCACAGTAAAAGAATACATCATGATTACACTTTGTTTCTATTTTATAAACACAAACCAGACAGGGGGAACCAGCTGAAAACTGGTGCTCAAGTTTGATGACATGCTCATAACTTTCAGTTCTGAGAGGGCCAGGATGTAAATGCAGCAAGGTATTAAAGTTATGAAGTAACTGGTCAGCCAGGAGGAGACTCAAAATGGAATCTCACAGTGACCATGTGGTCCTACCCAAGTGTTTTTGTGGATCTGGATGGGAGTCATGGTCAAAACAGATACTGTGAAACATTTTCAGCATGACTCAGAGCAAGTGGGAAGGGCGGGGAGCCAGCCTCTGTTTTCTCTTGGGGTTAATAGTGAGCACCTTAGACTGAGCCAGAAGCCGGCAGGAGGAGGAGCAGAGCCGCTGCCCCTGGAGGACTGGGCAGGACCAGAGACCAGGCAGGGACCGCTGGCCACGCCCAGGACGAATGGAGCCCTGCTCATATTCAGGGGCTCCACCCTCACCCCCCCATCCAAGTGAAGGGTGCAGCTTACACTCTCACTCAGAGAGAGCTAGTTTAACTCAATCTAAGATTATTTCAGCTTTAAAGGGGAAAAGGTACGGGCAGTATTTTAACTATAATTCGCCTAAAAGTTATTTTATACATCCCAGTAGACAGAGTCGTAAAAGAAAAATACGTTATAATTGCTTAACTGACAGAGTAGACAATATATTTGCCTTTTTTTTTTCACCACCATGTGTGTGCTTGTGGGATTTTAGTTCCCCAACCAGGAATTGAACCTGGGCCCTTAAAAGTAAGACTGCATGAGTCCTAACCACTGGACCAATAGGGAATTCCCCACCAGGGGGGAAAATATTTTTTTTTTTTTTTAATGAAGCTGATAACATCTTAAGAGGTAGGGAAAACGAAATCTGATGTAGGTGTGGCTGCCTCTATAATTAACAGGGTGGCAAAGAAACAGAAATGTGGTTCAGATGATTCTAGAAAGTACTCTAATTTCTGCTCCTTGATTTCCTCATGGGAAAATGGCACAAAGTGGATATAAACCCTCTTAACAGCAGTTAAGAGCCCATCATGTTATGTAAGTTCAAAACTGAGTTCACACTTGAACATTATGGAATAACACACATTTCACATCCCCAAGGTCACATACAAAGTGTGAGCTGCACTCAAGTGGCATTCGGGGAGTTTGGGGCGAGACATGTGTGCATATCACAGGGCATCTACACTGCACACCGCTTCAGCCAGCAACTGCAGAAGCATTTCTGTCAATGCCTTACCCACACACTGTGCTAAAGTTTTCCAGGGAGTATTTAATTTTATTCTCACAAAAAAAGAATTGAGTAGCAAGGCACTAGATCCACAGTGTTTCACAGATGAGGAAGCAGGCTTGGGGGGAGCCCTGGGAGGCTCTGCCCTTCACCGACTATCTGGACTGAGAGAAGTCCTCCGGTTTTGGGACAGTCATGGATAATTAAGCGGTTAAATGACAGAAGGAAGACTGACGGGTAGCATACTGGCCTTATTCCAAGGGAGGAAAAGAATGACAAGGTGCTATGAAAGTGACGGTACAGAGCAAAGCCTGAGTGCTTATGCACAAGCAGTGAGATGCTAACATGAGGAAATTTAGTCCAATTGTTAGGAAACTTTCCAGATGGTGAATTAAACTGACTGTAGCCATGTACCTTAAAAAAAAAAAAAAAAAATCGGAGGCATATGACATTTTAGAAACTGGCAGATTCACAAGGAAAGGAAACAGGTTCACTTGGAGAGGTCAGGTATCTTGACACCTTTTCACCTGTGCTGTCATTTTCAAGGGTCTCTCTAAGCAGACAAAACAGCATATTGTGAAAACCTATTGTCAGTATTTACCTAAACGCATCCGAGCAATCTGACTGCAGTGCAACCAGCAGTCATACAGATGCTAAAGCACCATTCCTGGTCCCATTACAGGAAACAATTAAGGGGCAAATGTGCTGGTAAGAAGTTGTCCTTATGCAGCTGGGGCCTTTGCATAGGAAAGTCACTTCCTCTAAGAAGAGAATCCAGCATCAGCAGCACTCAGGTAACATACCATGTGGCAGGCACAGCCCCACTTCACACCTTCCAGGGCCCTCGGAAGGGTCCTCGGGAAGGGTCCTCGGAAAGGACAAGCAGGCGAGGTGCCTCGTGGAGCTCACTAGATCCCGTGGTCGGTGAGGGCGGACGGCTGCGGTTTACACAGCTTGGTCTGCCTTCGGTGTGTGCGTGCTCCTTCCGCAGTGATTCGACACTATGAATAAGGCTCTCCATCAGTGTGTGCGGAAGTTTGTGCAAAGTTCCCTGAATAAGTCACTCCCAAATTACTCTGCTAGTAACAGCGCTGACACCCGGACTGATGTTCTGTAAAGCGATGATTTAGTTTGCACTGGAACTTTATAAAGCATGCCCACTTCACCTTCTAGGAGGTCACATACCGTATGAGAGCTGCCCGCAAAGTCATGGTCAAGGAGGTGCTGGCACCCGTCTGTCCCTGGCGGAACTCCTACCAGGGACAGCGCTGAGCCCAGCACTGACGACAGGAGTTTTTCAGGTTTTCCTACACTGTTTTCTCTAGCTACTTCCTGACCCAATCCAGGAGGAAAACATGCTTCAGCATTGGCTCCACTCTGATTATGCTGCTAAGTTAATGAATATTTTGCCCAGAAAACCATGTCAACTGTCTTTCAAGAGATAAGTTACCTTCTGGAACATAGAGAGTTACATGTGACCTAAATGTGCCGTGAGTATATTTGTGAGACAAATTTTGGTTTTGCTTTCACTTTGAAATACAATTTGGAGGGAATTCTGTCATTCTAAACTGATTTGAAATGTAAACTGCAAACATATTAGTATTTAAGCAGAAATGTATCTCTTTAGAGTTCTTGTAAGCTACATGTGTGCATATAGAGGCACACACAGGCACATGGGTACGAGTGTTTAGGAGGGAAGGACGGTCACAGTCTAAAAGAGAACAAGAGACCCAAGAAGCCACTGAGATGCCAGGATTCTGCCAACATGCCTGGGCAGCTTGTGAGGAGGCAGCCACTGAGCCCTGGTTTACCAGACACCCTCAGGCTCTCTGGTTTTAATTCTCTTTTCAAATAAACCATTCTGAGAGAACTTTTCATCTGTTTCTTGAAGATTCTGAATTTTTAAAAATAGGCAAAACACAATCATAAGGGAGAGAAGCAAATGGAGGTATTCATTCAAAACTTTCTTTCCTCTTGCCGTAACCCCCAAACACACAGTCGATTTTGGAAAGTGTATCCTTTGTGAGTTTTCTACTGTCGCACACAACCAGTGGAGTGGGAATGACAGGGCCTCTTCACCACACAGCGCCTCTTGGGAGCAGGACACGAGACTCCTCCTAGCAGTGCTGTGAGCCGTCTACGCGGTGTTCTCTGCCTCGGGGGACCCTTCTGGATCTCCCCTTCTGGATCAGCATGACAGGGGCTGGCGTCTACCTCTGGGGCTCGTCTCCACTCTGCCTCCTGCCTGAACTTGGCACAGACCTCACCTGCTCCAAGCGACTGAGACATCCAGCGGGATGTGTACATCCTCGTTGCCATGGAATAAACCAAAACTTTATAAAGCCAGGATTAAGTAGGATTCTTCTGGGAAGAAAGCCCATCAGCTTTGTTCGTTTCTTTTTCTTTTCTCCACCTCCTTTCCCTTCTGTGGGACTGATGTGGGGGGGATATGAGGAAGGCAACACTGATCAATGAACCTAGCAAGATGGGAGGAAACCCAAGCCACAGTCTGTGTGAGTTCTTCCTACACACAGGCACATGGGTACGAGTGTTTAGGAGGGAAGGACGGTCACAGTCTAAAAGAGAACAAGTTTTGCTTCTAAAATCAGCATGCGCTGTGAATTATGACATAAAATGGAAGACGAGAGGATCATCTGCCGATGGCCATCTCCATAGGCCTCCTCCCTTGCCTATAAAACGGGAGATTGACCTGGAGAACACACGTCCTGTTCTAACTCCAGCATCTCATCATTTTTTAAAACGCTGTCCCCAGTTTCTTCTATGTGGGCATGTGTGTACATATGTATTTAAATCTTAGAACTCTAAATGGAAATTAGACAAGACATTCAACACCTTGTCTCTCTTCCCACTCCAATTATGGCAGTCCTCTCCAAAATGGGTGAGCTTGCTACATCTCAGGCAGTAGAGGTTTTGCTGAGGCAGGAAAGTTGGTGATTCTTACGATCACCTAGATGGGGAATAAGTCAGGCAGTGATATTAGGGGGCTCAGAAGAGCACAAGTTCTGGGATCAAAACCTATGCTTCTCTGACCAGAAATAAAAGAAGGTGCTGTGCAATAAAAATGTGGGAAACAGGAGCTTCTTTACTTAAAAAAGACACCATGTACCCCTGTCATCTTTCTTATGCAGCCTGGGATGGGAGAAACATAACATTCAGAGAAAGGTGGGATAAGGCATGCAACTCTTATTGTCCTTTTAAAATAATGTGAAACCTAGTTTTCTAACTATTTTATGTCCTGCCTGTGCATTTCAAGTTTGATATTTGTGATGTCTGAAAAATAATGCAGCCTGCATTGCTCTCTCTTAGAACAACAACAAAATAGCTCAGGTAATATCTCAGTTTAGTACATGATGTGTTTCTGGAAACTATTCTGAAAGTACACGATCTGAAAGTTAAACAACAAGATTTTGTTTTGTGGGCAGGGTTGTGGGGAGAGGGGAAGAAAGAGAGAGGGAGAGAATGCATGTTTGTGTGTATAACAGAACCTCTGTGATTGGTAGGGAGATCAGTTTGGGGGATGCACTGTAAGGATTTTCCCCTCCAATACTAGGGAAGTCTATTTAGGCATCTTCTGGGTTCACTGCATCTACCCGACTCCACTGTTGGTGGCCTAATACTTAAACTCAAGTTGGCAATGTCACAGACAGGTGGGTATTCATCATGGTGTTGTGTCCTAGAAGGTCTCCAGTTCTTGAGAGGAGGACAAAGTGAGTAGGGAGCCTGCTCCTGATCAGCAGAGGACCTGCTGGGCTATGGGGCACCCAGCACGGAGCAAGATGGGAACTGATGAGCCTGCTGAGTTGGGCCTATGGGGACCGGCAAGGGAGTCAGGATGGATGGAGCAAGGGGTTCTTCTAGACCTGGGATCGCAGGTCTAACACCCACTGTCTCTTTTTCTGGGGCTGTTTATTATTCCTTCAACAAATACTTATTGGACACATATGTGTAGCACACCATCACTAGGGCTAAAATCGCCATTGCTGGGTTATAAGTGACTTCATTCTGCAGCTGAGCATATGGAACTCCATAGGCATCAGCGTAAATTTTTCTCTTCACGTGCTCAGCAGTGTCAGGAGGGTCACTGGTCTCAATTATTTGGATTTTAGAGGAAAAACTAACTGTAGAACTCTCACCTGGTTTCTTTACCTTTCTTGAAATGAGAACTCCAATTAAAAAGTACAGTAAAGGGTGTTTGGGGGAGAATGGATACATGCACGGCTGAGTCCCTCTGCTGTCCACCTGAAACTATCACAACACTGTTAACCAGTTACTCACCAACACAAAATAAAAAGTCTAATAAAACATACAGTAAGAGTAAGCCCCATACTCAACTCTGTAGTCAGCCTGAAGCTGAGAGTCTCAACGCTGTATTTTGTAAGAGAAGTTAGAGGGAGCCCAGCCTGCGGCTCTGTGGCGACCTAGAGGGTGGGATGGAGGGAGGAGGGAAGCTTGAGAGGAGGGATGTACCTGTGGGGTATATGTATAGTTATGACTGGTCTGTGCGCTGTATGGCAGAAACCAACACAATACTGCCGAGCAATTATGCTCCAACTTAAAAAAGAGAGAGAGGTGTTAGTCTCCTGACCTTTCTCTAAAGAAAAGAAAAAGGAAAATCAGGAAAAAGAAGTGGCCACTGTCCCTTAAGGGTCCTGGAAGGTCAGTAACAAAGCCAGACCTCTTTATTTGGAACACACGTCTTAACGCTCTTCCCCTGCTGCCCACCCCAGCCTGCTCCTCCACTCAGCATACGTTTCTAACACAAGTGTGGAGGCGAGCCCCTCTCTCAACTATTCCCAGGTATGTTCTCAGATATTGACAGAATACTGCCTCCTGGCTGATGGCACTGGTATGCTGACTACCACAATACCATTTTATGGAAAACCCCAAATGAACTTTTTGGCCAACCTAATAAATTGCAGCAATATTTTCTTAGATCAGTCTCATAAGGCAAAAGAAATAAAAACAAAAATAAACAAATGGGATCTAATTAAACTTAAAAGCCTTAAAAACAAAGGAAATCATCAACAAAACAAAAAGGACCTACAGAATGGGAGAAAATATTTGCATATAATGTGAAAAGGGATTGGCATCCAAAATTATTCAAACTCATAAAATTCAATATAAAAATCTAATTAAAAATAAGTAGAAGATATAAACACATATTATTTTAAAGAAGATATACTGATGGCCAACAGGCACATGAAGAGATGCTCAACATCGCTAATTATTAAAGAAATGCAACTCAAAACTACAATGAGGTTTCACCTCACACTGGTCAGAATGGCCATCTTCAAATGGCCTACAAATAATAAATGCTGGAGAGGATGTGGAGAAAAGGGAACCCTCCTATTCTGGTGGGAAAGCAAACTGGTGAAGCCATCATGGAAAACAGTATGAAGGTTCCTTAAAAAACTAAAAACAGAGTTACCATATGACACAGCAATCCTACTCCTGGGCATATACCCAGAGAGGACACACGCACTCCAGAGTTCATGGCAGCACTATTTGTAACAGTCATCACATGAAAACTATCCTAGTGCCCATGAACAGATGGCTGATGTAAGAAAATGCCCCCACCCACACAAACACACGGGAATATTACTTGGCCATAAAAAATAATGAAGTGCTGCCATTTGCAGCAACATGGGTGGACCTAGAGAATATTATACTTAGTGAAATACGGGAAATAGAGAAAGATGAATACTGTATGATGTCACTTATACATGCTTGTGCTCAGCTGCTCAGCCATATCTGACTCTTTGCAAACCCACGGACTGAATCCCACCAGGCTCCTCTGTCCACAGAATTCTCTAGGCAAGACTGGAGTGGGTTGCCATTTCCTACTATAGGAGATCTTCTTGACTCAGGGATCAAACCCACATCTCCTGCATCTCCTGCACCAGCAGGTGGATTCTTTAGCACTGTGCCATCTGGGAATCCCAGTATCACTTATATGTGAAATCTAAAAAAAGAATACAAATGAATATATGTATAAAACAGAAACAGGATAACAGATATAGAGAAAAAGGGAGGGATGGGAAAATTAGGAGTATGGAATTAACAGATACAATCTTTCATAAATAAAATAGATAAGCAATCGGGATATACTGTATAGCACAGGAAATTATACCCACCGTCTTGTAAAAACCTATAATGGAGTAAAATCTGAAAAAAAGATAACTGGATCACTATGCTGTATATCCGAAACTAACACAATTTTGTAAATCAACCTTACTTCAGTAAAAAAGAATTTTTTTTTCAAAAATAATATATGAGAGACAGCCAAGATGTCACCCAAGACACAGTCTGTGTCTCTCCATGCATAAGATGCTCACCAAAAGCTGGTGGGGGACGTCCAACAGCCAGGTTGATGGTAGGAGCCCCGGGGGCAACCAGGTATGAGAGATCAGGCCTCAGTCCCTGTGGTGGGAGTGCTGAGTCAGAACCGCTAGAGTAATAGACAACATCAGACCCCAGGTAACATTACCCAGAGTGAGGTATCTCAGAGGTCCACACTGCAACACCAAGATCTGGCTCTACCCAACTGCATGCAAACTCCACTGCTGAAAGCCTCAGGCCCAATACTAGTAAGGCAGGAACACAGTCCCATCCATCAAAAAAAAAAGAAAGAAAGAAAGAAATGACAAAAATATATGTTACAGATGAAGAAGCAAGGTAAAAAGCTACAAGACCAAATAAATGAATAGGAACTAGGCAACCTATCTGAAAAAGAATTTGGAATAGTAAAGAAGTTTCAGAAATTAAAAACAGAATGGAGAAAACACAAGAAACATTTAACACATGTAACAAAGACCTAGAAGAAATAAAGAATAAACAAACAGCTATGAACAACACAATGAATGAAATTAAAAATACCCTAGAAAAATCAACAGCACAATAACTGAGCCAAAAGAATGGATAAGTAAGCTGGAAGATAGAATTATAGAAATAACTGCTAAAGAGCAGAACGGAGAAAAAAGAATGAAAAGAGTTGAAGACAGTCTCACAGACCTCTGAGACAATGTTAAATGCATTCAACATTCAAATTACAGGGTCTGAGAAGAAGAGAAAAAGAAAGGGTATGAGAAAATATTTGAGGAGATTATAGTAAAAAACTTCCCTAACATGGGAAAGGAAATACTTACCCAAGTTTGGGAAGTCTAGAGAGTACCATAGATGATGAACCCAAAGAGAAACATGCCAAGACATATATTAATCAAACCAATGAAAATCAAACACAAAGAAAAAATATTAAAACCAGCAAGGGAAAAGAAAAAAATAACATACATGGGAAACCACATAAGGCTAACAGCTGATTTTTCAGTAGAAATTCTGCAGCCCAGATGGGAATGGCAAGATTTGGTTAAAGTGATGCAAGAGAAAAACCTACAACCAAGAGTACTCAACCCAGCAAGGATCTCACATCAGATTTGGTGGTGAAATCAAAAGCTTTATAGACAAGTAAAAACTAAGAGAATTCAGCACCACCAAACCAGCCGAACAACAAATACTAAAGCAATTTCTATAGGCATGAAACACATGAGAAGAAAAGGGCCCACAAAAACAAACCCAAAACAATTAAGAAAATGGCAACAGGAATATAAATACCAATAAATACCTTAAATGTAAATGTAAATAGATTAAATGCCCCAACCATAAGACAAAAACTGACCAAATGGATACAGAAATAAGATCTGTCTATATGCTGCTTGTAAGAAATCTATTTCACATCTAAGGACATATACAGACTGAAAGTCAGGGGATGGAAAAAGATATTCCATGCAAATGGGAATCAAAATAAAGCAGGAGTAGAAATACTTATATCAAAAAAATTGACTTTAAAAAACTGTTTAAATTTAAAACAATTTTAAATTGTTTAAAAACTGTTACATGAGATAAGGACACTACATAATGACCAAAGAATCAGTCCAAGAAGAAGATGTAACAATTATAAATATCTATGTGCCCAAAATAGGAATACCTATAAGACAAATGCTAACAACCATAAACAGAGAAATCAACATTAACACAATAATAGTAGGGGATTTTAACACTCCACTTATACCAATGGACAGATCATCTACAGAGAAAATAAGGAAACACAAGCCTTAAATCACACTTTAGATCAGATGGACCTAACAGATATCTTTAGGACATTCCACCCAAAAATAGCAGAATATACTTTTTTTTCAAGAGCACATTCTGGAACATTCTTCCAGATAGATCACATGTTGGGTCACAAATCAAGCCTCAGTAAATTTAAGAAAATTGAAATCATATCACACATCTTTTCTGACCAAAACACAATCAGATTAGATAGCAAGTAACAGGAAAAAAATTCTAAAAAACAGAAACATATATAGACTAAATAATACATTCTAAATAACCAAGGAATAAAAAAGGAAATAAAAAAACACATAGAAACAAATGACAACAAAAACACGATGACCCAAAACCTATGGTATGCAGCAAAAGCAGTTCTAAGAGGAAACTTTAAAAAAGAAGTTCTAAGAGGGAAGGAGGAGGGTGAAAAAGTTAGCTTAAAACTCAACATTCAGAAAAGTAAGATCATGGCATCTGGTCCCATCACTTCATAGCAAATATATGGGGAAACAATGGAAACAGCAAGAGACTTTATTTTGGGGGGCTCCCAAATCACTGCAGATGGTGACTACAGCCATGAAATTAAAAGACACTTGCTCCTTGGAAGAGAAGTTATGACTAACTTAGACAGCATATTAAAAAGCAGAGACATTACTTTGGCAACAAAGGTCCATCAAGTCAAAGCCACGGTTTTTCCAGTAGTCATGTATGGATGTGAGAGTTGGACAGTGAAGAAAGCTGAGTGCTGAAGAACTGATGCTTTTGAACTGTGGTGTTGGAGAAGACTCTTGAGAGTCCCTTGGACTGCAAGGAGATCCAACCAGTCCATCCTGAAGGAGATCAGTCCTGGGTGTTCATTGGAAGGACTGATGCTGAAGCTGAAACTCCAGTACTTTGGCCACCTGATGTGAAGAGCTGACTCATTTAAAAAGACCCTGATGCTGGGAAAGACTGAAGGCAGGAGGAAAAGGGGATGACAGAGGATGAGATGGTTGGATGGCATCACTGACTCAATGGACATGGGTTTTGGTGGACTCTGGGAGTTGGTGATGGACAGGGAGTGGTTCATGGGGCCACAAAGAGTCAGACATGACTGAGCGACTGAACTGAACTGAACTGAACCCAAAGCAATCTACAGATTCAGTGCAACCTCTATCCAATTAACAATAGCATTTTTCACAGAAGTAGAACAAAAAATTTCTGTGTTCATATGGGAACACAAAAGACTCCAAATAACCAAAACAATCTTCAGAAAGAATGGAGCTAGAGGACTCAACCTTACTGACTTGGGACTATACTCCAAAGCTACAGTCATCAAGACAGTATGGTACTGGCACAAAAATAGAAACACAGACCAATGTAACAAGACAGGAAGCCCAGAGATAAATGCATGCACCCATGGGCAGCTTATCTTTGACAAAGGAGGCAAGAATACATAATGGAGAAAAGACAGTCTCTTCAATATGCGGTGCTGGGAAAACTGGTCAGCTGCATGTAAAAGAATGAAATTAGAACACTTCCTAACACCACACACAAAAATAAACTGAAAATGGATTAAAGATCTAAATGTAAGGCCAGAAATTATAACACTCCTACAGGAAAACAGGCAAAACACAGCAATATCCTCTTTGACCCACCTCCTGGAGTAATGGAAATAGAAACAAAAATAAACAAGTGGGACCTAATTAACCTTCAAAGCTTTTTCACAGCAAAGGGAACTATAAGCAAGATGAAAACACAGCCCTCAATATGGGAGAAAATAATTGCAAATGAAACAACTGACAAAGGATTAACTTCCAAAATATATAAGCAGCTCATGCAACTCAATACCAGAAAAACAACCAACCCAATCAAAAAGTGGGTGGAAGACCTAAACAGACATTTCTCCAAAGAATGAAGAATGGCCAGCAAACACATGAAAAGATGCTCAACATCACATATTTTTAGAGAAATCAAATCAAATCAAAACTACAATGAGGTACCACCTCACACTGGTCAGAATGGCCATCATCAAAAATCTAAAACAATAAACACTGGAGAGGGTATGGAGACAGGGGAATCCTCTTGCTCTGTTGGTGGGAATGCAAATCGATACAGCTACCATGGAGAACAGTATGGAGATTCCTTAAAAAACTAGGAATCAAACTACCATATGACCCAGCAATTCCACTACTGGATATATACCCTGAGAAAACCATAATTGAAAAAGGCCAATATACTCAATGTTCATAGTAGTATTATTTATGATAGCTAGGACATGGAAGCAACCTAGATGTCCATCTACAGATGAATGGATAAAGGAGTTGTGGTACATACATAGAATGGAATATTAGTCATAAAATAGAACAGATTTGGGTCAGTTCTAGTGAGGTGGATGAACCTAAAGCTTGTTATACACAGTGAAGTAAAGTCAGAGAGAGAAAAGCAAATATATTAACATACATATATGTAATCTAGAAAAATGGTATTGATGGACCTATGTGCAGGACGAGAACAGAGATGCAAACAGAGAGGGTAAACTGGACCTGGCCTGGACACGGGAACGGAGAGGATGGGACACAGCGAGGCAGCGGCATTGAAACATTCACACGCCGTGCGTAGAGACAGCTAACGGGAAGCTGCTGTCACACAGAGAACCCAGCGCAGCACTCTGCGACAACCCAGAGGGTGGGAAGGGTGGGCGGGCAGTGGGGGGTTCAGGGGGAGGGGACGTATATGCTGGTTGATTCACATTGCCGTATGGCAGCAGCCAACACAATACTGTAAAGCAATTCTCCTCCAGTTAAAAATAAATTAAAAAAATAATGAAAAATTTCAAAAGAATATACGAGACAGAATAATGGTGTTGATTGAAGGTGTCTGTCTACAGAAAATTATTATTGTTGGGACATTTCAAACCAAGAAGCATTTCCCAGTTTGAGCTCTTTAAATCCTGACCCTCCTCATTCACTCTGACACCACGGAACTGTGGTTGTCTGATGCGCTCCCTGTGGCAGGCACTGAGGAGGTGCTGAGTACCCTCACCTCATAGCATCCTGCAGCAGACAAACCCCGAGGGGTACAGAGCCAGCCTATGCTCCTGTGGTCAGCTGGTAGGGGAGCTGAGCCCACATGCTGTCATCCTGCAGGCAGGGTGAGGCTCGCCATCCTGCTCCTGGAACTGCCAACTCACTCTCTAGTTCTGTCATTTCAACTCTATCTGAATGTGTTCATTATTTCTAAGTTTCAGAAGGTCTATGTGAGTGTGAAATGATGTACTTCTTCCTTGCTGTATCATTTTCCAAGCTTAGGAACGATATACATCATCAGTCTTTGTTGGGGTCCATTCCAAAGAAGAGTGTGTCATGGACCTCAGGAACAGCCAGAACAACCTGCCAGGCACAGTTTATCTTCCTATCTTTCCTTCCTAATACTGATCTAAAATTAAACCTTTTCACCTGCCCTTTTTTGTGACTCAGCAAGCCAAACTTGATGGTGAAAAGAGATGCCTCTGTGTGGTCCTAAAATGGTGTGCTACCATGCATTCTGACTTCATCTCCTTGCAGGATCTGGGTTCTCTTCGCTTACAATGCTGTGACCAAGTACAGCGGGGCATCCCCTGCCTCTGCCGCCCATCACCCACCAGGCCCAGGCTCCTCCACCACAACAGTCCTACATCGAAAAAGAGCTATGAAAGTGTGAAAATAACAGAAGCAGGGTGAGAATTCATTTCCTATCAAATGTCACAATGTTATAATCACAGTGTTAATTTTTCCGGTATCAATTCTGCGATTTTCTAAAACTCAGGCTGTAATTCTCCAAATTCAAATCAGATTAGTTATTTTATATTTCTGAAGGTAAGAACACCACCAACTGAAAGGTGAAGGAGTCTCTCCAAATGGAAAGAACATGTTAACCTGCCAAAAAGAGAAACAAAAAATGAGCAGACCCCCACAGGGCAGGTCTCCACGGGCTCACAGGGACATGTCAGCATCTTATTCAGATGCCCTATCTGCACTGAACTTCAATCACGCAGCCACAGCTAGGAACACATAGGCTAGAAACAATCTCTAGCCTTTTGGAACAGCTCATCTTTCTCATAATCTATGACAGCAAGAGACTTCCGGAACCCTCTCCAGAGTTCCAGAGGAATGCGGCAGCAGAGAGGTTTGGGAATGACAGTGCTATATGACTCAACTTGATTTGGTGGAAAAATCAGTTCACTTATTCTGTTGTGCCCAGTGTCTTCGACCCTGCCAGGTACATCAAAACCTGTTAGTAGAGAGAAGTCGGGAAACCTGGTTCACGTGCCCTACGCCTAAGCACCTCCTGATGATGCTTCATCTTACCTCTGCTTTTATTTGCAGACCTCTCTCCAGCCGGAGTTAACATGTTTACAACATGATCCAAGCTGCCACAATCCCAAGCTATTTCTTGCTCCTTCTGCAACAGGAATCTTTTAATGAGTACTTTCAAAATTGGGAAACTGCCAGTTTTTAACGACTTTCCAGCTCTTGCTTTGTACTTTTAATCTTAAAATAAAATTGATCTTTTAAAGGCTACAAACGTGTTAGTATCACCGGTACACTTCTGGTGAGTAAATTACTCTTCCGGAATAATAAATTAGAGGCTTCTGAAAGTGCATTAACTCTTTAGACTCACCCAATACACCTCACTTGCACGGGGAATTTCCACACAGCACATGAGTCATCAGCAAAGGTTACTCCTTATCCACCCTCTCCTCCCTCGGGAGTTAGTTACTTAGACCATCTAAGTGTTTATACATGAAAAGCCCAGAATGCAGCAATATCTCCAGGAAGCTAAGGAATTCTAGAATTACATTTCTGAAACAGCAGAGGGGGAAATCCTCATCTGGCCCTTCATTTATTAAGGATCAAACAATCTCTTATAAAGAAAGCTGAGCACCGAAGAATTGATGCTTTTAAACTGTGGTGTTGGAGAAGACTCTTGAGAGTCCCTTGGACTGCAAGGAGATCCAACCAGTCCATCCTAAAGGAGATCAGTCCTGAGTGTTCATTGGAAGGACTGATGCTGAAGTTGAAACTCCAATACTTTGACCACCTGATGCGAAGAACTGACTGATTGGAAAAGACCCGGATGCTGGGAGGGATTGGGGGCAGGAGGAGAAGGGGACAACAGAGGATGAGATGGTTGGATGGCATCACCGACTCAATGGACATGGGTGGACTCCAGGAGTTGGTGATGGACAGGGAGGCCCCGGCGTGCTGCAGTCCATGGGATTGCCAAGAGTCAGACACAAATGAGCAACTGAACTGAACTGAACTGAAAGCAATCTCCAAAAACCGTCACTTTCCAGATAACTCAGATTGACTTCTGTAAGCCTTGCGAATCCCTATTTCAATGGTTTTGGATAAATATCTGTAAAACATTTGCTGTAAGCCTTCTGATGTCACCACATTAATTCTGTGGCACCGTGTACAGGTGACCGCTCTGTAGATGATGCTGGGATACCACCCTCCTGGGCCTCAGCCGGTGGGGGCTGTTTGCTGTCTCATGGAAGACCTGCCCCCTAGGCTTACAACTTCTCCTTGTGTCCTTCATCCCCTGACTTTTTCTTTGTTCTGGAGGCTGTTATGAGGAGTTCTAAATTCAGAGGTCTTAAGATCAATGAGAAATTCTATCTTTGTGTTGTTAGCAGCCTTCACCTACTATAGTAATTGCTACACTTCCCCCCCCACCCCCGCCCCCGATGTCAAGCTTTTAAAATCCTTTGTGGACATAAGAGCTTCTGGTTTCTAATTAGGTTTAAACTGTACCTAAAATAAGAGCAAATGGACACTGAGTGAAAATCTGAAGGACTGATGAGGGGGAAAAGTGCATAAACATCAGTGGGGGCACTCTAAGATCTCTGTTTGGTTTGCATCTATTTATGTGTTTGTCTGTACACTGGGCCCTTGAATAACCCAGGTTTGAACTGCACGGGTCCAGTTACACACAGGTTTCTCGAAGTGGTAAGAACTTCAGCACCACGTGATCTGTCTGGGGCTGATGTCATGGATGCCGAGGGCTGACTGTAAAGTCATCCTCACATTTTCCTCTGTGCGGGAGCTCAGTGCCCCTAATCTCTGTGCTGTTCAAAAAAGGGAAAACGGACTCTGAAAAGGTGAGGGGATCTTTCTAGATGTCTGGATTCTAATACGTTCTCCTAACAAAGCAATACAGGCTGCTCCATGACAAATATCCAGTTCTGGATTGTTGAAATTATAACTGATACTATGTTAAAATGATTTTCCATATGTGAATGGCAGAGCTTGCATAACTGGCTTACTGGTAGAGAAGAACATGACACAATTATTATGAATTGGAATTACTTTTACTTGACAGTCAAACAGGCCTGTGAATAACACACACAACCTACTATTAAACATTCATTCTATATCAATAGGTTTATACATAAGCCTGCAGGCATTTTTACAGTCTAAATAAAAGACATAGTTTAAAGAAACGCATTGTTATATATCAAAATCTGATGTTTTCTTGTACTTGAAAGCTTTCCTTTAGTCTAGGGAAGATCATTCTTTGAAAAGAAAAATCTCCTGTGTTCAGGCAAATACACCCAGGATATCTGATACGGTATTGGCTGCTGTTTGTGCGTCACACACCATGAGGCTCAGCTGAAACAAGAAGGTGGATGGGACCTGCCTTTCTATTAGCGCTGAAGGACAGTGATGTTCAAATGTACAAAAACCTCTATTTTCCATGTTAGGCTCCCTGAGGGCAGCCTGTGGAGGTGAAAAGCAAGGAAAACAAGAAAAATGTGCAGCACAAACCAAAGAAATCCAAGAACTCCTGCACTGATTCAGCTTCATTTCTTAGTTTAAGACGAGAGTTGTTGGAATTTACATCCCGGGACAAGTTAAGCAGTGCCTTTAGTCCTGGAGGACACCCCTGTGTGTCACCTTCAAGAGAGCATGTCGTCACGAAGCATTCCACCAGCGCTCTGCTTCCCTTGCTGCACAGACCCAGCCTGGCAATGAGTGCCCACTTCTGGGCTCACAATGTACTTTTGCTGGCCTGGCTGATGCCGTGTGCAGTCTGGCTCGCCCCAGGATGGCCCATCTCTGAGTAACCTCTGTGTGTGCTGATGGTGAAATACTTCGGGTGGATCTCATGGGAAGAGAGCTTTTTCCGTAAGTGTAGGTTTAGTATTTACATTAAAAAAAAAAACCTATTTTTTTGTTTTATTTCCTCCCCCACACCTGGGCTTTTAATCTTAAACACACACTGGACCTGTCCACAACTCTACTGCTGTCCAGAGAATTCCACACCGTTCCAACTGCATCGGCCCATCTGGGTCCATCAAAATAATGAACGATAGTGAAACAAAGCCTGGACTTTAATGACTTCACCAGGGAAGATCAAAAAGGAAACGTGGGGGAGAGAAAGTCTGCCAAAGGCAGAGAGGTTGGAAATGAGAGGAGCGATTGGACCAATTTGATGAGGCCAGTTGTTTTGGCTTCCTGGCACAGACTTCCCAATTTCTCTTAAGTTTGAAATTTGACTCCATCTGTTCTTCCCATTTGACCCTGAGAGATGAGAATGGCCATGCAGCATGGTGTGGAGAAGCAGAGCGACTTTGGCAGCACACAGCTCAGGGCCTGGGCTTGGCTCTGTGGGTTTGGAGTGGTCACCCCACCTCTCTGGTCCTCTGTGTCCTCAGCAGTGAAAAGCAGCCATGATGTGTCTCTTGCAGGCTGAGTTTAGGCACAGTGCTTGGCATGGGACAAGCCTCCACAACATGGTAAGATCCATCTCACGTGAGCAGTTACGGGCTCCATCAACATGGTATTAAGAGCACATCTGTCAAGTTCAGAGTGCAGCGTCACATTAAACAGCTTTCCAATGATGCCACAGTCAGTTTCTGATTATTAGTATCTGCCAAGAACTGGGAAGGATAAAAAGCTACTGGGAAATAATACTGAGTAATAACACTGTGTAATACTGTGACTAATACTGAATAATACTGTTTTCCTGCCTATCAAATAGGATCTAAATGGCACTGTTACAGTGGAGAGGAACACCATAAAATTAAACTCAGAAACCCGTGTACATTTTTACATGCAAATGAACAGTGATGAAAGAGAAAACAAATCCATTCAAGTGATAGGTGTAAATGATCAATGGGCAATTATTTGCAACTTACTCCTAGGGTTATTTCTAGGATCTTAAATAAAGGGTTCAGAAAGGGTATAGAGTCCATTTCTCTACGGTTTCACCGTTTCATGGTCATGTATTACTTATATTTTAATTCAGATGCTGTGGAAGCCAGAACTCCTGCCGCTTTCTCATGTATTGAAGCACAAATCCCCCACATGTCTTTGAAGAGTAATTTTAATTCAAAAATGAAGTGTCCTTCTCTACCAAGTGTTGGGAGCTGCTGAGGCTGGGACCCTGCCCCACCATTCCGTTCTAGCTTGTAGCCTCAGGTTCTCTAGTTCCTAAAGGCTAGATTTCTTACCTTTCACTATCCCCAGCATCAGTTCCTCTCCTGGTTCACAGGGATTTTTAGTTCCTCCCCAGGGGCCCTAAATTCCCCAGAAGCTGAAATTAGAGTCCCGTGTGTGTGCTCAGTCACTTCAGTCTTGTTCAACCCTACCGACCCTATGGACTTGAGCCTGCCAGGCTCCTTTGTCCACGGGATTCTCCAGCCAAGAACACTGCAGTGGGTTGCCATGACCTCCTCCAGGGGCTCTTCCTGACCCAGGGATCGAACCCTTGTCTCTTATGTCTCCTGCATAGGGTTCTTTACCACTAGAGTCCCATATCTCTGGGCAAGTAGATCCCCAGCCCCTGATCCACCCAGAATGACAGGGTACACCACGCACTTGAACTTGTGAGGACCAGTCAGTCCAAGCTTTGTAGCTCCAGCAATGGTACCCACATAGAGACGGAGCTGTCTCCGAGGCTTAAACAGATTCCTTTCTGAGGTGCTATACAAATTGTGTCCATCAAAGTACAAACTGCCTGGTTGATTAAGGAGATTAGATCATAGCTGGCCTACCTTTTACAGTCTCTTGGCTAAGTTCATTTTGTCTTGGTTCCAAAAATCCACATATGGACAATGACATTCCACACAGAGAGATATGTACATTTATACACTGATTTTTATACATGACATCCTCTGAGCCCTGCCGAGGGAGAAGTGTGCCTCTCATGGCAAACCTGGGAGAGGAGACATTTGTCTAATCAGAGCAAAGAAATCTGTGCAGCGTGAGCACTGCAGAGCAGGGAGGGCAGAGCTCTGTTACAGAAAACACTCGCTGTTGTTTCCTTTCCCTCTGTGGTTCAGAATTTGCATGGACATGGGAGAATTGTACTGATAGAAACACAAGCCAGGTTAAGTACATCGGGGCTAATTGGAAGCAGCTGAGAAGAGTGGGAGGCGAGCTCTCCACGTTTGGACACGGCTCTCCTTGGTGTGGGTGGGGAGCCGTGTCCCAGGGCTGGGACCTAAAAGCTACACAGCAACACATTCCTACGTGGAAGCAGAGCACTATCCACACGAGAGACCCTTAAGTCCAGGACTGGGGGCCTACTAAACACGACCACGAAACCCAATGGATTCACGTTCAGTGATTCAGAGTGGGGCATGTTGTTTTCCAACTCAAAGATCGCTGGTGGAAACACGGTTAGGAGTGGCCTGCATAGGTGCTTGGGCTGTAGTTTATGTCTTGTTTACAGAGCAAGGAGTGTCTCCCAATGTTCTGTTCAACTTCTTTTGGGTCATTTTATTAAAGTATCGCAGATCTGGCCATGTCTGTGTAACGTCATCAAGAACAACAACAATTTGCTGGGCTCCCACTCTGTGCTCATCACTCCTCAGGCCCTCATGGTTGAGCGGTTGGCAGTACTGAACCGAGACCAGTCTCCGGCTCCAAAGCCAGGCTCCTTCTCCAGGCCACACAGCACCCAGTGTCCCCAAACCTGCTCACCCACTATTCAGAGGGAACTGCATTGTTGCACTGGGAACAAGCCAAATAACCTTCTAAACTGTGGTGTCTATCACAGTCTTCTATGGCTCCCAAAACACAAGATGAAAAGTTCTACAATGTTTTCCTGAAATGGAGACAGAGTAAGGGCCACCGTGCTCATGAGGGGGATGGTATTAGATCTTGGGTTCTTGAAACAGTCTGATATTCTCCTATAAAGATGGACAGAGATGATACTAAGGAAAGGTCTATTTTAAATAAAAAATGTGTGCATTGTTACAATTTTTTGTAGAGTATGGGGACTTTGAAAAATTAGCATCACTGTGAAATTCAAAAATTTTACTGCAAGACTGTAGTAATTTCACTTTCTGAACTATACCCCAAGGAAATAATCCAAGAGAAAAATCATTTTGGGTAAAACTACTGAGGCACTATTGCAAAAATAAATATCAAGAAACCACACAAATTGGTCCAATAAAAGAATGGTTGAACAAACTAGAATACCTAAATTAAACAATAAAAAATCATATGACTTCAAATGGCAATTCTGTGATTAATAGTAATAAAACTGGTCACTGGGAAAGGGAAGAAAACTTGGAGTGACAGAAATAAATTAAAATTAGGCTGTTCTTTGGGGGTGGAGGGAGTCCCCTCCTGTCCCCCTGAGGGCCCCGTGTGGTGGGGAACCCAACTCAGCCTGAACCCCTGTGCTTGCATCTCAAATCCCAACTGGACGTTCTCTGGGTCACAAATATGCCCAGTGTCCCCTCAGCACATGTCTGTGAAAACATTGTTTTCTCATAATGATGATGTAATGGATAAGAAATCTTGTAAAACTCTGATTAATCATGCAAATATTTATTCAACAAATATTTATCGTGTACTACTATAGGTTACATAGTTTCACACTGACAAATGTGGTAAGCACAGAGTAACACAAAGTGACGGAGCAAACACATTTAACTTGGCTGTTAGCACCACGAGTCTGCCCATCACGCTGAATGCCCCTCGGGCCCTCAACTACTCTTGCATGGATTCTAACTCTCCTCCTGACCACATTCCACTCCACAAACTCCCACTTGCCACGATCCTGATAAGGTGTGCCCCAGCTCAGCCAGCAGAGTCCACTCTCTCCTGCCCAGCAGCTGGCGATGGACCATCACCTCCTGAGGTCAGGACCCTGGACTTCCACCAACACCCGGCCATGTCCACACCACTCCATTGTTGGCTCACACCTGACCTGAGCCAGTAAAAACACCCATCTTCTTCACACTTACGTAACTGGCGCTTTTCCATCCTGTCAGTCATTCAACAAATAGTGCCTTCAAGAAAACTATGTCCACACCAAAAGTGGACAATTTTCCACAAGATGACTGGATGACAAACAGACTAAGGAAACACAAGGACTTTTGATCTACAAGTGACCCCGAAATTAAAATTTTCCATGTTAAAAGTTAACTATATTATTATCAGTAGTGGTTAAAGGCAAACCAGGCAGGTAGAGTCCCAGGGACACATGTAGTTAAGTTCTATCACATCCCACACGCAGGCTCAGACACACGTGTTTGAGGGGCAGAATATATCTCTGAGAAAGAGAGTCTGTCGTCAGTTTGAAAATCATTAAAAAGAACATCTTTCAGTTTAAAATGTTGTTCTTAGCAGTTACTTCTAAGAAAGGGAACAACTGCATTCCTGACTCTGACACATCAGACGAGCTCCTCAGTCTCCCAGGTGTCACCCTGCACATAAATACAGGATAACCATCTATTTTACTCAAACACCGAAAACGCTCACGAATTTTCCTTAAACTCTAAAGCTACAAATGTCACTTACAAAGGTCTTTACTCACTTTTTCATGTTTTGTGAATATATTTTAGGAGCAAAAGGTCTAACTCACCTTTTGTATTCCCTTCATAATCAACAAACTGTCACAGAATCATGTAACTATTAAGAGCAAACTCAAGGTCAGAACGGGAGAAACGCAATGCTTTAGTACACTGAGGCTCCCTGATGCGCCTGTTCATTCAGCTCTGACGCAGATGTGTTCAGTTCTGTGTTAACAACCACTATGAACACACAAAGCTCAAGAAACTGACCTCAGATAGGTGGGAATCTACTTTAAGAGAACAGTGGACAGAAGAGTTAAGTCACTCAAACTCAGAAAAGCTCATGATGAGGTTCACTGTAGATGACACCGATCCTGGTGCGTGTGTGAGTGTGTGTGTCTGGGGGTGGGGAGGGATTGCCAGGGGAAGACACGGGGAGAGAGGAAGCTGCACAGTCAGATGTGGTCACTTCAAGGACAGCCCTGAATGTCATGAACTTATGAGGAAGACAGCATGTGTCATATGCAACTATAGTAACCGGTCTCTAATAATGTCTGTGGGCTGGATGAGTTAATGCACAAGTGTAAATGTGTACATTGAGTCCAGGTATGTTCAATTGTGGACCTACCTAACAGAGTTAAGGAGCTTACGACCTGATGAGATTTGGCTGCAGGGAGGGCTTTGCACTGGGTCGACAGGGGCCTTTTGCCGTGCGCATGGAGAACAGGATGAGGACCAGGAGGGACGCAGATGCAGAAGGCCCCAAGGCCCCGCCACCATGGCAGAGGTGTAAGCACAGAGGTGCAGGCTTCCTACTGTGTCCAGACCTTCACAAGCAGATTTCACACAGCCAGGCTTGCTGTCAAGCCGTGATTGAGATGAAGTGTCCCAGTTTGGGGAGCAAGGGACACAGATGCGTGTAACAGCCTTAATGACCCAACTTGAGTGTGTCTGTAGAGGGCGGAGGGTCCCTGCAGGAGAGCCTGTCAGGGGTCCAGGTCCAGTCAAGGCAGCCCTGGGCAAACACAGCCCTTCCTGCAAGATGGTTCCATCCTCCAGTGCTGCCTTCCCTAAAACACTGTCACCTGGTCCAGAACACACCAACGGGAGGATGACCTGGAGGGAAAACTTGCTCAAGGTCAGTGAAGGCTGAGGTGGGTGGAGTTGGATGGCCAGATCCCGGCTGCAGCTGGTGCTGGGCCCTGCAAGTCACCTGAACTGGGCCATGTGGTTTGAAGGCGGGAAGCATGGAGTGCCAGCCTTCAACCTTCCAGAAAGGGTGGGTGCAGGTCTGGGCAGAGAATGGACAGGAAGAGGCAGCCAGGTGGGGTTGACAAGGCCCCACACGGCCACCCGCGGCAGCTGCTGACAGCTGGAAACCGTCCACAGAGCGGAAGGGAGGGCACCTGCCTTTTTCACAAATTGGGGGAAATGAAAACTCTTTCTCAGAGATGGGAGAAATCATCAGTGTCCCTTGGGAACTGGGTTTGTCTGCTTCCAACAAAACCATCTCATTGTAAAGCAGATCAGTTAAGAGCTCAAAAAGAAACCAACCAAAAAAAGCAGTGTGAGCTCATGTGAATCACCTGGAAGAAGGGCCAGGGATCAGGTGTCTGAGGAGATGCCACCACCCCCCCGCCCCCCGTCTTCCTGGGACACAGGGGCCGCTGGGTTGGGACAGGAGCTGGCAGGCGCTCCCAGTAAGGGGGGTCAGAATTCTCAGATTTGCTGTCCTTTGCATTTTAATTGTAACATTTGCTTTTTGGCCTTGGGCACCTAGCCAACAACATTATGACCGGCATTTCTCCCAGGCCGGGAGGCTTTCTGCTGCCCTGGAAAGCAGAAGCTGAGCTTCCACTGAAACGGGCAGCGCTCCGGGATCACGTGCAAACCCCAGAGTGGAAAGCACGCCCGGGAGGGAGGCGGCTGCAGTGACCACAGGCTGGAGGTTTCTCGGCCGCCGGGACATAGAGTATCGGGGCAGGTTGCACACACACTCACATCCCTGCACCACCTCGGAACCAGGACCGCGTGATGTCGGGCTCATCTCCAGAGCTGCAGCCCTGCTTCCTTGGGTCAGGGGTCTCCCAGCCCCCCAGGCCAAGGACCGAGTTCTTACAGGAGCTGGGTCCGTGAAGTTTTATTTACTCAAACACAAAGTTATGACAGTGAAACATGTCAGGGAACCACAGGGATTTTCCTTAAATAAGCAGAACCCATATTAAACTGGTAATAATTAGAAGAATATGCTCTGAGGAATGTGCAGCGGGCTAGATTCTCCCCCTGACCTAAGAAAGCTAAAATAACATCTCTCTCCTCAAACTGTGTCCCTGAAAGCCTTGCAGGGCACTGTTGTCAGAAGTGGAGGGGGCTCTCCTGGTGCTGGAAACCACATTTTCTTTTCTTGGCTCCTCTCCCACTCACCATGTGTCCCTGTCCTCAGGGTCGCCCAGAACTGAGCAGCAGTGGGACCAGTGGTCAGAGGCCAGTGCCCTCACCCTCTGCAGTGGACCCTTCCTCTGGGATGGCCCCAAGCCAGCCTCAGTCGCACTTCAGCCACCGCATCCCCACCAGGAGCCTGGAGACTCACCCCTTTCTACTCAGTCCACCTGGCATCTGCTCCTCGGGCACTGACGTCAGCCCTAGTAAGCAAGAGCCTGGCTGCATCCCCCGCTGCAGTGTGGACTGCCGGGGCCACCTCTCTGTCTGGTGGCATTGGCCCTTGTTCCATCACAGAGTCACATTCCTGGCTGGGACAGTCTCTCGGGGTCTCTGGGAGAGCAGCGTTTAGCTTGCTTTCAGTGGAGGCAGGATCATTACTGCCATTATTATTGATTGATTGCTACTTAAAATACTGAAAGAAAAGTCTGATTTTTGAAGAATAGAAAGGGTTAACATGTGAGGGTCCAGTCACATGAGGCCAAGGTGCGTGATCAGCGCTGTGGCCACCACATTGCTCCCAGAACCCCTTTCTCCACATATATCTAGTTAATAAACTGTGCCTGAGAAAGACCCGTGTGTAAGCCTCTTCTGCGAGGCTCAGAGCTATTTCCCGTCAGTGTGCAGGCACTGGCTCAGTGTCCATTCATGTAATCCCCCAATAAGCCCCAGAAAAGGGAATATTCATCATGCTACAGCAGAGAAAACTAAGGCCCAGGGAAGAGGCGGGATTTGAGAAAGCTCACTCTGCTAAAGCAGGCGCTGCAGAGCTGAGATTCAGGGCTTTATAATCACTCTCAACCCAGTGCATTTTTTTTCAGTCGCTGTACGGTGGTGCTGGCCTCTATGAGTCCACAGCTGGAGCAAGCAGGTGAGAACTCTGCCCTTGTGGTCAGAGACATTTAAAGAGCAAATACTCAGCAAGGTGAGAAAGAGGTTACAATGGAAGCTCTGGGATACGCTTTCTAGGTGGAGGGAACGGCTTGTACTTCAGTGGGAGAAGTTAAACAGTGATCTGCGTGACTGGAGCCAAGTGAGCCGGGGGACAGTGGGTTAACATGACTCTGGGAATGGGTGGGGTCAGCCTGAGTGTATGAGTGTGGCTCTTTACACTTTTGAACAAGCAGATTTAAGAGGGTCATGACCCTAACTTGACCAAACAGGGCTGAGCCCCATCTTTGTGTAAAGACTCCCTAGGACTGTGGCAGCCACACAGGTCACTCTCTGGGGACGAGACTCACTCATGCACAGAGCTGTGACCTGGGCAGCTCCAGCAGTCTGCAAGGAATGACTCTGCAGGGCTCTGCTGAGGGTCAGGAGCTGTCGCCCTGCTCAAGGGACCTTTCCAGTGCGTTAGGCACTTAGGGAAGAGCAGGATTTCCAAACTAAACCAGATGCTGTCGCCCTGCTCTAGGGACCTTTCCAGTGCGTTAGGCACTTAGGGAAGAGCAGGATTTCCAAACTAAACCAGATGCTGTCGCCCTGCTCTAGGGACCTTTCCAGTGCGTTAGGCACTTAGGGAAGAGCAGGATTTCCAAACTAAACCAGATGCTGTGCCCTGCTCTAGGGCTCCGATCCTGTGGGTAACACAGACTCACAGAGACAAACACAGGAGCAGGGGATGGAGCAGGCATGTGCTAAACCCTAGGCAGAGGCCAGGACACCGGAGCTCTTTGAGTTTTGGGTTTTTTTTTTTTGAAAGAAGAAACAAGGTTTGAACAGGTAGAGATATGAACCACATTTTAGATGGAGGGCAGAGTAGACACAGGCAGATGGCTATGGAGATTCAAGGCTCAGCCACAGCCATGGGCCAGATGACCCAGGGCTGGCAGGAGAAAGCCAAGGACACCCCGGTCTTGACCCCACTGGGCAGACTTTAAGCTGGGGAGTGACTTCATCAGATTTGGGCTTCAGAAAAGGACAGCGGTCACCCATTTCACAGCAGCATTAGTCACAACAGCCAAAAGGTAGAAGCAACCCAAATGTCAATTGAGGAATGAATGGATTAATAAAATGTGATAAATATGTACAATAAAATATTATTGTCTTTAAAAAGGAAGAGAACTCTTCTAAGCAAGGGGTTTGCACTCCTCTGAGCTTGTGGACACAGTCTTGATTTTCTTTATCACTCATACATGAAAGAGCCCTGCTCCCTGTGGGCTAGTTTCTGGGGCAGGCCTCACCCGACTCTATCCGTGGTTCTACGCTGCCCAGAGCCCCTCACCTGCAGCCCTGGGGAAGGAGAGGGATGCCCAGGGGCTGTGGCTAGGCTGCCAGGGGAAGGTCTGTAGGAGGATGATAGAGGCCTGGAACAGCTAGTCTCCAACTGTCAAATGTGACCTATGCGTGAAGAATCAGATTTCCTTCCCCAGAGCCCATACAAGGGCTGACAGGTCTGCCGGGCCAGCAGGAGCCTACGGTGCAGCCTGTGAAACAGTGAGGAGGGGCTGAGCACTCACAAGTCCATGGCCAGGAGGGTGCCATGGCCCTAGGTTTTCCCTAATAAAACCTATGGTAAAATTCTACTCTCGTCATGCCTCCTCGGTTGTGAAGCTGGGGTAGACCCTTCTATGCACATGTCAATGAATCAACAGCCCTATGTGCAATCAGTAAAAATCATATTATAATTTATAATGCAGATGAAAATCATACTTTACTAATTTGGATAAAAAAGTCATGTAATGTACTGTATCAACAATATCAAAATACTTCATGTGGCTAAAGCAAACATACTACTACTTCCACTTATTTTAAAGGGTTGAAAATACTATTTTCATATAGGACTTTGAGCTTCTAGTTCTTTCTTCAATGTACTGGAGGGCATTTGTGCTCCCAATTATTAACGCATAGCCACTCCAGGCCTCTATGCCACTTCAATGTCTTCTTTGTGAGAATTAAGCTAGCTGGTTTCTGTTTTCTGTTATCCTTCTAGCCTGACCTTCTTTCTGATGTTACAGAAGCAACTGAAGTCGAACGATCTGGGTATGGCTCCAGTGTTCCATTACGTGGTCACGTGGTCCTCCAGCCCGGTTACCTGCAGACATGCTGCCTCAGACAGCACCCCGTTCTATGCAGGCACCGGAAGCTTGAATGGTTCTGGTCACACACCTCCACTGATCATTCACAGGGAATGAAAATACTGACACAGAACTTTTTTTTTCTAATACAAGGACTTCAAACTACTTCTCAGACTTGCTATTCTTGTCAAATGGCAAGTGTGTGTATAGATAATACTTGGGACCTTTTGAATCTCATATCACAACCACGCTTGCTTACTTTTAAAACCATGGGAGGGTGGCAGTGAGGTGAATCAGTCTTAGATACAACACACACTCACAACACCATTGTTTTCTTTAAAAAAAAAATCTATATTAAATATAGATTAAATTTTCTAGAAAGGTATGCTGGTTAAACATAGTAAGCATTTGGAAAGGGGTAATACAACTCCTGCAAAATTTAATCTCTGAGAACAATTCTAAGCACAGGATCAATTACAGCAAAGATAAGACGAGACCCTTGACTGTGACATCGTTCAGAGAATCAGGGGCCTCCAAAGACAATGATAACAAAAACTTTTTTGGGGTTGATTTTCAATACAGGGTCACCTTTTGTATGTTCCACAGACACTGTATCAGCAGGCAGGCTACAACTAGCATCAGCAAAACACTTGTGGAAAAGATATACACGTAGTATCACCAACTTCAGGCAGCAAAAGTCTGATGATTTCATTTCCACTTTATAGCATAATCCAAACATCCGGCCCATAAAACCAATGATTCTCCTCCTGTTGCGGATCCTGACAGAGTGTTCAGAAAGCAGGGCAGACAACCAGGGTTACTTGGTGTCTACACCAAAAATCAGAGTGGAAAACATGGGAAATACTAACAGAAAAAGGAGAGGCTTGCCTGGCTGTGGTTTGCTGTGTATACATGGCATGTTCACATGATTGTACCAATAGTTTGGTATTTGATGTATATAACTCCCTTCTGAGAGTCACCAGCATCCTATGCTATTTTCATTCTTAGAGGCATTCAAAAGAAGAAAACCCCTGTGTGAATTCTCGATCGGCTGTCCTGTAGTTCACCCAACTGTGCCCTGGGCCAGCAGGGACCTGTCACCGTGAGCACCCACACTGCTCACCCTGCAGCATCCTGTGTGCTGACCCAGGTGGAGGCTCCACCCAAAGTCCCAAGCGAAGACTCGGGCGCTGGATCATGCCCTCAGCCCCATCAGTTTGAGCCCAGTCTATCTATAAAGAGTTGCCTTTAACCACTGTATTCTGCTGGCTCCATGAAAGTCTGGTAACCAAAAGAACAGACAGACAAAACCACTGTAAAAGCATCATGGAAGGTCCTGTCACGCCAGAAAAGATGCACGTGTATATCTCCAAAGGTAAATTACAGTGATGTCCAAGGTTACCCAGAGGCCATCGGGCAGCTGTGTTTACATAAACTTCACCAACTTCATCCGCATTTGTAACTCAGATTCCATGCAGGGCCCTGGAGCCAGCTTACACAGCTTTACAACGCATATGCTGTTACCTAGACCCTACATGTCAGCCCAGAGAAGCCACGTGTCATTACAAAAAATGTATTTTAAATACCCCTCATTACTGATGTAAAACCAGTGGACGAAGCTAGAACAGGAAGACCTAAACAGTTTGGATCATCATCCTTGTTGACAAAATATATATTGAGAACACTCCTGTAATAAGTGATCATCTGATTATAATGCACATAGAGAGTGGTATAATATATGTTATGCATTAAGAAAAGAAAATCAGGAGATAAAAATTAAAGTTTCTGCTCCTCAATAGAATATTTTCCCTAGGGAATATATGAATCTTTGACTGATTATTTTCTAGCCCTGTCACAAAATACATAATATGAATATTCAGATGATTTCTTCTTTTAACCCTTCTTTCACCTCACAGTTGCCTTTTTGTGTGTTTGTGTAGTGAGGTTTAAGATTCACTCTCTTAGCAGTACATTTCTAGTAGACAACAGTACAATTAACTATAGTCACCACGCTGTACATCAGATCCTCAGAACTTACTCATCTTACAACTGAAAGTTTATGCCCTTTCACCAGCATCCCCTCACTTCCCCACACCCCCCCCCTCTCCTAGGCAGCCCCTGGCAGCTACCATTCTATTCTCTGTTCCTACAAGCTCAGGGTTTGTTCATTTGTTTGTTTAGATCCCACACATAGTGATGATATGCAGTATTTGTCTTTCTTTGTCTGGCTTATTTCTCTTAGGATAATGTACTCCACGTTTATCCATGCTGTTGCAAAGAGCAGGCTTTCCTCCTTTTTTTCCTTTTTAATTGCATCACATTTTCTTCATTCTTTCATTCATTCATGGACATTTAGGTTGTTTTCATATCTTGGCTCTCGTGATCAATGCTGCTGTGAACATGAGGGTGCAGATATCTCTTTGAGATACTGATTTAGTTTCCAGGAGTGGGGCTGCAGGGTCATATGGTAGCTCTAATTTTAGTTTTTCGAAGACCGTCCATACTGTTTTCCACAGTGGTTGCACCAATTCACTTTGTCACCAGCAGTGCACAAGGGTTCCCTTTTCTCCATGTTCTCACCAACACTTGTTACACCTTAGCTTTTTGATAGTAGCCATTCTGACAGGTATGAAAAGATAGTCGTGGCTTCAATCTGCATTTCCATGTATCTGTCAGCCATGTGTTATGTCTTCTTTGGAAAAATATACATTTGGGTCCTTTGGTCACTTTTTAAGTGGATTACTTGTGGTTTTTTTGCTATTGATTTAGTTGTATGAATTCCTTGTATATATGCTGGAAGTTAACCCCCATCAGACATATGGTTGCACACAGTCTTCTTTCATCCCAATTTTAATCTTTTAAAAGCAGCAGGCCAAATCAAATACACAAATACGTTTTTCATAAAAAAAAAAATTGGAGTGAGTGTATTAGATTTCCTTCTTTTCAGATTTTTTATAAATAAGTTTTTCTGAATGACAATACTAAAGTAATGCATAAACGTCTAAATTGAAATCTGGAGTAACTGGATGTTGGAGGAGACCCCCTGGAGCTGGCCATGCTGCTCTGACTTAGGCAGCAATCAAACCAGGCCAGTGGTTGGGACCATGAAACTGCAAAGGCTCCCTGAAACCAGGAGGCTCCGAGCTGGTGGTCACGCCCAGCTGCGTGACTCCCACTAGCCTGCCATCTCCGGCAGGGCCACCTCCTCACTGGGTGGCTGCCTTCTTGTTACTTTACAGTTTTGCTGGAGTGGTCCTGTCAGATTTGCATCTCTCATTAGATGTCTCAACTGTTGTCAGGAAACAGACTGATTATAAAGAAATATAAATTTAAGGCAAACCCTTTGTAGCTTTTTTCTTATTTTATTGATCTAAACAGGGCATTCTTTCAATATTGTTTGAGAAACAAACAAACAAAAAAAAAGAATGGTACTCATAAGAGGTTGACATACTAGTAAAAGAGCAATTACTGTTTTCCCTTCACTCTTTCTAGAGAAGCACAGTTATTGGTGATTTCCTCCAGCAAAGGCAATCAACAAAGAGCAGGCTCACATTTCCTGGGCAACGTTTCAGCCTGCGTTCCCTGCAAACATTGTTCACGTGAACGGACCCTTTTCATTAAGAGAATGTTTTTGAAACTGTCTCAGGCGGGCAGGGGGATGTGTCTTACAGGTGCTCTTTGAAAAGGATTCTGTGGTCAAAGAAACTTGAGTGACCGTGGGTGGCGACGACGTCAGACAGGCCTCTTCGCTGCAGAGTCCTTCCCTTCCCAGGGCCCTTAATATAAAATGTGCCCAGGAAGTAGCTTTGTGCATGCAGGGC
Organism: Cervus elaphus; assembly: GCF_910594005.1. Lineage (NCBI taxonomy): Eukaryota > Metazoa > Chordata > Mammalia > Artiodactyla > Cervidae > Cervus > Cervus elaphus. Next base: position 13,176,470 of record NC_057838.1, on the reverse strand, counting down.
CTTCCCCTGAAGACTTTCTTTTCAAGAGCAACTTTAACACTAACATGTGTCTAAGGAACAAAAAGCCGGGAATCACGAACTGAAGAAGCACCAAGCCATGTGCTGCCCTTGAAAGGAGAGCCATGGGCAAGGCCAGTGACATTCTCTCAGCAGACCCTCTGAGAAGCAAGGAGCTGGATCGCCCTTCATTGACTGGGGGCAGATTTATGCTTAAATAGGACCTCCCCTTGGCCAGAGCCGAACAGGAAGAGAGCAAATTAAATTCCTATTTACTCAGATGCTTATTCTTTTCAATGTATTTGGGCCAACCCTTCAGAGATAAAGCCTAAAATAAGCTAAAGATTCAGGCCCATGATGTGAGGACTGGACCTGGAGCAGACCAGGAGATGTGGTCAGATTGTAACAAAGCCTGCAGCGTATTTCAGGGGTTCTGGCTGCCCACAGCACCATCCAGTAATGTCATGTGAACCACATATGTCACTTAAAATTTTCTAGTGAAAAAGTGAAAGAGTTAGCTGCTCAGTCATGTCCAATTCCTTGTGACCCCAGGCTCCTCCATCCATGGGATTTTCCCAGGCAAGAATACTGGAATGGGTTGCCATTTCCTTCTCCAGGTCACATTAATAAAAAAGTAAAAAGAAATAGCTGAAATACATTTTAGCAATATACTTCATTTAATGCAATATATCCCAAATCTTTTTATTTCAATGTGTAATTAATTTTAAAAAGTGTTAAGACTTAGTACAAGAGAAAGTATATGAGAAATCTTACTTTAGACTCATAGCACATTTTAGTTTGGACAAGCCACATTTCAAGTAGCCAAAAGCCACTGAATGAGATTCATGGTTACCTTACTGGTAAAAGTCGAGAAACCACAATATCAATAGTCAAAGCAGCAGCAGTAAAATAGTTAACGTTTGCTGAGCACCTTCTGCATGCCAGGCACTTTTCATACATCACCTCCCCGAACCCTCATCATGTCCCTAAGCCCCGCTGCCACTGTGGGGCATCTGGCAGGTGAGGAAACTAAGGTACGGAGAAGTGCCTCATAGTTACAAAGTGGCGGTGCCGACTCTGAAGCTGCAAGACCCCATGTGGACTTGCACCAGAGACCTCCTGTTAGAAAATTTTCCTTAAACTCGGTAAAGGTACCTTAACTACCATGAGGTCTAACCCCTTTTTCACAGATGGGAAAATGGGATCAATTACTGGGAAAATCATACAATATAGAAATTCAAATTAAGTTCAATCAGTTATGCAGCTGGCTACAGCCACACTAAATTTAATTTAAATGTGTCTACTTTATTGAAAAAAATTATCAATTTGGTTCTCTAACTTGTATTGCATTCGTTCAGAGAGAGCAAGAACTAAGATATATAATAGACATTAAAAAAAATCTTGCTTAATGGAGTTAGACATTTGGAAACATCTATTTCATTGTTTTAAAAGTAAAAGCTATGTTGAGGTCTTCAGCCCTATTCTATCTAGTCTTTGATTTTTTGCTCGGCTGGGGAGATGCAGACTTGGGGAAGCTGCAGCCTAAGCAAACCGGAGGCTCTTGATAAGGAAGCTGGAGCAGGAGCGGGAGGGACCCGGGCAGCACCGTCTGAGCCACGAAAGCAGACTTACCCACCAGGCAGTCGTGGGGTGTCTACAGGCCTCAAGTTTCTCTCTCTTAAATGAATACTGGAGCAAGAGGCCACAGAGTTTTGCACCCATTCATTCTCTCACCAGGTACTCACTGAGCCCCTGTATGTCAAGCACTACTACGGGGACGACTTCAAAGTTCAAGAAATTGTTGTGTTTTATGAGACACATGGATTACTGGGGTGGGGGGGCTGTCAATGAACACAGGCTCACAGTCCAACAGGACCCTGGGTCACCAGCCCTGCCCAAATGCCCAAGGAACAGCCCATAGGTGTGTGGCCCCACTCCAGGGCTCTAGCAACTTCCTTCAGGCATGGCCTAGAGCATGGTGACTCAGCCCTTTCGGGGGGCTCCGGCAGCTGGTGGCCAGCACCCCAGCACTGACATGGTGACCCCTGCCTGGAAGAAGCTTCATCCCCCTCTGCTAGGCTATGAGGTGTAGTGATATAAACCCCCAACATACAGTCTCACTTTCAAGTACCATAAAGCAGAAACAGGCATGCATTTACTGTTCATTGTGTAATTCAAACTGTTAAATGCATTTTACCCTTGGGTGAACTGCTACCAGAGAAAGGCTATTTCAGAATGGAGCAGCTGCCTTCTCTCCATGACAAAGCTGGGCCAGAACAAGCTGGGTTTTCTTCTGGTTCTGGGGAGTGGCAGGGAGAGATTTCTTCACCTAATGGCACTTTTGAATTGCCAGGATGGAGACAAAAGAAGGGAAAAGAAAAGCATGTGTTTTATGTGAAATTTATGTTGTTTCTACAACAGTGAGCGAGCCAGTTTCTAACTCCAGGACTTCAGATTCCTTTCTAAGCAAGTTTATGGGTGGGTATAATTAACGCGGCTTCACAAGCCTCTTGCTTTCACTTGGTAAGCTTTCAGGTTGGACAGGCTGGTGCAGGTGGAGGTGGAATGCTGGCCTGAGAAGAAGCCATCAGGAATGCCAAACTCCAAGCCTCTGTTGCACTGCCAAGCACACAGAAAATGCAGAAGATGGAGTAATTAACTCCAAAGCAGAAGAATAAAGCCCATGAGTGTCTTCTACTGTAATACGAAAGAAGATGGATGAGAAAGAGCCAAATTTAGTGGTTTTGGCTAGCCCAGGCTTCTCCTACCTCAGCACCACTAACATTTGGGGTTGGGGATCATTCTTTGTGGTGGGGGCTGTCCCTGGCCTCTCCCCACTAGACACCTGTAACATGCCCGGTGTGAAAACCAGAAGCTGCTTCAGACATTGCCGAATGCTCCCTGGAGGAGCTGTGAAGTGAAAGTCGCTCAGTCGTGTCCGACTCTTTGTGACCCCACGGACTATACAGTCCATGACATTCTCCAGGTCAGAATACTGGAGTGGGTAGCCTTTCCCTTCTCCAGGGGATCTTCCCAACCCAGGGATCAAACCCAGGTCTCCCACACTGCAGGCGGACCCTTTACCAGCTGAGCCACCAGGTAACTGTAACATACCCAGTGGGAAAACCAGGAACTGCTTCAGACATTGCCAAATGTTCCCTGGAGGAGCTAGGGGGAGGCAAAGTTGTCCCCAGTTAAGAACTGCTGGTCTAGACCTCCATATTCCTGAACTCTGTTGATTTGCAACTCAAGTCCTAACTTTGAGGGTAACAGCTTGTGCCCAGTAGCCAGTCACTACTGGCAGTTTGAAGGAGAGAGAACATTTGATTTGAAATAAAATAAGTATTTCTAAAGGAAACCAGCTTATCATAATATTTGACATTTAAATGTGATAGTCTGTTTTAAAAACAGCAAAAGGAAATTCACAGACAGCTGCGACATCCCAGTAAAGTCACTGTCATCTACAATGCTGATTTCCATTTCCAGAGGTAAATGGGAAAGAAAGAACCACTAGTTAAATGTGTACGAGCAAAGTCAAGACCAGGGCTCCTGCTCAGACTCATGTGTGGCAGCAAAATTTCACCTGCTATCATTATTTTGTTGAGAGTGTGGTTTTTTTTTTTTTTTATTCCCTCTATTCTATGTCTTTTGGTTTGAAGATTCAAAAGTTTATCTGGTTGATGGTTCAAAATTTTATAGCTTCCTCACACACTTACATAGAGTAAATTACACAAATCACCTTTGTAAAGGAGACTCAGCCACATCCACGCTACATGGAAATATAAAATGAAACAGAGGAATCCTGCAGAGAGTACAAAAAAGCATAAAATACTCGGGATATGAATCACAGAATTAAATGACCTTTGCTTTCCCTGTCCTCGACATTCAATTTCACTTCATTGAAAAGTCCTCATTTACTGCCTGGGCTAAGTTGTTTCAGTCATCTCTGACTCTTTATGACCCTACAGACTGTAGTCTGCCAGGCTCCTCTGTCCATGGGGTTCTCCAGGCAAGAAAACTGAAGTGCACTGCCATGCCCTCCTCCAGGGGATTTCCTGATCCAGGGATCGAACCTGCATCTCTTAGGTCTCCTACATTGGCAGGCAGGTTCCTTATGACCAGTGCGACCTGGAACTGTGGTCTTCTCAGCAATGTGCCAGCCCTGGGCAGATCCAGACACACAGACAGATAGGACATGACTTCAGTAACAAATAACAAATAACCACCAACCACTTGACTTTCACAACACTCTGGCATGAAGCAAACTCATTGTTCATAATGCTTCTTGAGGTTACAGTTAATACCTATTTCCAAAATAAATGAAAGTGAAACTCATTCTTCTTGGCCATAATATTTAAGAGTTGTCACAGTTATGACCTTTTAAGATGCACTTAAAGTCACCTTACTGAGTTCCACACAAAAATAATTAGTTTTCTTTTAATTACTAAGGACACTCTGAAGATCAGATATTTCTCTGAACTGCCTGCCAATTTCTACTAATTTAAATTAAAAAAAAAAAAAGAAAGAAATCTATACTCCTGAGTTCTTTGGATGATGGTGAATATGGCAGATAAAGCTCAGACCCTTCTATTCAAAGAGGTCTAATCATAAATGCATGAAGTTAAGATATGCTTTTCCTTGATAACTCAATTCTAATCCAACTACTAACTCCTTAAAAATACATTGAAACCAATATAAGTTATTCACTTTACAGATAAATTCTCTGAAAAGTAAAATAATAAAACACTTGGTATTCTCCTTCAGACATGCTTGTTTTTCTACGTACTCCAAAATTAAAGAAGGCCAATGAGAAAATTCATGAATTAAGATCATCATAATCTAATCTTTTGTTGGTTTAAAAAGTTCCCCCACCGCTGCTTTTAAAAAATAATTCATGCTTCCTGGTGAATAAAGATGTGTTCGGATTTCAAAAGTTTATTTGAAATCCAGTCATACCCTAGACATGTTCAGTGTGTGCAGTCAGTATTTATTTAGTGCCTACTGTGTACCTGGGATGGGGCTGAACATTGTGGGATGAATGAATCAGATAGCTGCTTTTCACAGAGAGTTTACAATCTAGTGAGAAATTTGTACCAGAACATAAATAATGATAATGCAATTTAGAATGTCATAAAAGAAGTACAGAGTACTTCAGGCTCCCTCTGTGGCTTTATATATAACTTCTTCCACAACTGACTGACCGCATGTGTAGAGTTACAACACTTCCCATCGTAGACGCTCAGACTGATTTGCTAAGGCATCCAGCAAGGTGGCCGGTGCAGAAAGGCCTTGTGAACTCCGCAAGAATCTGATGTTGCTGGAACTTCTGCCACTGAATGTAGATTTCCAAACAGAACCCCACTCTTTTTCACATAGCTGATTTTATTCCTGGATGAATAGCAAATATCTTCTGATGTAATAGACTTGACCTGACAATTTTAGAAGTTTATAGTGGAACTCTAAATGTTCCAATGACCTCTTACCTAGTTAATAGTGTAAAGTATATACAAAGGTTACCAAATTTCTCATGCTCCCATAAACAAAATCAGATAAACATCCAGTGCCTATTTAATCTTAACCTGAGATTTTCTGGGAAAAGGCATGCTATCTCTGAAACATGGTAGTTCAAAAGACATGTTTTATAAGTAGACACTGAAAAACAAAAACCAAGAACATCTCCCTCCAGTAATCCAGTGACCTGATGGGGAAATGCAGAGCAAAGCAGAGTCGGGAAAGCACTTTAAATATTACTCTGTAATCGTTCAAATCAGCCTTGAAATAAAAACACCAATGCGTAAAAGGTATTGCAAAGGTCTGATTCACCCGCTTTGTACTCACCAAAGCTTTTCCCCGATGCCATTACAGTAAACAGAGAATGCATGTAACTACACAGATCTACCCAGCTCACCTTTTTCTTAAGCATCTTGATCCTACCTGACTTTAAGATTAGTATTTCTTTGAATATATGTATATAGTACTTCTGCAGAAATCCTATAGGCAATATAGCTAGAGAGGTATAATCCACTTCTTATGCTTCCTTAGGTGGAATCACTCCTCTGAGCTCACATGGCCAGATTCCAAGCTTGATGTGGAGAGGCATCTCTACAATAAAACTTCGATAAGTAGTTTTCTTTGTTGTAACAAGGGCCAGTGGAGACAAGGTTGGATCTACCCCATGTATTGCCAAACTTGTTTAAAAACACCTGCTTACACACTGTGACCCTCACAGAGCTCTGAATCTTTCCTTCACTGTCAGTGTATGAGTTCAGAGGACAGTCACATGTTGGAGATTAGTTAGTCTAGGAAAGAGATGATATCAGCCGGGTGCCTGGAGAGCACCCATCTCTTTCCTTCATTCTCAGTAGCTTAGGGACGGCTCCCTGCTCCCAGGGCTCTGGGTGCATGTCAGGTTGCAGCCACTGTGACGCATGAGACAGTGTGAACAAGCACGGATGCATGGAAATTCTTCCTTAAATATCTACACACTCAAGTGTTCCCAGACACACTCTATAAATGAAGACCTCAGCACTAACCCTGCATGATGCTCGGTCTCCAGCCGCCCCCGGGACAGAGAGGCTCTGCCCCAGCCAGGCCATCCCACTCTGTATTCGGAGTTGACGCCCTGTCCTTCTAGGAGCCTCTGCCCTTCCTCATCCCTGCATACTCCCCTCCCTGTCCACCTGCGGAGTCTGGCGTGGCCCCTGAGCGTTCCTCTCCTGCCCGTTAGGTGTCCTTTGTTCTCATCGCTGCTCCTCGCTTCCACTCTCTCCCACCATCTCTCCCACCCCCCGACACCTGTCTTCCAGGTTCCTCACACGGCAGGGAGGGTACAACAGAACCTCCAATCCCAAGTTAATCCTGCTACATGATGTCAATGGACATCTGATGATCAGGCCCCTGCTATGGTGTGTTGAAAAAGAACCTGTTTGCTTGTTCCTGGGAGCTCCATTCATTTATAGTGAGGCTGCTGACATTTAATACTGCATGGGCTTTTTTGTTTTTTTAAACAGAAAGACAATTTCCCTTGGACCCCAATTGGAGAAAACTCTGAAATGATAAAAAGTTCATCCACACATCTCTGCTTCTGTCCACTCCTGGGTTATTGGTACTAGACGCATCCTCCTGCTATCAACAACCAAAAAACTGAGTGAAATAGTTGAGGTAACTCTTTTCAGGCAACAGCCATGGTCAGTGGCAGCCTAACCGGCAGAAGAGAAGGGGAACATACAGTAAACATGTGGCTTAGTGGACAGCTTTCTTTTCTCCTCCTGATTCCATTAATACACAGGTGACTGCCGAGATATCACTGGAGGGTGAGGTTCACCTGCACACGCCATCAAGAGGCGATCTGTTGCTACAAAATGGTTCAATCTGCACAAAAGTTCAAAAGAATTCAGATTATCCTCAAAGTGAATAAGTAGGATTTAAAATCTCAGGAAATCCATAGGCTCCTCCCCGAGGGATACATCTATGACCCCCAAGTTTGAGAGCAACTTTAGAGCAGCTTCAAAATTGCCACCACTACTGAACAAGCTCAAGGTGGGAGTGGATTTGCTCCCAGCAGCCAGCCCAGGTGGGGACACATGGTGAGCTCAGAGTTGTGTGGGACCAGCGCACCTGCTTGGTGATGGGTTTGTTCAGCACTTTTCCTGCGAACCTCTGGGCTCTTCACAGCCCCTTCCCTCTGGAGGAAGATTCGCTGTTCAGGAAAAGGCCAGTGCTGCAGGCCAGGCGCTTCCTCCAGCTTCTGACTGTCATTTTCACACTCCTGCCTGCTCGGCCTGATACCCACTGTTCTGGCCCCTGTGGTACTGGGGTTCCCCACGGTCTTCCCCTCCTGGGTGCACTCTTTCCTAATGCCCACCCACCTGAACCCATGTTCTCCTACCACAACCACCCTCCTGGCCCATCTCAGGCCCCACTAAGGTGCCAGGGTACATGCACCGGACTCAGCCATGGAATATTGTAGACAGCCTGGTAGACTCCCTCCCAGCAGCAAGTCCATGGCATCTCCTTGCCCCAACTTCCCATCCAGTGTCAAAATGACCATCTTAGAATCGGCATTCAGAACTGAGATAGACCTTTTGAGGAAAGTATTAACAAGTATTTTGACCAGAAAAAAAAAGAAGTCAGTGTCTTTCTGGCAGATTTACCAAAGGATTGACATTTTCTTTCTTACAACTATTAAGCTTATGGTAAATGATTTTAGATGTTGACTTAAAAACGTGGAAGGAGTTCAGATTTTCTGAACCACTTCAGTTATTTTGTGAACACAGCAGCTCAGGGCTTGTTGTCCCTGATAAAGAGATCAAAAATGTAAATGGGGGCTATTCTTACATGATGATTAAGACAAAATGAAGTGTGTCAGAGGCTCTGAGAAAGCTGCAAGGGACTCAGAGCTACACCATGCTTCAAGTCCACATGCCAGCACCTACTGAACCCGTTCAGCTTTTGTGTGACTGTTGCTTTGCTTCTGAAGAACTCACAAACCACTTTAGACTAAATTCTCACTTTTGGAAATGCAAGGGAAAGAATAGGCTTCTGGACTGAAGGCTCCCGATGGGCACAGACTATATTTTCTGACTATGGAAGTCAGTCCCCAGCAGCTTTTTGGTACAGAGTATAAGCAGGAAATATTTATTGCATGTCTATTGAGTTGAACTGAACTGAAAAATGAAAATGAAACATAAGATTCTGGCAAATTATACCAATCTAGTAAGATAAAGCGCCCCTGTGGTACTGTGAGCACAGTGTAACAGGTGTAAGAACCAGGGCTCAGCATGCTTGGAGATCTGGGAGTCTCTGGAGAGTCCCACAAGAGGATCCCACATATGCCACATGCATTGGCAGTTTCTTTTCCATGGGATTGGTTGTCTCTTCTCTTTTCCTGTGTGTGTCTAAATATAGCTCCACAAGAGCCTGACACTAACAGGCAGGGAAGGAAGATGTGGTTATCTCTGATTGACACTGTCTTTCTGCAAGAATTCTCCAGTTGGTTAATACCTGTTAAAAGAGGCTCTCTTTCTGAGGATTTTTATATATATGTAAGAAGGAGGAAAATGCCACTCGAATGCTATCCTTTTTTAACCCTATATTTAAAATAACCTGGAATTCAGTTCAGTTCAGTTGTTTAGTCATGCCTGACTCTTTGCGACCCCGTGGACCATAGCACGCCAGGCCTCCCTGTCCATCACCAACTCCCGGAGTTTACCCAAATTCATGTCCATTGAGTCGGTGATGCCATCGAAAAATCTCATCCACTGTCATCCCCTTCTCCTCCTGCCTTCAATCTTTCCCAGCATCAGGGTCTTATCAAATGAGTCAGCTCTTCGCATCAGGTGGCCAAAGTATTGGAGTCCTTCCAATGAACACCCAGGACTGATCTCCTTTAGGATGGACTGGTTGGATCTCCTTACAGTCCAAGGGACTCTCAAGAGTCTCCTCCAACACCACAGTTAAAAGCATCAACTCTTCTCTGCTCACCTTTCTTTATAGTCCAACTCTCACATCCATACGTGACTACTGGAAAAACCATAGCTTTGACTAGATGGACCTTTGATGGCAAAGTAATGTTCCCCTGCCTTTTCTAAAACCAGCTTGAACATCTGGAAGTTAATGGTTCATGTACTGTTGAAGCCTGGCTTGGAGAATTTTGAGCATTACTTTACTAGTGTGTGAGATGAGTGCAATTGTGCAGTAGTTTGAGCAATCCTTGGCACTGCCTTTCTTTGGGATTGGAATGAAAACTGACCTTTTCCAGTCCTGTGGCCACTGCTGAGTTTTCCAAATTTGCTGGCATATGGAGTGTGGCACTTTCACAGCATCATCTTTTAGGATCTGAAATAGTTCAACTGGAATTCCATCACTTCCACTAGCTTTGTTCGTAGTGATGCTTCCTAAGGCCCACTTGACTTCACATTCCAGGATGTCTGGCTCTAGGGGAGTGATCACACTGTTGTGATTACCTGGGTCGTGAAGATCTTTTTTGTACAGTTCTGTGTATTCTTGCCACCTCTTCTTAATATCTTCTGTTTCTGCTAGATCCATACCATTTCTGTCCTTTATGGAGCCCATCTTTGCATGAAATATTCCCTTGGTATGTCTAATTTTCTTGAAGAGATCTCTAGTCTTTCCCATTCTATTGTTTTCCTCTATTTCTTTGCACTGATCACTGAGGAAGGCTTTCTTATCTCTGCTATTCTTTGGAAATCTGCATTCAAACAGGTATATCTTTCCTTTTCTCCTTTGCTTTTCACTTCTCTTTTTTCAGATATTTGTAAGTCCTCCTCAGACAGCCATTTTGCCTTTTTTGCATTTCTTTTTTGTGGGGATGGTCTTGATCCCCGTCTCCTGTACAATGTCATGAACCTCCATCCCTAGTTCATCAGGCCCTCTGTCAGATCTAGTCCCTTAAATCCATTTCTCACTTCCACTGTATAATTGTAAGGGATTTGAGTTAAGTCATACCTGAATGGTCTAGTGGTTTTCTCTGCTTTCTTAAATTTAAGTCTGAATTTGGCAATAAGGAGTTCATGATCTGAGCCACAGTCGGCTCCTGGTCTTGTTTTTGCTGATTGTATAGAGGTTCTCCATCTTTGGCTTAGAGTAAATTGAAGTAACAGTAAGAACAGCCTCACTTTGAATTGGAGAGATCTTTTTGCTATTTATACCAGGAGAAAGAACAAATGTAAAGCCTTGACTTGGAAGTCCAATACTGTCTTTGAGATCCTGATTTTTCTAACAAAACCTTGGCTTTCCCTGTCAGTCTTTTACCTTCTCTATTGCATGACTGTGATTCCAGTATTTTAAAATTATTATAGCATAATATATATGTAGAAAAGTATAGAAATAAAAAAATATGCAGCTCCATGAATTTTTCACTGAGTGACATATCCGTGGAATCAGCATCTGAATCAAGAAACCTCACTTCACCAGCAATCCAGAAGACCCTCTTCCCGAGCACTTAAAGAAGGCAAGATAGACCAAATAGATGAAAATAAACATGGGGTGAATATGATGGTACACACAAAAAACACAACCACTCTGACTTGAAGAGAATATAAACTTGGCAAATTAACCCCAAAACTACAAGAAAATGTTTGGCTTGTCCAAATAATCAACAAAAGAGTAATCAATCTATCTGTCTCTATTTCTCTGTCCATCTGTTCATCTATGTTCTTCGTTCATCCCTAATTAGTTCTCCCTCCTCAGGACTCCACAGTCTCCGACTTTAGAGACCAACAAATTTCATTTTAAGAAATTACCTTCTAAACAGTATTGTAAAGACTAATTTATATAATACTACCTAAAAAGCTAATTAAAACAGCGAGCATTTAGCTTATTAGACGAAGATGTCAAACTGAATAGTTACGGCTTTGCTAGGATGTTCCACTTGGGGGATGGGGGGTGGGGTGCGGGGGGCAGGGTGCATAGGACCTCCCTGTGCCTGTTTTGCAACTTCCGGTGAATTTGTACTTCTTTCAAAATAAAAAGCTAACAACAAAAAGCCTTCCTGTTACAACAAACCACCATTCATATTTACATAACGCGGTCAGTGTTTCCAGTATGCTTTTCCTAAGAACTACAATTTAAAAAGTCTTCTGAACTCCTCTATTAAGTAAAAAAAAAGAAAAAAAAAATTGAGAAAAAATAAGATCCAAACGTTAAGTTCAGACAAACACCCACTGTAAAACATGGTTTGAAAGTGAAGAACTTATTGTCACTAACATTATCTAGGGAATGTACAGTGGTTGACTTGCTTAATCCTCACCTTCCTAACCACACATGTTCTTTTCTCCCATTCTTAAAATTAAAAAAAGGAAATGCTATCCATAAAGTTAATATTCTAAGAAAACAAACATTTGCTTGAGTGCTGACTGCTTTCCTCTCTGTGTCTTGCCTGTCTTCAAACAGCCCGCTCCCAGGCAAGCTACATCCCCACCCGGCCCCATGTGACTCCAAAAAGCTCAAGGATGGCAAGACCCGGAGCAAAGGTTAGAATGCCCTTCAACCCAGCTGTAAATTAAGTGTCTCATAAATCCTCTCACTGTTTATAAAGCAGCTATGCTGCTAGCAATGCCTATGAGATAAATGATCAACTTTGTACTGTTAGCTTTTCCATTTTTGGTGTTTCTTGCAGCAAAAGCAATTTATTTTTACTCACAGATTTAAAACAACTTTAAAAATAACTTTTATATGCTGCTGCTAGGAAATAGCAAGTCTCTAGTGTATTAATTCATGACCATCTGTTATCTTGCAAATTCAAAAACAATGATAGAAATGATAGACAGATAGACAGGAAGAAGAATGATAGGTAACTGGTGCATTTTCATGGCTCCGCAAGAGCACCTGAAAATCTTAGTACAAACTCAGTGAAAAACAGGAAAGCAAAGGAAGTTATGAGGCTGGTGCCTGGATGAAGGCAGCGGCCCCTGAGTGGGATGTGCAGTGGCTTAGAACCCATCACAGGTGCACGAAGCACTACCTGAAACACTTTAACTAGTTTCAGATCAAATAACACTTCCACTTTTTTCTTTCTTTAGAAACTTAACTGTGACTGAGAGGGGCAAGGGCTTCCGACAGGGCGTCTGCCGAGGGGACCCTGAAGACTTAGAGGCTGGGAAATGTGTGTGGCCATCCCTGCCACGTGTGCCGTGGTGATGAAGGGAGAAAGGTGAGAAAGGAAAGCAGACGAGAAACGGCCCTTCACCGCGGCCACAATGAAGTGCCAACGCGCAAACAGCACAGGAATAAGTCATCAAGTTGTACAATGGAACCAGCAGCATTTTAAAAACTGGCTCCGGGATCTACAGGAACAAAACAACAACAGTGCTCTTTGGAGGGAAAGTGAGGCCCACTGTGGAGGGAAAGAGTGGGTCTGGGGAGCCTCTCCTGCTGGGACCCCACAGTCTTCCCAGGACCCAGAGCTGGTGGGCATCTGGGGCAGAGGCATGCGGGTCCCAGGCGGGGTCCAGAGTGACCCTTCCTGGGCAGATGAGCTCAGGCAGGTGTAGGGACAGGAATCGTAAAGGTTGTGGCGAGGGTTAGAGGTCAGAGTGCAAGGCACAGCAATTACACAGTGATATAGTGAGCTCCTCTGGAATGGACTCCATCTTCTAAACAATCATCTCCTTTCATCCTCTTGGCAGCACCAGGAGATAAGCACTGTGACTGTGTCTCCACTCTAAAGATGAGGAGACCAGGACTCACAGGGCTGCTCAGCTGAGCCAGCAACCAAGAGGTGAAGCCCGATCCAGACCCCACACCGTCCTGTGTGTGTTCAGGGGGAGGAGCCTCAATAACTTTTATTCAAAAAGGTACCACATAGCAGATCTAGACATTTTCTTACATAATCATTTTGTATATTTATATTCTAGCCCCATGTGCACATTGTTTGCCCTGTTTATAAAAAATTTAACATCAAGTAGATGTTAGAGATAAAGAAGGTTATTATTGCCTTTTCTAGAATGAAAAAAAAAAGTCATTTCAAATGCTGATGATGATTGGTCCTAGAATCACTGGTCTAATGCATCCTTTAGCATAATAATATGCAGACTGGAAAAATTAATCATAAACATGACAATTCTGGACACAGAACCAGTGAGGTTCACAAACACCCACCTAATGGAAGCTTTTGTTTTGAGAGTAGTTACTCCAAGAGCCCTGAACAGTTGGCATATGACTTTGTTGGCCTCCAGTTTGGGAGGTCCTCTTCATCCCACAAATGTAGTCATTTGTAGTCATTTCTTGGCTGAGGAAGTGTCTTCCTTCCCTGTTTGAGTCAAGAAGCCCAGGGACATTTCCCCCATTTAATAATGACATTTTAATCCGTGACATACATATTCCACTTCACAGTCCCCAAAATACAAACAGATACAGATTCTCCAGGAGAATCAACTCTGTATCAACTAGTGGGCAGAGATCATTGGTAAGTGACCTGAAGCACCTGTGGCAAAATGACACCAACAACAGAGACAGTCAGGGTGGTCAGAGGGCAGTGGTCGCACACCTCTGGAGGCGGCACACACGTGCAGACCTGCAAACATGTCCCAGCCGCGTGTGTCAGGATGCACATGGCTCCCACCAGTCAGGGCCAGCCAGGCCACGCCAGGAGGCAGAGGTGCATGCATGTGTGTGAAGCTCTATGAAACGTCACCGATCAGACTCTAAGGAAACCCCTCTGCAGACACGGTCCTCCCCGTGAGGCACACTCAGCTTCCACCTCGCTGGCCAGAGCCGCTTCCCCAGACAGACACAGACTTCATGATCCTACCCTCTCCCCATCCCCGAGAGACGCCACCGAGCCAGCATGCTTGATGGCTCATCTCAAAACTACTGGGTATTAATTAGTTATCATTTGTTACTTTTAAAGTGCCTCTTAAACGCGGCCTGAGCCCCTCTGGCTGGACAGAGCAGCTTGTGAACAACACACGTGACAGTCATGAGATCAGGACTGCATATTGTTATTACGTTACATGCTACCTAGTGGTTCTGTCTTAATTAAAAATCAACCGTGTACACAGTGTCCAGAAGTCACCCAGCCTGTAAAACTTCTATAAACCTGCACTCAGCAGCCTGTGTTCACCACTGCTGCATTTCACTGTGACTGTCACCTCGGTCCACCACTCTCTCGTCACCTAGGTGAGACGATACAAGCTTAGAAGGTGGATAAAGTCCAAACTCTCCCCAAAATGAAGTCCAAGGAAGAAAGAAAAATGCAAGAGAAGCAGGCGCTCCTGACAACTGTCCCCATCAAGGCATCAAATACCCCATTCTCATTGCTTCCTAGGATGGTTCAGACCTGGAACTTTTGACTACTTATTTTCCTGGCTACAGTCTGAATGCTTTGTTTTTGCAACTGGGCAACATTATGCATAGTTAGTAGCTACTGCTCAACAATCTAAAAACTTAGCTTTTCTACTGGAGACTTTAAGAACAATCACTACGTCCTGAGGGACTGTGGACTTGAGATACCTACCCAAATCCTCCACCTACCTGGGACTTCTGCACTTACTGCCTTCCCCAAACCAGGCACAAGGTTAAACGTGCATTTAAACAAAAAAGAGTACCTAGAGGCTGAAAGTGAAGTGAGAAACCGGGCAATTCATCTGATTGACTCCTTATGTTGTTCTGTTTCACCAAATTGCTTAACTTTCTGTTGTGCCTTGGCTGGGCAGACTTTGCTGACTGAAGGTGAAATGGCATAGCTTTTGCCCAAGTAACTTTCACAAGACTTAGAGGCTCAGTTACTAAAGTGGCCCCAAAATCAACACACTAGCTGCCTGTTCTCTGTGAGGGTTTGCGCCATCGCAGGCTGCAAAGACCACGTGTTCTCTCAGTGACAGACCTACACCTGTAATACAGAGGTAGCAACTGCAGACCAATTATTCTGCTTACGTACAGAACTTTTTCCTATTTCACTTGATAATTATAAAATATAAACAGGCTCTGGGGGAATTTCTGCTGGAGTACTGAAAAGTTTCCACTATGCTAGGAATAAACGACAATGACAAACAAAAGTCCTTTCCTTCATAATGGAGGAGAACAAACACTGTATCTGGAATTTCTTTGAGAAAAGGTGTCTCTGCATAAATGAAGAACCCATTCACTGTCACATTCCTTGTTCCATCAATTTAACTAACAAAGCCCCCCAAAGTGGAACAGTTTTATTTTTGTAATAATTTCTCCTTCAAGTCCATGCTTCCAAGGATGATACCATCCAGAATGGATTCGTGTAAAGGGTGTGAGCCACCTTGCAGTGCACACTGCTTACTGAGTGTGTATCTTCTCCTAATAGCTGTTTACACACCCTAATGAACTGAAGTATGTGCTTCATTTAAATCACAGATATGACTCTTCACAGAACTGTGTAGATAAATGAGCACACTTTGCCACAGGCATTGCTAACTGATCCAACTGCTCTATCAAGTTACTTTCTCTCTTTATTTTTCTTCAAGTATTTACAGGTCTGGCAAATTTAAATAAGTTTGTGTTGTGTGTGTTCAGTCGCTCAGTCCTGTTCAATTTTGCGACATTATGGACAGCAGCCCTCCAGGCTTCTCTGTCCACAGAACTTTCCAGGCAAGAATACTGGAGTGGGTTATCATGTCCTCCTCCAGGGGATCTTCCAGATCCAGGGATCGAACCCACATCCCCTTGAGGGTTTATGACTCTTTACAATAAAGTTATACATTTAATTTCTAGAGTAAATGTTTTCAGGGCTCATAAATTCACTGCCTACCTCTTATGAAAGAGGCTATTCTAACACATATATAAGAAAACTCTCAGAAAATACTTCAAACCATGAGGAAAAATAGGAAAGGAACAAAAGCTGAACAGAACTTCTGAGAGGCGTTAAATACAAGTAAGAGAAGTATAACAGAAATGTTGAAGAATACTGTTAGTTTTTTGATTCACAAATAGGGCTAAAAATGATAGGAGGCATCAACAGCTAAAAACCCGTCTCAAAGGAGGAGTAAGGAGAGGCTGGGGCACATCTGACACAGTAGTTTGAAAACAGTGTCTGTTGTGAAGCAGGAAAAGCTCTCAGCACCAAAGTGTCAACTAGTCCAGAGACCACCAGCAAAGGGCAGAATGCCTGTGAGTGAGACTGAGTCCTGCACCTTCAAATGTGAATAATTATCTCCATCCTGTGGGGTTGTTAGGAGGCTTGGAAAGACGGATATTAAGGCATTGTGTAAACTGTGAAGTGCTTTACAAATGCAAGCTGTTATTATTATTATGACATCAATGTTTTAGCATCTAAATTATAGGGACAATACATTTATTATCAGTGTTTTTAAATACATATCTTGCATGCATTTAGATTTGCTTTTAATTTCATAGATACTTCAAGTTGGCAGGAGTCTCAGAACCATCTGGTTTAGTTATTTTATGGAAGTTGAAACTGGGAAGGTAGATTCTAGCCTGTTTTCTCTTCCCCCTTGTAACTAACAACAGATTACTGGGAAAAAAGACACTAAGCCGCATACTGAGACAAAGGCCTTGAGCAATGCCACTTTTCAAGGAGTGATACGTGAATATGCTTACTTGTACTAAAAATAATCATAAGTATGCATGTCTTTGATACTTTCTAACTTAAAAAAATATATTCTATACCTTTAAGTCACTTATCAAAGTTTTTCATTGTGATCTTTTGTCAAGGTTTTCTTTCTCTGCAAAGGCTTACTCATAGCAGCTTCCAAAAACAAAAGAAAGGGAGAAGAGGAGGAGGAAGGGAGGACAGATTAAGGTAATACATTATTCTTACTTGTAAATACAGTCCAGGCATAAGTACTAGGAAATGGTAAGAGATAAAGCAATCAGGAAGTAACTATAAGGAAAGGTTTCTTATTCCTTATTAACTCTGTAGCAAATCAAAACCAAGAAAAAGTCTTGAAATGCATTGAATTTAAAATCAGTACTTTAAACACCAACAGGTGATACAATAAAGCTTCAACTACCACCTTTTGCTTTTTTGTCATTCATCTGGACTTAATCAAAAGTAGATGAAATTGGAAGTTCTGGGTTCTTTTTTCCTTGTGAAAGAGATGTTAATTTTTAAACTTTCTAGTATTGCATTAAGATATACCTTAGTTAAAAAAAAAAGGCTCTTGCAACTTAGTACTACAACAAACTTAAAAAAGTTTAATTTATATTGTCTAGCACAATTTTAGCCATCTACTCTGGCTTATGACACATATGAATGAGCTAAGAGATATTGTGTAAATGCAGAAAAAGAATGGCAATGAAATCTCCCAACATTTTTCAGGCATTCAGCATTTGCTGATAAGTAAGTAAAACAGGGTTTTGCTATTAAAAAAAAAAAAAAAAGTTTTGAAAAACTTTCTGAAATCCCATTTACAATCACAAGAGATTTCCGGGAACACTTGCCTGTCCTAAAGGACTTGCACAGGTTCAATAAATGATTTGTTTCTACTCCAGACACTAGAGATGAATTTATGAGTGAGGGCAAAGAAAGTAAAACACGCAGAGTTTTTCACACACATTCACACATATTCAGCTTGTCATCCTGGAGAGACGATAAGCAGGGGGTCAGTTTTCTCCAAGAAAAATAAGAAGCTTTTACCTAGAGTAAAAGAAAGGAACTTTAGCCAGTGGCCATGATAATCTCATGTGTAAGGGACTACAACTGCTAAGGCCATCATGACATCACCCCCTAGGAGCAGGCCTGGGCGTCTGTAGTAGTAAAACCATCAGGTATCACTTTGCTGCATTTGAAATAAAGTCCTTCATAAATGCTCTAAGTAAACAGTGGTCTAGAACCACCTCTGCCCTATTTCTTTCCACATAAAGGCAGGCGCATCAACAGCCATGTCTGCCTGTTGCTTCCAAATGGCCTCTGCAAATAAACAGGTAAACCAGCCTTCAACAGCGAATCAGGAAACAGATGTCCTATAATTTACAAGTGAGCAAGGCTTGATTAATTTGAGAGATTTTCTGAGTTCAATGTGATTTAGCAAGTATTTATTGTGTCCAGAATTATGCAGACTTCTGTTTTCATTCTCTCTTTGCTTTCTGTAGTAGGAGTTAATAAAGGATCAGACAAGGTCATTTTTCTTATTCACAACAATTTTTAGGGACAAATCATGCTACTGGGGAGAATGTTAAAACTATCAACTATTGTCCAGATTCAGTTCAATCCTTCATATCTGGTTCATTTTTAAGAACATGACCATAAATGGTCATTATATTTTTTAAATGCACTTTACTTCTGATATTGTAAGTTTCCTTATGATTATCAAGAAAATGAAGCAGAAATGCTAAAAGCCTTCGCCCCTGCATGTATGACATGACCAGTCATGGTGGGCCCACTGCAGGAACACCAGCCACAATATTGCCTCTCTCTTTTCCCTTCGCATGGAGACCAGGCAAAAAAACTCATCCTTTGAGGTTCAACTAAATGTCCTCTTTTGGGGACATTGCCACTGTCCCCAAAAGAGACATAGAGACAGATGCAGCTCCTTTTTTGGGCTCCCATCAAACCCCATCATGTCTGTCATGAGATGCTGTACTACACGTGTCCCTGTCCCCACTCAGCTGCAAACAATGAATCCAGTAAGGCCAGACACAGTTACCGTGCTCCTCCAGTGAACTCAGAACCCAGCATGAGGTCTGCAGACAGCAAGCACATCAGCAGCTCTTCCACCCCGGTGCGCATCACATCATGGGCCTGACCCCCAGCACCTTATCCAGAGGTCTGGGTTGGGGATTCAGGAATGGACATTCCTATCACGTTCAAGATGCTATTACTGCTGTCTTGGGATATACTTAGAAGCCACTGGACTAGACTTCTCATGTATCAATTCATGAAAAAAAAAAATGCAACTTTGAGGCTCATTTACTAATGAAATATAAACCAGTTCCTTGATCTTGAGGAAACCCATGTAATATGTGAAAAGCGGGAGTCAGGAAACAGAGACAAAACTTCTCTGCACAAGCTGCACACACCACTTAATGTACGCTTCACAACCACCCAGGGAGTTTTTAAAGGTATGTTCAGTGCTCCATCCTCCAGAAATTTTGACTGGACTGACCTAGGGCATCCTTTTTTTCCAGAAGTTTCTTGGTGAGGAATGTTCAAAGTTCAAAGGCTACTGTTCTGTTTTGTTTTTTTAAAGAGTCACCTCCTAGTCTTTTCGGTTCAGTCATGAACATGTAAGAAAAAAAAAAAAAAAAATCTGATGCTGTCCTACATAAGAAATGGTGAATTCTCATCTGACGATTTGCAGCAGTATACTAACATGATTCTCAACATACTTACATGATTATTACATGATAACAGGATTACAAGTACATGATTCTTAACATACTTACATACACAATGTATATGGTTGCTCACAACTGCACCTAATCTGGCTTGCTAATCACAGTGGCCTAGTCCAAAAAGCAGCTGGTGACCTAGAACCTGGCCAAGCTCGGTATGGATGGCGACAAAGAGGCTGGGGTGAGTTGTTCTACTGCCATAGACAATGCCTGCCAAAGACATTGACGACAATGCCAAAGACATTGAAGACAAAGCCAATGCCAAAGACATTGAAATGTTTAATGAAACAACAATTCAAGGCCACCTGGGCTCCAGACCTGTATACTCCCAACTGTCTCCTGGACTTTTCCATCAGAGTACCGCAAATCCCACCAACTGACTCTACTCCTCCTAGGGCATTTGCAGCCTCTGTGAATGGATTTATGTTTGTCCAGGTTTCCAAGTCAGAAGCCTGTGTGTCATCCTGGGGCTCTCTCTTTCTTATACTCATTACATATGATTATCAATCAATTCCACCTCCAGATCTGCCAGAGTCTCTTGTTCTGCACCCTCACTGAAATGCTACAGCATTTCACCTGCATGACTCACCCATCTCCCTATTTCTACCATTGCCCATGTAACCCATTCCCCACAGCCTGCTAGAGTCTTCTTTCCGGAACACCAAATACATTACACCAGTTCCTACCTGCATGGTGCCCCTCCCTTCACACATAGCTCTCAAACAACTGCAGCCTCCTCAGCTCTCCCTTCACCTCCCACCACAATGGATAACCACTGTTCTTCAGGACTTTGCTACTCTTGACACACTTCTTGGAATGTCCTTCATATCATATTATCTGGGGAAATACACATAGTTCTTTACAGGCTCAAATGAGTAATCCTTCCATTTGGTGCTACACCTAGCCCTCTCTCCAGGCAGTATTTCAAGCAAGGACTGAATACCGAAGACTTCTTTATCTTGCATTGAATTCTATCACTGCTTCTGTGACATTTTCACACTTGTTATCTGTAGATCTCTCTTCTTCTACTTGACTTCTAAACACTTATGGACAAGTATCAAGTCAGATTCATTCCCAGAGCTCAAACTGTGGATTGAACAGCACAAACTGTCACCATGGCTCGAATATAAAGAAAAAAAAAATGCAAATAAAAGCCAAAGTTGTCATACACAATAACACCTGTCTTTTTACTCAAAGGAAGAACAACAGTGGTTAATTCATATAATAATAATTAAATATACTAAAATAAACTAATTCAAAGCCATGTTTACTGGCCACCTAGTAACAGGTGCAATTGTGGCAGTATCGAGAACTGTGTTGGACACTCTTGCACTGTTGGTGGGAATATAAATTGATACAGCCACTATGGAAGATGGTATGGAGATTCCTTTAAAAATTAGGAATAAAACTGCCATATGACCCAGCAATCCCACTCCTAGGCATATGCCCTGAGGAAACCAAAATTGAAAAAGACACATGTATCCTATTGTTCACTGCAGCACTATTTACAATAGCTAGAACATGAATGCAACCTAGATGTCCATCGATAGATGAATGGATAAAGAAGTTGTGGTACATATACACAATGGAACATTACTCAGCCATAAAAAGGAACACATTTGAGTTCTAATGAGGTAGATGAACCTAGAACAGAATGAAGTAAGTCAGAAAGAGAAAGATAAATATTGTATTCTAACACATATATATGGAATCTAGAAAGATGGTACTGAAGAATTTATGTGCAGGGTGGCAATGGAGAAACAAACATAGAGAATAGACCTATGGACATGGGGAGAGGGGAGGAGAGGGTGACATGTGTGGAAAGAGTAACATGGAAGCTTACATTACCATATGTAAAATAGATAGCTGGCGGGAATTTGCTGTGAGGCTCAGGAAACTCAGACAGGGGCTCTGTATCAACCTAGAGGGGTGGGATGGGGAGAGAGACGGGAGGAAGGTTCAAAAAGGAGGGGATGTGTGTGCCTATGGCTGATTCATGTTGAGGTTTGACAGAAAACAACAAAATTCTGTAGAGCAATTATCCTTCAATAAAAAAATAAATTAAAAAAAGGAGAACTGTGTTCGAGACATTCTCATCCAATCATTAGTTCACTAAATTGCAATTCAAGACTCTTGATAAAGGCACATTCCAGATACAGTCAGAAAAGATACTTGGACTCTGGGTTTTTCCATGAGAACCCATCAAAATGGGGTATAATATGGAACAAAGAAGGAAACTCTACCCCACACTCAAGCTTTCACAGATGACTTTCTTAAGCAAGCTGCTGAAATTTGGTAGGAGTAAAATTTATTTTAAGCATATGCAACTCACAGATGCTCAGTCAACAAGGTCAGACATTTGATATTATACTTCGGTGTCTTCAGAGATTAAAATGTCAAATTCAGCGCTTAGCTTCTAATGGGGCTAAGTAAACAAGCTACCACACTCACCAGCCCCAGCCACCCCTTCTGCCCCAGCTGGCTCAGGGAACTTTCTAGACAACTGGATCGTGTCTACCTAAACCTGTTGCAAGGAAGCTGGACCTGATGACTCTGAAAAGGTGAAAATTTCAGTCAAACCGGTTATTTGGCGTAAGTCTCAAAGCCTGGATCCTTGCCTGAATTCAAGCTCACCTGCTTACGCCCATGGGCTGGATGGCAGACTACCCTTAGACATTGTGCAAAGAAAAAACTGTTGGAATTTTCTCAGGTAAAAAACCTTTTAGAAGGAAGATGAAAAAGAGGGTATGAGCAGAAGCTCTGATGCAAATGGGAATGACATATAAGAACAAACTAAGATGTAAATTCTGTTCTGTATGTGTTGATGGTTCAGAAATAAACAAGTAACAATTAACTGAAATAAAAATGCTTCTTATAATTTTGAATGTCCAAAAATGATAGAAGACAACAAAACAGGGTTTGAGAAGCAGAATCTAGTTTTTGAATTATGTCTACAAGGAAACAATGCCTAGAACTTGTTCTAGAACTTGGATCTTTTCTGAAAACATATCCCCATTAGTAAAACCAAAACCCATTTCTACTATATTAAGTCCAAATTAAAGCAAGCGCGAGAACACACACACACACAACTTTCACAGCAAGTCACATGGCAAGGGCCAGGAAAGTTTCTAGGTGTTCTTTTACAAGTTGAGTATCCCCATCACAGATCCTGCCCCCGTATCTGGGCTTGCGGTACCAATATGGGCAATCTTCTCTTAAACACCATGATCATCAGTTTAATGTTAGAGCTGGCTTGCCACTCCTGTGAAGAAAGTTTCAGACATTAGCTGCTGGTTCTGGAGCTTGGACCAAAGGAAAAACAAAGAATATTTTCTTTTAAGCAGGGCAGAATTCTTCCTCTTTATTGACACCACCTCTAAAAACATTTTACAACATGTTAGTGCCAGCACATGGACTGACTCTAATTATGTAGCACAATGAATTCTGGCAATTGGCGTCTTCAAATTTCAGAATAAGTTCTTGAAAATTTATGGACTATGAAACTGAATATATGAAGCATGAAATGGCAGTCCAAAGCCGATGGGAGCTATCAGCCATTTACTGCTAGATGGAGCTACATAATGTGAACAGATGACAGACACACAGACTCTGGTTTCCTTTCCAGATCTGAAAAGCAAGATACTACTTAATCACTGGCCTAAAGAACCACTCTGGAAACAATACAAACCGTTAGGATAACCATGGCCCCTTTTAACTCGTAATGTCTAGCACATGAGATGCACTCAATACACATTCATTGAATTGAGAAACAAGGTCTCAGAACTTAGAGCTGGCAAGGGACACATCCACCTTCACACAGAACGGGAATGAGGACACAGGCTCCCGGCTTCCAGGCCAGTACTGAGTGGGCGTCCTCTGGTCTCCTTAAAGAAAGGGAGGCTTCATCCTGGATACGATGCAACATCCCCGAATTTGTTCTCTTTTATACAGCCCAGATCTACTGAGCCAAGGATATCATCTGAGGAGGGGCCAGGCAGGATGGCCTAGCTGAGAATACCATCCAGGATCACTTCTGGAGCAGTACCTTTACCTTTCTGTTTTTCAAAAGGAAGGAGCTTGCTCAACATCCCTCCAGCAATCTCCACATTCATTGCTCACTTTGTGGCAGAGTTCTTCCACAAAAGGGGCCTCCTGAGTACCAGGAGCAGGAGTCCAGACTGTGGGCAGGTGGCTTCCTCATCCCCAGTCTTCTTCCTCCCTCTGCCAGCATCCTACATCACACACACTGACAGGGCTCCTCTAAAACCAGAACTCACACAAAGCAACACAGGCAGCGCCTAGGTGAGGGCTCCCGGGCCAGAGTTTGAATATAAGATCTGCCTTTTGCAAGCTGCGGGAAAGTCACTTTACTTCTCTGTACCTCGGTTTCCCCACATATAATGACAAGAGCCAACTTGTATGGTTGATGTACGGATTAAAAGGACACTTAGAGTAATTAGCCTCCAACTAATAACAATAAATGGAAAAAAAAAAAGACACTTAAAATAGTGTCTGACAGGACCAAGTGCAGTAAGACCAAAGGACACCATATCTTAGAACCAAACAAATCTCTCTAAAATGAGTAAATATTCTAGAATAAAACTTACCAAATTTGATCAATACAGGTCTTTAACGCTTGCTGTTAATAATTTGCCCCGAACATTCTGGTTCTCTTATGTTACTGTAACATTTGTTCACCTACTCTCACTATTCTATTCAGAAGCATTCTGTTTTAAACAAACATGGGACTAACAGGCAATTTAAGTGGTATTTATATATTTCTTAGAAAAAGAATCTCTAAGCACTAATAGTAGTGTTCAGAAGGGTAACAGCAAAGAGCTGGGAACATTTCTGCAGTCAGAAAAGTGATGCTTTGGAGGCACTCCAAGGGTTTAAAATAAGGATGGGGTCCCCTTGCCACCTGCCTTCAGGCGGGAATCCTGTTGTCAACTGATTCAGGAGCTGGACCACAGCCTGGGACTCAGAGGAGGAGAGACTTTCATGGAAAAAACTAATTTCTTTTTTTTACTAAAATCATCATTCTCTTTCCTTTGCAAGATTGTTAAAACTCCAGATGTTCCAAAAGAGCTTTTTACATTGGCAGCAGTCTTGCCAGAGATTTCACCTCTATCGCCAGTGATTTCCAAACCTGGCTGCCCAACAGAAGCACCTGAAGAGCTTTTGAAAAATTCATACAACCAGGTCTCACCCCAGGACCAGTGAAATGACAAAGTCTAGGGGTGGGAGCCAGACATTGTTTTTTGTTTGTTCTGTTTCAAATCCCAAGTGATCGTAATTTGAAACAAAGTTTGGGAACCATTGCTTTATGCCTTAGCGCTCCCGCATCAAACTCGCTCAGCACCATACCCTGTGCCAATGACCTCAACAGCAAGTACAGACCTGACTCTCGGAACCCAAGCTGCTCGATCTTGAAATTGTGCAATTAAACCTTCTGAGGCATGTTTCTCATTTCAAGTGGGTTTATGGTCGGCAGTCACGAAGCCAGACTCGCTCATGTTCAGTCTGGATATTTGGCACACGTGAATCACGGACATCAATTTTTTTTTAAAATTTAAATTAAGTTTAATATTTCGGTTGGCTTAATGTCAAATTCGTCAAAACTAGGAAACACATCGCAAACACAAAAATTTCTGGATTTTAAGGAGGAAAGCTTGCTGCGAGCCCTGTTTTGAAACCGTGGGGAGCCAGCCAGGATGGGTTCCGCCCCTGGGGCGTTCGCACCAAGCTCCGGCTGTTTGGCCACGGCCTGTCCCACAGCTCCGTCCCATCCACCTCGAAGCCGGGAGAGCCCAAGGGCTGCAGGTGGGGGCGAGTCTCGGGAGCCCCGGGAAACCACCACTCAGGAGAGTCCACCGCCCGAGGGGCGCGGACGGCGGGGGCAGCTCGGGCCGCACCCGGGCGTGGAGGCGCCGTGCGACCCGCCCCCTGGTGCCAATGTGGACCTCGGCCCTCCCTGACCCGCAGCACAGGTGGCCGGTGCCCGGAACCAGCTTCCGGGCCTCCAGGTCAAGGCGGCTCTGGGAGGACGGCTCCCTGGGGCGGGAGCCCGACCCGAGGCTGGGCGCGGGTGCGGGGCCGGGCGCGGAGGGCCGCTCCGGTCCTGGAGGTCCGAGGGAGCGGGGTGGACACCGTGTCCCGCCTCGGCCCCCGGGCAGACTGTGGGCGCACGTGCTGGGACGCGCTCGCCTGGGCGTCCAGCCCGCGGAGGGCAGGAGAGCCGAGGGGAAAGCCGCGCTCCGGGCTCCTCGGCCCGCCGCGCCCCGCGCCCGAGGCTGCCCCGCCGCCCGGAACCGAGACGCGCATTCCTCCGCAGCCCGGCGGAAAGCGCGGCCGCCCGGGACGGGAAGGACGGCGGCGCGGGCGTCCTTACCTTTCTTCTCCTCCAGCGCTAGACTCGCCTGGAAGTGCGCGGCCAGCAGCACCAGGAGCGCCGCGCGGCCCGCCCCGGAGAGTCGCATCGCGCCGGGCTCCGCTCTCGGTCGGGACGCAGCGGCCGCCGTGCGCGGGTCTCGGCGGCGCGGGACACGGCGGCGCAGGACGGACAGGGCTCGCGTGGGGCCGCGGGCGTGCGCACCGAGCCGGGGCGGAGGCTGCGCGCTGCGCCAGCCGCCGGGACTTCTAGCTCGCTGGGGCGGAGGCGGGGGCGGGGGCGCCGGGAGGCCGGGCTGCAGGAGGAGGGCCCGGGAGGAGGGGCGGACGGCGCGCCTGACCGAGGAGGAACCCGCCGGAGGAGCGCCGGCCGGCAGGACTAGGGGCGGCGGACAGCGGCTGCCCCAGGAGTCCGGTGCCCAGGTAGGGGCCGTGCGGAGCCGACCCGGGCGTCCCCCGCGGACGCGCCAGCTGTCTCCCTGATCCAGCTTTCTTCGAGCCACTTTTGTGCGGGGGGTTACCGTTTCCCCTCTTTCTCCCTCCAAGTTGCGGAGCAAACTTGTACTAACTCCAGGCAAACTGGCTGAGCCCTAGGCCCAAGGCCAGATAAGGGTGCCCGGGGGAAAACCACCGCTTTATCCTGTCACCCAGCTCCTCTGAGCACCCTGGGGTCCCATTGGGGATCGGAAGTGGCCTGGCAGCTAAGACGTTCGTTAGCGGTGCCCACGTGGCTGGGGTGGGCGCCTGCTCTCTGAGATGCGCTCTCAAGCCCGAGGGTCCTTCAGGTCGCGTCAAGCACCCTCGAATTCAAATGAAACAAGGACACCCAACTCCTGGCAGAGACTAGCCTTGGAAAAATGTTTATTGAATGAATGCCTGGGCACCGAAGGAGTATGCCAGGGATACATGAAGTAAATCACTTCAGAAAGTCAAAGCGCTTAGAATAAAGGCTTAACATAAATACTAGCTAGATGCCCCTCCGCCCAGAGACAACCACGCTATAACTCAAGCAAGGGAAAGAGAAACCCACTAAGGACTGGGCAGGAAGAAATTAGGCTTGCTCAGGCTGCAGGATCTTTTTAGCTAAATTCCTTCAGCAAAGCCCACCCTAACCTACTGCTCCTCTTCCTCCAGGACAGACGTCCTCCACCATCTACAGTCGGACTCCTCTTCACAAGATCCACTGTGACATTCAGGTGGGTTAGCTCTGGTCTCCCTGATATTTAAGCTGGAATCACAAACCTACAATAAATGGAGTTAGAGCAGGACCTTTCCTATGGTGGGAGGAGCAGAACTTGGCATCTTTCCTTCCCAGGCAGCAAGTCCATGGAACCTGGGGCTCCTTTAAATGTAGAGTTATTTGTGTGTGTTCTTCATTTTAATGAATCAGGATGACCACTGAGCCTGCTGAACTCATCCAGCCCCTGGATGAAGAAGGCTGTGTAGATTCTGCAGGCCAGGGCTTCAGTCCCCTCCAAACGCTCCAAGCAAGGACTTAAAGTGGTTTGTAAAAAAACAACCACAGGAAAGCACCGTCTGCTAGAGAAGAGCGCAGGGGCACACAGCAGTGGGCATGGAGGGCAGCCAGGGGTACTTCTCATAGCTGACCTGCTCACAGGAGTTCCAGGCATGTACTCCACAAGGGCCGCAGACTGAGCCCTAAGCCTTTGTTGAAGAAACATTTGTGCGGAGGCACAGATCATATTGTCCATTAAAACAGGAAGCTACCACCAGTTTGGTGGTAGTACAGGAATTCTCCCATGAGTCCCCCGAAAGAGGTCAACAGCGATAACCTTCACAGTACATCCTTCCACATGACCTGATGGTGTCTCAAGAAGGAGAGATTTGTGGAAACAATTACCTGAAAAGACAGTGTGACGCAGGAGTCAGTACGGGGTGGGTCCAGTGACTGGAGAGGAAAGAGTGGTTCACCATCCTCCTGGGGCAGGTATATGACATGTCCTCAGCTTGTGATGTGAGGGGTGACATTCAGGATGATTTTATGCTCTTTGATGGATACATGGAGGGGTGTGTACTCATAAATGTGTTACTTGCTAAGTAAAGAACTGTGCGACTGAGCTAGCAGAAATGACGTCCTGAGAGAACAGAGCTTTTCCCAGACTGGGCCCTTTATAGAGGATGCTTGGGTACTCAGCCTCTGAAGAAAGTGATCCCAGGTCACATCGCAGGCCATAGCCCAAGCAAAATCTGCCACAACCATCACCACCATAAGAAAAGCGGAAGCAGCCCTGACTCCACTGTACTAGGTACTATTCAGAAATTCACTTATCTGACCACCCATGAGTAAGGTTACTTGTCTGCCTTTTATGGCAAGATGATGCTGTGGCTAGGAAACGTCAAGTAAATAACTTGCCCAAAGTCTCAAAGCGTCCTTGCTATTCATGAGGCCAGTTTCAAACCTAAACCCTGGTCCTTCATCACTGTTATATTGCCACTTTTCCAAACTTGAGGCACATGGAGACTTTAGGCCCCCAAATTCTATTTCAGAATATTTTGGAAACTTTTTAGAGAGAGTACACCCAAAATCTCTACTTGGCCGCCAAATTCCTAGATAAAGCCTCCCTGCACACCAACCATTTCCCACATTAAATCTCCTGTCATCCATCCATTTTCATAACACAGATTTGTTCATTACTTTGCCAGCTACAAATTGGAAACTCTTTTTCTCCTCTAATGAGCAGTTCTCCTCTTTGAAGAGGTTTCTGAGTATTTTAAGTAAGAGTTCAATCCTTTCTAGAGGGCACAGGGCAGAGAATCCCCTGAAACCACACACCCGGTGGAAGGGGAGGAGAAGCCAGGGTTATTTGGCAGGGTGACGATGGGAGGGCTTCAAATATTTTAAGTTCCATTTTAGGCAAAAGGCATTTGGCCACCTGTTTTCGCTGGCCTTTGAGGTCAAAGCAAGAATTGAAGAGGAAAAACACCAGAGTGGCAGATTTCAGAACTTTAAAAATTATCTTTTATAAACTACTGGAGTTTTCTAGAAGTGGGATGAGCTGCCTCCAAGTGGAAAGTGTGTTTGTCTATCGATAGAGAGATATGGATGCAGGAGCAGTATTAAGGGAAGCTGTGAATTAAGGGCTGAACTAGATCCCTTCCAATCCTAAAGTTCTATAAGAACATGTGCTTCTAAAACAGGTTTCCACTTCAACATACATGTGCTCAATAGCTCTTCTAAAGATATATTTTGAGAAGATATAAGAATTGCCACTGGGGAGGACATCTCCCCAGCTGGGAAGTAGTTGAGGGTGAGGAGTTGGAGGGAGACATATTTTCAAATGTCTGTCCTTTTACACACTTACAATTATTCACTGTGAGCAGGGATCACACGCTTCTGAAAGGTAAGAGTCTATGACCCCAGAACCCTTGCTGAGGTTCCTGGGAGGTGCTGGTGGCAGGCTTTCCTGGTTTCTTCTCCCTTTGAGTCAAGTTGGATGCATTTAACTCTGAGTTGAGGCCTATCTCTGGCAGAATAGGAAGATGCAGCTTCTTCTTCAGGGAAAATATACTGACATATAAGTGCTGAGGCCTTCATTTGTCATTAGCATTCTTACTACTAAAAATTTTGTCGTTAGTATTCTTCATTATCTCTAGGGTTGACTGTGTGGATCACAACAAAATGTGGAAATTTTTTTAAAAGATGGGAATACCAGACTACCCTGTCTGTCTCCTGAGAAACCTGTATGTGGGTCAAAAAGCAACAGTTAGAACTGGACATGGAACAACAGACTGGTTCAAAATTGGGAAGGGAGTATGATAAGGCTGTATATTGTCACCCTGCTTATTTAACATATATACAGTGTACATCATGCGAAATGGTGGGCTGGATGAAGCACAAGCTGGAATCAAGATTGCCAGGAGAAATATCAACAACCTCAAATATGCAGATGATACCTTTCTAATGGCAGAAAGCGAAAAGGAACTAAAGAGCCTCTTGATGAATGTGAAAGAGGAGAGCAAACAAATGTTCGCTTGAAACCTAATATTAAAAAAACTAAGATCAAGGCATCTAATCCCATCACTTCCTGGTGAATAGAAGGGGCAAAATTGGAAGCAGTGACAGATTTTATTTTCTTGGGCTCTGAAATCATTGCACATGGTGACTGCTGCCATAAAATTAAGATGCTTGCTCCTTGGAAAGAAAGCTATGACAAACCTATACAGTGTACTAAAAAGCAGAGACATCACTTTGCCAACACAGATCTGTATAGTCAAAGCTTTTCCAGTAGTCATGTACAGATGTGAGAGTTGGACCATAAAGAAGGCTGAGCACTGAAGAACTGGTGTTTTCAAATTGTGGTGCTGGAGAAGACTCTTGAGTGTCCCTTGGACTGCAAGGAGAGCAAACCAATCAATTCTAAAGGAAATTAACCTTGAATGTTCATTGGAAAGACTGCTACTGAAGCTCTAGTACTTTGGCCACCTGATGCAAAGAGACAACTCATTGGAAAAGACTCTGATGCTGGAAAAGATTGAGGGCAGGAGGAGAAGGCGTGACAGAGGATGAGATGGTTAGATAGCATTACCAATTCAATGGTAATGGATCTGAGCAAACTCTGGGAGATAGTGGAGGAGACAGGAGCCTTGCATGCTCCTGTCCATGGAGTCGAAAAGAGTCAGACACAACTTACCAACTGAATAACAACAATAATGCTCAAAAAGCAGGAGCTTGTTTTGAATTCTAGTTTCTGGCATTGTTGAGATTTTTGTTAATTAATTTGCACAGGGATCTTGTAGAAAGTTTCTGGACTCTACCCAATGCCTTGCTCATGTTAAGGGTTTAAAATTGGTACTAAATATTTTATCCAAGGTGTCACTACTTGTCTTACTAAAACACTAGCCTAGAGGTTTCAACTGGTGGCCTGCAAACCAAGTTCAGGGTGCAGATGTAGTTTTGTGGGGTCCATTTAATATTTTTTTTCCAATTAAAGTAATTTATTAATAGCAGCATTTAAAAATCAAGAGATTTCATATTCAAAATGTGGATTTTGTGTTTCTTTTGAAAAATGGAAAGTGCTGGCCAACTGGGTGGGCTTTCATGCAAGCTGGCATTTCGAAAGGTGATAACTGTCCCTTTCAGAAAGGACATTGGGTCTCCAACGCCACCAAGCCTGATCCAACAGGTCATGTGGCTACTCCCGGCATTAGTGTTTGCAGCATCAATCTTCCTGATTAAATAGTGCTGCTGCCACATTTTAGGTGTGGTTCTCATTATGGATTTGCTCTCACCTCTACCGATTTCACTGATTTTTCAATGCCACCAAAAAATAGGATTTTTTACCATTCCACTGTAAAAATAATGTCAAATGTGACTAGAATTCTCAATGCCTGCATTTAAGGAAATTGCTATTGTGTCACTGGAGATTAGTGAGGTGTTCTGATGGTGGCACTTAGTTTTGTCACATGCTAAGATCATTTGGCAAGTGCCCACTGCCTTTCCTCCTTAGTAATCTCACTTGAGACCAATTAATTGTAGCCCAATGAAAAAAAGCAGAGTGTCCATGGGGTTCTCGCTGTCCTCACCCCATGGGAGGATGGTACCTTCTGTTCCCCCTACAGCCTTGGACTTGTATAACATGTTAATGGAGGGATTCATGTCATTTCTGGGCAAACTCTTCAGAGGCAGAGTGCACTTCCCCACAACACTTCCCTCTACCTTGGTTGGTGATGGTCCAGAGAGTGGACCCCTCCTCAGCCAGGGCCTGGAATAAGGATGACGGCAGGGAACAGACCCTTCAGCTTGTCACATCTACACAATGGACAGGAAGAGCAGGAGAGAAACTCACTTTTGTTCATCTACGTGGATGTCCAGCTTGTTTCTTACTCTGTTATACCCTAGTATTACTTAGTTTATACAAGAAGGTCTTCAACACCTAGTTAAATATTTAAATGATATTTTATGAATAATTTGTATTACATTATTTATGTTTGATACATAAACATTCATACATATATATGTGTGTGTGTGTAATATATATTATACACAAGTACACACACACACATATATGGGGCAGGGGGCATGTGTGAAGTAAGCAAATGAATAAGATCTAGAAATTGCCGTTAACTAAATGGACTTTGAGCATGTATGTGTATGAAAGTTGCTTAGTTCCAGGGATGGAACTTGGCTCTCCTGCACTGCAGATGTATTCTTTATTGTCTGAGCCACTGTGAGTTTGAGCATGTTTTATTTTTCAATCTTTCCAACAAAAAGCCTTAGTTTTTGTCTCCATAAATTGTCATTAATTCTTGCCACCACAGAATTATTATGACAAAATAATGTAGGTAAAGTAACTGCTGCTGCTGCTGCTAAATCGCTTCAGTCCTGTCTGACTCTGTGCCACCCCATAGACGGCAGCCCACCAGGCTCCGCTGTCCCTGGGATTCTCCAGGCAAGAACCCTGGAGTGGGTTGCCATTTCCTTCTCCAATGCATGGAACTGAAAAGTGAAAGTGAAGTTGCTCAGTCGTGTCCAACTCTTCCAGACCCCGTGGACTGCAGGTTACCAGGCTCCTCCGTCCATGGGATTTTCCAGGCAAGAGTACTGGAGTGGGTTGCCATTGCCTTCTCCGGTAAAGCACGTAGCACATAGCAATTGACAATTGACAAAAACTACTGTGTACACGTTTTTCAGAGCTGTGGGTTGTTATGTGTAACATTTTTTTCATTTCCTGGAGGTTTTCGTAGCCTTCCTCATATGCAGACAGAGCAATAAGCAAACACAATTCATTGGCTCAGCTCTGAACCCTTAGATGGAGTGGCAGCCCATTAGATTTACCCTTCAGCTAATCTTCATGGTCATATAAACAATCTGAACATAGAATTAGTCATTAAAAACAAAACAAAACAAAACACCCCTTCAGCCTCCCCATGGAACAAGCTAGCAACAATGATTTTTTTCCCTGAGGTTTCTAATTATGAAACTTGGAGGACCAGTGTTTTTCCTTGCCTTCCAAAACAAAAAAATGCTATTTGTTGCGACAGCTGCGTGGGGAAATGAGCTATGACCCTCCAAGTCTGTGCCCGCCAAGTGCTCAGCCTGGTTTGCGGGTTCACCAAGCGCCCGCGCCACACAGTGGCTCCCCGCGCCTCCCTTCCCGGGTGCGCTGCGCTCCCTTCGCCCTTACTTCGCAGAGAGGCGCGGAGGAGGCCCTGGAGGACGCGTGGAGGTGGGGGCGCGTCCGGGGCGGGCCACCCTAGTGGTTACCCGCAGCTTCTCCTGGCCGTGCTTCTGGGCCACCTGGGGATGTGCTGCGTGTGAGGCGCTCTTCTCTGATGTGGCCAGAGATGATGGTCTGACCCTTTATTGTGATTTTGTTCATAAGGATCTCTTTGTAACTGGGTGTTTTTGCTATACTGCCCATCCCCCACTCTTCTCTGAACTTTTGTGTGCTTTTAAAAAATATTTAACTTTTAAATGAGCAATGGAAGCAGGACTAGCAGGCGAAATGAGGGGTGGGTGGTGATTTCAAGAGGATGGAGAAGAATATTGGCTGCTTTCCTTACACCTTCTTTTCTGAGATTTGGAGATATTTCTCAAGTTTGTTTTTCAAACAGCGATGTAGATTTCCTGCAATGTCTTCCGTCTAGCAGCTGTCACTGAAAAGGGCGTCACTAAGGTCTGTGGAAAGCTCGTCTGAGGGCAGCCAGAAGGAAAGGAACAGGGCTGAGCTACAGAAGAGCCAGCGAGATGGAATCCAGTTTATCCTCCTAGAAGCGTGGTGGGGACCTTGGACATAGTCCTATCAAGGGAAGTGCCACGTGGTTGTGCTGCAGGGAAAATGGGCTCAAGCAAATGGTCACATTTCAGGTCTTGAGTGAGTCCCCGGGAGGGGCGCCAAATGAGGGGCCTTGGCTTTGCACAGGAAAGAACTCAAAAGCCAGACAAGGTAAAGTGTAAACAGATTTATTGAGGGTTATACACCCCATGGTTTCCCAGGTGGTGAAGAATCTGCAAGCCAGTGCAGATGTGAGAGACGCAGGTTTGATCCCTAGGTAGGAGAGATCCCCTGGAGTAGGAAATGACAACCCACTCCAGTATTCTTGCTGGGAAAATTCCATGTACAGAGGAGCCTGATGGGCTACAGCCCATAGGGATACAAAGAGTCTGACCTGACTAAACATTGCACACACTCCATTGACATAATGTGGGTCCTCTCAGAAGGTGAAAGGTGACCGTGGGGGATACACAGTTCATAGACAGAACACTGTCCATCTCAAAAGGCAAATGGCCAGAGGTGTGAGGGTGGTTAGTTTTTATGGGCTGGGTAATTTTATGGGCTAACAAGAGGGATGATTATTCCAACTCTCTTGGAGAGGGGGTGGTGATTTCCAGAAATTGAGGTACCACCCACTCTTTGGCATTTTATGGTTATCCTTGGAACTCTCATGGCACCTGTGGACATGTAATTTATATACTGATATGTTGCACCAAGCATATAATGAAGCTCATGGTCCACTGGAAGTCACATCTTCCTCAATCCTGGACCTGGCTGATCCTTACTAACTTATACAGTATCTTAAATGGCGATGTCACTCTTCTAAAGGTTGTACCCTGCCCCCTTTCCTCCTGTTTCAGTAGGTAACCACCTTGCCCAGTCCCTCTAAACCAACTTTAAACTGACTAAGGCTAGAACTACTTTGAAGAGATCCATGTCTTCTGAAGAAAACAAACACCCCTCTGCTGAACCTGGTGAGGGGGGAAGCTCTTGTTATCTGATAAGGGCGATTTCAACACTGCAAGTTCTCCTACAGATCAGCTGACAGTGTCTTTAATGGGTGGGGCATCTTTATCTATCCTTAGAACACCTGATGACCCCAAGTTCTACATTAAAGAGTAACCCTAATCTTAAATTCTGTGGCAACAGCATTCATGGACCAATCTGGTCAGTGATATACTTTCCCCTGAACCCAAGGGGCCCTGAGGTATAAAATATAAAATAAAATACTCTGCTTCATATCAAGTTCCATCTACCTGTAGTCCCTGCAGGCATTCCTGGGCATAGTTCCTCTGCTCTGAATAGACTGTTGGGTTAACCCAGGACCAGCTTCAGAAGGCTGTACCTTCTCCAAGGCAGTTTATACACAGAATCACCAAGTCCTTTCTCTCCAGCAGTAAGCTGAATGTGCTTCTGGTCATCTCCCAAGACAACCTGTTGATTTTTCACCTCTTACACCAGCTGTGGGACATGGAGCTAGGGAGATTTGATCTTTGCCCTCACGTCCACACCTTGTTTCAGGTTAAGGAGGAGAAAAGTGGGTGGGAGATGACCTTCAGCTAGTCACAGTTAACTGTGAAATTGTCTAGTTTGTGTGGTAAACTCCTTAGTGGCCATACCTGCCCACATGCGTTTGTTGAGTGATTGCTGTGTGCTGGGTACTTCTGTTTAATCTCCTGACTGATAAGGGCAGTGCTCAGCATGTATTCTAGTGGGTGGAAGACGGCCAGTAAAGAGACATTATGGGGAAAGTGCTGTGCCAGAATAATGATGGAAGGAAGGCACAGGAAGATAAATGAATTTGAAATGAGATGGGGGGAGGGATGCTCCCTCAGAAGGAGAGGCAGTAAGAGTTGACAGAAATTACTGAGGAATCTGGGTGTGACGGAAAGACAAGAGCCAAGGGTGACCTCAAGGTCTTGGTAAGGAAGGGGGTGATGGTAGTCTTTACTGAGATGAAAAATGGAGCGGGGAGGAGAGGTTTAGAAGGAAAAATGAGAGTCTGATTTGGGACTTGCTATGTTTGAGATACTTTTAGACTTTAAAGTGGAATACTGGAGAAGTTGGCTTTATGAGTTTGAGCTTCAGGCAAGAGGTCCAGGCAACAGATAAAAATTGTAATCATCAATATACAGATGCTACTTAGGCTCGAGATTAAATAAGATCATAAACGGATTAGAAGAGGAGAAGTGATTAGAGTCCTGAGCCCTGGGGCCTCTGATGTGAAGAGACCTGGGAGATAAAGAGGAAGAAGCCAAGGAGACTGAGAAGGAGTGGGCTGATCTGTGCTGGAGGCAAGTGGGGCTTAAAAAGTTGCAGATCCACCCATGGAATCTGGTACTGGAATGTCAGTGGTGTCCTTGTCCAGAAGAAGTTTCACTGGAGTGGTGGAGGAGAGTCTGGTTGGAGTGGAGGTTTGGTTGAAATTTTATTAACTTTATAGGAATATTTAAGAAGTATTGACCTCTTTAAAGTACTTTCTCTACCTCCTGATAATATTAAATCTTCACATTCAGAAAAATAATGTTTTCCCACCCACCCCCCCAACCCCTGCCCTTTATTGCATAGGGCAGATACCAAGTGACACTTTTGCTGTGCTGAGATCTACAAGGTATCTGTGGAGAGATGGCAGAAGGAGGGGTCTGGCTGCTTCTTCAGGGCAACTAAAAGAGGGAATGGAACTCCTGAAGGTCTAAGAGAGAACAAGTGTCAGAGGCCAGTACTAGAATGAGCCAGGAGGGGAAGGAGAAAGGAGGCGTGTGGATGAGGAGTCTGCTCATTGGCTTGACTTGGAAGGACGTGAGATTTCCAAGGACCCTGGCTTTTGATACTTAGCCATGAAGAGATGTGCTGGGTTGTGTCCACTTATTTTATTAAGTGAAATTAATTTAAACTTTGAGTAAATAAATTCACACAGTTCAAAATGAATAACCTATAGTACTGGCTTAAATGTGTAACACATTTGCAAGTGGAATTTCTGAGTATTTTGTTTCTGTTTTAAAAATAAAACTTTCTCTTTTTTTAAGATCTGCATTTAAAAAATTAATGTATAATTTATTATTTATACATTATTTATAAATAATACATATTATTTATACATTAATATAATTAATGTATAATGAAATGAAATGCATGTTTTTATTGTTTTATATGGTTTAAGTTTGCATTTCCTTATTGTCTATTAGTATTGAGCTTTTTGTTCATGTATTTATTGGCCATTAGAGAACTGTCTTAAGTATTTATTTTCTATATGTCTAAGTGATTCACCTGAAACTAATACAACAGTGTAAATCAACTATATGACAATAACATTTAAAAAAAGAAAAAAGTATTATCAACTTGATTGAGGTATTATTTACACAAAATTAACTGCATCTGTCTAAAGTGTACAATACAAGCCCTGTGAATCACCACCACAGTCAGAATGCAGATATTATCACCTTGATAGCTTTCTCATGTTTCTTGGCAAACCCCAGCCCTCTGCCCCTTGCCCCACATAACTAGTGATCTACCTTATGTCACTATAGCATGCATGCTAAATTGTGTAAGTTAAAGGTATGACGAGTGCATAAAATATAAGTAGATCTGGTCTGTTTTATCATCTACTACCACAAAATATAAGCAAATCTGTTATAAAAAATTTTGTTAAAGAATGGCTGCTGTCTGTCCAGACCACCATGATCTTGTCCATCATCTTCAGCGTTCTCTGTTCCTGTTCTTCTGCCAGCTCTTCACCCTCACCAAGGGGGTGGTGGTGTGGTTCTATCTACATCACCGGGGCTTCCAGATCCTCACTGGTCTATGCATAGTATCCATGTACAGAGTC
The DNA here is from genome assembly GCF_910594005.1 of Cervus elaphus. Classification (NCBI taxonomy): domain Eukaryota; kingdom Metazoa; phylum Chordata; class Mammalia; order Artiodactyla; family Cervidae; genus Cervus; species Cervus elaphus. The sequence continues at coordinate 13,138,736 of NC_057838.1, read as the reverse complement.
AGGCACCTGGAATGCAATCTCAACTCAGACAACTCCTACTGCTTTGCCTACATCCTGGCCTGGGGGGCCTTCTGCCTGACTCTCCTCTGTCATCTATATAATCTTATGGAAGCATGCATGAGGCCCCAAGGCTGGACATCCAAGGCTCTCAGCACACGCAGGGATGAGGGAAGCAAATCAGAAGCCAGGAAAACAAACAGAAAAAAAAAAAAGCTAGCCAAAAAACCCAAAATCAAACCAAACCAAACAGAAAGTTGTGTGGGGAGGAGGATAGTGTTGACTGAAGATGTATACAATACCAATGGTATATAAAACCTATTTATAACACTCATTACATATACATACTTAATATTGTTTGCTTTACATGTTGACCATAGCCTTAAATGGTCTGATTGGGTTGAACCTTAAAGTAGCTAAGGACATCCTAACCACATAATCAAGCTCAGTTTTTTTTTTTGTTTGTTTGTTTCTCCACTTTTGTTTGTCTTGCCCAGAAAGAAAATAAGTCCATCTCAACCCCTCCCTTGAAGATACCTCCCTTCCACTCCACCTCATTTAGAAAACCAAAGTGTGGTAGAAACTCCAAACGGCCCAAAGCCCTTTTATGTGGGTGACCCAGTCTGTGACACACACACATGCACTGTCCATGCCTCTGTGTGCCCCAAACTGGAGCCCTTGGAGAATCATGGCTTGTGGTTTTGGAATACTTACCCTTGATAGGGGTAGGTGGGTGGGTGGGTTAGTGGGGTGTCCCAGTCACATGTCTAGGTGAGAAATCTGTGACAACAAACCTATAAAGTGGTGCTGTGTATTTACTAAGTAGTCATGTATGGATGTGAGGGTGGGATCATAAAGAAAAATGAGTGCTGAAGAACTGATGCTTTTGAACTATGGTGTTGGAGAAGACTCTTGAGAGTCCTTTGGACTGCAAGGAGATCAAACCAGTCAATCCTTAAGGAAATCAGTCCTGAATATTCATTGGAAGGACTGATGCTAAAACTGAAGCTCCAATAATTTGGCCACCTGATGCAAAGAGCTGACTCATTGGAAAAGACCCTGATGCTGGGAAAGATTGAAGGCAGGAGGAGAAGGGGATGGCAGAGGATGAGATGGTTGGGTGGCATCACCGACTTGATGGACATGAGTTTGAGCAAGCTCTGGGAGTTGGTGATGGACAGGGAAGCCTGGTGTGCTGCAGTCCATGGGTTGCAAAGATTTGGACACAACTGAGCGACTGAACCGAACTGATGATCACTAATCATTTAAACACCTCACTGGAAATTCATTTAACAATTTTACAACATAACTTTGAACAGAGATCTGAATAATTCTGTGTTTGTAACCACTTTTATACCCAGCTAGGCTGCTATTATTATTATTATTATAAATAACAAACCACTGCCTTTATCACTCTCACATTTTCCTTATGGTCAGAGCATCAGGACCCCCTGGGATGTTGGGTTTCCTGGATGCAGCAGAGTCTAGACTGCCCTCTGCCTCCAAGAACTGTCTGGCAATGACTCATACTGGTCACCAACTCTAGATGTCTTTGTGGGGCCCTTCTGATGCCAAGACTCCAGATCTTGTTTTTTCTCTCTTTTTTGCTTTGTGTTTTCTGATTTTATACCAACTATGTGGACTAAGATGCATTAAAATAAACATAAGTGTAACTAAAAAAAATCTTTTTGTTAAAATTTAGCAAAATGTATGCACATACTTACAAGCACCATTTGCAGTTGAGAGAAATGTAAACAAACACAAAGATACAGCAGTAAATCAAGACTGCATAAAATTAACTCTAGTACATACTGTACTCCTCTAATGCTTCGGGGTACCTCCTGTTGCTATCACATGAGCTCAAATGTTGGGAGATCTGCTTGAACCTCCCTGTGACTCCCATTAACTCCACACGAGCAGTTTGCCTCTCCAGTAAATTGGGTATCTCAGTAAAAAGTGATTTCTCATGGTTCTTCTGTATTTTTCATCATGTCTAGTACAGTGCCGTAAACGTTAAACAATACCATGAGACCCATACCAGAAGTGCTCCCACAGTACAAGAAACAGTTGAATTGCTTGATAGGTACTGTAGGTTGATGTCTGCAGCTGCAGTTGCCACATTTCAAGGTAAATGAATCCAATGCAAGTGCCATTGTAGAAATAAAGAAGTAAAGATAAATAAAAAGAAGAGAAGAAGAAGGAAATTTGTGAAGTGGTTGCTGCAGCAGACTCAAAAACGCTGCACTTTTTGTGAAATACCATTTTCTCTTGTACTGAAAAGGTAGCTTTTCTGTGAGTATAAGATATCTATACGAAAAGCATTCTATAGACTCTAATGTGATTCCAGAAAAAGTGAAGTCATTATATGACTTAAAATGAGGGCAAAGGGTCTAAAGCTGGAGAATTTAATGTCATCAAAGGATGGCTTGATAATTTTAGAAATAAGTTTGGCTTTTAAAATGTCAAAGTAATGGGAGAAGCAGCTTCTGCCCCAAGAGGCAGCAGATGAATTCCCAAGTGCTGTTGAGAAAATCACTGAGGAGAAAGGATACCTGCCTGAACAGGCTTTTAATGCAGATGAAAGTGCCATATTGTGGGCAGGGGGACATGACACAAACGACTTTCCGTGGGAAGGAAGAGAAGCCAGCCCCAGAATTTAAGGCAGGAAGGGGCAGGCTCACTCTACTCTCCTGTGCAAATGTAGTTGAGTTTATGATCAGTATGGCTGTTATCTATAAATCTGCTAACCCTAAGCCTTAAAGGAAAAGGTAAACACCAGTTGCCAGTCTTTTGGTTGTACAATGAGATAGCCTGGACAGTGAGAGGTTTTCCTGGACTGGTTCCATCAGTGCTTTGACCCTGAAGTCACCAAGTACTGTGCCAGTAAGGGACTGCTTTTAAAAGTTCTTTTAATATTGGAGAATGTCCCTGACTGCCACAAACTCCGAGTTCAGCATCAAAGGTATTAAAGTGGTCTACTTGCCCCCAAACACAACATCTGTAATTCAGCCTCTAGGTCAGGAGGTCATAAGGACCTTTAAGGCTCATTATACACAGTACTCTATGGAAAGTATTGTCAAGCTATGGAAGAGAACATCAACAGAGAAAACATCATCATGAGAATTTGGAAGGATTACACCATTGAAGATTCCATCATTGTTATAGAAAAAGTCATCAAGCCTGAAACAATAAATTCCTGCTGGAGAAAACCACATCCAGATGTTGTGCATGACTTCACAGGATTTACAACAGAGCCCATCTAGGAAATCATGAAAGAGATTGTGGATATGGCAACAAAGGTAGGAGGTGGAGGGTTCCAAGTTGTGGATCCCAGAGAAATTCAAAAGCTAATAGATGGCACATGGGAGGAATTGACAGAAAATGACCTGATGGAGAAGAGCATTTCCCAACCAGGGCCAGACGATGAGGAAGAAGACATGGAAGAAGAAGCACCAGGTAACAAGCTGATGTTGGACAACCCAGCAGAAGGGCTCTGATTACTCGGGACTGCTTTCAACTTCTTTTATGACCTGGATCGTCCATGATATAGGCACCGAAACTAAAGCAAACAGTGGGAGAATGATTTGTACTATATAGAGATATTTTTAGAGAAAAAACAGCAAAAAAAGTCAGACAGAAATTACAACTTATTTCCATGAAGCTACACCTACCTCTCCTTCCTCCCCTTCCACTTCCTCCACCTCTTCCACCTCCACCACCCCTGGTTAATTTTTAATTAATTTGGCTGTGTTGGGTTTTAGTTGCCACATATAGGATCTTCGACCCTCATTGCATTATGCTGGATCTTTAATTGCAGTATTCAAAGTCTTAGTTGCAGCATGTGGGGTCTAGTTCCCTGACCAGAGATTGAACCCAGGCCCCCTGCATTCGAAGTGGGAGTCTTAGTCACTGAACCTCCAGGGAAGTCCCCAACAAGTATTTTTTTTAAAAAATGCATCTGCAATTCCAATATCAAATTTATGAATATAAAACTGAATAAAAATAAAAGACAGTACAAAACCGTATTTTGTAACAATTCATTCATTAGCATATAGACTAGGCTACCATAAAGTAATTGCTATTGATTCCACTAGGCAACCATAAAGCAATCATATTGATGCTTTTCATTATGAATAATTATATCTGTAAATAAGTATGGATTTATTTAAAAAAATTTTTTTTGATGTCTAGTGTTAGTGATATGTAAAACATCTACAATATTTTGTGTTACATAAGACAATATTAATGTAGTTGCTGACAGATGATTCATCTTGTAAACAGGCAATGCAAACTTATGGTATCAATAAATGCAGTGCACTGTTGTAAATGTATTTTCTCTTCCTTATGGTTCTCTTAATAAAATTTTATTTTCTTTAGCTTAATTGATTTTAAGACTATAGTATATAATACATATAACATGCATAATATATGTTAACTGTTTATGTTATCAGTAAGGCCTCTGGTCAACTGTAGGTTATTAGTCATTACATTTTGGGAGAGTTAAAAGTTACATGTGAATTTTCAACTCCTGTGTTGTTCAAGGGTCAACTGTATTCTATGTCTGGCTTTTTTCACTCAGCTTATTGATTTTGCGATTCATCCATGCTGTTGGTTTTATCAGTAGCTCTTTTTACTGCTGAGTTACTAGTTGTTCAGTTGCCAAGTCACGTCTGACTCTTCCTGACCCCATGGACTGCAGCATGCCAGGTTTCTCCACCCTTCAACATCTCCTGGAATTTGCCCAAGTTCATGTCCTTTGAATCTGTGATGCCTTCCAAGCATCTCATCCTCTGTCACACTCTTCTCCTACTGCCTTCAGTCTTTCCCAGAATCAGGGTCTTTTCCCATGAGTTGGGTGTTCGCATTAGGTGGCCAAAGTATTGGAGCTTCAGCTTCAGCATCAGTCCTTCCAAAGAATATTCAGGGTTGATTTCCTTTAAGATTGACTGGTTTGATCTCCTTGCAGTTCAAGGGACCTTCAACAGTTTTCTCCAACACCACAATTGGAAGATCAGTTCTTTGGCACTCTGTCTTCTTTATAGTTCAGCTCTCACATCTGTACATGACTACTGGAAAGACAATAGTCTTGACTATATGGACCTTTGTAGGCCAAGTGATGTCTTTGCTTTTTAACACACAGTCTAGGTTTGTCATAGATTTTCTGCCAAGAAGCAATCATCTTCTAATTTCATGGCTGCAGTCACCATCTATAGTGATTTTAGAGCCCAGGAAGAGGAAATTTGTCACTGCTTCTACCTTTACCCCTTTATTTGCCATGAAGTGATGTCGTGATCTTAGTTTTTTTAAATATTGACTTTTAAGCTATCTTTTTCACTCTCCTTCTTCACCCTCATCAAGAGGCTAGCTCCTGTTCACTTTCTGCCCATAGAGTGGTATCATCCACATATCTGAGGTTGTTGATATTTCTCCCTACAATCTTGATTCCGGTTTGTAACTCTTCATCCTTCTCATGATGTGCGCTGTGTATAAGTTAAATAAACAGGGTGACAATAAACAGACTTGTCATACTCCTTTCTCAATCCTGAGCCAGTCAGTTGTTAGTAGTTGAAAGTGAAAGTGGAAGTCACTCAGTCTGGACAAACCATGTTTTATTTATTCACTCATCAGCTGTTGGACATCCAATTGCTTGCAATTTGGGGCTATTATCAATATCAATAAAACTGTTATGAATATTCATGTACAAATCTTTGGATGGACATATGGTTCTATCTCACTTGGGTAGATACCCAGGAGGAGAACTCGGAGTTGAAGGCCAAATGCATGTTATGCTGCTCTGTATTCCTCTTCTGTGTGCATGTCCACCATAAAGCTGATGTATTTTGGTAGGGCTGCCAAGTTTACTCTTAAAGCAATTAATTGTGTAGCACTTGTCCACATGCTACCTCCAAATGAGACAAATAGACACCCTAATGTGTGCTTCTGTCTTTTAACCTTTGAGGGAGTAGGCCAGGCTGCTGTCTAGTAAGTTGGCCTTTGTGTGATGTGGAGAGGGTCTTGATAGTCCTTCTGGGCCTTCCTGGTATGGGATGAAGCCTCAATCTTATTTCCCTGATGCTTAGAGCTTGTTCACAACTCCTTTCTGACTGTTCACAGGCTAAAGGGACTTGAACAATTCTCCAGTTCCACAGAAACTTTTACAAGTGACTTAATGAAGAAAACTGGTATTTATTTGAAGTTAGTAAATTTACAGTTGTTTGGTTATTTTTATTAATGACTTTTTTTTTTTTTGTATTGGTGTTGAAGCAATGCATTCAGCCCCAGATTTACTATGGCTAAGATATTATCAAACTTTTTTTTCTCCCTTAGCAAATGTGCAAAGAGTTTCTCAAACATCATTTCTGTTAACTCTTTCAGATCTCTTAGTTTTTAGGGCTCCAAAGAGAGAAACTAAAGCCCAGGTACTAAACGTGGGATAAGAAGTTTGAGACTTTTTCACTTGCAAATGGTAGGGGGAAGAAAGTCCTCAATCCTGGACTTATTTAAGGCCAAAAATAAAGGTGGGGGGGGATTTATAGACTGGGTTACTGAAAAGCTGAATGAGTGTTGGCAAGTATAGCCTGTGGCCAGCTCTGGCCGATGGCCTGTTGTAAAGCCAGGAAGCTAAGAACAGTTTCTGCACTTTCTAAATGGTTAGGGGAAAAAAATCAAAAGAGAATAAGAATTTTATGAAATTCACATTTCAGTGTCTAAAAATAAAACTGTCTTGAAGCCTAGTTCTTCATAGTGTACATATTGCCTGTGGCTACTTCTGTGCTCTGAGAGCAGCTGAGTTGCCATAATAGAGTCCTCAGGCCCACAAAATCTAACTTTTTTGCCAGTCGGCCCTTTTCCAGAAGCTTTCAGCCTTGCCCTGGAAGCACGATGGCACCAGCACTCAGATTACTCCACAGAGACCACCTCACGCTCTCCCACTAGTTATTTTCTGCGTGTGGCTTCATTTCCATCTTGTGAGAGCAACAGGGCAGAAACAGCACATGTTTACTTCCTATCCTCTCAGCCAAGAGAAAAGGAAGAAGCGTTTCTTCTTTTCACCGAGTCCAATGAACCAGAACTGAGTCCCACTGACCTGACTGTGTCCATCTGTGTGCCAGTCACTTTCACCAGGGGAAGGAGCTCTGACTTCCCAGACTTGGATCACTTGCCCACTCAGGGAGCTGGGGGAGGGGGTGGTCTGCTCTGCCCTGAGCGCCTAGATGGGGTGGAGGTGGTATGCTAAGACAGTGTACTTAGGTGCTATTATCGGGAAGAGTGTTGGATCCTGGACCAACCCAAGCTATCTAAATCTACTGGAGATGGTTGTCAGGTCTCGAAGAACTCTCTCTTATGGGAGAAGGGAAAGTTAGAGATAAGAATAGGAAAGACAGTCTGGAGCTGACCAAGTTATGCATCTTTGATCTATACAGAATTGCTTCCAGTCCTACACCTAGCACACATTTGTCAGACATTTTAACTCCACCCTTACCCACATTAAATAAACTTAAAAGTTGGAAGAGATCAAGATGGTGGAGTAGGGGGAGCTGAGCTCTCCTCTCCCCATGCACACATCAAAAATACATCTGCATGTGGAACAGTTCTCACTGAAACAACCTGAAGTCAGCAGGAAGGCTCTGTTACAACCAAGGCTGTAAGAAATACCCACATGGACTCGGTAGGAAGGGAAAAGAAGCAATGGGGTCGGAACCTGCACAACAGGAGAGGTCACAGAAGAGGAGGGGGTTATGCAGATTCAGGGATCCTCCTTGGGGAGCAAGGGGTTCCAGCCACATATTGGGGACTCCATCCCTGACATCCAGCACCGGGAAGGTGACCCCTCTTGGGGGGTTTGAAATCCAGTGGGGCTTACAGGAGGGCTGTAGGAAACCCAAACTCCGCTTGTGAAGAGTGCACATGCCTGCTCGCTCCTGAAACAAGGGGCAGGAAGCAGATTGAAACTGCCTGGGGCTCTGGCCTGTTTCCCACGACCACCCGTGTGTGCTCCCCGCATGTGCAAGCCCCTGCCCTGCCCCTCCCACGCTGGTGCAGCTCACTGCTAGGGAAAAGCTGCTGTTGCCCTGGAGAGAGCTCAGCTGTGTGCACCCATGCCTGCATCTGGACAGAGCAAGTGCAGCCCTTGTTGGTGGAGGCGTTGGATGTGGAGCGGCTAGAGCTCTGACTTGCATACTGGGACCATCCCAGTGCTCATACCCCAGCCTGCACTGGGCACCCACTTTAGCCCTACTTGTTTTAGCACAGTTTCAATTGGGGGTGAAGGTGAGGTTGCTGGGGGAGAGCACACACTTAGAAGGAACAGAACCAGCTTGGATGTGGCCCCAGGGCTTCTGCTCCAGAACCTTAGGACTTAACTCAGCCCTGATAGGGTAGCTTCTCCTGATAGGAGAAGCTCTAGCTCCCTGTTCTGGCTCAGAACTTCCATCTCAAGCCTCACCTCCCACCACGGTGACACTCTGGGGGAAAATGTGACCTGTGCTCACTCCAGCTCCCCCATGAAAGCCACTGGGCACATGCAGTCTGCATCAGGATGCTCCCACATAAGGGCACACCTTTGAGGCCAGGATAGGTAACTATTTCACCAAGTTTCACAGAGACAGAGAAAGTGAAACAAAATGAGAAGACGGGAGTTTTTTCTTTTTTTTCAAATGAAGGAGCAAGGGAAAAACTCTGAATAAAACAACTAATGAAACAAATAAATAATTTACCAAATAAAGAATTGAAAGCATTAGTAATAAGAATGCTAACTGAACTTGGGAAAAGAATAGATGAACACAATAAGACTTCTAATAAGGAACTAGAAAATATGAAGAAGAACCAGTCAGAGCTGAAGAATATAGTAACTGAAATGAAAGACACATTAGAAGGGATGAAGAGCTGACTAGGCAATACAAAAGAATTCAACAATGATAGAAGATAGAATAATGCAAATGACCCAATCAGAACAACAAAAAGAAAAAAAAGTTATAGATGACAACAGTTTAAAGGACCTCTGGGACAACTTCAAGAATATTTGCATTAGAGGGGTCCCAGAAGGAGAAGATAAAGAGAAGGGGGTTGGAAATGTACTTGGTGAAATTATAGCTGAAAACCTCCTGAATTAGAAAAAGGAAACATATCTTAACAGATAAGAAGCACAAGAGAGTCCCAAGCAAGATGAACCCAAAGAGACCCACACCAAGACATATCATACAAAAAATGGCTGAGGTTGGAGAAAGAATTTTAAAGGCAACAAGAGAAAAACAGAGTCACATACAAGGAACTCCAATAAAGTTACAACCTGATTTTTCTGCAGAAACTTTGCAGGAGAGAAGGATGTATTTAAAGTGCATGGTGTATTTAAAATGCTGAAAGGAACTACAACCTTGGACACTCTACCCAGCAAGATTATCATGCAGAATTGAAGGACAGATAAGGACAGAAGTTCTCCAACAAGCAAACACTGAGTTCCTCAATACTAAACTAACCCAAAAAGAAATGTTAAAAGGTTTTCTCTAAGTGGAAAAGAAAAGGCTACAATAAAATGTAAGAATCTATAGAAAAGGAAAAATCCTACTAGAAAAAAAAAAAAAAACAGAAAAAATCTCAGATAAACAACCTGATTTGCAATCTAATGGAAAAAGAAGGGAATGATAGGCGAACAAGATGGAGGAGGAGGAGGTGGATGTGGAGTACATCTCTCTCCACAGATACATCAGGAACACACCTTCAGACACAGAAGTGCATGCAGAACACAAGCTGAGAGCAGACAGGGGTACCTGACCAGAGGAAAAGAATATACAGAACTATGCAAAATTCGGTAGGATGAGGAACAAAGGGGAAAAACCGGAGTCTTAGCAGGCCTGGATCTGACCTTGTCAGATGAGTTAACTGAAGCAGGGGTCTGATACCCCACATTAGGGCAATTGTCTGAGTCAGAGAAGAAACATTTAAGGCTGAGAGTGAGACAGCTGATCTGTGGCAGCCTAAACAGAGTGAGAATCAGACAGTTCTTGCCACAGCCATACATACCCCAAACAGGGAAGCAAGCCCCATGAAAGGTGCAGTGGCTGGGAGCTGGTGTTTAGGGATTGTGGAGCAATCCCAGGATGAGGGCTGATATTGACTCCAGAGAGATGGGTTGAGGGGATGTGAGGGAGGAGACTGTGGTGGGAAATGCCTGTGGAGGAAAGCTGGGCAGCCATGGAGCAAGGCAAGACTGCTGAGTCATGCATAGAGGGTGGAGCCATCCCCACATCCTCTCTCTCCCCCACGCAGTATCAGCAGCAAACAATAGAGAGGCTGGTCCATCCTCTGCACTGAACTACAGAGGAGGACCCCACCCAGGGTACCCCTTTAAGTGCCTAGTGCACCGATCTGCAGAGGAGGACCCCAGCCAGGGGGGCCCCCAAGTGCCTGACGCGCTGCGCAACAGAGAAGGACCCCAGGCAAGGGAGCCGTCTAAGTGCCTGAACGGGAGGAGTTGCGGAGCAAGACTGGCCAAGGAGGCCTTTTGATTGCCAGCGACAAGAGGCACAAAAAGACTCCGATAGGGCCATAACTCCTGCAGTGGAGGTAGGCCGTGTCCCTGCACACTCTGAATCACTAGGGACCCTGCAAGCCAAGTAGCTGTGCCACCTTCACGCGCAATTCTCACTGGGGAGAACTGCCACAGGCAAAAATAGTCTTGCGTATGCTTGCAGGGTCGCTTTGGTAGTGTCCGACGCTCTGCGACCCTGTAGATTGCCAGGCTTTTCTGTCAGGGAGGGAGGTTCTGCAGGCAAGAACACTGGAGCGTATTGGCCAATACTAGTTGCCATGCACTTTTATTTTATTTTATTTTTTCATTTATTTTTATTAGTTTGAGGCTAATTACTTTACAATATTGTAGTGGGTTTTGTCATACATTGACATGAATCAGCCATGGATTTACATGTATTCCCCATCCCGATCCCCCCTCCCACCTCCCTCTCTACCCGATCCCTCTGGGTCTTCCCAGTGCACCAGGCCTGAGCACTTGTCTCATGCATACCCTTTTAAAGGGTATATTTCCTGCTATCCTAGCTGCCAACTCCCCTGAGTACCTGGTGCTGCCAGAACCCATGCAACCCAACAGCTGCACCGCCTTGACCCAAGTCCTCCAGGGCAGACTCAGGAGCAAACCCGAGTGGATGACCCACATGCAGAGGTGGAAATAAAAACCACAATTGAAACTCAGGGGCAGTGTGGCTAAGGAAGAAGACCCAAAGCCTTCCCACCAGCTGTACAAGCTGCAGATTAAGTCCACATGATCAACCAGGCAAACTCTGTCTATGGAATATATAAAAGGACACTGAGAGCTCTCTGATAGCTGTGGACATTGGAGGCAAGAACACACAGGAGTAGGACTTAGATTAGAATCTCAGCTACCCCCACAGTAGGTCCAGAGATTAGCACAGTGTTGGAGGGCATCCTAGGAGGGTGAGGGGGACAGTGACTCTCAGCGAGAGAAAGGACGCTGACAGCAGTAACTCAAGAAAAACATTTAATATTCTTATGTTTTGACTTGTTCTGTAGAATCTTTCTGATTTTTTCTTTTGCTCCTCCCCCACCCATTGTAGTGGTTGATTTTATTGACATTATGAAATCTAATTAAACTTTTGAGCTTTAAAAATTTTTTTCTCAGTCACATTTTTTATTGTTGGTATAAACCTCTGCCTCTGTGTTGGGCTTTTGCAGTTCTGTGGAGTTTTCCTTTTCTTTTTATTTTCTTTTCTCTTTTATTAATTTTAATTTTTTAAACCTATTATTATTTTTTCTACATTTATGCCTTTGTTTGCTTTTCCTACTGTTCTTTTCCCCTTGCAGTTAGTCTTTAATGTATATAAACCTACTTTATCTACCTCTATTTAACTTTGCATATCATTTCTTTCTTTTCTTTCCTCTCAACATATTTGTCAGTTTTATTTTCGCTGCTTTATTCCCCAGTTGACACCTTGCTTTTGTTTTGTTTTCTAGTTTGGGCTTTAGTTAGTTTTGTTCTGGTAGATATAATTTTTGGTTTCCTTTGTTTGCTGGGTCAATCTATTGCACTTTATTTTTGTTGGACTCTTTTGATTTTGCTTATGGGTGTATATACATGTGTATATTCACTCACATTTTTATTGTTGTTATAAACCTTTACCTCTATGTTGTGCTTTTGTAGTTCTGTGGAGTTTGCCTTTTTTTTTTTTTTTTTCCTTTTTCTTTCTTCCATTTTTTTCTTCTTTTCCCTTTTTTATAATTTTAATTTTAAAACCTACTATATGTTTTCTACACTTATTCCTTTGTTTGCCTTTCCTGCTGTTCTTTTCCCCTTGCAGTTAATCTTTAATGCATATAAATCTTCTTCATTTACCTCTATTTAAATTTGTATATCTATTCTTTCTTTCCTTTCCTTTCAACATATTTGTTAGTTTGGTTTTCATTGCTTGATTCCCCACTTGGCATGTTGCTTTAATTTTCTTTTCCAGTTTGTGCTTTAGTTAGTTTTGTTCTTAACTAGTAAATATAATTTTTTATTTCCTTTGTTTGCCAGGTCGATTTACTGTACTTTATTGTTTTTGGACTGTTTTGACTTGGCACATGGGTGTATATTGCATTATTTTATTTATTATTTGCCTGATTTTGAAACAGCCATTTGCCTGGGGTTCATCTTTGGTTTCTTATTTTAGGGTATTTGTTTTAATCTCACCTATGTCATAACAAACCTCTTGTGAAATCTTTGTTCCTGACCAGAGATCAAGCTCTGAGACTTTGGAGTGGGAGAACTGACTCCAAGACCCTAGACTACCAGAGAACTAACCCTAGGGAGTAGAGGAAAGCAATAGAATGATAAAGACTTGAGATCTCTTCAAGAAAATTAGAGATACTAAGGGAATATTTCATGTAAAGATGGGCTCAATAAAAGACATAAGTGCTATGGATCTAACAGAAGCAGAAAATATTAAGAAGAGGTGGCAAGAATACACAGAACTGTACAAAAAAGATCTTCATGACCCAGATAATCATGACGGTGTGATCAATCACCTAGAGCCAGACATCCTGGAATGTGAAGTCAAGTGGGCCTTAGGAAGCATCACTACAAACAAAGCTAGTGGGGGTGATGGAATTCCAGTTGAGCTATTTCAAATCCTAAAAGATGATGCTGTGAAAGTGCTGCACTCAGTATGCCAGCAAATTTGGAAAACTCAGTAGTGGCCACAGGACTGGAAAAGGTCATACTCATATCAGATAAACTAGACTTCAAAATAAAGGCTGTGAAAAGAGACAAAGAAGGACACTACATAATGATCAAAGGATCAATCCAAGAAGAAGATATAACAATTTTAAATATATATGCACCCAACATAGGAGCACTGCAATATGTAAGGCAAATGCTAACAAGAATGAAAGGGGAAATTAACAATAACACAATAATAGTGGGAGACTTTAATATCCCACTCACACCTATGGATAGATCAACTAAACAGAAAATTAACAAGGAAATACAAACTTTAAATGATACAATGGACCAGCTAGACCTAACTGATATCTATAGAACATTTCTCCCCAAAACAATCAATTTCACCTTTTTCTCAAGTGCACATGGAACCTTCTCCAGAATAGATCACATCCTGGGCCATAAATCTAGCCTTGGTAAATTAAAAAAAATTGAAATCATTCCAGTCATCTTTTCTGACCACAATTCAGTAAGATTAGATCTCAATTACAGGAAAGAAACTATTAAATAT